>NC_092711.1:244372130-244972130 GCF_047496885.1 Scyliorhinus torazame
GATCCAGAGCGAGAGCGAGATCCAGAGCGAGAGCGAGATCCAGAGCGAGAGCGAGATCCAGAGAGAGAGGTTCCAGAGAGAGAGAGCGATCCAGAGAGAGAGCGATCCAGAGAGAGGTGGAGAAAGAGAGGGGGAGAGAGAGAGATCCAGAGTGTGAGAGAGATCCAGAGAGAGAGAGAGAGAGAGAGAGAGAGATCCAGAGAGAGACACAGATCCAGAGAGAGACACAGATCCAGAGAGAGACACAGATCCAGAGAGAGAGAGAGATCGAGATCCAGAGAGAGATTGAGATCCAGAGAGAAATCGAGATCCAGAGAGAGATCGAGATCCAGATCGAGAGAGAGAGAGAGATCCAGAGAGAGAGCGAGATCCAGAGAGAGAGAGAGAGAGATCCAGAGCGAGAGCGAGATCCAGAGCGAGAGCTAGATCCAGAGCGAGAGGCGAGATCCAGAGCGAGAGCGAGATCCAGAGCGAGAGCGAGATCCAGAGCGAGAGCGAGATCCAGAGAGAGAGCGAGATCCAGAGAGAGAGAGAGATCCAGAGAGAGAGAGAGAGAGAGAGAGAGAGATCCAGAGAGAGAGAGAGAGAGAGAGAGATCCAGAGAGAGAGAGAGAGATCCAGAGAGAGAGAGAGAGATCCAGAGAGAGAGAGAGATCCAGAGAGAGAGAGAGATCCAGAGAGAGAGAGAGATCCAGAGAGAGAGAGAGATCCAGAGAGAGAGATAGTGAGAGACAGAGAGAGAGATAGTGAGAGACAGAGAGAGATAGCGAGAGAGAGAGAGAGAGAGAGAGAGAGAGAGTGACAGAGAGAGAGACAGAGAGAGATAGATCCAGAGAGAGAGAGAGAGAGAGAGAGATAGAGATAGATAGATCCAGTGAGAGAGAGCGAGAGAGAGGAGGGAGTTCCAGAGAGAGCGATCCAGAGAGAGAGAGAGAGAGAGATCCAGAGAGAGAGATCCAGAGATCCAGAGAGAGAGATCCAGAGAGAGATAGCGCAAGAGAGAGATCGAGAGAGAGAGATCCAGAGAGAGAGAGAGAGAGAGAGAGAGAGAGAGAGAGATCCAGAGAGAGAGAGGGCGAGAGAGAGAGAGAGAGAGAGAGAGAGAGAGAGATCCAGAGAGAGAGAGAGAGAGAGAGAGATCCAGAGAGAGAGAGAGATCCAGAGAGAGACCGAGATCCAGAGAGAGATCGAGATCCAGAGAGAGATCGAGATCCAGAGAGAGATCGAGACCCAGAGAGAGATCGAGACCCAGAGAGAGATCGAGACCCAGAGAGAGATCGAGACCCAGAGAGAGATCGAGACCCAGAGAGAGATCGAGACCCAGAGAGAGATCGAGACCCAGAGAGAGATCGAGACCCAGAGAGAGATCGAGACCCAGAGAGAGATCGAGACCCAGAGAGAGATCGAGACCCAGAGAGAGATCGAGACCCAGAGAGAGATCGAGACCCAGAGAGAGATCGAGACCCAGAGAGAGATCGAGACCCAGAGAGAGATCGAGACCCAGAGAGAGATCGAGACCCAGAGAGAGATCGAGACCCAGAGAGAGATCGAGACCCAGAGAGAGATCGAGACCCAGAGAGAGATCGAGACCCAGAGAGAGATCGAGACCCAGAGAGAGATCGAGACCCAGAGAGAGATCGAGACCCAGAGAGAGATCGAGACCCAGAGAGAGATCGAGACCCAGAGAGAGATCGAGACCCAGAGAGAGATCGAGACCCAGAGAGAGATCGAGACCCAGAGAGAGATCGAGACCCAGAGAGAGATCGAGACCCAGAGAGAGCGAGATCCAGAGAGAGCGAGATCCAGAGAGAGAGCGAGATCCAGAGAGAGAGCGAGATCCAGAGAGAGAGAGCGAGATCCAGAGAGAGAGAGCGAGATCCAGAGAGAGAGAGCGAGATCCAGAGAGAGAAAGAGTGAGAGAGAGAAAGAGAGAGTGATCCAGAGAGAGAGAGAGTGAGAGAGAGAGAGAGAGAGAGATGCAGAGAGAGAGAGATGCAGAGAGAGAGAGATGCAGAGAGAGAGAGATGCAGAGAGAGAGAGAGAGAGAGATCCAGAGAGAGAGAGGGCGATCGAGAGAGAGAGAGAGAGAGATCCAGAGAGAGCAAGAGAGAGATCCAGAGAGAGAGATCCAGAGAGAGAGAGATCCAGAGAGAGAGAGAGAGAGATGCAGAGAGAGAGAGAGAGAGATCCAGAGAGAGAGAGATCCAGAGAGAGAGAGATCCAGAGAGAGAGAGAGAGAGAGAGAGAGAGATGCAGAGAGAGAGAGAGAGAGATGCAGAGAGAGAGAGAGAGAGATCTAGAGAGAGACCGAGATCCAGAGAGAGACCGAGATCCAGAGAGAGACCGAGATCCAGAGAGAGACCGAGATCCAGAGAGAGATCGAGATCCAGAGAGAGATCGAGATCCAGAGAGAGATCGAGATCCAGAGAGAGACCGAGATCCAGAGAGAGACCGAGATCCAGAGAGAGACCGAGATCCAGAGAGAGATCGAGATCCAGAGAGAGATCGAGATCCAGAGAGAGATCGAGATCCAGAGAGAGATCGAGATCCAGAGAGAGATCGAGATCCAGAGAGAGATCGAGATCCAGAGAGAGATCGAGACCCAGAGAGAGATCGAGACCCAGAGAGAGATCGAGGCCCAGAGAGAGATCGAGACCCAGAGAGAGATCGAGACCCAGAGAGAGATCGAGATCCAGAGAGAGAGAGAGATCCAGAGAGAGAGCGATCCAGAGAGAGAAAGAGTGAGAGAGAGAAAGAGAGAGCGATCCAGAGAGAGAGAGATCCAGAGAGAGAGAGAGATCCAGAGAGAGACACAGATCCAGAGAGAGACCGAGATCCAGAGAGAGACCGAGATCCAGAGAGAGACCGAGATCCAGAGAGAGACCGAGATCCAGAGAGAGATCGAGATCCAGAGAGAGATCGAGATCCAGAGTGAGAGAGAGATCCAGAGAGAGAGATCCAGAGAGAGAGAGAGAGATCCAGAGTGAGAGAGAGATCCAGAGAGAGAGATCCAGAGAGAGAGAGAGAGATCCAGAGAGAGAGAGAGAGAGATCCAGAGAGAGAGAGAGAGAGATCCAGAGAGAGAGAGAGAGAGATCCAGAGAGAGAGAGAGAGATCCAGAGAGAGAGAGAGAGATCCAGAGAGAGAGAGATCCAGAGAGAGAGAGAGAGATCCAGAGAGAGAGAGAGATCCAGGGAGAGAGAGATCCAGGGAGAGAGAGATCCAGGGAGAGAGAGATCCAGGGAGAGAGAGATATCCAGGGAGAGAGAGATCCAGGGAGAGAGAGATCCAGGGAGAGAGAGATCCAGGGAGAGAGAGATCCAGGGAGAGAGAGATCCAGGGAGAGAGAGATCCAGGGAGAGAGAGATCCAGGGAGAGAGAGATCCAGGGAGAGAGAGATCCAGGGAGAGAGAGATCCAGGGAGAGAGAGATCCAGGGAGAGAGCGATCCAGAGATCCTGGGAGAGAGAGAGAGAGAGAGCGATCCAGAGAGAGAGAGAGAGAGAGAGAGAGATCCAGAGAGAGAGAGAGAGAGAGAGAGAGAGCGAGAGAGATCCAGAGAGATCCAGAGAGAGAGATCCAGAGAGAGAGATCCAGAGAGAGAGAGATCCAGAGAGAGAGAGATCCAGAGAGAGAGAGATCCAGAGAGAGAGAGATCCAGAGAGAGAGAGATCCAGAGAGAGAGAGAGATCCAGAGAGAGAAAGAGAGATCCAGAGAGAGAGAGAGATCCAGAGAGAGAGAGATCCAGAGAGAGAGAGAGAGAGAGATCCAGAGAGAGAGAGATCCAGAGAGAGAGAGAGAGAGAGATCCAGAGAGAGAGAGAGAGATCCAGAGAGAGAGAGAGAGATCCAGAGAGAGAGAGAGATCCAGGGAGAGAGAGATATCCAGGGAGAGAGAGAGATCCAGGGAGAGAGAGATCCAGGGAGAGAGAGAGATCCAGGGAGAGAGAGAGATCCAGGGAGAGAGAGAGATCCAGGGAGAGAGAGAGATCCAGGGAGAGAGAGATCCAGGGAGAGAGCGATCCAGAGATCCTGGGAGAGAGAGAGAGAGAGAGCGATCCAGAGAGAGAGAGAGAGAGAGAGAGAGATCCAGAGAGAGAGAGAGAGAGAGAGAGAGAGCGAGAGAGATCCAGAGAGAGAGATCCAGAGAGAGAGATCCAGAGAGAGAGAGATCCAGAGAGAGAGAGATCCAGAGAGAGAGAGATCCAGAGAGAGAGAGATCCAGAGAGAGAGAGATCCAGAGAGAGAGAGATCCAGAGAGAGAGAGATCCAGAGAGAGAGAGAGATCCAGAGAGAGAAAGAGAGATCCAGAGAGAGAGAGAGAGAGATCCAGAGAGAGAGAGATCCAGAGAGAGAGAGAGAGAGATCCAGAGAGAGAGAGAGAGATCCAGAGAGAGAGAGAGATCCAGGGAGAGAGAGAGATCCAGGGAGAGAGAGATATCCAGGGAGAGAGAGAGATCCAGGGAGAGAGAGAGATCCAGGGAGAGAGAGAGATCCAGGGAGAGAGAGAGATCCAGGGAGAGAGAGAGATCCAGGGAGAGAGAGAGATCCAGGGAGAGAGAGAGATCCAGGGAGAGAGAGAGATCCAGGGAGAGAGATCCAGGGAGAGAGAGATACAGAGAGAGAGATAGAGAGATCCGGGGAGAGAGAGAGAGAGAGGGATCCAGGGAGAGATTGAGAGGGATCCAGGGAGAGATTGAGAGGGATCCAGGGAGAGAGAGATCCAGAGAGAGCGAGAGATCCAGAGAGAGTGTGAGATCAGAGAGAGAGGGAGATCCAGAGAGAGAGGGAGATCCAGAGAGAGAGGGATATCCAGAGAGAGAGGGAGATCCAGAGAGAGAGGGAGATCCAGAGAGAGAGGGAGATCCAGAGAGAGAGGGAGATCCAAAGAGAGAGGGAGATCCAGAGAGAGAGAGAGAGAGAGAGAGAGAGAGAGAGAGAGAGATGGAGAGGGACTGAGACAGACAGCGTAGTTGGAATAGGCCTTTGACCCTTTGAGCCTGCTTAACAATCCCCAAAAATCTATCAACAGGTTTCAAAGATATTCAGTGGTTGAGGATCCACAGCTTATTATCCACAGTCTCTTATTCTGAGGCAGTGACCCAGTGTTCTAGATTCCCCAACCAGGGTATTATTTTTTATTCAGATATGAGATGTGGGCGTCGCTGGTCAGGCCAGCATTTATTGCCCATCCATAGTTGTCCTTCAAAAGGCAGTGGTGATTTGCCTTCTTGAACCACTGCAGTCCTTGAGATGTAGGTACACCTACAGTGCTGCTAGGGAGGGAGATCCAGGATTTTTACCCAGCGAAAGTGAAGGAACGGCGATATATTTCCAAGTTAGGGTGACTTGGAGGGTGGGGTTCCTAGATATCTGCTGCTCTTGTACTAGTCTGTGAGACAGCTCTCCCATCTTAGGCACAAGCCCCCAGATGTTAGTATTGAGGACTTTGAAGGGTTGACAGGGCTGAGTTTGCCGTTGTAGTTTTCGGTGCCTGTGTCGATGCCATGCGGTCCGTCCGATTTCATTCCTTTTTCTCAATGTTTTTGTAGTGCTTGAATACAACCGAGTGGTTTGCCCAGCCAATTCAGAGGGCATTTAATTGTGTTTTAAAAATAAATTTACAGTACCCAATTCATTTTTTTCCAATTAAGGGGCAATTTAGCGTGGCCAATCCACCTAGCCTGCACATCTTTGGCTTGTGGGGGCGACCACGCAAGCACGGGGAGAAAGTGCAAACTCCACAAGGTCAGTGACCCAGAGCCGGGATCGAACCTGGGACCTCGGTGCGCCACCATGCTGCCCTCAGAGGGCATTTAAGATTCCACCACATGTAGGACAGACCAGGTAAAGATGGCAGAGTTCCTTCCCTAAAGGACATTAGTGAACCAGATGGGGTTTTACAACAATCGACAATGGTTTCATGATCAGCATTAGACTTTTAATTCCAGATATTTTATGGAATTTAAATTTCCCCACCTGTCATGGTGGGATTCCAACCTGGATCCTCAGATCATTACCGAGAGTCTCTGGATTACTAATCCAGCAAGAATACCATTACACCACTACCTCCCCCAATTTTCTAACCTGTCAAGCCCTTAATAATTTCATATGGTCAGAATTTCATGCTCCTCTTCCGGTGTGTTTTTAGGCAGGGATGGCTGGAAATATGAAACTGAAGGTCCAGAATTGCCTCCAGGTTCTGCCTGCTCCAACCACACAGCAATAATACATTGGGGAGGCAAGGCCTTGAACAGGAAGCTCAGCCTTGCCCCAATTGGGGCCCCTATTGGAAAAGCAATGGGAATTTCCGGCCCTGCCTCAATTTTTAGGCTGGCGGGAGGATTGAGCTTGTGCGGTGGAATTCTAAAAATGAACGGAGTTATATCTCGGGCGGGAAGGAATAGGGGAGCGCCTCCATCAGAAGCACCTCCATCAGAAGCCAATTTGTGAAGTTGGGTGCGTCCCACTGATGGTAAGGTGGCCTCTGGACCTCCCTCCTCTCCACCGTGGCTTCTCTTGCCACCTTCACGCACCCCTTCACCCTCGTCTCCCCCTCTCCCCGGGCCTTTCTTATCCTCCCTGCCCTGGGACCCCTTGAACTTGCCTGGGTCTAGGACCTAACCTCAGGGGTCCGCCTGCATTCTTCTTTCGTCCACTGCAGCACTGCTGAACAATCGCATTAGCCAGCAGCTCTCTAAGGTCAGGCTTCATCCTGAAAGAGGGAAGTTCCACCTGTAGCCACTTAACATTCATTTGAGGGTGAAATGCCTGCAGAGCGCTCAGTCGAAGCAGAATGGTTTGGACGTCTGGAAGCGAGACCCCCGCCATCTGAAAAATTCAGGCCTACGTTTCAATTAGATTACTTTTCATTGTCCTTAGCTTCAAGGAATATCGGCCTTATTTAATCTCTTCCAGGACAATTTTGTCATCTCAGGACTCTGTCGCGTGAACTTTGCTGCACTCTCTGCAGGGGAAGCATGTGCTCCTTAACCAAGGAGACCAAAACTTCATACAGTACTCCGTGTGGCCTCACCAGTCTCCTACACTTGTAGTAAAACTTCATTACCCTTGTAATTTAATCCCTTTGTAACACAAAATATATATTTTGCCTTCCTAATTGCTTGCTGTATATACATACATGTGAACTTCCGGTGATTCGTGTACAAATGCCTCTGAATGCAATCATTTCCCATTCTCTCATCATTCAAAAAAAATATTCTGCTTTTTAAAAACTTTTCTTACCAAACTGGATAATTCACAGCACACCATTCCAACGGTCATGTTCTTGCCCACTCCTCAAATTGTCCAGCCTCTGTGCATCCTCCTCATTGCTTACTTTCCTACCCAACTTTGGATTGTCAGCAAGCTTACATCAGCAACACACAATCCTCACATTTATGTCAATAATATAGATTGTAAACGTTCAAGACGCAAGTACCGATCCATGTGTCCACTAATCCCCCGTCCCACTCCAATTGCAGCCAAAAATGACCTGTTTATTCACACTGTTTTTTGTCCCTAACCAATCCTCAAGCCATGCTAATATATTTTCCCAATCCCATGAGCCCTCATTTTGTGTAATAACCTCATGCTTGGCGCCACATTTAATTATTTTTGAAATCCAAATATACTATATGCACTGATTCCCCATTCCCCATCTTATTAGTTGCACCCTCAAAAGCTAACAATGGTGTACTGAACAATGAGATGCACTGGGAACAAGAGACACAACATAAAGTATATTATGTAAAGAAAAAACTGTCCCTAGCCCAAACAGTGGAAGCCATGAGGATTAAAGTGGCTCAGGAGAAGCACCGAGTCAAAAAAGGCAGATTAAAGGCAGAGAACAGGCCAGTCGAGATAAAAGTGGTCATGCCAGCACCCAAGGGAGTTAAAGAGGCCTCAGGTCACAATACTAGATTCAAGATAATCTGTTCCCGAGCTGATTATTCAACATACTGATCTAGAAAGATATTTTGCATAACAATTCCTTCACAATTTCACCATCAATTTAATTTGCCGAGCCTATATGCTGATAAACTCCCCCATGATTACTGTATGACCCTTGATGCAAGTGCTTCTAATATCCCAATGTATACTTTGCCCTGTACTACAGTTGTTGGGGAGCCTGATCGAACTCCCACCAATGGTTTCTGCTCCTTGCTGTTTCATAGCTCCACACATTCCACTTTTTGTTTTGGAGCTAAAATCCTTTCTCTCCACTGTATTTATTCCATCCTTTATTTGCCCATCTCTTCTAAAAGAGAAGTATCCTGGAATATTTAGTTCCTAACCTTGGTCACTGCAACCATGATTCCATCATAGTTATTCAATCAAATCTATTAATTTCTATCTGTGCTATCAATTTATTGAATTTAATGTGAATTCTTTGGCTTTGACTTTGAATTTTCCTCGCCAAAAGAGAGAGAAAAACAGACAGAGGCAGAGGCTGAGGAATCCAGCTTGATAGGTTAGCTGATTTAGACAAGTGCAGACAGAAGACTTATTTTTAAAAATACTGAAAAATAGTTAGATGAAGATATTATTCAGACTTCCGGGTGCGGCGATGACCAGCTGAGTCGCACGTTTCGGCAGCTCCCGGTGAAACGGACTTTTGGGCTCTTGATAGGAGCCCCAACGGCAATTTTGACGGCTAAAAACACTGTGCGGTAAACCAGAAGGGAATCCCCCCTGAATACGGATGAAAAAAGGAGGAGAAAGTGGCCGGATTGCAGTGGATCCTTTAGAACAGCGGCAAGGAAGGCAAGCAAAAACCAAGATGGCGTCGGAAGGTGGCAGTTTAACATGGGGCCCTGAACAACAAGAGTTCTTGAAATGCTGTGTGGAAGAGCTCAAAAAGGAAATGAAGAAAGAGCTGTTGGCCCCGATACTACAGGCGATCGAAGGGCTAAAGGAGGAACAAAAGACCCAGGAGCGGGAGCTTCGGGTCATGAAGGCAAAGGCAGCCGAGAATGAGGACGACATACAGGGCCTGGTGGTGAAGACGGAGATGCATGAGGCACATCAGAAACGATGCGTGGAAAGGTTGGAGGCACTGGAGAACAATGCAAGGAGGAACAACCTGAGGATTCATGGTCTTCCTGAAGGTGTGGAGGGAGCGGACGTCGGGGCATATGTGAGCACGATGCTGCACTCGTTAATGGGAGCGGAGGCCCCGGCGGGTCAGTTGGAGGTGGAGGGAGCATACCGAGTGATGGCGCGAGGACCGAGAGCAGGAGAAATTCCCAGAGCCATAGTGGTGAGATTCCTCCGTTTTAAGGATAAAGAAATGGTCCTTAGATGGGCAAAGAAAACCCGGAGCAGTAAATGGGAGAACGCGGTGATCCGCGTTTATCAAGACTGGAGTGCGGAGGTGGCGAGAAGGAGGGCGAGCTTTAATCGAGCCAAGGCGGTGCTTCATAAAAAGATAAAATTTGGAATGCTGCAACCGGCAAGACTGTGGGTCACATATCGAGGAAGGCCACTACTTTGAGACGGCGGATGAAGCGTGGACTTTTATTGTGGAAGAAAAACTGTAATGAGCGGGTTATTAAAAAGAACGTTTGAACAAAGTGGTGGGGCGAATGTGGGGGGGGGCGAAGAGGGGGGTTAAAAAGGGGGGAAAGAGGAGTTTTATGTACTAATCCTGCGATGTGTTAACTTTTCTCTCTTCCACAGGTGGTGATTGGGGGAGATGGGGAGGTGGAGGAGATGGGGTGTTGGCCATTGGGGGCAGGGCCAAGGGAGAAGCGCGGGCTTGGTTCCCGCGCTATGATAATCATGGCGGGAATAGAGAAGCAGGAAGGAGGGGGCGCCGCACGGTGCGAGCCGAGGTCACGGGGGGGGGAAAGCCGAGGTCGGCCAGAGTTTGCTGACTTCTGGGAGCAACATGGGGGGAGTAATTACGCTAGCGGGGGATCTAGCTGGGGGGGGGGGGGGGGGTGGGAGGGGGGAATTACTGGGTTGCTGCTGCTGGGGAGAGGGGGGAGCTGGTATGGGAGGGGATAGGCGGGGGGGCACCGCCTGGGGGAGATACAGCTGCGTGGGAACCGGGTGAGGAGCTGGATAAAGGGGATGGCTAAACGACAAGGGGGGGGGGTAGGAAGCCCCCCAACCCGGCTGATCACGTGGAACGTGAGAGGGCTGAACGGGCCGATAAAGATGGCACGGGTACTCGCACACCTTAAGGAACTTAAGGCAGATGTGGTTATGTTACAGGAAACGCACCTGAAACTGATAGACCAGGTTAGGCTACGCAAAGGATGGGTGGGGCAGGTGTTCCATTCGGGGCAAGATGCGAAAAACAGGGGAGGTGGCTCTATTAGTGGGGAAGCGGGTAATGTTCGAGGCAAAGACTATAGTGGCGGATAACGGGGGCAGATACGTGGTGGCGAGTGGCAAACTACAGGGGGAGACGGTGGTTTTGGTAAACGTATATGCCCCGAACTGGGATGATGCCAATTTTATGAGGCGGTTGCTAGGACGCATTCCGGACCTAGAGATGGGAAAGCTGATAATGGGGGGAGATTTTAATACGGTGTTGGAACCAGGGCTGGATAGGTTGAAGTCCAGGACTGGAAGGAGGCCGGCAGCAGCCAAGGTACTTAAAGATTTTATGGAGCAGATGGGAGGTGTAGACCCGTGGAGATTTAGCAGACCTAGGAGTTAGGAGTTCTCGTTTTTCTCCTATGTCCATAAAGTCTACCGCGAATAGACTTTTTTGTGCTGGGAAGGGCGTTGATCCCGAAGGTGAGGGGAACGGAGTATACGGCTATAGCCATTTCGGATCACGCTCCACACTGGGTAGACTTGGAGATAGGGGAGGAAACAGGAGGGCGCCCACCCGGGAGAATGGACATGGGACCTTCTGGGAGGTGAGTACTTACTTTATGTACTTATGGACTTCAGTAAGGCCTTTGACAAGGTCCCTCATGGTAGACTAGTACAAAAGGTGAAGTCACACGGGATCAGGGGTGAACTGGCAAGGTGGATACAGAACTGGCTAGGCCATAGAAGGCAGAGGGTAGCAATGGAGGGATGCTTTTCTAATTGGAGGGCTGTGACCAGTGGTGTTCCACAGGGATCAGTGCTGGGACCTTTGCTCTTTGTAGTATATATAAATGATTTGGAGGAAAATGTAACTGGTCTGATTAGTAAGTTTGCAGACGACACAAAGGTTGGTGGAATTGCGGATAGCGATGAGGACTGTCTGAGGATACAGCAGGATTTAGATTGTCTGGAGACTTGGGCGGAGAGATGGCAGATGGAGTTTAATCCGGACAAATGTGAGGTAATGCATTTTGGAAGGGCTAATGCAGGTAGGGAATATACAGTGAATGGTAGAACCCTCAAGAGTATTGAAAGTCAAAGAGATCTAGGAGTACAGGTCCACAGGTCATTGAAAGGGGCAACACAGGTGGAGAAGGTAGTCAAGAAGGCATACGGCATGCTTGCCTTCATTGGCCGGGGCATTGAGTATAAGAATTGGCAAGTCATGTTGCAGCTGTATAGAACCTTAGTTAGGCCACACTTGGAGTATAGTGTTCAATTCTGGTCGCCACACTACCAGAAGGATGTGGAGGCTTTAGAGAGGGTGCAGAAGAGATTTACCAGAATGTTGCCTGGTATGGAGGGCATAAGCTATGAGGAGCGATTGAATAAACTCGGTTTGTTCTCACTGGAACGAAGGAGGTTGAGGGGCGACCTGATAGAGGTATACAAAATTATGAGGGGCATAGACAGAGTGGATAGTCAGAGGCTTTTCCCCAGGGTAGAGGAGTCAATTACTAGGGGGCATAGGTTTAAGGTGAGAGGGGCAAGGTTTAGAGTAGATGTACGAGGCAAGTTTTTTACGCAGAGGGTAGTGGGTGCCTGGAACTCACTACCGGAGGAGGTAGTGGAAGCAGGGACGATAGGGACATTTAAGGGGCATCTTGACAAATATATGAATAGGATGGGAATAGAAGGATACGGACCCAGGAAGTGTAGAAGATTGTAGTTTAGTCGGGCAGTATGGTCGGCACGGGCTTGGAGGGCCGAAGGGCCTGTTCCTGTGCTGTACATTTCTTTGTTCTATTTCTTTGTTCTTAAAAAGCCTTACCTTTACAGGAGCAGCCCTTCGGATTTCGGCGGCAGCGGTGCGCAGGGGCCTTCTTGGAGGTGAGTAGTGTATTTAAAAGCCTTACCTTTACAGGAGCAGCCCTTTGGATTTCGGCGGCAGCGGTGCGCAGGGGCCTTCTGGGAGGTGAGTACTTACTTTAAAAAGCCTTACCTTTACAGGAGCAGCCCTTCGGATTTCGGCGGCAGCGGTGCGCAGGGGCCTTCTTGGAGGTGAGTAGTGTATTTAAAAGCCTTACCTTTACAGGAGCAGCCCTTTGGATTTCGGCGGCAGCGGTGCGCAGGGGCCTTCTGGGAGGTGAGTACTTACTTTAAAAAGCCTTACCTTTACAGGAGCAGCCCTTCGGATTTCGGCGGCAGCGGTGCGCAGGGGCCTTCTTGGAGGTGAGTAGCGACTTTAAAAAGCCTTACCTGGTCCCCTGTCTGTTCTTTTCTGTTTTATTTGTTTTTATATAAGGCGGGAACCGGAAGTTCGACCCGCGGACCTCTGGGAAGTCCCCCCCCCCCCCAACTAATAAATTCTGGTGGAGAGGAAACCCGAGACACTACACGTGTAGTGTCTCCCACCCGCCCTCCTCCTCTAACCTAATAATAAGACCCATTGGTGTAAGGTAAGTGCCATATTATATTATTATATTATTAGCATTGTGCAGGTCAAGGATCGGAGGTGGAGGAGCAGTCTCTGTCAGCGAGAGAACCTGAGAACATCTCAGACACTCAGAAGGTAAGTAAGTTATTTTTACTTTTATACCTTTTTTCAAATTGTGTGTGTTGGGGGGAAACTAAAGTGACATCACAGAAAAGCTGTGGCCAGAGTGGCTGGTTGGGATTCTAACCTAAATTTTAAAAAAATGTGAGTATTTGGGAACTAATTAAACATAATAACTTAATTATAATTTAGAGGATATCTAAGCCAGAGATCGGAGAGTATTATAGTTAGCTATAGCATTTCTATTAGAAATCTAGTGCTAGGAAACAGATAGTTGACAGTAACTTTGAAATTTAAAAAAAGTATTTAAAAAAAAAAGACAAATTTTAATTAATTGACGCAATGTCAGTTAGAGGGGTGCTGTGCTCTGACTGTGAGATGTGGCAGGTCCGGGAGGCTTCCAGCGTCCCGGATGGCTTCATCTGCAGAAAGTGCACCCAACTGGAGCTCCTCACAGACCGCATGGTTCGGTTGGAGCAGCAATTGGATGCACTTAGGAGCATGCAGGTGGCGGAAAGCGTCATAGATCGCAGTTATGTAAATGTGGTCACACCCAAGGTGCAGGCAGAGAAATGGGTGACCACCAGAAAGGGCAGGCAGTCAGTGCAGGAATCCCCTGTGGTTGTCCCCCTCTCGAACAGATATACCCCTTTGGAAACTGTCGGGGGGGATAGCCTATCAGGGGAAAACAGCAGCAGCCAGAGCAGTGGCACCACGGCTGGCTCTGATGTTCAGAAGGGAGGGTCAAAGCGCAGAAGAGTAATCGTAATAGGGGGCTCTATAGTCAGGGGCACAGATAGGCGCTTCGGTGGACGTGAAAGAGACTCCAGGATGGTATGTTGCCTCCCTGGTGCCAGGGTCCAGGATGTCTCCGAACGGGTAGAGGGAATCCTGAAGGGGGAGGGCAAACAGGCAGAGGTCGTTGTACATATTGGTACTAACGACATAGGCAGGAAGGGGCATGAGGTCCTGCAGCAGGAGTTCAGGGAGCTAGGCAGAAAGTTAAAAGACAGGACCTCGAGGGTTGTAATCTCGGGATTACTCCCTGTGCCACGTGCCAGTGAGGCTAGAAATAGGAAGATAGAGCAGATAAACACGTGGCTAAACAGCTGGTGTAGGAGGGAGGGTTTCCATTATCTGGACCACTGGGAGCTCTTCCGGGGCCGGTGTGACCTGTATAAGAAGGACGGGTTGCATCTAAACCGGAGAGGCATAAATATCCTGGCCGCGAGGTTTGCTAGTGTCACACGGGAGGGTTTAAACTAGTATGGCAGGGGGGTGGGCACGGGAGCAATAGGTCAGAAGGTGAGAGCATTGAGGGAGAACTAGGGAATAGGGACAGTGTGGCTCTGAGGCAGAGCAGACGGGGAGAAGTTGCTGAACACAGCGGGTCTGGTGGCCTGAAGTGCATATGTTTTAATGCAAGGAGCATTACGGGTAAGGCAGATGAACTTAGAGCTTGGATTACTACTTGGAACTATGATGTTGTTGCCATTACAGAGACCTGGTTGAGGGAAGGGCAGGATTGGCAGCTAAACGTTCCAGGATTTAGATGTTTCAGGCGGGATAGAGGGGGATGTAAAAGGGGAGGTGGAGTTGCGCTACTTGTTCGGGAGAATATCACAGCTATACTGCGAGAGGACACCTCAGAGGGCAGTGAGGCTATATGGGTAGAGATCAGGAATAAGAAGGGTGCAGTCACAATGTTGGGGGTATACTACAGGCCTCCCAACAGCCAGCGGGAGATAGAGGAGCAGATAGGTAGACAGATTTTGGAAAAGAGTAAAAACAACAGGGTTGTGGTGATGGGAGACTTCAACTTCCCCAATATTGACTGGGACTCACTTAGTGCCAGGGGCTTAGACGGGGCGGAGTTTGTAAGGAGCATCCAGGAGGGCTTCTTAAAACAATATGTAAACAGTCCAACTAGGGAAGGGGCGGTACTGGACCTGGTATTGGGGAATGAGCCCGGCCAGGTGGTAGATGTTTCAGTAGGGGAGCATTTCGGTAACAGTGACCACAATTCAGTAAGTTTTACAGTACTGGTTGACAAGGATAAGAGTGGTCCGAGGATGAATGTGCTAAATTGGGGGAAGGCTAATTATAACAATATTAGGCGGGAACTGAAGAACATAGATTGGGGGCGGATGTTTGAGGGCAAATCAACATCTGACATGTGGGAGGCTTTCAAGTGTCAGTTGAAAGGAATACAGGACCGGGATGTTCCTGTGAGGAAGAAAGATAAATACGGCAATTTTCGAGAACCTTGGATGACGAGTGATATTGTAGGCCTCGTCAAAAAGAAAAAGGAGGCATTTGTCAGGGCTAAAAGGCTGGGAACAGACGAAGCCTGTGTGGCATATAAGGAAAGTAGGAAGGAACTTAAGCAAGGAGTCAGGAGGGCTAGAAGGGGTCACGAAAAGTCATTAGCAAATAGGGTTAAGGAAAATCCCAAGGCTTTTTACACGTACATAAAAAGCAAGAGGGTAGCCAGGGAAAGGGTTGGCCCACTGAAGGATAGGCAAGGGAATCTATGTGTGGAGCCAGAGGAAATGGGCGAGGTACTAAATGAATACTTTGCATCAGTATTCACCAAAGAGAAGGAATTGGTAGATGTTGAGTCTGGAGAAGGGGGTGTAGATAGCCTGGGTCACATTGTGATCCAAAAAGACGAGGTGTTGGGTGTCTTAAAAAATATTAAGGTAGATAAGTCCCCAGGGCCTGATGGGATCTACCCCAGAATACTGAAGGAGGCTGGAGAGGAAATTGCTGAGGCCTTGACAGAAATCTTTGGATCCTCGCTGTCTTCAGGGGATGTCCCGGAGGACTGGAGAATAGCCAATGTTGTTCCTCTGTTTAAGAAGGGTAGCAAGGATAATCCCGGGAACTACAGGCCGGTGAGCCTTACGTCAGTGGTAGGGAAATTACTGGAGAGAATTCTTAGAGACAGGATCTACTCCCATTTGGAAGCAAATGGACGTATTAGTGAGAGGCAGCACGGTTTTGTGAAGGGGAGGTCGTGTCTCACTAACTTGATAGAGTTTTTCGAGGAGGTCACTAGGATGATTGATGCAGGTAGGGCAGTAGATGTTGTCTATATGGACTTCAGTAAGGCCTTTGACAAGGTCCCTCATGGTAGACTAGTACAAAAGGTGAAGTCACACGGGATCAGGGGTGAACTGGCAAGGTGGATACAGAACTGGCTAGGCCATGGAAGGCAGAGGGTAGCAATGGAGGGATGCTTTTCTAATTGGAGGGCTGTGACCAGTGGTGTTCCACAGGGATCAGTGCTGGGACCTTTGCTCTTTGTAGTATATATAAATGATTTGGAGGAAAATGTAACTGGTCTGATTAGTAAGTTTGCAGACGACACAAAGGTTGGTGGAATTGCGGATAGCGATGAGGACTGTCTGAGGATACAGCAGGATTTAGATTGTCTGGAGACTTGGGCGGAGAGATGGCAGATGGAGTTTAATCCGGACAAATGTGAGGTAATGCATTTTGGAAGGTCTAATGCAGGTAGGGAATATACAGTGAATGGTAGAACCCTCAAGAGTATTGAAAGTCAAAGAGATCTAGGAGTACAGGTCCACAGGTCATTGAAAGGGGCAACACAGGTGGAGAAGGTAGTCAAGAAGGCATACGGCATGCTGGCCTTCATTGGCCGGGGCATTGAGTATAAGAATTGGCAAGTCATGTTGCAGCTGTATAGAACCTTAGTTAGGCCACACTTGGAGTATAGTGTTCAGTTCTGGTCGCCACACTACCAGAAGGATGTGGAGGCTTTAGAGAGGGTGCAGAAGAGATTTACCAGAATGTTGCCTGGTATGGAGGGCATAAGCTATGAGGAGCGGTTGAATAAACTCGGTTTGTTCTCACTGGAACGAAGGAGGTTGAGGGGCGACCTGATAGAGGTATACAAAATTATGAGGGACATAGACAGAGTAGATAGTCAGAGACTTTTCCCCAGGGTAGAGGGGTCAATTACTAGGGGGCATAGGTTTAAGGTGAGAGGGGCAAGGTTTAGAGTAGATGTACGAGGCAAGTTTTTTTACGCAGAGGGTAGTGGGTACCTGGAACTCGCTACCGGAGGAGGTAGTGGAAGCAGGGACGATAGGGACATTTAAGGGGCATCTTGACAAATATATGAATAGGATGGGAATAGAAGGATACGGACCCAGGAAGTGTAGAAGATTGTAGTTTAGTCGGGCAGTATGGTCGGCACGGGCTTGGAGGGCCGAAGGGCCTGTTCCTGTGCTGTACATTTCTTTGTTCTTTGTTAATGGCAGATGAGGGGGTGTGTCTAAGGGTGAGGGGGTGCATTGAAAAGTACTTGGAACTCAATGATAATGGGGAGGTCCAGGTGGGAGTGGTCTGGGAGGCGCTGAAGGCGGTGGTTAGAGGGGAGCTGATATCAATAAGGGTACATAAAGGGAAGCAGGAGAGTAAGGAACGGGAGCGGTTGCTGCAAGAACTTTTGAGGGTGGACAGACACTATGCGGAAGCACCGGAGGAGGGACTGTACAGGGAAAGGCAAAGGCTACATGTAGAATTTGACTTGCTGACTACGGGCACTGCAGAGGCACAATGGAGGAAGGCACAAGGTGTACAGTACGAATATGGGGAGAAGGCGAGCAGGTTGCTGGCACACCAATTGAGGAAAAGGGGAGCAGCGAGGGAAATAGGGGGAGTGAGGGATGAGGAAGGAGTGATGGAGCGGGGAGCAGAGAGAGTGAATGGAGTGTTCAAGACATTTTATAAAAAATTATATGAAGCTCAACCCCCGGATGGGAGGGAGAGAATGATGGGCTTTTTGGATCGGCTGGAATTTCCCAAGGTGGAAGAGCAGGAAAGGGTGGGACTGGGAGCACAGATCGAGGTAGAAGAAGTGGTGAAAGGAATTAGGAGGATGCAGGCGGGAAAGGCCCCGGGACCGGATGGATTCCCAGTCGAATTCTATAGAAAATATGTGGACTTGCTCGCCCCGGCAAAGGAAAGGGGACAACTGCCCCCCGACTATGTCTGAAGCAACGATATCGCTTCTCTTAAAGAAGGAAAAGGACCCGCTACAATGCGGGTCCTATAGACCTATTTCCCTCCTAAATGTAGATGCCAAGATCCTGGCCAAGGTAATGGCAAGGAGAATAGAGGAATGTGTCCCGGGGGTGGTCCACGAGGACCAAACTGGGTTTGTGTGAAGGGGAGACAGCTGAACACGAATATACGGAGGCTATTAGGGGTAATGATGATGCCCCCACCAGAGGGGGAAACGGAGATAGTAGTGGCGATGGATGCCGAGAAAGCATTTGATAGAGTGGAGTGGGATTATTTGTGGAAGGTGTTGAGGAGATTTGGTTTTGGAGAGGGGTATGTTAGATGGGTGCAGCTGTTGTATAGGGCCCCAGTGGCGAGCGTGGTCACGAATGGACGGGGATCTGCATATTTTCGGCTCCATAGAGGGACAAGGCAGGGATGCCCTCTGTCCCCATTATTGTTTGCACTGGCGATTGAGTCCCTGGCGATAGCGTTGAGTGGTTCCAAGAAGTGGAGGGGAGTACTTAGAGGAGGAGAAGAACACCGGGTATCTTTGTATGCGGACGATTTGTTACTATATGTGGCAGACCCGGCGGAGGGGATGCCAGAAATAATGCGGATACTTGGGGAGTTTGGGGATTTTTCAGGGTATAAATTGAACATGGGGAAAAGTGAGTTGTTTGTGGTGCATCCAGGGGAGCAGAGTAGAGAAATAGAGGACCTACCGTTGAGGAAGGTAACAAGGGACTTTCGTTACCTGGGGATCCAGATAGCCAAGAATTGGGGCACATTGCATAGGTTAAATTTAACGCGGTTGGTGGAACAAATGGAGGAGGATTTCAAGAGATGGGATATGGTATCCCTGTCACTGGCAGGGAGGGTGCAGGCGGTTAAGATGGTGGTCCTCCCAAGATTCCTCTTTGTGTTTCAGTGCCTCCCGGTGGTGATCACGAAGGCTTTTTTTTAAAAAGGATCGAAAAGAGCATCATGGGTTTTGTGTGGGCCGGGAAGACCCCGAGAGTGAGGAAGGGATTCTTACAGCATAGCAGGGACAGGGGGGGGCTGGCACTACCGAGCGTAAGTGAGTATTATTGGGCCGCTAATATTTCAATGGTGAGTAAGTGGATGGGAGAGGAGGAGGGAGCGGCGTGGAAGAGATTAGAGAGGGAGTCCTGTAGGGGGACTAGCCTACAGGCTATGGTGACAGCCCCATTGCCGTTCTCACCGAGGAACTACACCACAAGCCCGGTGGTGGTGGCTACACTGAAGATTTGGGGACAGTGGAGACGGCATAGGGGAAAGACTGGAGCCTTGGGGGGGTCCCCGATAAGAAACAACCATAGGTTTGCCCCGGGGGGAATGGATGGGGGATATGGAATGTGGCAAAGAGCAGGAATAACGCAACTGAAAGATCTGTTTGTGGATGGGAAGTTTGCGAGTCTGGGAGCGCTGACCGAGAAATATGGGTTGCCCCAAGGGAATGCATTCAGGTATATGCAACTGAGGGCTTTTGCGAGGCAACAGGTGAGGGAATTCCCGCAGCTCCCGACACAAGAGGTGCAGGACAGAGCGATCTCAAAGACATGGGTGGGGGATGGTAAGGTGTCAGATATATATGGGGAAATGAGGGACGAAGGGGAGACTACGATAGATGAACTAAAAGGGAAATGGGAAGAAGAGCTGGGGGAGGAGATCGAGGAGGGGCTGTGGGCAGATGCCCTAAGCAGGGTAAACTCGTCGTCCTCGTGTGCCAGGCTAAGCCTGATTCAGTTTAAGGTATTACACAGGGCGCATATGACTGGAGCACGGCTCAGTAAATTTTTTGGGGTGGAGGATAGGTGTGCGAGGTGCTCGAGAAGCCCAGCGAATCATACCCATATGTTTTGGTCATGCCCGGCACTACAGGGGTTTTGGATGGGGGTGACAAAGGTGCTTTCAAAAGTAGTAGGGGTCTGGGTCGAACCAAGCTGGGGGTTGGCTATATTTGGGGTTGCACAAGAGCCGGGAGTGCAGGAGGCGAGAGAGGCCGATGTTTTGGCCTTTGTGTCCCTAGTAGCCCGGCGTAGGATATTGCTAATGTGGAAAGAAGCCAAGCCCCCGGGGGTGGAGACCTGGATAAATGACATGGCAGGGTTTATAAAGCTAGAGCGGATAAAGTTCGTCCTAAGGGGGTCGGCTCAAGGGTTCACCAGGCGGTGGCAACCATTCGTCGAATACCTCGCAGAAAGATAGATGGAATGGAAAAAGAAGGCGGCAGCAGCAGCCCAGGATCGGGGGGGGGGGGAAGAGAGAGAGAGAGAGAGAGAGAGAGAGAGAGAGAGAGAGAGAGAGAGAGAGAGAGAGAGAGAGAGAGAGGAGGAACCAGAAGGACTCTCAGGGTTGTTAATATATACTGTATAATATGTATAGGTCGTTGCTACAGATAATTATATATTGGACTGTTAAATTATATTTTTGGAGAGTGTTACTTGTGATAAGGCAGTTGCCAATTAGGGTTAGTTTTCATTTTTGTTATTTATTATTTATTCATTTTTTGTTTATAAAATAGGTCATTGTTATTTGTGTTGTTATAATATTGTGTAAAGGATGCACAATGTAGTGTGTTGGTTGACCAAAAATTTTCAATAAAATATAAAAAAAAGATATTATTCATAAAAACTGCAAGACATACCTGATAACCTCATATATTTTTTTAAATGATCAGGACTGCTTTAAAACTGACAATAATTAAAGGGTAAAATAAAATATTTTGATAGCTACAGTAATAAACATCAGTACCTCTTTAAAACATATGGGCCACATGTTTCACGGCCGCATGCTGTTCGCTGGCGGCAGGATTCTCGGTCCCCGCCGCTGTCAATGGGAATTCCCATGAAAGCCATCCCACACTGCTGGGAGACCCGCGGCCGGTGGTGAGACCAGAGAATCCCCCATTATCTCTGTTGTTCAAACAGTAAATGAGGAAAGAAAAGGCGGCGGAGCGAAAGACTGGAACAAGGAACCCAACCAATGGAGTTGTCTTAGCATCAACAGAGATCATCAATAATCCTGGGTGCTTCAGCAAAATATGCAATTTTAGTTGAATGAATACAGTCAATTTTAAAATTCCCCTCAACAGTTTCCTAATTGATGGCAACAAAACACTATTTCCCGAACTGGAAAAGTGAGAACATAACCATTGGTACAGCATCAGGAATATGTTGTTACAAGTTAGAATTACTTTTCTAAGAGCTCCTTACTACGGAAACAAATGGGACCCTTCCCCTCATTTTTAAAAGAAAGCATCACGTGGCTCATCGTCCTACTTGTCTGACCAAGAATTCAAGGTCAAATTATCCCTCACAAGTGCTCATAAAGTCGTAGCAAAAGTTCTAGAAAACAAAAATTGATGTCACCAAACTAACTTTGAATGTTAAGTCCTTTTGCTTTGTGTGCCAGAGACAGGAAGTCCTGTGTAGTATGTGCAGCAGCACGGAAACGATGCAGACCCTTTTTCTGTGCAGTCGGCAGCAAATTAGTTTGCGATGGCTTGCTCTCCAGCAGTTGGTTTAAGTACACGGTTAACTCATCCCGGCTTTCCACTGTGGCAACGAAGACACTTATACTTAATGGGTACAAATCTTGATGGACGCCAAGCAAGACACAAACACTTCCATATTTGAAAATTTGTATAAGCAAACAGGCAGAGAGAATGAGGCCTCGAGCTTTGCAAATGCATGCACTTGAAATGAACATTCTGCAGCAGCCATGAAAGGAAGTTCTCATTGCAGTCAACATATTGGCTGATTAAACTTGGTAAAACAACCAAAAATATAGCCAATGAATACAGTCAATGTAAAAACAAGAATAAGGCCTGTCTGTCAATTTACACCGGTCACAGACGATGTACTGTTTTGGAATCGACTCTAACCCACCTATTTAATTTAAGAAAATAACTTACATAAAGATTTCCTGATTCCCAAAGTTGATCAGGGAAAAGAAACACACCATATCCTTTTCCAAGGGCAGTAGCAACAATTGCATTGCTTCATCCCAAACAAATGAGGTCCTATTTGAAGGAGTAAAATTGACTTGGATCTAGGCTAGGGCAGACTTAAAGATGTTCTATTGTATTCTGTATTCAGCTGCACACCTCTGCGATGATTTCATCCAGACTGAATGAACATGCATGTTGTGAAGGATTGCTCAGCTGCACACCTCTACAATGATTTCATCCAGACTGAATGAACATGCATGTTGTGAAGGATTGCTCAGTCATACAAAAAAATACTTTCTTCGTATTAAACAATTGAATCATCAGATGAGCACTGCTGGAGATGCACCTTAGTTCCGACTCTGAATTCACTGCTCATAAAGGTTCATATTCCTTAGTAATACTGACGTGGTTGCTGGTGGCTTTGTGCAAATATCAGCTCCATTAGAGAAATATTCTGTTTGCCTAGAATGTCTCATGTACAGCAATGAGCTTTGCGTGTTTGCCATCAAATCTAATAATGTTCACTGCACAAAATAATTTCCCGATCACAATTAAGTTTTCTTTAAATGTGGAAAATTAAATAAAAAGTGGCAATCTATTAAACTAACTTAGCGCAAGCAAGACAGCAGTACAGGAAAAACAGTAAGTCTCTGTCGCATGTTAGGCAGGGGATCCCATGCCTGATAATTGTCCAGTAACACGTCCGAGGAAGTGGGAATGTGATGATGTCAAGTGAGGGTTGCACAGATTTTGGCTGTGATGCTTTGGCTCTAATAGCCTGCTAATGATCACAAATGACTAATGTTCATTGAAGAGAGGATCAGCTAGATGTCAGTACTTGAATTGAATGAGTCACTGTCTTCAGGACAATTGACAAGTACTAGATAGGGGGGGGAAATCAAAACAAACTATATGTTTTAGGTTGTTGTCTGGTACTAAATGTAACAAACTAAGATGTCACCATCTGCCTCTCCCTGACTTCAGTCAATGCATGGATAAAAAAAAAAAGTTCAGATATAGTAGAATTTGCACAAGTATTGGATGAGGATCTCAAGGGGTGGAAGTCACAAAAGTTTCAGGCTTGGCACTCTCAAAAAGGTTAATGTTGAGAATTCTAATACTGATAGCAAAAGATTCACCCGTTCAGAGTATTGAAAGCATCAAAAAAGTACAATCGAGCCATTAGGATCATTACATCCTTCTAGTTTGAAATTCATTCCAAATTCAGGATCTCAGCAGGAACTGTGTGTATCCTTACTCATTTCTGCTAATGAATGAAGACAAGCAAAGGACAGAAGGCAGCTGAAAAACATCATACTCTGCAAGATGCTGACAGCTTGACATGCTCTTCAGTTTCTCAATAAGCCAGAAATAGCAATATTTCAAACATCTTGAACTACAGAAATCCCATTGAAAAGGAACATAGCAAATAAGGTCTACGTAGTATAACATTATTTACAATCACTTTAATTTTTTTTATTTAAAAAGCACAACTTAATACCATAAATAGCCAAGTGCAAGACAAATTTAATGACTCAAGAGAACATACCCATGCACCTCAAATAAATGCAGTTTGTACAATAAGGTCTACTGTAGCAGGAAGCAAAATATTTTCTCCATTTCATATGCTCCTTTTTAAAAGCATAGCCAAGAATTTGAAACAACGTAATGTCATGCCACACTAAAGGCAATAAGGCAAACCCAGATATGCAATGTTCAAGCCGGAATCACCTTAGCATAATGATGATGAGGATTTTCACAGCCCACAAAATAAATATGGATTCCATTTGGCACAATAGCAAGTAAGAGAAAGAGTGATTCATATCACATTATAAAATAGAATGACTGACTTTTAGTTCAAAATAAATTCTTTATGTAGAAAATAGTAACAATGAATGTACCTTTCATATTCTGCCTTCAATCATAATTTTGATTTTTCAACAGCAAATTTCAACAATACCATACGTGTTTTTTCTTAAAGACACAATTCCCTGCCTGGAATCTAGGCTGATGGGTAATATGTAGTTTGGAGTGTCATGGTTGATTACAGGCTGCTTGAATATCATTGGAGGGGTCAAGGAGAAATAGAGAGGAGAGGTAGAAAGAGATGAAATGAATGAAATTTGCTTATTGTCACAAGTAGGCTTCAAATGAAGTTACTGTGAAAAGCCCCTACTCGCCACATTCCGGCGCCTGTTCGAGGAGCCTGGTACAGGAATTGAACAGTGCTGCTGGCCTGCCTGGGTCTGCTTTAAAAGCCAGCGATTTAACCCAGTGTGCTAAACCCGATGGTTGGTTTAAGGGGTTGGAAAGTATGGAGGAAGAGTTTAGTAGTGGGAAGATCAGTGTGAGAGAAGTCAGTGATGAGATGGCGGTGGTGTGTAAAGGTGAAGGAGGCTTACAGCTAAGCCTATTGGGCCTGGGAGAAACACTCGTGTTCTTCCTTGCCCACAAACGGTGCTGTAAATACACCTACCTGATGGACCCCGCCTTTCGTGTCTTGTTTTCCATGCCCCACATGGGTTAGAAATATAAAATTTAAATGTCACCACAGTCCCAGAGGACCATAGGCTGTTCTCCCCCTTGAGAGAGAGCGGAGTGCGGGTGATTTAACTGGAGGGTCATCACGCCCAAGGCAAGGGGCAAAGCTGAGAAGGCAAGGCTCTCATGAATAAGCTCAGCGCTCCAGAAATTGAACCCACGCTGTTGATATAACTCCGCATCATGTACCAGCTGTCCACCGAACTGAGCTACCCGACCGCTGTAAAAACGGAGGCGAGTGCAACAGATTATTATATGAAATAATCTCAGGTCGACTCGGGTACAGAGCAATCATTTATTTTGCCAATGCGTTAATGTCTCTGAAGCAGGATCCTCCCAAGATGTTGGCAAAATAAATGACCACTGTAATCTCAGTCTCCAGAGATTATTTTGTATCATAATCTGCTCCACTATAATTGGTTTCAGGATCAGGATACTCTTATCAGATCTGCAAAAAGGGTGAGTATATTGTATTTACCACCCGTAGTCCGTGTAGTAAGCCTGTGAGTGGAGAGCTCAAGACAGGGCGAGGCACCAGGGTACAGGCCATAGCTGTGCAGGTGGGCTGGAGGGATCAAAGCCGCATGAGATAGGCTAGGCTACTGCCAAGTAAATTGAGTGTGCAGTTTAGCTGAAGCCACACAGGGGGACTTTCGGTCAATAAGACTGCGGTCAAAGTTGCACCGGCGGTGAAATGTTCAGGTGAAGCCATATTGGCAGACCAGTGTCTGGTAGAAGCCACGCAGGGAGTTCACACTCCTGAGTACAAAAATACATTCTGCACCTTCAGAAAGTTAACAAGAGCCGCGCCGGATTTAATAACCAAACGCGCAGACAGGCAGAAGAATGTCTGACAGGAAGGAGAAAGGAAGCGTTATGGATTTCCAAGGGCTTCATCACAAGGTTCATAGTGAAATGACAGTCAAAATGAGTTAATAAATTGCAGGAAGATGGTTAGAACCCACATAATATACCAGAGGAACAAAAAGAGCTGGTAGGCGAGTTAGAAGAACAAAGAACAGGAAGTGGTAATGAATGTCACCAGTTTATATTTACAATGGTTTAGACAAATAAATGTCAAAATCCAGAGAAGCAGGTGACTGCAAACAGAAGGATGGAGCCATCCCCGTATAATAAAATCACTGACCTCCCCCTTTGGGTGAGGCTACCACACGCCCCTTACCCTATGCCCATAACCAGTAGGATTAATAAACCTAAGAAACAGGGTAAGACTGAAGGAACTTGAATTTGTTGAGGAGTGGGGGAGGTGAGGGAGCAATGTCACTTTCCCTCACCCGAAAGCATAGGAAACGGATTGATAAATGAAAAAATTAGGTTGGCCAAACTGTAAATGAAACACAGGCTTGGGTCAACCAATTCCCTTTCTGTAAAACAACATTTTGCAGGCCTTAAGTTGGTCATTTACAGCTGAAGACAAAGTTTAAAATTTTTTTTAGAGTACCCAATTAATTTTTTCCAATTAAGGGGCAATTTAGCGTGGCCAATCCACCTAGCCTGCACATCTTTGGGTTATGGGGCGAAACCCACGCAAACACAGGGAGAATGTGCAAACTCCACACGGACAGAGCCGGGATCGAACCTGGGACCTCGCGCCGTGAGGCAGCAGGGCTAACCCACTGCGCCACCGTGCTGTCGCTGAAGACAAGTTGATGAGGAAAAGTATAGCTCCTAATGCGATTACAAGAGGAGAACTGATCCTCAAAACAAGAAATAGAATCTAATTCTGAGTTGATTTATGAAGTCTCTCTGGGTCTCATAATTCCTTCACTCTTGTATTCCCCCTTCCCTTGCACTGGAGAGTTAGGAACAGTTAAAGTTAAAACATAACCAGTGAGTTTCTGTTTAAAGAAGTTCGAACTGCACTAGAATTCAAAAGAATGAGTTTGAAATTAAGCATGTAGAATTGTGTAGGCCAGTCTGCTACCAACACAAAGATAAGCCTGCCATTTGGCAGTGATCCATTCTGAACTTTTCAAAACATTTCAGTAAAATAAAATGAACTGTTAAGAGTTCTTTCAAACTGGGTTAAGCAACAAACTTGGAAATTGAAAATTTGTTGAACATAGAAAAAGGATAGACAAAAGAGATGACATTTGGGCCTCTCCATAGGCGGGACTTATATGAAAATTATGTGATGGGCTGCAGAATTAGAATCCTAGGTGAAACCTTGGGCGAAACTCTCCCCCAACGGCGCGATGTCCGCCGACTGACGCCCAAAACGGCGCCAATCAGACGGGCATCGCGCCACCCCAAAGGTGCGGAATGCTCCGCATCTTTGGGGGCCGAGCCCCAACATTGAGGGGCTAGGCCGGCGCCGGAGGGACTTCCGCCCCGCCAGCTGGCGGAAACGGCCTTTGTTGCCCCGCCAGCTGGCGCGGAAATGACATCCCCGGGCGGCGCATGCGCGGGAGCGTCAGCGGCCGCTGACAGTTTCTCGCGCATGCGCAGTGGGGAGAGTCTCTTCCGCCTCCGCCATGGTGGAGGCCGTTGCGGAGGTGGAAGGGAAAGAGTGCCCCCATGGTACAGGCCCGCCCGCAGATCGGTGGGCCCCGATCGCGGGCCAGGCCACCGTGGGGGCACCCCCCAGGGTCAGATCGCCCCGCGTCCCCCCCAGGACCCCGGAGCCCGCCCATGCCGCCTTGTCCCGCCGGTAAATACCTACTTTAATTTACGCCGGCGGGACAGGCAATTTCTCGGCGGAGAATTGAGCGCAGGGGCCCGCCAACCGGCGCGGCCCGATTCCCGCCCCGGCCCAATCTCCGGTACCGGAGACTTCGGCAACCGGCGGGGCGGGATTCACGGCGGCCAATAGCCATTCTCCGACCCGCTGGGGTTCGGAGAATGACGCCCCTTGTATCTCACAATCTATTTCGGTCAGCAAGAAAGCAACCAGCAGCCCATTTAAGCCCATGTTTCAGACAAACTCTCCAGATTGCCATTGTTCCAAGCAAAGCTGCTTTGACAAAGGGTCATCTGCACTCGAAACGTTAGCTCTTTTCTCTCCCTGCAGATGCTGCCAGACCTGCTGAGATTTTCCAGCATTTTCTCTTTGGTTTCAGATTCCAGCATCCGCAGAAATTTGCTTTTATCCTCTGTTAAGTGGTGTTCATCCAACACATTGGCAAAATAAACGATCGTTCATATAACAATCTACTCCACAACAGAGGCACTCTGCCTTCATAAAAAGGTTTAAACAACAAACCTGCCTCCTGCTAACAGGTTGGTCACCACCAGCATACCACCACCTCATTACAACCCCACCACCACACCATTCTCTCCTCCCCCTCCCTCAACCCCATGAAAAGCAGAGCAGGTAAGTTGGGTTTCTACTTCTTATTTCTAATAATTTAACCTCCCACTCAAACAAAACTTACTTGCATTGGGAGTTTAAAATGACCTCCCCAAAGCTTCTGTTTATTATACAAATATCATTCGAAAATTGTAAACTGTTTTCCAAATGCTCGAAGCTAATCACCTTTGTGCTATTGCTAACCTCGTCATTTCTCTGCTACAATTAAATTCTGGTTAAATACAAGCATTCTTAACCAGACAGATCAGGAATTTCTCCAATTTGAGCTTGAGTTAGATGCAACTGAGCTAGGAAAGAAAAGGGCCATGGTCTTGATCACTGTCAGAAAACCTTGCTAAAACATCACAAAAATTGGATGAAACCAGAATGAGAGTTGTGATGCCAAGGTGGTGGCAGAGGCTGTACTGGGCAACAATAGGCTGAAGAGGAGATTGAGAAGGAAAAATAAACAATCTATTGGAAAGTGTGCATGTGATCATTAGATAGTGTAAGCTGAACTGCTCCAATGATAGGTCTGTCCGACAACATTCACAATCTTGATTTCTACATGGAGAATGGTTATATGAGCAAAATACTGAAATAGTTTCAGCAGCTGTCAAGTTCTGTCTCAGCTGGAGTCATTGAGTTCTGAAGAAATGTAGGCAAAATTGAAAAAGTTTGCTAAAAGATTCTAATTATCACTTTGAAAATCTGCACAATGCAGCAAGCGAGCACAGTTCAGTCAAAGGGATGTTTCCTAAAGACATACTGTATAAGTGCAATGCAACAATGTCTAAATGCCTTACTTCAGATTATTCATCGTCCACATAATGTAACTCTTAAAATATGAAAAGGCAGTTTCCCATTATTACTCTTTCCATATTTTTCTTTAAAGTGAAAACATTAAAAACATTAAGAGCACAGATCGAAATGGAATTATGCTCTGAACAAGAAACTACCCTACATACTCAAATACTAATTAGTGTCTCTTTTAAGACGTTATTAGTTCAAAATATAGAAGCACTACATAATTGGAGAAGTAAAAGTTGTACATATTTGAAACAGGGTGCTCTTCCTTTAAAAGCATGACTAACATTTCTTGAATTTTTAAGCAGCACATTCTGTCACAACACTGTGATAGACTGAAAATAGCTCAATTGTAAAAAGCTTCCAACATTTCATAATTCAGAAATCAATGTCAGGATATGTAGCCAGATCTGTATTGTTAAAGGAATGGCAATTGTGTAGATCCTCATCCTTACCGGGCTCTAAAAGCTGAAATTCATGCAGTTGTTCCACTGTTTCTATTGCACGGTGCGAATCAAGCCAGTCAGCAAAAGTCTTACCATCAGATCCTAATTCCATAAAACTGAGATGCGTGCAGCATGAAGTTACCAGTAATGATGACAAATTGCCTGTCTGAACTCTGCAAACAAACAAAAAAAGTGAGTGGTTTTATGTTATCTTAATTCAAGCTGATAACAGGCCTGGCCACAAGTGCACTTAATCATGGGGTTGGGGTAATTTTCTAGGGGTAATTTTCTCAATTAGGCCATGAAATGAAGTGGTTGGAAATTCATGCACAGTACAAATTCTTGTCATGTGCATCCAGCTCTCTGCCAGGGTCGATTTGGAAAATGAAGGAGTCAGAACATTTGCACTATGCATCGATCAGCAGATCAACAATGGGGCACCTGATCAATAAACAATCACTCTTTGGGAAATAAATGTCAAATCAGATTTGCATTCTGCAACAAGGTCCTAAAAATCACAAGAGGGGGAAAGACAGTGTTCCAGCCTGTGATTCTGGGAGATGATAAAAAGAATCTGTGCAAATTCCTGAGCAATAACGTAAATGCCGAGCTGAATGGATTAGACGGAATGGTCTTGTTGTTTGTCTTACCAATGGAAGTGAAAACTATGCTTACATTAAACACTGTGGAGAATTCCTAACTTCCACAGTTTAATATCTAAAGTAGAGCAAAATTGGAGAGGGGTTTAATCTACAGTTTTGTGGCTGCTCTTTAATAGAAAACAGAAAAAACATAAAAATACGAAACATTAAGTGCAATGTCAAATATAGTTGAATAATAGAGGATATCGTCCGATTGATTCAAACAAAATAGTAGTTCTTCTGGTAAAAAAGGGAATAAAAGACCGTGGACTCAATCAATTAAAACATAACCTTCTTCTGGCATCTGTGGCAATACATTATTTGCCAATGTTTACAGAAGTAATCAACTGGATTGTGCCATCTATAGCTGAAGACCATTGTTGATATCAGATATGCATATCTAACATCAAGAGAGAACATCTTACCACTTTTATAAATTTAAATCATACTTCCCAAATAGCTCAATTGGTAATTTTCAGTTAATTGATCACAGCCAAAGTAGGAATAGGGCACAATTGCTGTCAGTACAAATCAACCAAAGTCCAAATGTCTAACTGCTATCCAGTGACCATTGCAGAAAATAAGGACACGAGATCAAAGGACATCAAGAAGCTCGATTGTGAAGCCCTTGTATTATAGTAGAATAGTCTGTCAATGCTCGTAATCCAGGCTCATGAATGTATAAATCCTAATTAAATAAGGCACGCAAAGCAATTCAGTGTCCATGGAACTGAGTCTGAGCAGGAAAGTAAAACATTGAAGCCAGGGAAAAATTTGAAAGGAAAAATTACAATCAGCAGAAAGTTGCTTAATACCACAGGAATGTTTGGCCGTAAATTGTTTTTAAGATCTCACTCATGGACAGAACAAGGACGATGATTAAAAAGTCCATATGCTGTCAATGTCTATGTTTTATATGCAATGCCTCGTATAGTGTTAACGCATGCGCACCTGAAGGTTTCACATTTCCTCATCAGTCTCTGCCAAATTGACAGATCACAATCAAGACAGGCATTATCAAATACAACTTTTTTTTTTTTTTAGTTATACTGGTCATTTGCATGAAACTTATTAGCCGTCTCTCCTGCTCCTCACAATTATTCAATGCCTTCTACTGGAAAATGTGCAATCATTCAGCTATACATCGGACCTCATATTACCTACCTGGCTCCTCCAAAATATCCATCTTGAAGTTTTCTTAATGTTGATAGAACATTTGGATCAATATTGGTTTCATTGTCAACTGCAAAGTGAAATTTAATACTCAAAATAAAATATCATCATATGTATGGGATCAGAGTTATAATTTGCATTCAGGAGTCAAAAACAAAATTCCATCTCATTTTCAAACTAGCAGCTTTCCAATTGCATTGCTCAAAATAAGTTGATTATTACCCAGCCCTGAGTGCCAAGGTCTGGCAATATGAAGACCAAACAACATACAAAACTAGTTTGATAAGAGTGTGGCAGCATTACCAACTGCAAGACCCGACATAGAAGTGAATGGCAGCCCTTTACATCTGTTATCAAAAATGGCTGAACACGCTGGCTGAGTTTTAAATGATTAAACATTGAACAGCAGTTTCTTACATGGCTAAACATCAACGTTGCTGTACCCTGCAAATTACAAAGCCATTATAATGGAGCCAGGCTGTCTAGAAAAACCTATCAGAGGCATCACCTTGGCTTAGAGGAACTTGAATGGCCCAAAATCCTGAAACATTCACAAAAACATGCAGACATTCACTTGTGCATTGAACTGGATGTGGAACAGGCCATTAGATGCAATCACTTTGAACAATGAATCCTGGGCTGAGGCGGGAGCTTTTACAGCCGTAAACTAATCATGTTTAAACCATGAGCCTGGAATCATCTTGCTGTGACCATGTTTGGATAATTGGTCAGTTGGTGAGGGGGATCATGATGAGCCAATTAACCCTTTTTTGTGCTTTACGAAACTGCTTTTCTCTAGGCCACAGAACAGAAGAAGCAAGACCCGAATAGGTTCTCTCTCACTCTCATCCAACATGCAAACTCAAAACCAGCCTATTTATTGACATCCACACGCTGCAGGCAGTGTTTCACAAATCAGCAGTTTCTGACTTGAGGAGAAAATATATATATTGTCCATCAACATCTGTAAATCATCTCAATGTAGAATCCAGAAAGATCATCAAACCCAGTCTGAAACAATCCAAGTCACCAATCTGCGAGATTCATATACCACTGACTTGAGTTTTAAACTATTTAACTTGTCTTCCCACCTTGTAACTTCCTTGTGTGTGTGTGAATCTGTGAATGGATGTATGCGAGAATCAAAGCTTATTTTTAGTATTATTTAGATTGGATGTTCACGACAATTCTTTGTTTCTTTAAAAAGTTAAAAGAAAATCTTTAAACAGTTAAGCACTCATTGAACATAACAAAAGAACATAAGAACTAGGAGCAGGAGTAGGCAATTCAGCTCCTAAGAACTAGGAACAGGAGTAGGCAATTCAGCTCTAAAGAACTAGGAGCAGGAGTAGGCAATTCAGTCCCTCGAGCCCGTTCCGCCATTCAATATGATGATGGCTGATCTCCTCTAGGCCTCAACACTTTCCTGCTCATTCTCCATAACCTTTCAACTCATTAACAATTAAAAATCTGTATCTCCTCAAATTTACTCAAAGTCCTGACATCTACTGCACTTTGGGATAGTGAATTCCACAGATTCACGACCCTTTGAGAGAAGTAATTTCTCATCTGTTTTGAATTTTCTACCCCTATCCTAAAACTATGACCTTTTGTTCTAGATTGGTCCACAAGAGGAAACATCCGCTCTAAGTCTACTTTGTCAATACCCTTTACCATTTTGCATGCCTCAATTAGATCTCCACTCATTCTTCTAAACTCCTTAATCTCTCTTCACAAGGCAAACCCCTCATCTCTGGAATCAATCTAATGAACCTCCTCTGAACTGCCTCTAATGCAACTACATGCCTCCTCAAATAAGGGGATAAAAGCTATACACAGTACACAGGTGTGGTCTCACCAATGCCTTATACAGTTGTACTTCCCTACTTTTACACTCTATTCCTTTAAGCTATAACAACCAAAATTCCATTTGCCTTCCTTATTACCTGCTGTACCTGCATAGCAATATTCAGAGATTCATGCATCAGGACACCCAAATCCCTCTGCACTAAAGCACTTTGAAGTTTCTCTCTATTTTGATAATAAGCTGCCTTTCCATTTTTCAAACAAAATGGGTAACCTCACACTTAACTATGTTAAACTCCATCTGCCAGATTTTGGTCCACTCACCTAATCTCTCCATATCTATTTGTAAATTTCTTATTCCCTCATTGCAACTTACCATCCCACCTATTTTAGTGTCATCTGAAAACCTGGCTATAGTACCTTCTATCCCTACATCCAAGTCATTAATATATATTATAAATAGTTGGGGCCCAAGGACTGAACCATGTGGCACCCCACTAGTTATATCTTCCTAACCAGAAAAAGACCCATTTTCCCCGACTCTGCCTTCTGTCGGTTAGCTAGCCGGTCTTCTATCCAAGCTAAAAAATTACCCCTAATCTCATGTGATCTTACCTTGTGTATTAACCTTTTGTGCGGCACCTTATCAAATGCTTTCTGGAAGTCCAGATATACTACATCTACAGAATGTCCATAATCCACTTGGTTTGTTACATCTTTGAAGACTTCTAGCAAATTAGTCAAATACGATTTACCCTTTATAAAACCATGCGGACTCTGATGGATTGTGTTTTGGCTTTCTCAATGTCCTGTTACTCCCTTATTAATGGATTCTAACAATTTCCCAATGACAGTTGTTAAACTAACTGGTCTATATTTTCGTACTTTCTGCCTCCCTCCCCTTTTGAATAAGGGCTTTACATTATCATTTTCCCAATCCACTGGAACCTTTCGTGCATCCAGGGAATTATGCAATATGATAACCAATGGATCCACTATCGCCGCCGCCACTTTCTTCACGACCCTCAGATGTCGGCCATCAGGCCCTGGGGACATTTCTGATTTCAGTCCCAATAGTTTGTTTCGTACTTTTTCCCCGAACGATGATTTTTCTACGTTCCTCCTTTTCTATTACCTCTGCATTACCTGTTACTATTGGGATGGTTCTCGTGTCCTCCACCATAAAAATGAAGGCAAAAGTAATGATTTAGCCTCTCCACCATTTCTGTGTTCCCCATTATTAACTCCCTGGTCTCATCCACTAAGGGACCAAGATTAACTTTAGCTACTAGGGGACCAACATTCACTTTAGCTTCTGGATTGGCAAGCATATCCCTGTTGAAAAATACTGCTGTGATCAAACAAAGAGTGGGAAAAGAGGGGAGTCATTCTATCCCTTCTCACCTGATCGTAACACACGAGTTGAAATTTGTGTGATCCACAGACAAAAGGAGATAAAGATTACTTACTACTTTATTAATTCTCAGTGACAGTTGGCAAAGCCGACACACACACAATGCTTAAGCTTATCTTAATGGTAGAGTACTGACAGAAAATAGTCAGACATTTACAGAGTGTAAAATGTTCTTGCACGTGTATGTTTATTGTATTTTCTGGTAAATTTCCTCATCTGTGCTTTCTTCCACATGTTTCACAGATAGTGAGAATACAAGATGGCTGAAATCATGGGCGAGAATTACCGCAGTGTCATGCTCGAATGGGAGCGCGATGCAGCAGGTAGACATAAAAAATAGGAGGAGGAAACTGTGGTGATGTGCATCAATGTAAATGTAGGCTAGTTAGACATAGAGGGAGCACCAGAAACATCACACACACGCACTCAGCCAATAGATCAGTTAGATAGGACATGACCAATGGACATTCACGATACACAGAGGTGACACCACCACAGGAGGCCATTACACCAACCCATATATAAAGGACACCACACACATGATCTGCCTCTTTCCAGTGGAGACAATCAATGAGTAGAGACACAGGGTTGATTCAATATTACACCCACCACGTGGATTGCAGCAACTGGTTAGTCAGTTTGGGTAGCTATAGTAGGATTAGCAGTAGTGTCGAACCCGAGTAATAGAAGTGTAAATAGTTTAATAAACGTGTTGAAGTTATCTCCACGTCTGAACCTTCCCTTGTCAAGTGCACCACAAGGAAGCCGCTTATGTTACACCTACAACATAACAAATCATGGTACCAGGACTGAACTGTTTCAATTCATATAGCCATACCTCATCGTACAGTGACAACCAGCAACAATACCCAGGCAAGATGTTCGAGATCCAGGTTCTGCAGCAGCTCCAGTGCCACGGCGATCTCCGCGAAAACTGGTGGGTATTCCAGCAAATGTTTGAAATCTTCCTGGTAACAGCCGAACTAGAAGACGTGGTCGATGCTGAAAAGACAGAGCTTCTCCTCACCATCGCCGGTGCCAGAGCAGAAGAAACCTTTGAAAAATTCAAGTTCTGCAAGGGGCAAAACAGAAGCGGCTTCCAGGCAGTCCTGGACAAATTCGGCAAATACGGTGAGGAAAACACACTCCAACCCGCAAGAAAAGGTAAGAAAAGGGCCAGTACTCATCACGACGCCGAGATTCCGGAGCAGAGAACAATTGTGATCGTCGGCCATCTTTCTAAAGGGACTGCACTTGCGAAGTTGCGCGAGAAGCACACAGAGCGGGAATGTCCATTTGCGCATGCACGAGAAGCCGCGCATGCGCGATTGCTAAAAAGGCCCCCAAGTAAAGGAACCACGATCTGCACATGCGAAATCGCTTCCTGCGCAGTACGTCACATGCGACATGACCTCAGAGGCCCCGGACCACGCCCATTTAAAGGGGAAACGTCCCAAATCAAAGAAAAAATCTTTTAAAGCCGTAAAACAACCTTCTTTCACCTGGAATGACAGCACAATGCCTCAAATTGAACCAGGGAATGAAATTAACCTCCGAAGGGCCCTGCAACAAGCAGTTACATAAGCCCAAACTGATGATTCCGACCTTGAATACTTCGAAACTGACGTTTACATATTCTCTGGACCTCGCGAGCCCAATGCCAGCTCCGACGCAAACAATGATGATATGGTCTTAGAAGACTATGACTCAGACAAAGCTTTCACCTTGGGAGGCTACCCCAGTACCAAATCTGAACCGCAACTAGACGTGTTGCTCATTGACGACCCCGCCGACGAATTCTTCGGATTTGAGGATCTTCAGTCCAGCAGACTGACTCGTGAGTGCAGGATTATGCTGCGGCCAGAAACCAAGAGATAGAGAGCGGATACGCCCAGTGTGAGCGGCCTGCTGTCACACAGAGCGTGGTCCACGCACCGCTCAGGGTTCGCGACTCTACGAAAGACGACATGCAAGACTCCACACCGCAGTCCTTGCATGAACAAGAAGTGACTCCAGTGTCACAATCCTCCACAGTGAGCTCGTGGACTCCACGATTGAAGAAACGCAAGACTCCAGAGCGCAGTCCTTGCACACGGAAGACGTGGCTCCAGTGTCACAAGCCTCCGCAGCGAGCTCGTGGACAGCCTCCACGATAGAAGCAACGCAAGACTCCGACGCGCAGTCCTTGCAGGAACAAGACCATGAGGGTCCAGCAACCTCCTCTGACCAACTAGCAGCAGACATAGAACATAGGACGATACAGCGCAGTACAGGCCCTTCGGCCCATGATGTTGCACCGACATGGGAAGTCAAAAAACAAAAGCCATCTAACCTACACTATGCCATTATCATCCATATGCTTATCCAATAAACTTTTAAATGCTCTCAATGTTGGCGAGTTCACTACTGTTGCAGGTAGGGCATTCCACGGCCTCACCACTCTTTGCGTAAAGAACCTACCTCTGACCTCTGTCCTATATCTATTACCCCTCAGTTTAAGGCTATGTCCCCTCGTGCTAGCCATTTACATCTGCGGGAGAAGGCTCTCACTGTCCACCCTATCGAACCCTCTGATCATTTTGTATGCCTCTATTAAGTCTCCTCTTAACCTTCTTCTCTCTAACGAAAACAACCTCAAGTCCATCAGCCTTTCCTCATAAGATTTTCCCTCCATACCAGGCAACATCCTGGTAAATCTCCTCTGCACCCGTTCCAAAGCTTCCACGTCCTTCCTATAATGAGGTGACTAGAACTGTACGCAATACTCCAAATGCGGGCGTACCAGAGTTTTGTACAACTGCAACATGACCTCATGACTCCGGAACTCAATCCCTCTACCAATAAAGGCCAACACACCATAGCCCTTCTTCACAACCCTATCAACCTGGGTGGCAACTTTCAGGGATCCATGTACATGGACACCGAGATCCCTCTGCTCATCCACACTTCCAAGAATTTTACCATAAGCCAAATATTCCGCATTCCTGTTATTCCTTCCAAAGTGAATCACCTCACACTTCTCTACATTAAACTCCATTTGCCACCTCTCAGCCCAGCTCTGCAGCTTATCTATGTCCCTCTGTAACCTGCTACATCCTTCCGCACTGTCGACAACACCACTGGCTTTAGTGTCGTCTGCAAATTTACTCACCCACCCTTCTGCGCCCTCCTCTAGGTCATTTATAAAAATGACAAACAGCAACGGCCCCAGGACAGATCCTTGTGGTATGCCACTTGTAACTGAACTCCATTCTAAACATTTCCCATCAACCACCACCCTCTGTCTTCTTTCAGCTAGCCAATTTCTGATCCACATCTCTAAATCACCCTCAATCCCCAGCCTCCGTATTTTCTGCAATAGCCTACCGTGGGGAACCTTGTCAAACGCTTTACTGAAATCCATATATACCACATCAACTGCTCTACCCTCGTCTACCTGTTCAGTCACCTTCTCAAAGAACTCGATAAGGTTGTGAGGCATGACCTACCCTTCACAAAGCCATGCTGACTATCCCTGATCATATTATTCCTATCTAGATGATTATAAATCTTGTCTCTTATAATCCCCTCCAAGACTTTACCCACAACAGACGTGAGGCTCACCGGTCTATAGTTGCCGGGGTTGTCTCTACTCCCCTTCTTGAACAAAGGGACCACATTTGCTATCCTCCAGTCCTCTGGCACTATTCCTGTAGCCAATGATGACATAAAAATCAAAGCCAAAGGCTCAGCAATCTTTTCCCTGGCTTCCCAGAGAATCCTAGGATAAATCCCATCAGGCCCCGGGGACTTATCTATTTTCAGCCTGCCCAGAATTGCCAACACTTCTTGCCTACGTACCTCAATGCCATCTATTCTAATAGCCTGGGTCTCAGCATTCTCCTACACAACATTCTCTTTTTCCTGAGTGAATACTGACGAAAAATATTCATTTAGTATCTCGCCTATCTCTTCAGACTCCACACACAACTTCCCATCCCTGTCCTTGACTGGCCCTACTCTTACGCTAGTCATTCTTTTATTCCTGACATACCTATAGAAAGCTTTTGGGTTTTCCTTGATCCTACCTGCCAAATACTTCTCATGTCCCCTCCTTGCTCGTCTTAGCTCTCTCTTTTGATCCTTCCTCGCTACCTTGTAACTATCAAGCACCCCAACTGAAACTTCACACCTCATCTTCACATAGGCCTCCTTCTTCCTCTTAACAAGAGATTCCACTTCTTTGGTAAACCACGGTTCCCTCGCACGACGCCTTCCTCCCTGCCTGACCGGTACGTACTTATCAAGAATACGCAGTAGCTGTTCCTTGAACAAGCTCCACATATCCAGTGTGCCCAACACTTGCAGCCTACTTCTCCAACCTACCCCTCCCAAGTCATGTCTAATGGCATCATTATTGCCCTTCCCCCAGCTGTAACTCTTGCCCTGCGGGGTATACTTATCCCTTTCCATCACTAACGTAAACGTCACCGAATTGTGGTCACTGTCCCCAAAGTGCTCACCTACCTCCAAATCTAACACTTGGCCTGGTTCATTACCCAAAACCAAATCCAATGTGGCCTCGCCTCTTGTTGGCCTGTCAACATATTGTGTCAGGAAACCCTCCTGCACACATTGTACAAAAAACGACCCATCTAATGTACTCGAACTATATCTTTTCCAGTCAATAATTGGAAAGTTAAAGTCTCCCATAATAACTACCCTGTTACTTTCGCTCTTATCCAGAATCATCTTCGCCATCCTTTCCTCTACATCCCTAGAACTATTAGGAGGCCTATAGAAAACTCCCAACAGGGTGACCTCTCCTTTCCTGTTTCTAACCTCAGCCCATACTACCTCAGAAGAAGAGTCCCCATCTAGCATCCTCTCCGCCACCGTAATACTGTTCTTGACTAGCAGCGCCACACCTCCCCCTCTTTTGCCTCCTTCTCGGAGTTTACTAAAACACCTAAACCCTGGAACCTGCAACAACCATTCCTGTCCCTGCTCTATCCATGTCTCCAAAATGGCCACAACATCAAAGTCCCAGGTACCAACCCATGCTGCCAGTTCCCCTACCTTATTTTGTATACTCCTGGCATTGAAGTAGACACACTTCAAACCACCTACCTGAACACTGGCCCCCTCCTGCGAAGTCAAATCTGTGCTCCTGACCTCTATACTCTCAATCTCCCGTACCCTAAAACTACAATCCAGGTTCCCATGCCCCTGCTGCATTAGTTTAAACCCCCCCAAAGAGCACTAACAAATCTCCCCCCCCCCCCAGGATATTTGTGCCCCTCAGGTTCAGATGTAGACCCACCTTCCCCAGAAAGAGCCCCAGTTATCCAGAAATCTGAATCCCTCCCGCCTGCACCATCCCTGTAGCCACGTGTTTAATTGCTCTCTCTCCCTATTCCTCATCTCATTATCACGTGGCACGGGCAACAACCCAGAGATGACAACTCTGTTTGTTTTCGTTCTGAGCTTCCATCCTAGCTCCCTAAAAGCCTGCCCGACATCCTTGTCCCCTTTCCTACCTATGTCATTAGTACAAAGTCTTACAACACCAGGTTAAAGTCCAACAGGTTTGTTTCGATGTCACTAGCTTTCGGAGCGCTGCTCCTTCCTCAGGTGTCATTAGTGCCAATGTGGACCACGACTTGGGGCTGCTCCCCCTCCCCCTTAAGGACCCGGAAAACACGATCCGAGACATCACGTACCCTTGCACCTGGGAGGCAACATGCCAATCGTGAGTCTCTCTCGCTCCCACAAAATCTATCTGTGCCCCTGACTATCGAGTCCCCAATTACTAATGCTCTGCTCCTCTCCCCCCTTCCCTTCTGAGCAACAGGGACAGACTCCGTGCCAGAGGCCCGTACCCCATGGCTTACCCCGGTAAGTCGTCCTCCCCACAAGTATCCAAAGCGGTATACTTGTTTCTCAGGGGAACGACCGCAGGGGATCCCTGCACTGACTGTTTCTTCCCAGTCCCTCTTACAGTTACCCATCTATCTCCAATCTTTGGTGTAACTAATTCCCTGAAGCTGCTATCTATGACCCCCTCTGCCTCCCGAATGATCCGAACTTCATCCAACTCCAGCTCCAGTTCCCTAACTCGGTATTGGAGGAGCTGGAGATGGCTGCACTTCCTGCAGGTAAAATCAGCAGGGACACTAACGGCATCCCTCACCTCAAACATCCTGCAGGAGGAACATTGCACTCCCTTCCCTGCCATCCCTCTAACTTCCAACCAAGTTCTGGTTAATAAATAATTTTTTTTATTTTTTTTTAAATAACATAATATGGCACTTACCTCATACCAATGGGTCTTATTGTTAGGTTAGAGGAGGGCGGCGGGTGGGAGACACTACACGTGTAGTGTCTCGGGTTTCCTCTCCACCAGAATTTATTGGTTGGGGGGGGGGGGGGGGGGGGGGGGGGGGGGGGGGTTGGGGGGTTGGAACCTTCCCAGAAGTCCGCGGGTCGAACCTCCGGTTCCTGCCTTATATTAAAAAAATAAAAAATAACACAGAAAAGAAGAACAGAATCGGGACCAGGTAAGTGTTTTTAAATCAAAAACTCACCTCCCGACAGGCCCCTGCACTCTGCTCCCGCCGAAAGACGATGCAAGTCTGCCATGCTCAAGTGCACAGCAGGACGACCATGACTGTCTATCATGCTACAGTGAAGAACAAAGCGACGATGACAGTCCAAGCCCAAATGAAGGACAACAGCAAGACAATGACAGTCCATCCACATTGTTTGCACCATCAGATGAAGACTCTGACGATTTACCCAACCCAAGTGAACAACAAGCAGCTACTGAGGTGCTACCCACGGTATGTGAGACGAGCGACGACAGCATCCCACTTCCCATGAAAGATGTGCAAAGTGACAGACCTCAGAGGCACTCGACGATCACTGTGAGACCACTGGTGACTCCGGTGACACCATGATACTTCCACCCTCATTCGCTCGAACCTCTCCACAAGTCAATGCATTCCTGCATGCTCCGACTCCAGACGTGCAGCTTCAAGAAATCTCAGCTGACTCCAGTGAACCTGCTAAGACCGGACGGGGAGCATCAACAGACCAACACTGACTCAGTTAAAACAGACCAGACTCCAGATGGGGAGCACCCAAACGCCGACTCTGATTCATGTAAGCCGGACTTTACTCCAGACAGGGAGTGCTGCTCAGGGTGACAGCAGATGCCACAACGACAGGAGATGGATCACTTAACAATTACACTGGGTCAGTAATAACAAACAGCAGCTACAGTCCAAGAGGAATACACCAATATTCACCACAGCTATATCCACACATTTTTTCCACACCAGCAGTGCAGCCAATGACAGCTCATGCTGGACAAACCCAGTATTCAGGCATGCAGCAGCCAGCAGTCTATGCAGCATATTCTCAAACAGGCGAGCACGACGGATTGCCCACTAATGGAATCAAGACCGAAGGAGGACTACCACAAGCGCAATCTGCACTACAGACTGGGTGCTTAGTTACAGCCCGGATTTGCTGCACCCCAGCCTGGTCAGATGGCATATTCCTATCAGATGCAAGGTTCTCGTTTCACACCATCACCAGGTATTTATGCGAGCAGCAATTCTGTTTCCAATTCAACAAGCTTCAACGGTTCTCAGCAGGATCACCCTTCCAGCACAGCACGTGGCCAGAACCAGTATGTACAGTCTTATCCAACTTAAACATATGGTACATCCATGACCTCGAATGATACTGTTGATGGTACCTCTTCAACGTCAACACCTTATCAGCTACAAGATGCCATCCGACAGCACCATCACAAACATCGAAAAAAGAAAGGGACTCCAAATCAGACAGCGAAGTGATTTGACCACTTCTTGGTTCCTGTGGCACAGGGACATTGATGGCGTTCATAACCAAGAGAGACATTTGACCATGATGATTGATGGTTTTTGGACTCGCACGAATGATTTGGACTTATTGTTTAATCACTGTTCCCATGACTTGCATATACCTTAACCTATCTACCTGTTTTTTGTTCAATTTTCTCAAAGTGTACAGAAAATATGTAACATATAAAAATGGGGGGATGTGGTGATGTGCATCAATGTAAATGCATGTAGGCTAGCTAGACACTAGAGGGAGCACCAGAAACATCACACACACGCACTCAGCCAATAGATCAGTTAGATAGGACATGACCAATGGACATTCACGATACATACAGAGGTGACACCACCACAAGGGGGCATTACACCAATCCATATATAAAGGACACCACACACATGATCTGCCTCTTTCCAGTGGAGACACTCAGTGAATAGAGACACAGGGTTGTTTCACTATTACACCCAGCACGTGGATTGCAGCAACTGGTTAGTCAGTCTGGGTAGCTATAGTAGGGTTAGCAGTAGTGTCGAACCCGAGTAATAGAAGTGTAACTAGTTTAATAAACGTGTTGAAGTTATCTCCACACCTGAACCTTCTTTTGTCAAGTGCACCACAAGGAAGCCGCTTATGTTACACATACAACATAACAAATCAGAGGCCATTCGGCCCATCGAGCCTGCTCCAACATTCATTATGATCATGGCTAATCGTCCAATTCTATAGCCTAATCCCGCTCTTCCCCCCCCCCCCCCCCCAAATGTCCTTTGATCCCATTCGCCCTAATGGTAGATTAAGGGTGAAGCCTCCCACGGGCTTCTCAGTAGCCACTATGCCTTGCGGGATCTACCAAAGTCCCACGGCAAGATCAGAAACCCGCACACAATAGGCACGACCATCCGGGCAGCGTTCAGTACTGTTCCATACAAACAAGAACAAGGCGGCACGGCGCCCGGAGAGGTCTCCTCGGCCATCAGAGGTCCCTGGGTGATCAGGTATCTGTATATCTATATATCTGTAGCTATCGCCCCAGTTTCTCCTTTGCATTGACAAGATTTTGTCTCCTTGTTGTGTTCACTGGAACTTAATTTAGCCACTTTTCTTGCTTTTGATTGAACATTCAATACCTGCAATTTGTCACTATTCTATGAAAATGAAATTTCAGCTGGCCAATCAAGTAGAAATGTGACTCAAAATTTGCACATTGAAAAACCTGTGTGATAGCTGAAAGATAACAGACATGCGCTTCATGGAAAACATCAAAATATAATCTATCACTGCAGATCCATACATATATGTGGCATTCTTCAAAGTAATTCAACTAATATGCTATTTTATAAGGCACCGGAAGAAGTCTTACAACACCAGGTTAAAGTCCAACAGGTTTGTTTCGAATCATTGCCCCTTCCTCAGGTGAATGAAGAGGTAGGTTCCAGAAACATATATATAATAGACAAAGTCAAAGATGCAAGACGATACTTTGAATCCGAGCCTTTGCAGGTAATTAAATCTGTACAGATTGAGAGAGAGGGGTAATCACAGGTTAAAGAGGTGCGAATTGTCTCAAGCCAGGACCAGGACAGTTAGTAAGATTTCACAAGCCCAGGCTGAAGTGTTGGGTACTCTGCTACACAGATGAACCAACACGGTTGTGAATGGTACAATGCAGTTTTATTTCAAACATCTCTTCACACTGGTAAACTGTTTACTGAGGTTTGATCGTGACCCTTGATTCTGTGGACCTATTCCTAATTCTATCTTGTCGTGGCACTCAGCACATGGTGGATGTCTGAGTGACTGGCAATGAGCTCTGTGCCCTGAGCAGTCTCCTGCTCGAGTGCCCAGGAAGTGTTGTGTTCCCCGTTTTGTACTGTGTATGCTCTTGCCTGTGATTGGCTGTCGTGTTCTGTGTGTTGATTGGTCCGTTGATCTGTCCATCAGTATGTATGTATGTATGTGCTATGATGTTTACCTGAATATCATGACACAGGCCAGATGGTGGGGGGGGGTGAATGTAATGCGACATGAGTCCAAGGTCCCGGTTGAGGCTGTACTCATGTGTGCAGAACCTGGCTATAAGCTTCTGCTCGGCGATTCTGCGCTGTCGCGCGTCCCGAAGGCTGCCTTGGAGAACGCTTACCGGAAGATCAGAGGCTGAATGCCCTTAACTGCTGAAGTGTCCCCCAACTGGAAGGGAACATTCCTGCCAGGCGATTGTCGCGCGATGTCCATTCATCCGTTGTCGCAGCGTATGCAACGGACTTCGCGTGACAATCGCCAGGCAGGAATGTTCCCTTCCAGCCGGGAAACACTTCAGCAGTCAAGGGCATTCAGCCTCTGATCTTCGGGTAAGCGTCCTCCAAGGAAGCTTTCAGGACGCGCGACAACGCAGAATCGCCAAGCAGAAACTGATAGCCAAGTTCCGTACACAGATGTATGGCCTCAACCAGGGCCTTGGATTCATGTTGCATTACATTCACCCCCCCCCCCCCCCCCACCCCCCTCCCCCCCACCCCCCTCCCCCATCATCTGGCCTGGGCTTGCAAATTCCTACCAACTGTCCTGGCTTCAGACAATTCACACCTCTTTAACCTGTGATTATCCCGCTCTCTCTCGATCTGTAAAGACTTAATTAACTGCAAAGGTTCGCATTCAAAATATCATCTTGCATCATTTAATTTATCTATATATATGTTTCTGGAACCTATCTCTTTATTCACCTGAGGAAGGAGCAATGCTCCGAAAGCAAGTGATTCGAAACAAACCTGTTGGACTTTAACCTGGTGTTGTAAGATTTCTTCCTGTGCTCACCCCAGTCCAACGCCAGCATCTCCACATCATTTTATAAGGCAACATTGGCTGATTTTAATGCCCGCACCAGTGGGCTGGTCCACTGCCTCTCCAAGCCCCCGCAGCCAATCCAAGTACCCCTATCCTGTTTAAAACTAAACCGGGCACTTATCTAGTTATTGGGGTTCTCATTGTGGTCAAGGCAGATGTCCTGCTTCAAAGAGCTGCTGGCCAATCAGAGAATAGCAGTTCATCTGTACTGGCAACTCCTCTGGGGGCAGTAGCCATTGCTGCTACTGCAATAGGTCCAAGTTGTAGGATCAACACAGGTGCCTGGTGGGTTCGTGAGGCAGGCTCACCAGCAGCAGGTGGAGTGTGTGTGTGTGTGTGTGTGTGTGAGACTTGTTGCAGGACAGGTGAGGATCTTCTTGCTTGGGCAATGCTTGCCGTCTTCAAATCTCTCATCCATTGGGCGACTATAGTCGACCTAGCGGGTTGCTGATACAGCATGACCCAATTAATTGCTGGTTAAATACCTGCGGAGGCAGGATGAGCCTTTAAGTGACATGAGGGCTTCAATTGGCTTCTAGTTGGTTCGACTACCCTCACCCCTTTCTGCCTAGAACTTAATTTGTCAGGAAAGTGATGGCGTCTTGGCTTGATAATACGGATCTCTCCATTTCTAAGAGGCATTAAATTCAGCCCATTGTTTCTATGTGATGAATAATGAAATAAATTGAATCTCTGTTCCTTTAAGTCTGAAGTTTAATCTAAACTAATTAGAGTTTCACGATTTGAAAAAACTAGCTTCTTTAGCCTGTCAACTTTGAATTACTGGCAACTCTGCACTTGACAAATTGATCTAGCTGAAGTCTGAATGCCCGAGTTCTTCCATTTGCAGAGTTCAATTGCTGTTTCATTAAGAATCATTACAAATTTTAACACACTTGTCAATTTCAGGCTCCAGCTCAGAAGTACACAGCACAAGATAACTTTTCATTTGCCATATTATGTGACCCTGATATACCATATTTAATAAACAAATAGATGCTCTTACTCGCAATAAGTCAGAAAATTTGCTATTTTGCAAACACCGTAATATTATACCAGCAAAGAAATGCATTGGGCTGGATTCTCTGATCACCAACCAGAAACCGCGTTCGTTGTACGGCCGGAGAATGCATTTTTATGCTGGAATCGTGGGCGGCGCCATTTTTCCGATGCTCCACCCCCTCAAAAACAGTGTACTCGAGGAGTATGCCACATGTCGTCGGGATGGCCTCAGGACGTCACCCGAGGCCCTCCCCCGATGCTCCGCCTCAAATGGGCCGAGTCCCCGACGGTGTGGAGCACGTGTCCTCAGCTTTCAGAGACCTCGCAAAGTCTTTGGGGCCGGGGGGGGGGGGGGGTGGCGCGTTCCGATGGCAGGGGGGGCTTCGTGGGTGGCAAGGGCTGTTACAGGGGGGCAATCTTTGGCAGGCCGGGTCCACGCGCAGCCAGCACCATGTTGCACGGCCTTGGGCCTGGCCATTTTGTGGTCGTATCCACGGGTAAAGCCGGACGCGGCTGCTAGCCCCCCACCAGGCGGAGGATTGGTGCGGGGGCGGCACTGACATTTTGGTCGAAAGACCAGACGGACCCTGCGGCCATAGCCACAGAATCAGAGAATCCAGCCCATTATTCTTCTCCTAAATTGCAAGTGTGTGTATCTTTAAATTTACAAATAGCAATTTCTAAATGAGTAAACATTTGATGAGTTAATAAAATGGTCAGCTAAAAGACTACATACATTCTATGGATTTTTGTAGTTCTGGGAGAATCACATTGTTCCTTTCATTCACATTTTGAAAGGACCCACTTTAAATGAGAGATTGAAATATGACAAAGAACTGTGAAGCACAGGAAACGCCAGCTAGCTACACAGATTATAGACAGATAGGTTATTAATTTTTATGTGTTATGTATTATAAATTAACTGACTCCCTATTCTTGATCATGATCTAGTGCATCTTTGTTAAAAAGTACATGCATGTGAGCAGCAGGTTTGAACAAAATCAGGATTGTAGGATGCCACCCACACTCGAACAGTTAGTCAATACTTATTGGTTGGTAGAAATATGAAATATAAACTGTTGGTGCCTGTGAGATGCTGGCCACCTGCTAATGCCTGTGCAACTATACCCCAACCGAGCTCAGTGCTATCAAGATTAAACATTCAGATTTTTTTTTAAATAAGTCACAGATGTTTTCAACGTATTATTGAAATCAAAGTACTCAACTCACTGATCATGCTCTGTGAAATTGGAAATGTCACAGTGGGTCGTCCAGTCTTTCGCCAGCAACGACACAAGTATGACAACTCTGTTCGAAGCATCTCAACGACCATTTGATTATCAAGGGCCAGGTAGAACTCCTGCTTATCAATAAACTGTAAACAGATTATTTTTTAAATGATTGGATGTATATAGAAGAAAAACAGCATTCAAGAGTACTCACATGGTCTAGCTTGCACAGCGTGCCGCTGTATTAATCCACGTACAGAATGATCAGAGTTAGGCAAGACCATGGGACGTATCCTAATTTATTAGAGGAGTCATAGTGATCAACTTGCTGAATATGAAATTGGAAATGTTACAATGGGCTATTCAGTCTTTCTAAAGCAGCAACGCAAGTATAACCTCCGTCCAAAACATCTCCTTCAGATTGGATAATTGAACATGTTGCTTCATTACTTAAGAAAGGCGCAACAGGGAAATGATAAACCAGTTAGCCCAAGATATGTTACTTGAGTCTATAATTAAGAATAGAGTGAGTTAACGTCTTGAAATGTTTTTGCTGATTAGAGAGCGGCAGGATGGTTTTGTAAAGGGTAGATCATGCCTGAGGAATCTGACTGTTTTTAAAAATATATATTTTTATTCTCCATTTTCACATTTTCTTCAAAATTTACACCCCACCAACAAGCAGTAAATGGTAACAAATACAAAGTCAATTCCCTTATTAACAACGATACCATCCTCCCACCACCCCAAACAACGACCCACCTGACAATATAAGCATCAAGTAAAACAAACACTCCCACGGTGGGACAAACAAAGGAGAAAAAAGAAAAGAATCAGGAATCGCCTATGGTCACCGTTGACCTGTAGAGTTCCCCCCCCCTCCCCCTAACATTCAATGCCATCCAATCCCCGAAAGAGTACCGTAAATGACACCCAAGCATTGCAAGCCCTTCTCCCCCCCCCCCCCCCCCCCCCGGACTCCTCCCCTCCACTTCCTCTGACAAAACTCCTCCCCCCAACCTCTGTTCCTTCCCCCCAACTTTCCACCCTGGCTAGACTCATTGGAACCTGTTCTGCCAGGCTCCGATGGCCGCAGCCCCTCCCCCACCTCACTCCCATTCACTGGCCGACTTAAACAGGCCAGCGTGGAGGCCCCCGCCCGGGTCTCTTTCCCCCTTGCCGGGTCCCAGGAAAACCAAGAAATCCCCTTTAGCACACAACCCCACCATACACACCCAAGCTGCAAAGAACCATCATTGCAAGCAAAAGTCCCATCTCTTCCCTTGTCTAAGAATATACAACGTTAGCTCATTTAGCACATACACCAGCCGCAGTGAAAAAAATACAGTTACATGGGGCTACATCGGTACGTGACCACTTCCCAATTCAGCCACAGTCCTTCTGCCTTCGCAAACTCCTCCGCTGCTTCCGCCATCCCGAAATAAAAGTCCTTGGATTTGTAGGTCACCCTTAACTTAGCTGGGTATACTATGCTGCACTGCACTGTACTGATGTACAGTGCCTTCTTCACCCAGCTGAAGGCAGCCCGTCTCCTTGCCAGCTCCACCGTAAAGTCGATATATGCGTATACCAGCTCCAGCTCACTGCACCACCCGCTTCTGCTTTGCCCAGCACAGGACCTTCTCCTTCACCCTGTACCTACGAAAACACAAAGTTACTACTCTTGGCGGCTCTCTCCCATTTGGTACAGGCCTCCACGACCGATGAGCCTGATCCAGTTCATATCGGGAGAGATCATCCCCCTCCCCCAATAGCTTCGCCAACATCTGAGTATGGCAAAATACTCAGTCGGCCTCGGGCCTTCCACTCCTTCGGGAAGACCCACAATCCTCAGATTCGGTCGCCTGGATCTATTTTCCAGGTCATCCATTTTGGCTCCTTGTTGATCTCTATCACCTTCTGCATCTCCTTCCCCATCGAGGTAATTTGATCACTGTGCTGCAATAATGTCTTTTCCACTTCCTTCAGCGCCTCGCCTTGCTCCCGCACCTCTGCCACTGCGCTCAATACCGCCGCCCTCACTGGGGCAATCGCTTCCTCCACCAGCACTTTCAATACCGCCCCCATCTCCTTCCTCATCGCCTCCATGTGCTTTGTGAACTGCCTTTCGAGTTCCGCGGCCATCACCTTAGTCATTTCTTCAGCCGTGGGCAATGCGGCTTCCCCTGGTGCCCCAGCCTCCACTTTTCTTGCCGTCCCCGCGGTGACCTTGCCACTCCCCGACGGACTTTCAGCTGCTTTTTTCACGGCCGTTTTTTTACTTGTTTTCACCATTTCCCTTCACTGTACCTTCTCCCTGCTTTTGCCGCCTCTGTTGCCCCTGGGACCGGGCGTTCAACCCCGAAAATGCCGTTCCCGAATAGGAGCCCTCCAATGTTGACAGAGTGTTTTTTGAGGTGACTAAATTACTTGGCTGGGGAACTTCGGAAGACGTTATTTACATGGACTTCAAGGAGGCATTCAATAAAGTCCCGCCCAAGAAATGTTGAGCTAAAGTTTAAACTTATAGATTGACGGGTAAATTATTGACCTATTCAGGAAATTGGCTAAACTGCAGGAGAAAGAAGGTAGGGATAATGGGTAGGTATAAAATAAAAACAGGGAGTATTGGAAAAATTCAGCATGTCTGGCAGCATCTGTGGAGAGAGAACAACAGAGTTCATGTTTCAAGTCCAAAATGGCTCTTGTTTGGAATTGGATAAAGAGTAGGTGCTCTAAGTGGCAAGATGTGGCTAACGGTGTCTTGGGTCGTCTATCAATCACCATGTTTTTTTACTCACAGTGATGAAAAAAACAAAAAGATAGACTGTATTGTAGATGGAAACATAACATTACAAAGAAATATTAATAGATTCAATGAATGGGCAAAACTTTGGCAAATGGATTTCAATGCAGGCAATTGTGCGATCATCCACTTTGGACCTAAAAAGATAGAATAGGGCCACTTTCCAAATATTGAAAAGCCACAAGGTGTGGCGATCCAAATAAACTTGGGGATCTATGTACTTAGATGAAAATGTCATGGACAAGTAAAAGGAAAGTTAAAAAGGTTAATTGAAATTTATATCTGGAGAATTATAATACAAGGCATTAGAAGTCATGCAATAGCTGTAAAAGCCCTGGCTGGACCACACCTAGAGTTAGTGGGTTCCGTTCTGGACACTATACCCGAGGAAGGATACACTGGAATTGGAAGGAGTGTAATGCAGATTTATCAGAACGATCTCTGAACATCATGAGTTAAATTACAAGAAGAGGTTATACAAACTAAGATTCTAATTGCTGAAATTTAGAAGATTGGGGTGATTTAGCCAAGTTTTTAAGATATTATGGTGAAAAGATAAGGTAGATGGAGATAAACTATTTCCACTGGTAGGTGAATCTAAGACGAGGGGACATAACCTAAAAATTAGAGTCAGTCCTTTCGGGGATGAAGTTAGGAAACACTTCAACGCTGAAAGGCATGGTAGAGGCCTTGGACTCTCTTCCATAAACAGCAGTTGATGTTGGACCAACTGTTATTTTAAATTTGAGATTGCTAGGTTTCTTTTAACTGAGGTATCAAGGGATTTGAGATAAGCATACAGATCCATCACAATCTCCTTGAACAGGGGTAAATGGCCCATTCCTGTTCCATGCTCCAAATACATTTGTAATCGCCTGTCATCAGGGAAGGGCCGAGAGCCCAACTATAAAATACTATGCAATACACCTAAATAGTACACATATTATTCATTAAAGGAAAAGGTGAATCAGCTCTTACCTGAGGCGTGAAAGCAAAGATTTCATCCCGAACAAAATACAACTTTGATGTGCCAAGAACACCCATATGCCGGTAAGGCCGACCACTCAGCATCAGTCGCTTATTGCGACCTATTGACAGAATAATAATAGTCTTTATTATTGTCACAAGTAGGCTTACATTAACACTGCAATGAAGATACTGTGAAAATCCCCTAGTCGCCACACTCCGACGCCTGTTCGGGTACACAGAGGGAGAATTCAGAATGTCCAAATTATCTAGCAGCACGTCTTTCGGACTTGTGGGAGGAAACCGGAACACCCGGAGGAAATACATGCAGACACAGGGAGAACGTGCAGACAGTGACCCAAGCCGGAAATCGAACCTGGGACCCTGGCGCTATGAAGCAACCACTGTGCATCCGTGCCGTTGGATCTGTGGGCAAGTTGTGTCTTGAAGGCTAAAGCCACTATTCCTTAAAACCAGAGTGCTGTGTCCAGTTTTGGTTCCCAAGTGAATACAAAGAACAAAGAAATGTACAGCACAGGAACAGGCCCTTCGGCCCTCCAAGCCCGAGCCGACCATGCTGCCTGACTAAACTACAATCTTCTACACTTCCTGGGTCCGTATCCTTCTATTCCCATCCTATTCATGTATTTGTCAAGATGCCCCTTAAATGTCACTATCGTCCCTGCTTCCAACACCTACTCCGGTAGCGAGTTCCAGGCACCCACTACCCTCTGCGTAAAAAACGTGCCTCGTACATCTACTCTAAACCTTGCCCCTCTCACCTTAAACCTATGCCCCCTAGTAATTGACCCCTCTACCCTGGGGAAAAGCCTCTGACTATCCACTCTGTCTATGCCCCTCATAATTTTGTATACCTCTATCAGGTCTCCCCTCAACCTCCTTCGTTCCAGTGAGAACAAACCGAGTTTATTCAACCGCTCCTCATAGCTAATGCCCTCCATACCAGGCAACATTCTGGTAAATCTCTTCTGCACCCTCTCTAAAGCCTCCACATCCTTCTGGTAGTGTGGCGACCAGAATTGAACACTATACTCCAAGTGTGGCCTAACTAAGGTTCTATACAGCTGCAACATGACTTGCCAATTCTTATACTCAATGCCCCGGCCAATGAAGGCAAGCATGCCATATGCCTTCTTGACTACCTTCTCCACCTGTGTTGCCCCTTTCAATGACCTGTGGACCTGTACTCCTAGATCTCTTTGACTTTCAATACTCTTGAGGGTTCTACCATTCACTGTATATTCCCTACCTGCATTAGACCTTCCAAAATGCATTACCTCACATTTGTCCGGATTAAACTCCATCTGCCATCTCTCCGCCCAAGTCTCCAAACAATCTAAATCCTGCTGTATCCTCCGACAGTCCTCATCGCTATCCGCAATTCCACCAACCTTTGTGTCGTCTGCAAACTTACTAATCAGACCAGTTACATTTTCCTCCAAATCATTTATATATACTACAAAGAGCAAAGGTCCCAGCACTGATCCCTGTGGAACACCACTGGTCACAGCCCTCCAATGAGAAAAGCATCCTTCCATTGCTACTCTCTGCCTTCTATGGCCTAGCCAGTTCTGTATCCACCTTGCCAGCTCACCCCTGATCCCGTGTGACTTCACCTTTTGTACTAGTCTACCATGAGGGACCTTGTCAAAGGCCTTACTGAAGTCCATATAGACAACATCCACTGCCCTACCTGCATCAATCATCTTAGTGATCTCCTTGAAAAACTCTATCAAGTTAGCGAGACACGACCTCCCCTTCACAAAACCGTGCTGCCTCTCACTAATACGTCCATTTGCTTCCAAATGGGAGTAGATCCTGTCTCGAAGAATTCTCTCCAGTAATTTCCCTACCACTGAAGTAAGGCTCACCGGCCTGTAGTTCCCGGGATTATCCTTGCTACCCTTCTTAAACAGAGGAACAACATTGGCTATTCTCCAGTCCTCCGGGACATCCCCTGAAGACAGCGAGGATCCAAAGATTTCTGTCAAGGCCTCAACAATTTCTTCTCCAGCCTCCTTCAGTATTCTGGGGTAGATCCCATCAGGCCCTGGGGACTTATCTACCTTAATATTTTTTAAGACACCCAACACCTCGTCTTTTTGGATCACAATGTGACCCAGGCTATCTACACCCCCTTCTCCAGACTCAACATCTACCAATTCCTTCTCTTTGGTGAATACTGATGCAAAGTATTCATTTAGTACCTCGCCCATTTCCTCTGGCTCCACACATAGATTCCCTTGCCTATCCTTCAGTGGGCCAACCCTTTCCCTGGCTACCCTCTTGTTTTTTATGTACGTGTAAAAAGCCTTGGGATTTTCCTTAACCCTATTTGCCAATGACTTTTCGTGACCCCTTCTAGCCCTCCTGACTCCTTGCTTAAGTTCCTTCCTACTTTCCTTATATTCCACCCAGGCTTCATCTGTTCCCAGCCTTTTAGCCCTGACAAATGCCTCCTTTTTCTTTTTGACGAGGCCTACAATATCACTCGTCATCCAAGGTTCCCGAAAATTGCCGTATTTATCTTTCTTCCTCACAGGAACATGCCGGTCCTGTATTCCTTTCAACTGCCACTTGAAAGCCTCCCACATGTCAGATGTTGATTTGCCCTCAAACATCCGCCCCCAATCTATGTTCTTCAGTTCCCGCCTAATATTGTTATAATTAGCCTTCCCCCAATTTAGCACCTTCATCCTAGGACCACTCTTATCCTTGTCCACCAGTACTTTAAAACTTACTGAATTGTGGTCAGTTACCGAAATGCTCCCCTACTGAAACATCTACCACCTGGCCGGGCTCATTCCCCAATACCAGGTCCAGTACCACCCCTTCCCTAGTTGGACTGTCTACATATTGTTTTAAGAAGCCCTCCTGGATGCTCCTTACAAACTTATGTAAATATATACATAAATAAAAATTATTGCTATTGTGTACAAGGTGCTCTTCTGGTTCTTACACTAGGGTACATGACTAGGTGAACAATAAGCAGCCTTATTTTGCAGTTGCTTTGCTAGACCTTCTCTATTGATTTAATTCTGACACTTTGTAATTGAAATGGGCAAAAGTGCTTTTCTCAGTTTTAACAATTATGATTGCAAAATATTGATGATGGTGAGACTGAACATGGCGGGCCCAACAGAGTCGCCAATGCCAAACCAATCATCGATGGAGTTCATATCGAGTGAACTCCAAAAGCATAGTAAGAAGTCTTACAACACCAGGTTAAAGTCCAACAGATTTGTTTCAAATCACTAGCTTTCGGAGCGCAGCTCCTTCATCGGGTCCTGATTCGAAATAAACCTGTTGGACTTTAACCTGGTGTTGTAAGGTTCTTACTCTGCCCACCACAGTCGAGCTCCGGCATCTCCACAGCATGGCTACCATCCAAAAGCATAGGGAGGTGGTAAAGGAGGACCTCATATCAGGAATGAGGTCGGCAATTGAGACTGCGCTGGCCCCAGAAGAGGAACAATGGATATGGCGCAGCAACAACTGGAGGCCCGAGGAATCCAGAACTTAGAGAAAGTGGCCACTGAGCAGGACGAACGGATCGCCTCGCTCGAAGCCGAGATAACGAGGTTGGCATCAACCCAAAAGATGCTGAAGTGAAAAGTAGATGACCAGGAGAACAGGTCCGGACCTCAAAATCTTTGGGAGTGGGAGGGGACGCAGCGTTCTCCCGAGAGGGAACGAGCACATGGCAGGGGTCAGGGTTTGAAGGGTAAGGGAGGGGAGGGGGCCGAAGGAGGAACGGGGAGATCACACGAGCAGAACGGTTCGGGTTGATAAGGTAGAATTCTGGTCACACAAGTCACACGTGAAGATGGGAGAAGGTGACGGTGGCCATCCTGGGCAGCTCAGGAACAAACGCGAGGGGAAAGGTGGGAGGGGAGGCAGCCATTCACACCATTATGAAGAAAAAAATTGTTTGCACTACACCCATGGAACGAATGCTTGCAAGCAGTATTACAGTAACATTGCCCTGCGAATTGTTGAATTTCCGTCCTTTTCTATTTCTCTCTAATGCTGTACTTTGTAAATTTCAGTTTCATCATGTTGTGTATTTTGAATATATTGTATTTTATTTGTTTGTTATAAATGAAACTCATCAATAAAAATACTTCAAAAAAGATTACAAAATATTGGATTGTCCATTAATATTTTTTCTAGTTACTTTACCTTCATTACTGCTGTACAGGAAAGTATTATTTGGAAAACAGCTAAAATAACATCTCAGGCCATTAAATAATCTCATAGTAACACAAAGATATTCTCACCAAGTTTTGCATAGATACCAGAAAGGATACGAGCCGGCTGCACTCGGATTGGATAAACATCCGTTACAGTTTGTGCGTGGATACCATGCTTCCACAGTGCTTCCTTTATTCCAACTGTTTCTGCCACTATTGCCACTGAAAGTAAATAAAGATATTGGAAACGGAAAAAAAAGTATTTTGTTTTCCATCTGGGAGCGGAGTTTGTATCGAGGGTCTCCAATAATGGTGTTGCTAATGACGTTTCAGGGAAGATGTTTGGGCTTACCCTTGTTCACAGTGGTCATGATTTGGTGCTTATCTGGTGTGAATTTAACTGTCACTGATCAACCCAGTGAGATATCATTCAGTTCCTTTTGTAACCTGGCACAGATTACTTATTCATTAGAGGAGTTATGAATGAAACCGAATCTTAGAGAAATCACCAGACTGCATGAGTTTCTTCCGGGTGCTCTAGTTTTCTCCAAAGTCCAAAGTTGTGCCGGTAGGTGGATTGGCCATGTTAAATTGCCCCTTCGTGTCCAGAAGGTTAGGTGGAGTTACAGGGATGGGGTGGGGACTTGGGCCTAGGTAGGGTGCTCTGCCCAAGGGCCGGGCAGACTTGATGGGCCAAATGGCATCCTTCTGGGATTCGATTATTCTATTTTGCCAGGGCTCATTGTCTAATGCACTTTGCCATTTCTTAGTGTCAAATGGGGTGAACCTAACTGGCATATACCTCTAATTCCCACCTCTCTTATTCCAGTGTACCGTTAACTGGTTCAAGAGAAGCAAAGAAATGGACAAATCTATTTCGGACAGAGATCTTCTCAAACCAGTTTTCATTTGCACTGTAATTAAATATTTGCAAATCCAAATGTCAAACACTAAGCACTTCAATTTTTCATTTATTTGTACCTTTTAAAATGTACTTTTTAAAAATCAGGGGTGGCCAAACCTTCTAAACCTTGGAGTCACATATGATAAATACCAGACATTCGAGAGTCACAGGACACTGACAACCTTTACAGGCACATTTTTATTACTGTTGCACATGCTTCTGAGAGGAGACCTTCAGCTTTTTGCTCTCATCTTCCAGGATTCCTTCCCACACAATTCAGATTCTTGCAAAACTGCTACAATGAGACACATCAGAGCGAGCACATGCTCGCTGCTAATCGACTTTTGCAGCCTTACTCTTCCAATGTAGAAAATCAGTCAAGAGGTTTTTTTATGGGCCAGGGTTTAGAGAACACCAAAGTATATCATGGAGTTCACCTGACCTACAACTTTTAATAGATTTAATAGATTTTGGTTATGAGGAGCACAAGGGCCCACTTTCCAGGTGTTATGCAACAGAGATCTTAAGCATTTTAAAACAAAACAATGTTTATTCTATGAATCCAGTTAACATTTTATAAACACACAGTAAACATCTTATCAACTACCAACACAAATACCACCCCCCCCCCCAAAAAAAATACAGTACTCTATAGGTAACCCTTAATAACTTTCCTAACAACATCCATAAGCCAAACACCCTTTTTCTACAAAAACAGTAGGTTTGAATTCCTTACAGACAACAGGTATTACTTTGAAGTTATCAAGTGGTCTGGAGACATTCTTTAGCATGCAGAGAGAGATCAAAAATACACCGTCTTTGTTTGAATGCAGCTCCCAACTGAAAACAAAACCAAAAACCTCAGATCCACAAAGCAGCTTCCAGCTCAAAACGAAAGACAATCACAGCCCAGCTCCACCCACACAATGACATCACTGCAGCCATTTGATAAAACACACTTTTCTTAAATGGACCCTCACATGACAAGATTACAAAAAGATTGTTTTTAAAAACAAGTTGTAACTACTTATTGTCGGGGTCCTTCCTGTTTATTTCCCTTACTTTTCGCATTGTATGGCAGCGAAGTGAGATTTGGAGTGGTCTACCCTGTGAATTTGAGAGTGACTCACAATTCAAGGGATTTTTATTTTGAGATGGTGGAAGTGGCAGAGGAGTTTGTTAAGGCTGGAGGACTGGGACTGAGATGAGAGTTGGGATTTGGACTTGGTTGGCGGGGACGGAGATAGTGTTTTTCTAACGGAGGGATTTTTATTTGATTGGGGTTTTGTCGTCTGTCTCTTGAATAGAGGGGTTCGTTTACATGTGTTCTGGGTTTTGTTTTGTTTTCTCATGGGTGCGGTTATGTATTGTTTCTTGGTCTAAGGGGCATGGATTTTGGACACTAGGGCCGGGTTACTGGGGAGGGGAGATGGGGGGTGGGGGGGGGGGTGCTCTGGCAAGGGTCACCGTACTAGCAAACATAGGTAGTGAATGGGAGTGTGGTGGGAGGAGGGCTCATGGAGCCCGGTCAAGCAGGTTTCGATGGACCTAGGAGGTGTGAATGGTGGGGAGAGGGTGTCAATACTGGATGAGATATTTTCAAGAGGAAGTGGCTGGAAGGATTCTGGGAGGAGGGAGAAGATCAACAGTAACAAAAGGATGCACCAGGCTTGGCCGGATGAGTAGTGCCTGGAGTAATGGTGATGGCAGATACGAGGGGCAAGATACCCCCAGTTCGAATGGTGACATGGAACGTGAGGGGGTTAGGGGGATCGGTGAAGAGAGCGAGTGTTTTTGCGCGCTTGAAGAGCTCAAAAGCTGATGTGGCGATGCAGGAGACCCATTTGTGGGTGAAAGGTTAGGCGAGTCAGGTGTTTCATTCGGGATTCGATAGTAGGGCTCAGGGGTTGGCGATCTTGGTGGGCAAGAGGGTGAGGTTTCAGATGGAGAATGTGGTGGCTCACCAGGGGGGCAGGTATATGTTAATGACGGGTGCATTGGAGCAGAGATTGGTGACATTGGTAAGTGTATGTGGCCCCAATTGTGATGATGCGGGGTTCATGCGGAGAACTTTGGGTGCCATCCCTTTTCTGGATAGCCAAGAACTGATAGTGGGATTGGAACATCATGCTGGAACTGAAGGTGGACAGGTCCCGGACGTGCTCCCTGGCCCAGTTGGGGTGGGGGCAAAGCTGTTGGTAGGGCTCATGAGGGAGATAGGGGCAGGGGACCCATGGAGATTTTACACCCAATGGATCGGAATATTTGTTTTTCTCCCCGGTGCACAAGATGTTTTCAAGGATTGACTTTTTGTGGTGGGAAAGGTGCTGTTGGCGGTAGTTAAGAAATCGGAGTACTCTGTAATTGTGACCTTTGATCAACATTGGATGGATGTGGTTTTGGAGAAGGGGGGTGCCCAGAGGCCGGGATGGAGAATCGGACCTTCTGTGACAAGATAGGAAAGGTGACTGAAGGGTATGTAGGGTTTATTTGCACAGGGGAGGTCACACGGTCGGTGGTCTGGGAGGTTCTGAAGGCGATGTTGAAGGGGAGATGATTTTTTTTTTTTTAAGCCAAGGTGGATAGGGAGGAGACAGAGGAACAGCAATGACTTGAGATTTTGGAGGTGGATGGGAGGTACGCACGGGCCCCGAACCCGGGTCTCCTGGCAAAGAGGAAGGAGTTGCAGGTGAGGTTTGATCTATTGCCCACGGCGAAAGTGATGCGTTAGTTGAGAAGGGCGAGCAGTGCTGCTTATGAGTATGGGGAGAAGGCATGGCACCTGTTGGCAGGAACGTTCCGTAGGGAGGCCGCAGCGAGGGAGACAAGACGGGGGAGTTGGTGGTGGCTCCAGAACAGATTAATAAGGTGTTCGAGGAGTTCTATAGAGATCTGTACAAGTCAGAGCCACCGGAGGAGAAGCGGGAGAAAAGGGAGATCTTGGATGGGCTGCAGTATCTGAGGTTGGGGAGGCGGAGAGGGCAGGGTTGGAGGAGTCGGTGAGGGAGGAGGAAGTGAAAGTGGGAGAATGCAGGCAGGGAAGGTGCCAGGGTTTCCAGTCAAATTTTTTAAAAAAATTAAAGTGCCCAATTCTTTTTTTCCCTAATTAAGGAGCAATTTAGCACGGCCAATCCACCCATCCTGCATATCTTTGGATTATGAGAGTTAAATCCACACAGACACGGGGAGAATGTATAAACTTCACACGAGACGGTGACGCGGGGCCGGGATCGAACCCAGGTCTTAGGCAGCGGGAGGCAGCAGTGCTAACCATCGTGCAACCGCCTGGGTTTCCGGTCAAAGTTTATAAAAGAATTAAGGATAGACTGGCGCTGTTGATGGTGGGAATGTTTGAGGACGCGATGGTCAGGGGTGCCTTTCAAAGGTGATTGGGGATGACCAGGCGGGGTTCGTAAAAAGATGACAGCTGTCCTCGAGTGTCAGGAGGCTGTTGAATGTGGTGCTTTCTCCAGCAGAGGGAAAGGATATGGAGGTGGTGGTTGCATTGGATGCAGAGAAGGCATTTGATCGGGTGGAGTGGAGTTATTTGATGGCGTTACTGGAGAAATTTGGGATTAGGCCGAAATTTGTGACGTGGATGCAGCTGCTATCTAAGGAGCCGATGGTGAGTCTGCGCACAAATAGAATGAACTCAGGGTGTTTCGCATTGCACCGGAGTACAAGGCAAGGATGGCCCATGTCACCCCTTCTGTTTGCATTGGCTATAAAGCCCTTGACCATTGCGCCAAGGAGTTCAGGGTTGTGGAATGGGGAGTGGGAAAAGGGGCCGTGGGTGCCATTTTGTCTGCGGTGTCTCATTTTAAGTATCTGGGCATGCAGATAGCCCGGGATTGGGCAGGGCTTCCGAAGTTTAATTTTGTTAGCTTGCTTGGAGGGGTGGGGGGGTGGTTGGGGGCAGACAGGGTGGTTAAGCCTTCCAAATATGATGTATTATTATTGGCCAGCAAGTGAAGCGAAGGTCCTGGGATGGAGTTGGGAGGAGGCATTGTGGGTGAGGATGGAGGTGACCACTTGCACTGGGTCGGTGTTGCAGGCGCTGGCAACGCTCCTGATGGCCCCAGCGAAGTAAATGATGAGTCTGGTGGTGGTGGCTACGTTAAAGATCTGGAGGCAGTTTAGGCAGTAATTTACGGGAGGATTTTGGATGAGGACAGGATGTCCATGGAGGGGCTTAATACAACGCAGGAGGAAGAGTTGGGGGTGGTGCTGAGGAGGGTTGGTGATTTGAGGTGCTGTGGAGGGCAAATGCCTCGACTTTGCGTGCGAGGCTTGGGCTGATACAGCTGAAGGTAGTGAATTTGATGTATTATTATTGGCCAGCAAATGAAGCGAAGGCCCAGGGATGGAGCTGGGAGGAGGCATTGTGGGTGAGGATGGAGGTGAGCATAAGTGAATAAAAGGGAAGAGTCACTGAAGTGAATGTTGGTCCGTTGGAAGATGAAACCAGAGAATTAATAGTGGGAAACGCAGAAATGGTGGAGATGCTAAATCAATATTTTGCCTCAGTTTTCACAGTGGAGGACACAAGTACCATCTCTATAGGAACAGGTAATTCATAGATAATAGAAAGGGTGGACCTTAGTACCATCAGCATCAATAGGGAAACAGTACTCAACAAACTATTGGGATTGAAGGCAGACAAATCCCCAGAGCCTGATGGTCTACATCCTCGGGTGTTAAAGGAAGTGGCAGTGAAGGTAGTGGATCCATTAGTTAGAAAATTCCAAAATTTCCTGGATAGGGGAAAAGTTCCAATGGATTGGAAAAATGCTAATGGAATGCCATTATTTGGAAAGGGAAGGAGGCAGAATGTAGGAAATTACAGACCAGTTAGTTTAACATCTGTTGTTGGTAAATTGTTAGAATCCATTATAAAGGAAGCAATATTAGGACATTTGGAAAGTCAAAATTCAATCCATCAGAGGCAGCATGGTTTTATGAAGGGTAAATCATGTTTGACAAATCTGCTAGAGTTCTTCGAAGATGTTACAAGCAAAGTGGATAATGGTGATCCTGTAGATATAGTATATCTAGACTTCCGGAAGGCGTTTGATAAAGTGCCACATGGAAGGTTAATGCACAAGGTTAGATCACATGGGGTCAGGGTTCATTTATTAGCTCGGATAGAAGACTGGCTGACAGGCAGAAGACAGAGAGTTGAGTTAAATTAGTCTTTTTCTGCATGGCAAGATGTAACGGGTGGGGTGCCGCAGGGTTCAATCCTTGGGCCTCAACTATTTACAATCTATATAAACAACTTGGATTCCGGGATAGAAGGTTCTACAGCCAAATTTGCAGATGACACTAAAATAGGTTAGGTGGGACAGGAAGTTGCAATGAGGAAATAAGAACCTTACAAATGGATGTAGATAGGTCGGGTGAGCGGGCCAAAATGTGTCAGATGGAATTTAACATATACAAGTGTACGGTCATCCATTTTGGTGGAAAAATGGAAAGGCAACTTATTATCAAAAATCGGGAGACTTCGGGGTGCTCTGGTGCAGAGGGATCTGGGTGCCCTCATGTATGAGTCGCAGAAAACTAGCATGCTGGTACAGCAGGTAATAAAGAAAACAAATGGAATGTTGGCATTTATAGCTAAAGGAATGACCATAAGACAAAGGAGCAGAATTAGCCATTTGCTCCATGGTGTCTGCTCCGCCATTCAATATGGCTGATGTTTCTCATTCCCATTCTCCTGCCTTATCCCCATAACGCCCGGTCCCCTTATTAATATAGAACCTAACTATCTCGGTCTTAAAGACACTCAGTGATTTGGCCTCCACGGCCTTCTGGGGCAATGAGTTCCACAGATTCACCACTCTCTGGCTGAAGAAATTCCTCCTCATCTCTGTTTTAAGGGATCGCCCCTTCAGTCTTAGCCTGTGCCCTCGGGTTCTAGTTTCTCCTACAAATGGAAACATCCTCTCTACGTTCACTCTATCTAAGCCACTCAGTAATTTCTAAGTTTCAATGAGATCCCCACCTCATCCTTCTAAACTCCATCGAGTACAGACTCAGAGTCCTCAACTGCTCTCCATATGTAAGAAGTCTTACAACACCAGATTAAAGTCCAACAGGTTTGTTTCAAACACTGGCTTTCGGAGCACTGCTCCTTCCTCAGGTGAATGAAGAGGTATGTTCCAGAAACATATATATATAGACAAATTCAAAGATGCAAGACAATGCTTAGAATGCGAGCATTTGCAGGTAATTAAGTCTTTACAGATCCCGAGATAGGGGTAACCCCAGGTTAAAGAGGTGTGAATTGTCTCAAGCCAGGATATATATATATATACATATATATTATATATATGTTTCTGGAACATACCGCTTCATTCACCTGAGGAAGGAGCAGTGCTCCGAAAGCTAGTGTTTGAAACAAACCGGTTGGACTTTAACCTGATGTTCTATGACTTCTTACTGTGCTCACGCCAGTCCAACGCCGGCATCTCCACATCATGGCTCCTCATACGACAAGTCCTTCATTCCGGGGATCAATCTTGTGAACCTCCTCTGGACCCTTTCCAGGGCCAGCACATCATTCCTTAGATGCGGGACCCAAAACTGCTCACAATATTCCAAATGGGGTCTGACCAGAGTCTCAAAAGTATATCCCTGCTCTTGTATTCTAGCCCTCTCGACATGTATGCTAACATTACATTTGCCTTCATAACTGCCAAATGACGTTAATCTTCAGAAAATCCTGAAACAAGACTCCCAAGTCCCTTTGTGCTTCTGATTTCCAAAGCCTTTTCCCATTTAGAAAATAGTCTATGCCTCTATTCTTCCTACCAAAGTGCACAACCTCACACTTTTCTACATTGTATTCCACCTGCCAGTTATTTGCCCACTCTCCTTGCCTATCCAGGTCGTTCTGCAGCCTCTCTGCTTCAACACAACCTATCCCTCTACAGATCTTTGTATCATCTGCAAATTTAGCAACAATGCCCTCAGTTCCTTCTTCCAGATCATTAATTTATATCATGAATAGCTGTGGCCCCAATACTGACCCGTGGAACACCAGTAGTCACCAGCTGCCGTTCTGAAAAGCACCCCTTTATCCCCACTCTCTGCCTTCTGACTGTAAGCCAATCCTCTATCCATGCCAGTACCTTGCCCCTAACACTAAGAGCTCATCTTACTTAGCAGCCTCCATCAAAAAAAACAGAGAAACTACTCCCAAAGAGTTGTGAATTTGCTACCCCAGCATGCGGTAGTTGCTTGGACAGTGAGTAAATTTAAGAAGGAGTTAGACACATTGTTAATTAGTAATTAATGGGTTGACGGGTTACGGAGAACGGGCAGGACGGTGGAGTTGAGGCAACGGTGGAGCAGGTTAGAGAAGTTAAATTGCCTACTCTTGCTCCTAGTACTTATGAAAGCATAAATCTGGTGTTCTTGATTAATAAAGGAATTTCTTGATTAATAAGGGGATCAAGGGTTATGGGGAGAAGACAAGAGAATGGGGATGAGGAACATTTTAGCCATGATCGAATAGCGGAGCAGACTGATGAGCCGAATGGCCTAATTACACAGAACATACGGTGCACAAGGAGGCCATTATGCCCTTCGAGTCTACACTGACCCACTTAAGCCCTCACTCCCATCCTATCCCCGTAACCCAATAACCCCTCCTAGCCTTTTTGGACACTAAGGGCAATTTAGCATGGCCAATCCACCTAACCTGCACGTCTTCAGACTGTGGGAGTAAACCGGAGCACCCGGAGGAAACCCGCGCAGACACAGGGAGAACGTGCAGACTCCGCACAGACAGTGACCGAGCGGGGAATCGAACCTGGGACCCTGGCGCTGTGAAGCCACAGTGCTATCCACTTGTGCTACCGTGCTGTCCGGTATTCTGCTCCTTTATCTTATGGTCACGACTCCAGGACGAGTGGGGCTGGGATTGACTGCACACTATGCCAGGTTGTCGTAACACCACTGAACAATAAATCGGATTCAGAGTACCTTACAGTAGATTCTTAAATTCCTGCTCTATATTAAATTGTTACCTTCCTTTCCAGACAGAGGCTGCAAGCTGGAGGGTCAGCAGCAAAAGGGTGGGTCAGGGGACCAGAGGACGTGGCGCTTAGGTCGCACACCTCAACATAAGATTGGCAGGAAAATACCAAAATAAATTTTTCAACACACTCGAAATAAATAGTTGATCTTAACCTTCCTCCCTTTCCCGGTGCTGCATGCTCTTCGGTGCTCTCCTAATGAAGCTGTTCATCAAAGCCGCACCCAGCTATTTATCTCCCTACAATGTGCTCTGTAATTGTTTCGCAAAACAAGGAATATGCCACACTATGTCAAAGAACCCATGTGTCTTGCATGCAATTTGGCCACCCCTGTGTAACTGGGAAATAAAGTTCAGAATTAGCCTGTCTATAAATGTCTCATATGTATATTTAAAATGGAAGCACTGGTAATCATTGTTAATAATGCATAATTTAACCAACCTATACAGAATCAAGTTGGTTTGTTGTTAATTTAACCTGGCCAAACCTTTAGTCCAAATTAGAATATTGTCATAACAATTAAAGAAGAAATGAACTCAAAAATATACCTTGTACTACAACATCTGGTCTAGGAATAGTCGCAAACCTTCTGTTCAGTGGATCAATTTCACCAGCAGCAAGAAATCCCTGGATGTAATACATTTGTAGTAAGACTTAGGTTGAAGATTTCATTCAAGGGCAATGTTCTTCTCCCTTCCTTTTAAGGTACAGGTAATGTGCAGCTAAGCTGTACACTTTTAGGTGGCTTGAGATAAGAGATACCTGGGGATTCAGGTAGCGAGGGAATGGGCGATGCTTCACAAGTAGAACTTAACGAAGCTGGTGGAAGAGGCCAGGGAGGATCGCAAGAGGTGGGATACGTCGCAATTGACTTTGGCATGGCAGGTCCAAGTGGTAAAGATGAACATTCTGTCGTGGTTCCTGTTAATTTTCCAGACATTCCCGAACTTTGTTTCGGAAACTGGAAACAATTATTTCGGACTTTGTATGGATGTAGAAGGTGCCACGGGTTAGGAGGACCCTGCTACAGAGGCAGAGGCAGCAGGGAGGGTTGGCGTTGCCGAACCTGCTTCATTACTATTGGGCGGTGAATACGGAGAAGGTGAGGCGATGGCGGGAAGGAGAGTGAGTAGAATGGGTTAGGATGGAGGAATCGTGTAAGGGGTCCAGCTTAAGGGCTATGGTGACGGCAGCGTTGCCAATGGCGCCGAGCTGGTACTCAGGGAGCCTGGTGGTGGAGGCCACAGTGTACACTTTAGGATGGAGGGGATGTTGGTGTTAACACCATTGTGTGAGAATCATGAGTTTATGCCGGGGTTGGATGGATGGCATGTATAAGAGGTGGAGAGAAGTGGGGCGGGTCAAGGTGAGGGATTTGTATCCGGAGGAAGGGTTTGCCAGTCTGGAGGAATTGAGGGAGAGGGTAGAGCTCCCAAGAGGGGAATGAATTTAGGTACCTGCAGGTAAGGGACTTTGCATGGAAGGTTTGGAACAAGTTCCCTAGGTTGCCGAAGTACACCCTGCTGGAGCGACTGTTGCTTCCGGATATGAAAGGGGAGGGAAGAATTGGAGATATATACAGGTGGCTGAGAGAGCAGGGAGGCGAGTGGGTGAAGATTAAGGAAAAATGGGAAGGGGAGATCAACTGGGAAGTATGGAGTGAGGCACTGCAAAGGGTAAACACAACCTCCTCGTGCACAAAGATGAGCCTGATACAGTTCAAGTTGTACACAGGGTACAGATGACTCAGGCAAGAATGAGTGGGTTCTTCCAGGGGGTGGCAGACGAGTGTGATAGATGTGGGTGAGGACCAGCGAAGCACACGGATATGTTCTGGGGCTGCAAAAAGTTGGAGATTCTGGGTGGGAATGCTTGCAGCGCCAGCAAGGATAGTGGGGAAGGTGGAGGATCCGGATCCTTTAGTGTCGATATTTGGGATCTCAGAGAAGCCGGAGCTCATTGGGGGGGGGGGGGGGGGGGGGGGGAAGGAAGACCGATGTTGTAGCCTTTGTCTCTCTGATTGCCCGGCGACAAATCTTAATGGAGTGGTGGTCAGCAAGGCCACCAGGGGTAGCGGCCAAGTTGGGTGACCTGTGTGATTTCCCTCGGTTGGAAAAGATAAAGTACAAGTTAAGGGGGTTCAGTAGGGGGTTTTGAGGCCAGGTAAGTGTATTCAAGATTGTGTTTAAGGAGTTGTTTGTTGCCATTGGGGTGAAAAAGGGGAAACATTTCTATCAACTGTATAGTAGTTTGTTGGGAAGCCTGTTTCCCGAATTGTTTATGTGTCATAACTTCTGATATATTTTTGTAATAAAATACATTTTTTGAAAAAAGCTAAGCTGCACACTTTTAAAAGACTCTAATCATGACAGCCAATCTGGGTTGACTTGTTGATCTTAAATAAGGCAGTACTTGGGATGACAAAATTGGCCTAACAGTTAAGAAAGGATATACTGATTATGGTCACCATTCCACATTCCAGATCTCACCACTTCTGCTGGAACATGCATGATCACAGCAAGGATGGGTTAAGCAATGGTGCCACGTGTAGCAGGATCTCTCATCACCATCTACCTTCACACATGGTCAATTGCTTGAGATCCAGTCACGAGCTACCAATTTTTTACCCTCCAGACTTTGGCTAATGCTTGCTGAGACTCAGCAGAGATGAGACAAGTTATATTTTCCAACAAACATACGTAGGTAAAGGGCCGGCATGGTGGCGCGGTGGTTTGCACTACTGCCTACGGCGCTGAGGACCTGGGTTCGATCCCGGCCCCGGGTCACTGTCCGAGTGGAGTTTGCACGTTCTCCCAGTGTCTGCGTGGGTTTCACCCCCACAACCCAAAGATGTGCAGGGTAGGTGGATTGGCCACACTAAATTGCCCCTTAATTGGAAAAAAATAATTGGGTACTCTAAATTTATTTTTAAAAAGTAACAGAAACATTCTCCATCACAGTAAATCTGATTAAAAATATTAAGAATACCATTTATACAGTCAGCAAATGGCTCTAGTGGGTCCCAGGAAGGAATCACAAGGACAAGAATACATTTTTTTTTTAAATAGCAAATATAAAGCTGGGTTGACAACCCTCTCAGGTAACGAGACACTTTCAGGAACACACTCCTTCAATGCGGTGACCACTTCAATGCAATCATCACCAACTTATTATTTTTTTTTTTTAAATCACATCTTGCTCATCAATAGAATTGATACATGAAAATGATAGCTTGCAAGGGATATTTGGACAATTTTAACCTTCCTGTCAGGAAACTTGTGAGATTGGGTTCAACACTGATATTCCACAACTTTATTCTTCTTTGAAGTTAATGGGCAGCAATATTGGGCAGGGTGCAAAACCACCATTTCATCCATTCTACAGATTTACTGCATGGTGAGTTAGGTTCAAATCACCTCCACTGAGTCAAAACAGCTGTGTTTGGTTATCGATATCTCATCCATTAACATCCATGTTTGGTGATCGATATCTCAATTAAGTTGAAAACACACAATATTATGGGCTGGATTCTCCACTGCCCGACACCGGCAGAGAGATCCGCGATCGTGCAGACAATCCAGTATCGCAGGGGCGGCACTGTGGCGCAGTGGTTAGCACTGCTGTCTCATGGCGCTGAGAAACAGGTTTCAATCTCTGCCCTGGCTCACTGTCCGTGTGAAGTTTTCACATTGTCCCCGTGTTTGCGTGGGTTTCACCCCCACAATCCAAAAAGATACGCAGGGTAGGTGAATTGGCCACGCTAAATTGCCCCTTAATTGGAAAAAAAGAATTGGATACTCGAAATTTATTATTCTTTTTTTAAAAAAGTATCCAGTGTCATCAAAAAAACGGGATTGGCGCCGTTTCCGATCCCCCCCACAGGAGGTAAAGGGTTCGTGCCCCACACCAGCGGGAGTATGTAAATAGGTCAAATTGACCCATTTGCATCCTATTAATAAACTGGACACTGGATTCTCAAAGGCTCCATGATTCTCTGGTCCTCTGGGCCAGGATTCACGTGGGTGTGGATTGGTGCAGGTAAATGAAAGCGTGGCCCTGGCATAGTGGACCTTACGGTGGGCATGTCCTTTAAGGTAGGTGCCCCTAACGTCCATCTGAAGAGCCCCCCTCCCCCCCCCACAATGCAAATCCTGCTCCCCACCAGACTCCCCCACAACAGATACCCTGCAACAGAGACCCCCCTCCCCCCATAGCTGAGCCTTTTTGCCTGGAAGCTAAAGAGCAGTCCAGACAGAAACAGGAGGGCGCCATTACGGGAGAGAGGGTTGGAGCAGGACACCCAGTTATGGAGGGGAACCTTCCTTATGGCAGCATTCGGTTATGGGGAAGGGGGGGGGCAGGCGTTTATGGGGAGTGGGGCACTCGGTTATGGGGAGGGGGGGAAAACAGTCGGTTATGAGGGATAGGATTTACATTGTGGTGGGAGGGAGGCCAGCTGCCGGACCTCCCGCTAAAATCGGCGGCCCGATAGCAGGATTCACGAGGGAATACCTTACATTCCCCAGTATGCTGAAATTTGTACGACAAGGGATAACCAATCGCCTCTGGCGAGAGTGCAAATCAGAGGTGATTCTATTTTTTTAATTTAAAGTACCCAATTATAATTTTTTCCAATTAAGGGGCAATTTAGTGTGGCCAATCCACCTAACCTGCACATCTTTGGGTTGTGGGGGTGAAACCCACGCAGACACGGGGAGAATGTGCAAACTCCACACAGAAATCAGAGGTATTTCATCTCTGGCAGGAGAACGTAGTGTCCCAAACGGAGAATCCTTTCCTTTACCATACATACCTTCTTAACACACATCCAGATTAAGTATTTGCATCTTACCACAACTTCGTAATAAAAAAAATCATGCCTGAAATTAGGTAATTGGGGAGCTCCCAATCCAAATTGTGCTACTAAGGAGGCTCTTTGTGTCCATACAGATGTAAATAAAATGGTGCTCACAGGTAATTGAGAATATGAGCTAGGAAGTGGAGCAGTTGGGCAACAAATCAAGTGTGCGTGGTCGGGCAGAGGCGATTTAATGGACTTTGTTTCAGAGCAGGGGCAGAAGACCAGAAATTAAAGCAATAGTACAAACCAAGGTCAGAAAGACTAGGTGATCAACAAGCAGGAATTGGAAGTGGGAGAGAGAAACTTGTTAACTAGAATACAAAGAGTAGCAACTAATGGAAAAGTAGATGACTTAAAATTAAAATGGTGAAAAGGGGGTGTGTGAATCTTACCTATAGTTGGTTGATTAGGGAAAATAAACAAAAATCTAAAAGAATTAATATTTATATGTGCAAAACACAAAAAAGTTCAGTATGCATAACAAAACATGGGCGGAATCAATTGTCGGGATCCAATTGGTTCACCCTAACATAACAATCCCACAGGCCACTAATGTGGGGATCAAATTGGCCTATGGTGTTGGCTGATTAGCAAGGCCAATGAGCAATGCTCCAGGACTCTATCTGCTCCAATCATACATGTCTAATCACAAAACTGAATGGTGGACAGATACGTGAAAACATAACCTCAAAACACAGTCATAAAATAATCACTTTTAAACTTAACTTTCATTTAAAATTGTGGCAGTTACCTCTGCCACAAGGCACCCGAGGATGTATAAGGATTGCCCCCACATATGTGGTAACTTGCCCATTGGCGTCCTATTGACAGTATGGGGATTTTCGCACTCTTCATCAATCTGGAAAACAGAATGAATGATGCAACAGTTACAAATTTTGCAGCATTCGCTAACTTCATAGAAATTGCAGAGCTGGTACAGCTTTGTAAAGAAAATGTTAATCCCAAAAATATCATTCAAACAAAGTCAGATTAAAATAGAAAGATGAGAATTCAGTGACCTGGCAACCATTGGCTACACGGTTAGAAAGTCCATTGGAATCAGGAGACAATAGTTCATTAATAACTTGCTTTTAAAGTCCAAGGTATGTCAGATACATGAAACACATGGGACCGCATCTTCTCTAAAACAAATCTCAGTTAATTTGTTGCCCAACTGCTCCACTCTCTGGTTAATGTTCTCAATTACCTGTGTTTGCTTCTATATGGAAGCATCGAGAGCATGGGTCATTTCATTGGCAGAAAATATTGCAGTCAATTAGGAGCCCCGAAATGGTAAGTCAAAAGTAGTTCATTACCTATCACAGTTAGGAAATACAGCAAACTAAGTAACACTCCAAATCCCAGCCAGAACCATCCTGAGATCTCTACTGTTGGGCCTTCGTCCCTCAGCAGAGGCACTGTTATTCCACGAGCCCCATGGGGACATCAATTGGAAAATCCCCAGGGTCTCATATAACAGAAAGAATAAGGAGGGAAGACTGTAAAATATATGAAATTGTCAAAAAAACAAAATAATTTTTTTTACAGGTAGGGAAATACAAAACTAACAAGTGTGCATGTATTATAGGCAGCTTCTGCTCAAAGTAATAAAGATGTGGATGAGATTAAGCATGGAAAGTGAGTGTAACAGCGAGATAAGAAAATTGTAGTGTTCTATCCCTGAATTCGCCACAAAGAGAAAAGGTATGGCGCCACACACTGGATCCTTATAAACCCCATAAGAGATGACACTTCACCAGTAGGATGTATTCTCTGATATACAAATGTGAGGTGAAGCCTTTTGGAGATCAAATCAGGGCAGGACCTACTCAAGTTAATGGTAGGGAGTAGGGGAGAGTTACAGAACAAAGAGATCTAGGGGTACAGGTTTATAACTCCTTGAAGGTGGAGTTGCAGGTGGACAGGATGGTGAAGAAGGCATTCAGCATGCTAGGTTTTATTGGTCAGAATATTGAATACAGGAGCCGTAAGCCTCCCATTATGGTCTTGTTGAAATTGTACAAGACATACGTAAGACCACACATGGAATACGGTATTCAGTTCTGGTAACCCTATTATAGGAAGGATATTGTTAAACTAGAAAGAGTGCAGAAGAGATTTACGAGGATGCTAACTTGATGTTCTGAGTTATAAGGAGAGGCTGGGACTTTTTTTTCCTGGAGCGTGGGAGGCTTACGGGTGATCTTATAGAGGTCTACAAAATAATGAAGAACATAGATAAGGTAGATAGTCAACATCTTTTCCCAATGGTAGACGAGTCTAGAATGAGAGGGCTTAGGTTTAAGGTGAGAGGGGAGAGATACAAAAGAGACCAGAGGGGAAATTCTTTCACACAGAGGGGGATGAGCATCTGGAACAGGCTGCCAGAGGCAGTGGTAGAGACAGGTACATTTTATTCCTTTAAAAAGCAGTTAGACAGTTACATGGGCAGGGTGGGTATAGAGGGATATGGGTCAAATGCAAGCAAATGGGACTAGCTTAGTGATAGAAACTGGGCGGCATGGACAAGCTGGTCCGAAGGGTCTGTTTCCATGCTGTAAACATCTATGACTCTATGATACAGAACAGATAGCTTCCATTATAAAATTGTACGCACATACAATAGACAATAAACATAGGCCCAGATTTTGCAATAAAGCAATGGCACTCGCTGCTGGCCTTTAAGAAAGCTGCCAAATAGGATCTCTCAATCTCTGGATGTGGACTGCCCTTTTCAAGATGTTAATTTTAATCATTCACCAAGGAAGGGTATCTCCAAATGTCCAACAACAGTAATGTCAGCATGTTGGGTAAGCAGACAATTACATCAAAGTATTATCACATACAGCAAACCAGGCAGAAATGTGTGTTGATTATCCTTTCTAATCATTTTATAAAGGCGCAAAAATGATTGGGACATGCTCATTAAAAGCTGATATGAAGGAGTTAAAAATCAGCTTCACTCAAATAAATAAAGTTCCAGCTTTCTATGCCTTAAATTCTAAGCTCTGGGTACCTGTAGAGGTTTTTAGAACGTGCACATACAAACTCATTGGTCACAAGTAGCATGTACAAAACATTTTTGATACATGTATCAAAAATATTCAGTGCAATATTGCATATGAGAATTGCTTGCTGTTTGATTTTCTGGTATGACAAACGGATAGTATATTGGATGCTATGACTCTAAATCAGGATGAGATGGCTAGCTGTGTGGAACAAGGATTTTACTTAGACCATTAAGAGTTTGTTGAAAGGAGGCAGACCATTGATTGGCCAAGACACTGAGATAATTCTGTTCTATTCAGCTACAGATGCGTGCCAAATTAATCTGTCTCTCAGATGTTTATTGGCCATTGCCAGAGAAACAGTTTGTTGGAACACAAGAATTCCTCTGCTGTACAGACTAAATAGTTGAGAAAGACACAACTGCAGTGTTTCAAAGTCACCATTAACAGCAGGATTCAATTACAGCATGAGAAGACAATGGTAGTTATACATTACAGATAGAGGAGTCAATAAAAGCATGCGATAATTAGACAAAGCAAATGTCTAATACACTATGCGAGAGATTGGACGGGTATTTCTACACTCCACTTCCAACACCTAGTTAACGCGTTTCAGGGGCTTGGCATCTCATCACAAGGAAAGAATGTACATTAGATGGCTACTCTGGGAAACAGCATTGTGACAGTAGGCAAATAATTAGTGACACACATACTTTTAAAGTTACTTGGTCAGAAAAATATTCTTGTGTTGCCCAATTTGGATGGAATTTAATTTAGAAAAATTGATTAAACTAGATTGGCAAGAGAATAGGGCAGCATAGTGGTTAGCACTATGGCTTCACAACGCCAGGATCCCAGGTTCGATTTCCGGCTTGGGTCACTGCCGGTGCGGAGTCTGTACGTTCTCCCAGTGTCTGCATGGGTTTCCTCCGGGTCCTCCGGTTCCTCCCACAAGTCCCGAAAGACTATTAGGTGATTTGGACATTCTGAATTCTCCTTCTGTGTACCCGAACAGGTGCCGGAATGTGGCGACTAGTGGCTTTTCATAGTAACTTCATTGCAATGTTAATGATCAAGATTATTATTCAAAGGAAACAAAACAGGTAAAAAGCAAAATCAGACAAAGCATGGGCATGCATCAAATAGGACAGAATAGAGAATAATGTTAAAAAAGCTGAATTAAAAGCACTATCTGAATGCCCATAGCATTTGCAAAAAGGTTGATGATTTGAATGGACAAATTGAGGTAAATGGTACGATTTAATTACCATTACAGAGATGTGGCTGCAGCGTGACGAAGATTGGGAACCGAATATCCAAGGATATTTGGCATTTAGGAAGGGTAAGCAAAAATGAAAAGGGGATGGGGGTAGTACTCTTAATAGGGAACAAGGTCAGTACATTAGTAAAGGTGATCTTAGACCAAAGGATCAGGATGTGGAATCATTTTGGGTGGAGCTAAGAAATTGCAAGGGGCAGCAAACATTGGTGGGAGTTGTTTATAGGGCAGGAAACTGTAGTCCTAATGTTGGGCAAGGTATAAATCAGGAAATTATAAATGTATGTTACATGAGTAATAGAGTAATAATGGTCATCTTTGGGCGGCATGTGGCGCAGTGGTTAACACTGGGACTGCAGTGCTGAGGACCTGGGTTCGAATCCCAGCCCTGGGTCACTGTCCGTGTGGAGTTTGCACATTCTCCCCATGTCTGCATGGGTTTCACCCCCACAACCCAAAGATGTGCAGGTTAGGTGGACTGGCCACACTAAATTGCCCCTTAATTGGAAAAAAAAAAAAATTGGGTACTCTAAATTTATTTTTTTTAAAAACAGAAAGGAGATAGTACGGATAAACAGATAATTCTCATGACGGCAGGATGTTATTACCACAAGGATCCATGCTAGGCCCACAGTAGTTCACAATTTATATAATGATTTAGGTGTGGGGGCCTTTGCAATATCTCCAAATTTGCTGACGACAGCAAATTGGGTGGGAACGCAAGTTGTAAGGAAGATGCAGAGAGGCTTCAAGAGGACTTGGGCAGGTCACGTGAATGGGCTGAAACATGGCAGATGGAATATAATGTGAATAAGTGTGAAGATATTGAGCTTTAGTAGAAAAAGCAGAAAGCTCAGTATATTTTTTAAATGGTGAGAGGTCGGGAAGTGCAGGTGTCCTTGTTCATGAGTCACTAAAAGTTAGCATGCAGGTGCAGCAAGTAATTAGGAAGGAATACGGCCTTCATCACAGTTATTCTGAGTACAGGAGTAAAGATGTCTTGCTACAATTGGATAGAACCTTGGTGAGACTGCAAGTGGAGCATTGTGGATAGTTTTGGCTCCCTTAACTAAGGAGGGATATACTTGCCATAGAGGAGGTGGTGCAATGGAGCTTCACCAGGCTAATCCTGGGATGGTGGGATTGTCTTTTTTTTTTTAAAAAAAAAACGTTTTAATTGGCATTTTCCATATTTATGAACTATTGTATATATACATTTTTCTTAACAGTGTTAATTTATTTTATTGTACAGAAAGATTTATTCTGTCCTTTTAATTAACTTTATATACATTTAGGACAGCACAGTGGCGCAGTGGGTTAGCCCTGTTGCCTCACGGCGCGAGGTCTCAGGTTCGATCCCGGCTTTGGGTCTCTGTCCGTGTGGAGTTTGCACATTCTTCCCGTGTTTGCATGAGTTTCACCCCCACAACCCAAAGATGTGCAGGATAGGTGGATTGGCCACGCAAAAATTTCCCCTTAAATGGAAAACATGAATTAGGCACTCTAAATTTAAAATAAAAAATACTTTATATACACTTTGCTACCTTCTGGTTCGGTCTCCCATTTACCCGCTCCCCCTGTCTCCCTCCCTTGCATACTCCTCCTCCCCCACCCCCCCCCCCCACACCATGTCAACTCGGCTGTGTTTGCTTTTGTGTTCGGGGGGGGAGGGTTGACGAGAGGTTGAGGAGATTGGTTCTGCATTCCCTAAAATTTTGAAGAATGAAAGGTGTGTTGTATTATGTAATTTGGAATATCACAAGCTGCCACTTGGTGCAGTTTTGAGTAAAAGATGCTCCAGGCTTTGAAGTGAGTTCAATGTGTTTTATTGAACGATTAGCACAGTTCTCAATGAGTTTGACTCTCTGCTAATCGAAATGTAGTAACTCAGTCTAACTGAACCAGCGTTGCTCTAAGCCACGTGCTGGGGTGTGATGCTGAGGATACACCCTGCCTCACTCTGTAGATGTTGGTCTGTGGAAAGAGGCGGGGTGTGAGTGCCTCATCCCTTTTATAGTGCGATACCACCCCTGAGTGTCCTGACTGCTCATTGGTCATGTGCTATTCTATGTGTTCATTAGCTGCATGTTTGCATATCATGACAAGGTGATCTCATGGAAACTTACAAAATTCTTAGCGGGCATGACAGGACAGATGAGGATAAGATGTTTCCCTAATTGATGAGTCTAAAACCAGGGAACAGAATGTCAGGATAAGAGCTAGGCCGTTTAAGACTGAGATGAAGAATTCCTTCACTGAGACGAGTGAATCTTTGGACTTCTCTATCCCAGTAAGCTTTGGAAGCTCATCCATTGAACATGTTCAAAACAGTGAACAAAAGATTTCCAGCGACTAACGACATGAAGGGACATGAAGATGACGCAGGAAAGTAGTGTTGAGGTAGATGATCCGTCATGATCCAATAGGATGGTGGAGCAGGCTCAACAGGCTGAATGGCCTACTCCTGGTGCTATTTTATTATTAGCTATCCTGTATCCATTAGGAGGCATTTTAAAATTACCTTATCAGCTGGAACACTGTAAAGTTCAGGTACTAAACGCATTCCACCCTCCTGCTTGACAAGAATTCCATCCAGGGCTTCCCTGTACTCTTCAACCTTTAATAAGAAAACACAAAGTCATGAATGTTCACTGATAGGAGATTATGTGATAAATACTTGCAAAAATTGTGTGACTGCTCTGCATTTATTTTTACATCTATGCCCCCTTTTTCTTGATTGTCAACTATGGAAAATTCTGTTTTTATCTACAGTGTTTTATCTACCATTTACAATGTTAATATTTCACTATCACTCTGTAATCTTCATTCATCTGGAATCATCAGATCATAGAATAACAAAAAAGGTGAAAAATTAAATTTCCAAGTCTCTATTTTATTTGTATTTTCGCACACAAGGCGGAATGATGGTGAATCTATGTTGTACCCGCTCAAAAGTTCCTCGAACCATGGGGCCCAATATTACACACAGCACTCTAATGGCGTTCTAACCACACTTCCATCGACTCATCGTTTGCTTTTGGATTTTATATTCTATAGATTTTTAAGTCCAGAATTTAATTCCTTTTATTTTTCAATCTCATCTCACTGAGCTGCTTCTTTTGCTGTCTTATGAACAGGTGTTTCCAAATCGGTCTGATCAATAGCATGAATGGAAGCCTACTTCCATTCATGGTATAATTCTTGTATTTTAAGCTTCCTTCTCAACGTTCACTACACCCACAATTTCCATTTGCCCAACCCACTTAATTGCTTCTGCCTCACAAATAACTACAATTTAAGCAACTTCCCCACCCCACCAACATGTCACACTTTCATTTTATGTAATTAATAATACAATAATCCACTTCTTCATGAAAGAACATTGGGAAACACGACGTGAGATCAACTATTGGTTCTTAACACAAATAGGAAATAGAGTTCAAATATATTAATGCAGTTTAATTTAGGTTCATGAATTGCACAAGCATACAACAAAGTTACGGGTGTGCTAATTATACAATACAACTACTGGCAGTTATCTTTGGTCAATTTTTTGAAAATTTACTGCATCCAATCACTTCAACATAAACCTTATAATAATACTTTAATAGTGTGCCTTTAAGTTTTCTAATCTATCCAAGACAAAATAATATCAACTGTTCTGGGACAAACTCCTGTTATAGCAGGAAATCCTGTAATATTGGCAACCATGCCACTATTGTTGAATGGGTTGCTTCATAAAAGATTTGTAAGATATATCGCAAAGTAGATAAAGAACTTGTATTTACATAGCACCATTTGGGGCAGGATGGTGGCGCAGTGGTTAGCACTGCTGCCTCACAGCGCCGAGGACCCGGGTTCAACACCAGCCCCGGGTCACTGTCCCTGTGGAGTTTTCACATTCTCCCCGTGTCAGCGTGGGTCTCACCACTACAACCAAAAACGATGTGCAGGGTAGGTGGATTGGCCATGGTAAATTGTCCCTTAATTGGGATAAAAAGAGAATTGGGTACTCTAAATTTACAAATAAATAAATATACATAGCACCATTCATGGCCCTATGATGTGGTAAAACATTTTCACATCCAATGAAGTTCTCTTGAAGAATAATCACTGTTGTAACATCACATGCGACAAACAGCGGTGAGATAATCAGTTGTGGAGGAGAAGATTAAGGGAGATGTTTGAGGGATAAATTATAGCTAGGATACTTATTCAAATAACACTTTAGGATATATTCTATCCACCCGTGAAGGTAGATGGGACCTCAGTTTAACACCTTGTTTGAAAGACAAGCACCTTCAACAAGATGCACACTCGTTAGCACTGCTGCCTCACAGTGCCAGGGAACGGGCTCAATTCCAACGTTGGGTGACTGTCTATGTGGAGTTTGCCTGTGTGGAGTTTGCACACTCTCCCCATGTCTACGTGGGTTTATTCAGAGTGCTCTGGTTTCCTCCCAGTCCACAGATGGGCAGGTTAGGTGGACTGACCACTCTAAATTGTCCATTAGTGTCCAACGGTTAGGTGGGGTTGTGGGGTTACAGGAATAGGGCAGAGGAGTGGGCCGAGGTAGGGTGCTCTTTCCGAGGGTCAGTGTAGACTCAATGGGCCAAATTGCCTCCTTCTGCACTCTAGGGATTCTATGATCCATGAATAAAACAAAACCTCAATTCAGCAATGAATGTGTCTAGATCTGCACTTTAAATCTCTGGAATGAATCTTGAACCCACCATCCTTTGACTCAGGGGCGAGAGCGCTACCTCAGAATTAAGGCAGACACCTGCAGGGCAACAAGATGTCCCAATTACAAAATACTTTTACGGCATCACAGGAGCTGACAAATCACCTAGTTATCATGGAAATAAACAAAGACAATTTACGTTCTGCACCTACAATTTATTATCCAAGAGTACATCATATTTTGATTTACACATTTTAAGTTAATTTACTTCACATTTTATTTTACCTGCTGCATATTCTTATTGAACAAGCCATCAAGTACCATGTATGTCCAGAACAAAGGCCATTCACATTCTAGGTTTTCAAAAAACTTCAGTTCTGCGGGTTCATAATAAAGCCTGCCAGGATCCTAAAAACAAATCAAGGTGAATTATTTCAGCTAAGGTAGTGAATCAAAATAATTCTACCCAAAAAGTGATGAGACACAATGAGTGAACAAAGATGTTGTTTCAAAAAGTGGGAGCCAGTTGCTTTTCAAGGTACCCTTGGGCAGAACATCCCCTATAATGCATCGGATTGGTAAATTGGAGGTTCATATCAGTGACTCCATCAATGAGAATCGCCTGATCCCAGTTGAACAATCGAGGGAGGGTGCTGGTTGGGAATTAGTTGTTCCTTGTTCCTCCAGGAGGACAATTTAGTCTTGGGCCATTTATGCATACCTCCTAATAGCCTAAAAGAAGTATTGTAAATGAGGTTGGGATACTGGCACACCTGGGAAACAACCCATGACATGCAAGAAAGTTTTTATTATTGTAGAATGTATCAATCTATTTATATTAAAAATCTTCTATCAAAGTGCACATCCCACTTTTTGATTTGTAACGGAAACGTCCCATGTAAACTTGTCACATAATTACTTCATTCCACCATTGGTGGTGCTTTTTACAGCTCCTACCTTCTTAGTTGATACAGCTGAAGCATGCATGTCTAAACAACTCTGATCACTGTATATTTTCTAATTTAATCATAAAAGTAACATTAAAAATTGAATGATCAAAAAAATAAAGACAAAATTACAAATCCAAAATGATGACTGAACAACAGTCATCTATCCTGCATTAATTATCCTATGCCTGCTATGGTAATGTTCCATTATGATTAAAAACTCCATTGTAAATGTAATTTTTTATGACATAAACTTCTAATGTGTATGGCTCGATATTTATTTTGCACTTCTTAAAATTTATAAAATAGGAGACAGACAATCAAAACATTTTACTTCCTGGTTTGTTGTCTGTGAGAATTCTTCAATGCCATTGGCTGCTTTCCCTGCATGATGACACCAATGTTGCTGGATGCCTGAAAATCCTCGACTTGGCGATAGATTCAAACTAACGCCAGGAAAGGGAAAATACACAATACAGAGATCGCTGTATCTTTGTGGGTAGGTTTCTTTGGGGTTGGTGCTGACCACTAAATTCTGATCAATCGTTTGTATTTTTGTGAACATGAATCATGCTAATTGTAACGTGTCTGGGAATGCATTCTTGCTGGTTCTGTGTCACGTGAAACGCAGTGATGTCAGCAGAGTGTTTATCCGGGCTTTGAGCAGATCACCATTTTGATTATATGAGTGAAACCCTTAATAAATCCCTCATCATGTTTTACAAAAATCCATGTTATACAAGAATCCAGAGTGTGGGCACCTCCATACCTTTTCTCTTTGCGGCAACAAAGAAATATCACTCTAACGTTACAGGGTAACATGCATGAATGTTGGAAAAATGAATAGCACAAAATATTTCAAAGAAAAGCCACTATACCTCTTTTGGAGTTTTGTAACCATCTCTAAGAAACCGACAGCAACCATAACGACCCTGTTATAATGCAGACAAGCACAACAACAGTTAGGTGCAAGAGATCAATGCTGACATTCAAACAGTCCCTATCATTAGCTGCATCACTCAAGTTCCTTTTGAATATGATGAGCAAATTTCACAGAACCATCTGCGGGCACAGAGGCGAGCCGGAAGGGGGCCGGGCACAGAAGAGAGCCTGGCAGGGGCCGAGAAGGAGCAGGGAGCCCGAGAGGCCAGAGAAAGCGCGTTTACTTTTGGAGCAGAAATTAAGCCCAATCAAGCGTAGTCAATTTGATCAGGTTCATGAATCACAAATGAAACAAGCTAGCCTCGATCAGCATTCTCATAGGTGGACAACAATTTCACGGAATGGGAAAATGTGTTTTTGCAGCCAAAATATTCTGACCGAGTTTCTAATCTTAACTCTTCTATCAGCTTTGATAGCAGGATTGGAAAGTGAAAGAAGCAGCTGATGGAGCTTTGGTCCGAAGAAAATTTTAACACAGTCACTTCAAGAGGTGTCTTTCAAAAAATGACAATCGAAAGGCATAACGCAAATCAAAATGAAATAAATGCATAAAACAGGAAATTAAGACCAAGTGACTGCTCATATATTTTTTAAAATAGTCTGATTATTTTGGGAAAACACAGTGGCCGAATTGCAACAGAGTCCCGTGTCGAGCACATTTAGCCGGGTGTTTCCCATGAAAAACCATGCTATCGAACGGGACTCTGTTGCAATCTGGGCCTCAGCACGCAACACTCTGCCGAAGCCGCACTGAGCCCCATTTCCTGCACTGAAGAGCTGCTCAGCGCAGATCGGAATGCCATATTAAAATGGCACCCCGATCTCTCAACTCCCTCCAACCCGACCCCCACAAAGCCCCAGCTCACATACAAGAGGATCCTCGTGCCCTCCCCCCCACACACACCTCACACGGGCAGGGCACTCCCAAGCCCGTCCACAGCATGGGCACAATGCCAGCCTGGCACCTTCATACTGCCAGCCTGGCAGTACCCCTGACAGCACCACCGTGGCACCTCTGCAGTGCCAGGGTGCCACCCTGCCTAGAGGCCAACCATCCAGGGGCCTCCAATCGTCCGGGAGCCCCACCCGGGGGCTACCAATCCTCTGGGAACGGGGGCGCAACACGGCCGGTAGAGCACACCCTATATCCCAATGTGATGCTAGAGGTTCTCTATGGCTAACCACTCTGCACATAGTAAGGACAATAATGCTACAAGTTCCACTTTCAACAAAGATCTGCTTCAGGGAGATAGAAGGCTGTGGGTAGATCATAAATTACTAAAACTTGTGAAGAGTCTCTTTCAAGCACGCTCAAGTTCACTACCAGTCAGTGGGCAAATGACACTGACTATTGATGCGATAGAAGGAAGGCCAATTGGAATGGCATCAAAAAGCTGCTGGCACGTACAGAATTTGAACTCAGCGCAAGTCAGTCTTAATAGAAGAGGGGAGCAACCAGAAAAAAAAAAAAAAAAAAAAAAAAAAAAAAAAAAAAAAAAAAAAAAAAAAAAAAAAAAAAAAAAAACTTACCTGCAGCTTTGTAATGATCTCTTGTTTAGTTAACTCAACAAGTTCAATCTTCTCAACTGCAAAAGCTGGGTAGGAGATGATGGAGAGGAGACCAGCATCAATCTCTTTGGATGTTGATGCCCTAGGTAACATTGAATCTAGAATAGACTGAAATAAAATGCACACATAATTTCATCAGCAAAAATATTGAAACAAAACAATTATTATGTTTATGCAAGGAAACACATAACAACTGTGAAATTGCTCATAGTCTGCAGTCAGGAACACAATTTGTGACTGTTACCTGGTTTTCACCGCACTCTAAAATAGAGATTCACTCATTCGTATGAAGTGAAGCAAACATACTGAAGTAATATAGCACACAACTGATTAAAGGAAAAATATTAAAATATAAATAGAAAGTGTTAGAAAAGTGTTGATACTGATGTGTAGACCTCAAGATATATTTGCATTGCTATATATCTCAATTCAGTGATGACACTTGGGAGTAAAAAGGCTATATAGATTCAAATCTCACTCCAGAATCCTGAGGACATAATCTAAGTTGATACTTCAGTACAATGTTGACGGAGGACTGCAGTGCTGAAGGTCCTGTCTTTTGAATGAGACATCAAACTGAGGATGCCTCTGACCACCATGTGGATGTAAAGCAACAGTTTAGCGAGTGATTAGGATCTGGAATGCACTGTCTGAGAGTGTGCTGGAGGCAGATTCAATCGAGGCTTTCAATGGGGATTGGATAATTATCTAAACAAAATATTTGCAGAGCCCTGGGGAAGAAGTCTGGTTCCAAAGAAGGGTCATATTACACTGGAAACGTTCTCTCTCCACAAATGCTACCAGATCTGCTGAGATTTACGAACACGTTCTATTTTTATTTCAGACCTACAGCACCCACAGCATTTTGCTTTTAGGAAAAGTCAGGGAAGTTGGACTAGGTGAGTTGCTCCTGCACAGAGCTGGCACTGACAGGATGGGCCAACTTTCTTCCTTCTGCCCTGAAACCATACAATGATTCTACATGATGCCTCTTGGCGACATTGTCTGAAAATGTTCCGTAATGTTCCACACATACACTGACAGTACCCTCCCCGTCTCCGATTTGTTGCACTGCTGGTCTCACCATCAATCCTGGATCAATAGGAACTTCGTCCAACTAAATATTAAGAAGATTAAATCATCAACATAGGTTCCTTAGCCATGCCACTAACTCCGTCCCTCTTCCTGATCATTATACGAGGCTGAACCAGACCATTCACAACCTTTTCATTCTAGTTGACTCCGAGATTAGCTCCAACCTCGGATTCACTTCATCACCAGGAACACCTCCTTTCACCTCCATACATCACCCATCTCTGACCCTTCTTCAGCTTGACTGCTGCTGAAATCCTCATCCCTTTGTTCTCTGCTAGCGTTGTAGACTTAATTATTCCCGTCATACTCTGCAGTCCATATAGTAACTTGCATCAAGTTCTGTTTACTCATTGTCCTTGTGCTCTCGAACCTACATTTGGCACAGTTCATTAACACCTCTTTTTAAGGGCAGCATGGTGGCACAGTGGTTAGGACTGCTGCCTCACGGCACCGAGGTCCCAGGTTCGATCCTGGCTCTGGGTCCCTGCCCGTGTGGAGTTTGCAAATTCTCCCTGTGTTTGCCCCTTAATTGGAAAAATGAATTGGGTACCCTTAAAAAAAAATTTTTTTTTTTTTTAAATTTATACATTTTTTTTAAAAACTCAACTTTAAATTTCTCATTCTTTTTAAACCATTAAATAGCCTCATCTCTCCTTATCCCTGTAACTTCATAATCTCCTCGAGCCTTACAATACTCTACAGCGGTCAAGAAGGATAAGACCATGGTGAGTTTGGGAAATAAGAATGAGCATTTTAAAGTTAAAAAGTGTTACCAAACCAGGAGTAAGTGGGGCTGGTTTAGCACAGGGCTAAATCGCTGGCTTTGAAAGCAGACCAAGGCAGGACAGCAGCATGGTTCAATTCCCGTACCAGCCTCCCGAACATGCGCCGGAATGTGTCGACTGGGGGCTTTTCACAGTAACTTCATTTGAAGCCTACTTGTGACAATAAGTGATTTTCATTTTCATTTCATTTCAAGTGATCAGGTACAATAATAAATTAATGGGATTTGTAAGACTATTGATCAGATTCAAAATTGAACACACTGCTGGTACGCAGTGTTCTCCATTTTAATATTTTGCAGTAATGACTGCACATTGAGGCATATGCTAATACTGTTTGCTATTGCGGAAAAAATATGGAGGCAGGGCAGGATGCCCAAAGTTCAAAAAACGTCGTCTTGAATATTGAAGAAAGGGTATAGGAATCATGGAGGAAAATAGCATGCCTGCTCCCAGTTAACTTCTGAATGGATGGTCAGATAAGGGGGAATTTTGGGTAGATTACCAAAAAGGAGTCTCAAAGTTGGGAAAGAAACAAAAAAAATTACAAATCCTATATCAATAGTTGCTGAGTTTTTTTGATAAATGAAGTTATATTTTTACAAGGCACACATTGCTCCTCCTCTGTGTGACAAGTGTAAATCTGAGAACAAATCTGAAAACCCCTAACAGCATCACCCCGTCACACAATTAGCACTACAATGAATTTATCCATAGAAGCAACGTTCTTACTAATTTGTGAAATGCACAATCCAATTTCTGAATGTAATGTAGAAAACTCAAAAGTTAGACATGTGCATGGAATAAATATGTGCATAATTATTTGTTTTCCCACTATTCTGATGATACACAGTATTTCCAGTAGCACAGCTAAGTCAAAAGGTATGTTGTTTATGTGTAACAGTTGGAGTTTTATGCCACAAAGTACATTGCAATAGAAAAAAAAGACAATTTTCAAGAGTATATGATATAATGGTTGGACTGATGGCTATAAAATTCAGGCTAATGTCTTGCGTACCTCAATCATGCCAGGGAAACATTTTAAAATGCATGGATAAATCTACATATCTTGATAAAATTAACATTCTACTGAGTGCATTGCCACAATGCATGTTTAATTGCAACATCTTTCTTTAGATCTTACTTGACAGAGCTGTACTTCATCAGCCAGGACATGAATAACTGATTTAGGACCGCCTCTAGCACCAAAGAGGTCTAATTCATCAAGTGCCTCAAGAGCTGCCTATGGTAAGAAAAAATGGTTTTAGATTTTGACCTCACTTAAAATACAATTTTAAGAAGATATTCTAGAAGGGTATTGTGCTCAGGTAATTTCATCCTCCTTCCATGTTTTTGGCACTCAAATACAGATTAAAGCGACTTCAATGTGTCCCAAACTCATGAATAGCATTAACATGTTTTTCTCCACCCAGTTAAAAGGCTTTTCTAACAAGACTAATAGTAAATGCTGTGAGAATCTCTACACACAAGGAATTGGATCGGAGTATCATATAGGACTCGTGCAGCTGACATATAAAGATGACTTTCCTAGCACAAGCTTAGGTCAGATTCAAGTCCAGGTTCAAAAGGTCAAATAAGTACGCCAACACACTGCATGGTCCAATTCCACCGCTTTTCCCCTCATCTCCCCAACAGGTGTCTTAAAACATAATTTAACACTTACCTTAGCCATTCCTACAGAACTGGCATTGAGCTCTGGAATTCCCGTGTTTGTCTTGTCACCACGTTCCCACATGCCATAATCCTGCCGCAAAAAAGAAAGCAACAAATGTCAACATAAAGTTTAATAATCACCATATGGGACAAATACTAGAAAAAATACTTCTTAGAGGAGGGAGGGGACACGCATACATACAAGAGGCAGAGAGATACAATTTGGAAGAGATACTAAAATAGTTCTGTTGTTTTTGTATCAGCACATTTCTGCCTTTGATAATATTGGGAATTAGCAGAAGAAATCGCAAGCTGATTACAGCTTGTTGATTACATGAATGTTTCTTCCATGGCCATAACTATCTTTAATCATCAGACGGGGTGGTTTTCCTATCGGGTGTGAGGGGCTCCATCTGCAACTTCTGGAAGCGAATATCCTGCTGATAATCTGCCCAGAATTGTCTGTATGGAGCATGTGTCCAACTCTGAACCATCTGACTCAAAGGAAGTACTGCTCCCACTAAGCCAAAGGCTCTCTCCAGACAAATGTGGCAAGAAAGAGAGAATGTATGTACATTACCTCTATATTTGGGATGTGAAAGACACCACAACATAATGCAAGAAAAACAAATACCAAGAAGCATATCAAGATTCCATATCATGCAATGGCTGTAGTGAAAATAAAAAATAATTGAAATCTTTGTGCTCACCCTGGCTGAGATCAACTAGCTCACAGACCAGGGGCGAAATTCTCCCCCAACGGCGCGATGTCCGCCGACTGGCGCCAAAGACGGCGCCAATCAGACGGGCATCGCGACGGCCCAAAGGTGCGGAATGCTCCGCATCTTCGGCCGCCTAGCCCCAACATTGAGGGGCTAGGCCGACGCCGGAGGGATTTCCGCCCCGCCAGCTGGCGGAAATGGCGTTTGTTGCCCTGCCAGCTGGCGCGGAAATGCGGCGCATGCGCGGGAGCGTCAGCGGCCGCTGACAGTTTCCCGCGCATGCGCAGTGGGGAGAGTCTCTTCCGCCTCCGCCATGGTGGAGACCGTAGCGGAGGCGGAAGGGAAAGAGTGCCCCCACGGCACAGGCCCGCCCGCGGATCGGTGGGCCCCGATCGCGGGCCAGGCCACCGTGGGGGCACCCCCCGGGATCAGATCGCCCCGCGCCCCCCCCCCAGGACCCCGGAGCCCGCCCACGCCGCCTGGTCCCGCCGGTAAATACCAGGTTTGATTTACGCCGGTGGGACAGGCAATCTCTGGGCGGGACTTCGGCCCATCCGGGCCGGAGAATTGAACGGGGGTCCCGCCAACCGGCGCGGCCCGATTCCCGCCCCCGCCCAATCTCCGTTACCGGAGGCTTCGGCGGGGGCGGGATTCACGGCGGCCAACGGCCATTCTCCGACCCGGGGGGGGGTCGGAGAATGACGCCCCAGAGATCAAACCTAGCATATTCTAGTACTCATGGCTCAATTACAAAGTGATACAATTATAACTGACCCAAATACTGGAACTGTAATAAAGAACAAAGAACGAAGAACAGTACAGCACAGGAACAGGCCCTTCGGCCCTCCAAGACTGCGGTGATCACGGGGGAGATTCTCCGACCTCCCGCCGGGTCGGAGAATCGCCGAGGGCTGGCGTGAATCCCGCCCCCGCCGGTTGCCGAATTCTCCGGCACCGGATATTCGGCGGGGACGGGAATCGGGCCGCGCCGGTTGGCGGGCCCCCCCCCCGCGCGATTCTCCGGCACAGATGGGCCGAAGTCCCGCTGCTAAAATGCCTGTCCCGCCGGCGTAGATTAAACCACCTACCTTACCGGCGGGACAAGGCAGCGCGGGCGGGCTCCGGGGTCCTGGGGGGGGGGGGGGCGCGGGCCGATCTGGCCCTGGGGGGTGCCCCCACGGTAGCCTGGCCCGCGATCGGGGCCCACCGATCCGCGGGCGGGCCTGTGCCGTAGGGGCACTCTTTTCCTTCCATCTTCGCCACGGTCTCCACCATGGCGGAGGTGGAAGAGACTCCCTCCACTGCGCATGCGCGGGAATGCCGTCAGCGGCCGCTAACGCTCCCGCGCATGCGACGCCCGGAGATGTCATTTCCGCGCCAGCTGGCGGGGCACCAAAGGCCTTTTCCGCCAGCTGGCGGGGCGGAAATTCGTCCGGTGCCGGCCTAGCCCCTTAAGGTTGGGGCTCGGCCCCCAAAGATGCGAAGCCCTTTTGGGGCGGCGCGATGCCTGACTGATTTGCGCCGTTTTGGGCGCCAGTCGGCGGACATCGCGCCGTTTCCGGAGAATTTCGCCCCTCGGCTCTTATCTAGACCAACCGTCTGTATCCTTCTGTAACCCATATGTTTATGTAATGACTACAGTTTACTTAACTGATTATTAAAGGTATTCTCCAGGTTGACTTTTATTCTTTTTTTTTTGTTAAATGCCCACCCCCATATTTTGGAAGGGAAAAAGTGGAAGTTTTAAATTCTTTCTGTACATTTGCTGACTTTGCCATCTGCGCCACCATAAATATACTGGAAGCTAAATTAACTATGGTTAATCTTTGGGTGCATCACGCTTTCAGCAAACAACCGCATTAGAAAGCCCAAGGATCAACAAGAAATGCTCCATAAATCTAGCAAAGGCTAATTTTATGCTTATAAAAACACCACAGCAACAATGTTGGATTTTTTCTTTCACAGTTTCCAAAGCTATGGAAACACCCTGCCTCCACTTGATTTCTGACACAAACAGCAATGGTATAGTGGATGTGAATCTTTCATTACCACATTATGAAACAGTACATGACTGCAGTGAACATGTATACCTGGTAGGAAAATTTTATAAAGGCAAGTATATAAAAATGGCAGAGATTAGCTACTCAGAATGTTCTCTCTAAACCTTAACCTTAAATTTTAGAGAGCCACAATGATCTTTTCCAAAGACATTATAAATTAAAAACAGAACAGAGGGTATCTGGATACTCACTGCAACTTTGTAGGCCACTTCGATATAAAACACAAGATTTTGTATAAAATTCACTTCATCCAGAGTAAAAATTATATGAAGCCCTGCGTGGGGGGGGGGGGGAAACAAACTTATTAATATTTTCAAACGAAGAGAATCAGGCACAACAATTTACGATGACAAGAGATTTTCACATCTATGTAAAACATTTCAAATATATTGAAGGATTCGATTCAAACAAAAACACATTAGAACAAAGCTACAGACATTTGGAATTGGAATGAGGTGAACAGGGCTTCAGCCGGCTCTGTAAGGCTGTGACAGTGTACTGAAGCAAGTCATTAAAACGCGTTCTACGGTAGAAATACTCAGGTTCTATGGGGCTTCCGGTGCAGCCATGAGCTGAGCAGTCGCACGAAAAGTGGCTCTCGGCTAAGAATATCGACTAAGGTCAGGACGCAGAAGGGGTTTAAAGACAAGGTCGACGTCCAAGAATTGTGGGACTACTGGAGAGAACGGAAAGTAGAAAACCTACAGAATACATCGCAGCGATGCTCCAGAATCTGATCGGAGAGGAGGGTTTCGCCTAGTCCCCGAAGGTGGATCACACCCACAGGGGCCCAGGGCTGGGGAGCCACTGCAGGCGATAATCGTAAAGCTCCACAGGTATCAGATAAACAGCAGATCCGTGATGGAGGTGCTGGAACAGTTTGGGTTTGGAGCTGGTGTGAACGCATGGCAGCATTCCTACGGCAACCATGCAAATAACCGCCAGCTGTATCGGACACACGGGGACTCTGGATCGAGGCGCCACACAGAATCAACTCCACCTCCTCTTGTGCCTGGCTAAGCCTGATGCAGTGCGAGGTGGTGCATAAAGAGCACCTTACTAAGACACGCAAGAGCTGGTTCTTCCCGGAGGTGGAGGATAAATGCAAGCAATGTCAGGAGGGCCCAGCCAACCATACCCACATGTCCTGGTCCTGCCCCAGACTCGGAGTTCTGGACAAATTTTCTTTGAGGCCATTTCCAGGGTTGTGGGGGTGAAGATGGAGCCACGCCCATCTGTAGTGCGTCAGAGTACCCAGAGCTCTGGACAGGGAAGGGTGCATTGCCCTGGCCTTCGTCTTATTGATTGCCAGGTGGAGGCTTCTGCAGCGCCACCCAGGACCTCTCCGAGTGGCTCTCAGATCTGGCCAATTTCCTGAAACTAGAAAAATAAAATTCCCAATCAGGGGATCAGAGAGGAAATTCCAAAATAAATGGAGGTAGCTCACAAAACTCTGTGAACCTGTTCGCAACCAGCAACTAACTAGGGGGAACGGAGGGAATGGGGCAGGTAGGAAGCGGTGAGGGGGCAGGGAATACCGGCGAGAGGAAAGGAGCTTGTATACTGTAGATGAGAGATGGAGAGGAAGGCCGGAGGGGAGTTGGGGCACCGCGCGCCCCCCCACTATGGAAAACCGGGGAAGCTGACCATCCTAACCTCTGTTGAGAACTCAATGGGGAGGGACAGGACTCTCTTCCTTCCCCTCCCTTCAGAGTTCTGGCATGGAGTGCAAATACGAACGTAAATCAGAAAATGAGAGCATGGGAATCTTGGTCACAGGAAGGTGACAACTGGTTATACAGATGTCCATGTAGGTGGTGTTGCTTAGTTTTTTCATACTTTTCAGGTGGGTGAAGACTCCGGGCCGTTAAGTCCCCTGACATTGCAGGTGACTATCCTGATCGGGGTTTTTTTTGCCGTTTGCACCACCACCATATTTACCTGGTGGATGCACCCCTGCATTCTGGAATTTCCCTTTGGACCGCAAGGTAGCACAGTGGTTAGCACTGTTGCTTCACAGCACCAGGGTCCCAGGTTCAATTCCCGGCTTGGGTCACTGTCTGTGCGGCGTCTGCATGTTCTCCCAGTGTCTGCGTGGGTTTCCTCCAGGTGCTCCGATTTACTCCCACAAGTCCCGAAAGACATGCTATTAGGTAATTTGAATATTCTGAATTCTCCATCAGTGTACCCGAACAGGCACCGTAGTACGGCAACTAGGGGATTTTCACAGAACTTCATTTGCATAGTGTAAGCCTACTTGTGACAACAATAAAGATTATTATAGGTTATTATTGTTGTTAGGCGGCCATCCAAAATGGCCACAGTCACCATTCTCACCATGAGGCTGTAGCCACCTGAGTTGGCCACTTCCCGACTTAAAATGGAGAACCGCAAAGGCTGAAGGGAAATTCAGCCAACACAGGCAAAAACTAGCAGGTGCAAGTTTATTGTGTATTAGACTCTGCAGAAACCCAGACAGCATCGATACAAGCAGCCATCTGCATAGTAATGAAACAGCCATCTACATAGTAATGAGTGATCCCCGGGAACAATCGAAACATTTTAAGGTAAACAAAGCCAAGCCAGACTCCTCGGCGCCAGCAGGAGCCAACACAAAAGAGGTTAACGGACACTTAAAGACCGCCCAACGATCAGGGAACCGCTCCAACATTGGAGAAAGCGAACCAAGTGATTGGAACGAAGTCCAATCACTTGAAACCAGGTACGGGGTCCGCCCGAAGGGCGGGGAGCCCCTGGGGACTATAAAGCAAAGCCCCCAAGTTCAAATCGTCCTTCTTAACAGGGTCACTCAGCAACTTGAACCAATCCTCGACAGTGACCTGTCTTGTTGCCGCCAAGAAAGTAAGTCTCAAGTCAACGCTCGCTACGAGATAGGCGCTCCTAGCTTCCAGTCCATACCAGCTTTTGAATCCTGCAGACTCAGGACCTGAACGAAAGGCCATTTGTTCCCCTGACCTGGTGGGCCAGTCAGAAGCTAAGTATGGGCCTTTTAGTGAAAGGAATAGCCTAGAAAGTAGAGTTTATGCAGGAGTAGTGATTTACTGTGTATAATAAATGTGTTTTGATTTGAATCTTACTAATTGGTGTGTTGAGTTATTGATCATTACTTGAACATGAACCTCGTGGCGGTTTCATAAATATACCTGGCGACTCTAGAGCAAAGGTTAAACAGAGCAAATGACAATTTAACCAAAAGCTAGCAACCAGGCTGAGCCCCTGCGTTTCCCTTTTTCCCAGGGCCACAACATGGCTGCCAACTTTGTGTACACCATGTGGGTGATCCCCTGCACTCCGAGGTTTCCCTTTGTGTTCCAAATCGCCACATGTGACCTGTTGTAGCCAGCCTAATGCCCTTACTACCCTTGTTCTACGTTTCCCCTATGTTTCTTCCCCCTCCCCCCTTCCTGTTCTTGTGCCTGCCCCACTGTTCCCTTCCCCGTTTCTTACCTGAGCTTCCCCCCCCCCACCCCTCCCATTAGTGATGAGTAACCCCATCCCATTGCCAGGCGCTCTCTCCCTTGTGGAGATCATAGAATTCACAGTGTAGAAGGAGGCCATTCGGCCCATCTAGTCTGCACCGGCCCTTAGAAAGAGCACCCTATCTAACCCCACACCTCCACCCTATCCCCGGAACCCCAGCTAACCTTTTTTGGACACCCAAGGGCAATTTAGCATAGCCAATCCACCTAACCTGCACATCTTTGGACTGTAGGAGGAAACCGGAGCACCCGGAGGAAACCCACGACACGGGGAGAATGTGCAGACTCCGCAGACAGTGACCCAAGCTAGGAATCGAACTTGGGACCCTGGAGTTGTGAAGCAACTGTGCTAACCACTGTACTGCCCAGCCAAGATGCGCCGTGGCCTCCCTCTCACTCGTGCTTCCTGGTGCTAGCTTTTCCCGCTAGTGTGGTCACCCCCCTCCCGGGATCAGCTATATGAATACCCTTCGCTCGTTATGTGTTCTCCCTTCCTGCCGTTCGACTCACCCTTTCCTGCGCTCTGCTGCCCTCACCCTTTCCTTCCTACGTTTTAACTCCTGTCCTCAAAGCAAGGCAATGCAGTCCCGCGCAAAGTGTCTTTCGGGTTGGTTAAGCCTCTTTGGGTGACCTTTTCACTGCTGACCCTGCTGCTGTTTTTCCAGTCCATTCTCCAGATCCCTTCCGGCAGGCCCACTCCAGTTTGTGTTGAGCTTCACTGGAACATTGCAGAAATCAAGGATGGAAATGTGGGGATAAGAGCAAGAAGGTGAGTTGAAATGGCAAGCAACACGGTCATGCTGGAAGACTGAGCAAAGGTGATCCACAAAGTGGTCACCCAGTCTGCATTTAGATTCCACCTCTCTTCAGCTCTGAAAAGTCATACGCTAACTCTCCTCTCCACAGAGTCTGCCAGACCTGGTAGGATTTTCCAGCATTTTATGTTTTAATTACTAGTCAAAACCAAACAAATGAAGGATAAAAGTTCACACAACTTGTGAGCAACTATGATGCTAAACCATCAATGAAATAAATTATTGGGAACGGCAACTGTCACAAAGTTTTAGAGACAAACTAGAATCGCCACCAATAATTTGGAAATTGTCGAGCAGTTTAGTGTATTAGGACAATTTTGGTTAGTTCTCCTTACCTGAAGCAGTCATTTGTGCAAGAAAAAGCAGGAAAATGGAGGTAGCGTCAATTTGCAGGTGACCCCACTGATCATCTCCAACCACTGTAGCACATGTTCCATTGTTGTACTTTGCATGAAGGGCATCATTTGTACTCTGGCTGTGCTTGAAATTCTCAACTTTATTTATCTATTTATATAAAATAATAATATTGTCACCAGGAATAAACTATAGATTAGTCAATCTTAGTGCACTGACCCCCAAAAGCTTTATAAGGCAAGGTTTCCTTCCTGCATAACTGACAGGTACAGCTACCAAAATGGGTCAACTTCCCATGTTTTGCACTGGATCTGATGTTCAGGAGTAGGCTGATAGTGTTAGGAAAACAAAGGTAGTTTTAAGGGATTTATATTTGCATTGGTAAACAAGAGGAATAAGATAGGTTTTCAAGTGGATTTAGTTGAATAATACTGTGCCTCGAAGGGTAAATAGTTAAATCTAATAGATTCATGCTGGACAAAGATGTTTGTGTGTGTGGGGTTTGGTTTCAATTCCAACTGTGAATCTATTATGCTTAGAGAGGGTTACGGCGTGAAGAATAAATAGAACTAGCAAGGGTTGCTGGGCAACTGGACTTCCTTTTAAGGGTAAAAAAAAGCTTTTAAATTTTAGTTTCAGCTGAAGTTGTGAGAAGTTGAAGACAGGACTTCATGGAGTGAGCATCTCTCAACTCTGCCATAAGTAAGACTTTTGAGCCAGGGTTCCATTCTGGGATCTTCCTGTCCAGTTATATCAACTGGGATAGTAACAAAAGCAGTTGGGATTTTGAAATTAACTTCATATTCCATCACCACTCCCACCTCCCCACCAAAGCCTAAGAAAGACATGGGGCGAAATTCTCCGGAAACGGCACGATGTCCGCCGACTGGCACCCAAAACGGCGCAAATCAGTCGGGCATCGCGCTGCCCCAAAAGTGCGGAATGCTCCGCATCTTTGGGGGCCGAGCCCCAACCTTAAGGGGCTAGGTCGGCGCCGGACGAATTTCCGCCCCGCCAGCTGGCGAAAAAGGCCTTTGGTGCCCCGCCAGCTGGCGCGGAAATGACATCTCCGGGCGGCGCATGCACGGGAGCGTTAGCGGCCGCTGACGGCATTCCCGCGCATGCGCATTGGAGGGAGTTTCTTCTGCCTCCGCCATGGTGGAGACCGTGGTGGAGGCGGAAGGGAAAGAGTGCCCCCACGGCACAGGCCCACCCGTGGATCGGTGGGCCCCGATCGCGGGCCAGGCCACCGTGGGGGCACCCCCCGGGGCCAGATCGCCCCGCGTCCCCCCCCAGGACCCCGGAGCCCGCCCGCGCCGCCTTGTCCCGCCGGTAAGGTAGGTGGGACAGGCATTTTAGCGGCGGGACTTCGGCCCACCCCCGCTGAATATCCGGTGCCGGAGAATTCGGCAACCGGCGGGGGCGGGATTCACGCCAGCCCCCGGCGATTCTCCGACCCAGCAGGGGGTCGGCGAATCTCGCCCATGGTTTTAGGTGAATTGGATATTCTGAATTCTCCCTCTATGTACCCAAACAGGCGCGAAGTGTGGCGACTATGGGATTTTGACAGTAACGTCATTGCATTGTTAATGTAAGCCTACTTGTGATACTAATAAAGATTATTATAGAAAGGTCAAAATACTCGAAAGGGTTCCTGCTCCTGATCGCTAATCAATGAGTCCTAAACAAACGTGGGCATGAATGCCAAGTAAGTACCAAATTGGGTTCAATTGTAAATTTCCCCATTGCCAAAACGTCTGTCCACCCTCAGACATGAAGAATAGCTACTTGAGCGAACTAATGAAATATTTCAGTGCTCACAGAACCATATCGCATTTCTTCAGGAGAAAGCTAATGCTCTCTATTAGTCAGCCGAACTAATCACTTCTCCAAGTCATGTATGATACTATACTAATATTTGGTAAGTGTTGCTTCTCCACGAATTTTCTTCCAAATTTAAAATAAAGGGTCACAAATCCCAAGTCATGATTCAGTGTTAAATTTCTACCAGATAAATCATTTTACACCATGCATTTCAAACAAAACACAAAAACTCAGCAAATTTCATTATATGGTGATTTTAAAAAAATATTTAGCAATGCAGTCCAACTTTGCTGCAAGAACCAATGTCAGGACTAAGAATAGTTCCAAGAGGAGACTTCCACTTGTGACCACGGAGTGATTGGTCACATAAAGGGCTGTTCTTGTTCAAAGTCACAGAAAAGGGTTATTTTTACCCAGATCCGGGTGGAATTTTGATGAAAAGGTGGTAGGTGAATGTTAGAGTAGTTTACCCCTGGAATGGCATGTCTTCTGATCACCGGACCCGGCAGAAAACAGTGAGAGGTTTGGCTGGAAAATTGAAACAGTGTTGTGCTTCACAGACAGTCTCTTCCAGCATGCAGGTGTGGGAGGGGCAAGTTGAGATTGTAAGGAGTGGTAGGGGTGAAAAGTTTATGTGGGGATGGATGTTCTCATCCCCCCCTCCTGTTTTATGGGACTGTTTGTGTTTAACATCTGTTTCTTTGCTTTTGGAGAAGGCTACCTGGAGCTCAGAAGTCTTTGTTTGGTTGGGGGAGGATAAGGCCAGCAGGGGGCCTTCTTCTTTGAGCTGAAAAGTCGGGGGGGGGGGGGGGGGGGGGGGGGGGGGAGGGGGAGGGGGGGTCATTAGGATGGGCCTTTAGGCAGGGGCAGCCGCGCTAGCAGGTTATGCTGGTGAATGGAAGTGAGGTGGTGGGGGAGAAGGCCAAGAGGGGTTGCCGGGGGTAGGGGGGAGAGGGAGAAGAGGTAGGGGAAAAGCAGGGGGGGGGTTTCTGCGACGCGGCAGGGGGTGAAAGATGACATGGTCAAGGGCGAAGAAAGGGGCCATCTGGGATGGGCTAGGTACAGAGTGGAATTAAAGTGGCAGGAGTTAAGTGGGGAAGATGACGGACGGTAGAGGGGATTGGAGGCGCAAGCCTCCGGTAAGGTTGGTAACGTGGAACATTCGGGGATTGAACGGACCGGTTAAAAGGAAGCGGTTGTTCGCGCACCTCAGGAGCTTGAAAGCGGGGGTTGTCTTTTTGCAGGAGACACACCTCCGTGTGAAGGTCCAGGTTAGGTTAAGGAAGGGGTGGTCGGGCAGCTTTCTCCACTCGGGGTTTGATTTTAAATCGAGGGGTGTGGCAATTTTAATGAGCAAAAAAATGGGATTAGTGAGTGCGAAGGAGGTGAGAGATCTAGGTGGGATATATGTGATTGTGAGTGGGGTATTGGAAGGGGCACCGGTAGTGTTGGTAAATGTGTATGCCCCAAATTGGGATGATGCGAGTTTTATGAGGGGGTTGCTGGCAGCAATCCCGGATTTGGCCACGTACCAGTTGATCATGGGAGGAGATTTTAACTGTGCCCTGGAGCCAAGGATGGATAGATCGAGCCCCAGGTCGATAGGTAGGGTACAAATGGCAAGGGAGCTGGTGAGGTTTATGGAGAGGATGGGTATGGTGGATCCATGGCGCTTTCAGGACCCAGGGGGAAGGGAGTATTCCTTCTTTTCACACGTCTGTAGGTATATTCGAGGATTGATTACTTTGTAGTGAGTCGGGAGATTTTGGTTCGGGTGGAGGGAGCAGAGTATGCGGGGATAGTTATCTCGGACCATGCACCCCACTGGCTGGATATTTGATTCAGTACGGGACGAGAGCGGAGGCCGGGGTGGAGGCATGACTCGGGGTTGTTGGCGGATGGAGGTTTTTATGATAAGGTGCGGTTGGCGATTAGGGATTATGTGGAGTTCAATCAGAATGGGGAGATGTCAGCGGGCATTTTTTGGGAAGCACTGAAGGCAGTGGTCCGGGGAGAAATTATCTCATTTACGGTTCGTGCGAATAAGGAAAGAAGGGCGGAACATGACCGTCTAGTGAGCGAGATAGTGGAGCTGGACAGGAAATATTCGAGGGTGCCCACCGTGGAGGGATTGGCAAGGAGGAAAAAGTTGCAGGGGCAATTTGAAGGCTGACAATGCGGAGGGCAGTAGGGCAACTGCGTAGGGCAAGAGGGGTGCAATAAGAGTATGGAGAGAAGGCGAGCCACATGCTGGCGCACCAGCTGCGGAGGCAGGCTGTGTCCAGGGAAATACTGAAGAGCCGGACTGGAGCTGGATATGTGGTGTCAGAGCCAGGGAAGATAAATGAGGCAATTAGAGAGTGTTACCAGGGACTTTATGAGGCAGACCCAGGAGGAGAGGAGGGGGACATGGGGTGGTTTCTGGACAAGGTGGAGGAAGTAAAGAGGCAGGCGTTGGAGGAGCCCCTTGGGCTGAGGGAGGTGCTGGATAGTATCAGGGGTATGAAGTCGGGGAAGGCCCCTGGGCCAGACGGGTACCCGGCAGAATTGTATAAGGAATTTGCGGCGGACTTGGCACACCATCTATTGGGGGCGTTTAATGAAGCACTGGAGAAGGGGAAGTTGCCGGAGACGATGAAACAGGCAGTAATCACACTAATCCCAAAAAAGGGAAGGATCCGGTGGAATGTGGGTCGTATAGACCCATATCACTATTGAACACGGATGTGAAAGTATTGGCTAAGTTGTTGGCGGGGAGGATGGAGTATTGTGTCCCGGGAGTGGTTGCAGAAGATCAAACAGGCTTTGTGAAGGGCAGGCAGCTCGCGAGTAATATAAAAAGGCTGTTGAATGTGGTGATGAATCCGTCGAGAGCTCTGGTACCGGAGGTGGTGGTGTCCATGGATGCGGAGAAAGCATTTGATTGGGTGGAGTGGCGGTACTTGTTCGAAGTTTTGGGAAGGTTTGGGTTTGGGCCGAGATTTGTGGCATGGGTGCGGTTGCTGTATGTGGCGCCAAGAACGAGGGTGAGGACGAATGATATGAGCTCACAAAGCTTTGACTTACACAGGGGTACGAGGCAGGGGTGCCCGCTGTTTCCGCTACCGTTTGCGCTGGCCATAGAGCCATTGACAATGGCTCTCAGGGGGTCGGCAGAGTGGCAGGGGATAATGAGGGGACAGAGGGAGCATCGGGTGTCGCTATGGGCTATGCCGATGACCTCTTGCTGTATGTTTTGGATCCGTTGGAGAGTATGGGAAGGATTATGGGCCTGTTGGGGAGGTTTGGAGGGTTCTCGGGATACAAAGCTGAATGTAGGGAAAAGCGAGGTATTTCCGGCGAATGAGCTGGCACAGCAGGCTAATTTAGGGGCGATGCCATTTACAGTAGCGAGGGATAGGTCTAGGTACTTGGGGATTCAAGTAGCGAGGGAATGGACGGGGCTCCATAAGTGGAACTTAACGAAGCTGGTGGAGGAGGCCAGGGAGGATCTTAAGGGGTGGGATACACTGCACTTAATGTTGGTGGGGATGGTCGAAGTGGTGAAAATGAATATTCTGCCGAGGTTCTTGTTTATCTTTCAGGCTCTCCCGATCTTTATACCAAAGGCCTTTTTTCGGAAAGTGGGCACAGTCATCTCTGACTTTGTATGGGCGGGGAATGTGCCGAGAGTGGGGAGGACCCTGCTACAAAGGCAGAGGCAGCAGGGGGGGGGGGTTTGGCGTTGCCAAACTTGCTTCATTATTATTGGGCGGCGAATGTAGACAAGGTGTGGCGGTGGTGGGAAAGAGAAGGGGTAGAGTGGGTTAGGATGGAGGAGGAATCTTGTAAGGGGTCTAGTTTGAGGGCTATGATGATGGCAGCATTGCCAATGGCTCCGAGTAGGTATTCAGGGAGCCCAGTGGTGCAGTCCACAGTGAATATATGGAATCAGCTGAGGAGGCATTTTAGGGTGGAAGGGATGTCGGTGCTAACGCTGCTGTGCGAGAATCATGGGTTTGAGCCGGGGTGGATGGATAGTGTATACAGGAGGTGGAGGGAAGTGGGGCTGGTCAAAGTGAGGGATTTGTATTTGGAGGAAAGGTTCGCCAGTCTGGAGGAGCTAAGGGAGAGGGTAGAGCTGCCGAGGGGTAGTGAGTTCAGGTTAGGGACTTTGCACAAAAGGTCTGGAAGGGGTTCCCTAGATTGCCGGGATACACCCTGCTGGAGCGACTGCTGCTTCCGGATGTGGAAGGGGAGGGAAGAATTGGGTATATATATAAGTGGCTGGGGGAGCAGGGAGGCGAGCGGGTGGTGAAGATCAAGGAGAAATGGGAAGCGGAGTTGGGAATGGAGATCAATTGGGGAGTATGGAGTGAGGCACTGCAAAGGGTAAATGGGACCTCCTCTTGTGCAAGGATGAGCCTGATACAGTTTAAGGTGGTGCACAGGGTGCATATGACTTGGGCGAGAATGAGTGGGTTCTTTCAGGGGGTAGCAGATGAGTGTGAGAGGTGTGGGCGGGGGCCAGCGAATCATGCGCACATGTTTTGGGGTTGTGAAAAATTGGGAAGATTCTGGGAGGGAGTGTTCACGGTCTTAGCCAGGATAGTAGAGGGGGGAGTGGACCCGCAGTCTTTGGTGGCGATATTTGGGGTTTCAGAGAAGCCGGAGCTCATGGAGAGGAAGAAGGCCGATGTCTTGGCCTTCACCTCTCTGATTGCACGCCGACGAAATTTGCTGGAGTGGCGGTCGGCATCGCCACCGGGGGTAGCAGCTTGGTTGGGTGACCTGTATGACTTCCTGCAGTTAGAGAAGATAAATTATGAGTTAAGGGGCTCAGCAGGCGAGTTTGAGAAAAGGTGGGGAATGTTTGTTACCGTGTTTGAGGAGCTGTTCGCCGCAGGGGGGGTGGGTGATGGGTAGGGGAAGGTGAAAAAGGAGAAAAATCTGTACAAACTGTATAGTTGATTGTTGGGAAGAATGTTTCCCGGGGTGTTTATTTGCTGTACCCTACTTTGATACAAGTTTGAATAAAAAGCATTTTAAAAAAATGAATAGTTCCAAGAGTTAAACGTGACTAATTACAAGCAAAGTATCTGATGTGACTTGTGGAATGATTTCGTACCTGTCTCATCATACAGTGCAGCAACCCCCGCATCAGTTTCACCACGCTCTGGAAGATGAAATACAAACCAGTACATGTTTACATGGAGTCAGCAATTCCTACCAGGCCATGACCCCCCAGCAGTCCTTTCCTGGCATTGCTGCAACCACCTCATCTTTCATATGACATTTTCAAACTGTTCAGAGATGACACTGTTCAGAGATTAAGTTACAACCACTTTGGCAGATCCATTATGGTGGAACTTTAACACTGAAAACATACTAAGAAAATAAATTGAAATCAAAGATTCGTAACCATTCAGATTTACTTAAAAACAATTTAATCACCCAGAAAATTCTCACGCATAAAAAACTTACTTTGCTCCATTTTAAAATGCATTTTTCCCATTTTAAATAGAGTGTTCCCACTCAATTGCTAAGCATTAAGTTTGGAAATTATTTTACTTAAGCCATCGCCGCTGGAAAAAATAAATTGTAGGGTTGGTTGGGTGGGTGGGGGTCACATATAATTGCATACAGATCTCCTTTTTCCATTTACTGGGTACTGTTCAGGGCGCATTAGTGGTTTTCAGAAATTCTGGACCTAGACTGGCAACAGTCTATTTAAGTACAGGCTGCATCACAGTTGAGACAGACCTGGCCCTTGCTTTATGTTCACACAAATGCACTCTTCAGCAGACATCACTGGACAGTCATCCTGAAGAACCCTTGTGAATTTTCATCATCATTATCCTAGAGAAGCCAAGGCTGAGTGTGATGCCCTCATCATCACTATAGCTGAGATCAGCCAACTCAGCACAGACCATAACAAACCCGGGATCTTGCTGATCTGTTGGATTCAATTCCACAAAATGTATTCATTGGCTCAAACAAGGCATTCATGATGTTCTTGATGTCCTTACTTAGCAGGCTGTGTCAGTCTGTGATGCAGTTTATACTATCATCTATGGCATTCCACAAGCCATTGAACAGCCATATTTCAGTCACCTTTTCTATACTGTGATTCTCCCTATATGATGATGCCTCTTCCTCAAAACCCCATCACCAGACTTCCGGTGGCACCCTCGAGGAAGCAGGTCGCAGGTCGGATCGCTCCCGCCCGCGATGGGCAAACGGACCTGTTGAACGGACTTTTGCAGGACCTGGCGACCTGGTTAGGTTGAGGGGACGATAGGGAGGAGGCTTCCCCCCACAAGGTGTGAGCAGCTGGACCAGAAATGGTTGAGTGGAGCGGCAGGGCTCGAAGCGGGAGCAGCGGAGACGCCAGGGCAGGCGGCGAGACATGGCGGGCGGCAGGGACCAGGGAGCGGAGGCTCACTGGCCAAGGGAGCAGCAGATGGAGTTTTTTAAGAACTGCTTCGCCGAATTGAAGAGGGACACGTTGGACCCGATGAGGGCGGTGATGGACCGAATGGTCGAGGCGCAGGCGATCCAGGAGAAGGCGCTCAGGGAGGTTGAGGTGAAGCTCTCCAGCCAGGCGGACATGGTGGCGGAGCTGGAGCACGAGGTGGAAGAGCTGAACGCCCGCCAGAGGTGGACGCAGGAGCAGCTTGAAGAGCTGGGGAACAGAGCCAGGAGACAGAATTTGAGGATCATTGGCCTCCCCGAGGGCTGCGAAGGGTCGGATGTGGGTGCATACGTGAAAGGTATGCTCGAGGCGCTGATGGGGCCGGAAGCCTTCCCCCAACCCCTGGAGTTGGATGGGGCACAGAGCCCCCACAAGGAAGCCCAGGACGGGCGACCGACCGAGGGCCTTGGTGGTCCGCTTTCACCGGCTTGCTGATAGGGAACGTGTGCTGCGATGGACCAAGGCGGGGAGGAGCAGCAGATGGGAAAATTGTGAAGTGCGCATCTACCAGGACTTGGGAACGGAGCTGGCCAAGAGGCGTGCAGGATTCATCAAGGTAAAGGCAGCCCTCTACAAAAAGGAGGTGAGGTTTGGAATGCTGTATCCTGCGAAGCTTTGGGTTACGTTTCAGGAACTCCACTACTACTTTGAGACACCAGAACAGGTTTGGAATTTAATTAAAGAAAAGAAGCTGGACTTGAACTAACGGGCACTTAGTTTTCTCAGTGCTGTACAGTGACAGCGATCTGTTAACCTAATTTGCTCTGACTAGGTGTGGACATTTATTAAAAGAAGAAGCTGAACTTGAACTAAAGGACTCTGGGCTCTCAGAGCTTTTGTGTGGCGGCGGTTCGTTAAATTATCCTGTGCTGTAATGTTCTATCCAAGAATGTTTTCAGCCTGGACAGAGAGCGGAGGCTGGAGGGCGCATTGTGTAGGATGTTCTTGGGGGATGGCATCGAGGGGGGTGGGGGGTGGGTAGAGAGAGGGGCCCTGCAAGGGGGGCCCTGCGCTTGGTACCTTTTGGTGGGAGATCGGGGCCTCGGAGAGGGGGATGGGATAGGGGCTGGTTAGGGGACTTGAAAGGGCACGGTGAGATACAATCAGGTTAATGGTGTTTGGGGGGGGGGGGGGCGCCGAGCGCTCGGGTGGTAGACAGACAGGCGCCAAGGGTAGGGGTCAGCGTAACTAGCGTAGGTCAGGGGGCCCCAGGGAGAGTAGGAGGAGGGGCGGGCTAGGGTCAAGCGCAGGGCTGGCCTGGCAGGTCGGGCCTCGGGCAGGTAGGGGAGGTTGGGAGAGGGTAGCCGGGAAGGAGAGCAGAGAAGACTTAAGTGGGCAAGGGGGGGGGGGGGGGGGGGTGTCTAGGGATCCCACGGGGTAGAAGGTCGCTTGCAGACTCTCACGGAACAGCGCAGGAAACTGACAGCAGCGGCACCTGAGGGGGGTGGGGGGGGGGGGGGGGGGGGGGGGGGGGTTAGAGCCACGTTAGTTTAGTTGAACACGTGGGGCAGGGCAAACGGAGCTGACAGGGGAAGTGCTTTATTAACATGTTTATTCTTTCCCACTGTTTGTTTTCGCTATGTTAAGGTTCCTTGCATAGGGCCTGTTTTCTCTCTGGAAATGTTACAAACTTGTTTTAAATAAAAAAAATTCAAAAAAACCCCATCACCAGCAGAAAGCTCCTGTTCTCCATAATAGCCACAAGGCAGCCTGGCAGAGCATTGGTTAAAACAACTCACCCACTAGAAGTACAAAGGCTGAAAGACATGACAGCCAAGAGTTTAACTTAAAAGTGAACTGAGGTAACAGGATTAAGACAAGGAAACTTCCATCTGAACCGAACTTGAGGAGTAACCAGCACACACTTAAGAGTGGTTAACTTCTGAAAGAGTCACCAACCCACTTCAGTGAACAAGGGGTTGGCTAAGGCAGTAAAATAAAAGCGGATAGATTCTAATTTTACAGATTTTTTAAAAAAGATTTAATACCAAGGAAGGAACATAATCCAAGTAAGCCTTGTACATGGAAGATCAATTTACTGATTTATCAATCCTCATTTATGTTCTTTGGACTACTACCAGTAGTTGCCAAAAACTTAAAAACTAGAACCTTATGGGTGTTAGCAAGAGCATTGTTTCCCCCCACCCCACCCTCTTTGGTACAAGAACTAGCAATTATGTGCAGCTACTCACCTGCTCAAGTTCATATGCTTTTGCTTTATCCTCATCTCGATCGGCATTTTTGCGATAGGCCATTCCCAGGCCCCAAACTGCCAGGACGCTATACACGTTATCACGAACCCAAGCATCCTGCTGTTCCGGACTCGCAGGCAGTAATCCAGTTACAGTATTCTACAAAAAAAGGAATTTGGTTACGGATAGACTTAAAGCAATAAGTAAATAATTTGTCAGTTTAGGAGCCCTATTATGACATACAGGTAATGATTTTTTGCTGCAAGTGAAGTGACACTACTTAAACAGTTAAATACAGCACATGTTTATATGTTGCCATGAACAACTGAACAGTATTATATTATATATCAATCTCTGCCACCCACAAAAACTGTTGCCTTAATGCTAATTCCATATGCATATAATGTACTGAAACATAAATAACCAGATCAATTACAGAAGGGCACAAGGTTGCAAAACACAAAACATCAGCAAATCTTATATTTACATATAGAACCTTTAACACAATAAAATGCTTACATGAAATTGAGTCACTTTCTGCTATCAAGTTTGCTGAAAGTAGGAGTAAAAGTCAAAGAGCTAATCATTGCATGGTTCATTCTAGCTGACCCCTGGTAACTGAAAGTGACCAGATTTTATGTGTAAATGTGGACACAGGAATTTCAGAAAGCCTAGCAATTAGGAAGTCACCTTTGAATAAACAAATCTATTCTTAGAACTCTCAATTTCCTTTCTTGGAAGCTATTCATCGAATAGTTTTTCAAATGTATATGCAAACCAGAGTTGACTATTTTTCCCACTTATATAGACATAATTCGAACCACATATGCATTCTGATTTTGAAAACATTTTCTAATTGTTAATCTTACTCTGAGCTTCTGATTTTGTACCCAGCCTGTTTGAAAACTGCCAGCCTGCTTACCTTACCTTATTCTTGCAGGTTGTAAAACGGCCATCTTTATTTTAGCAGGTATTTGCAGGGAGGGTACTGCATCAATAACCCACATACACCCATGCACTTTATAGCTGAAGTTGCGAGCTACTGATTAGCAGCAGGAAATCGGGTTCACTTTTCACCCCTTGTACTGTGACCCTGCGCCCAACTACAATCCTTTCTCCACACTGATATCTGGTCCTGATCGGGAGAAAATTGTCCCTAAGGTTTTGCTTCAAGTTTCCACCGAATTAAACTTCACATCACCAACACAATCATGCAGCTTAAGAATTTTTTTTTAAAGTTTTGCTTTAAAAACATTCCTTGGTATATTTAAGAGTTGTAACTTGGTACAGTTTTATTAATACAGAAAATGGGTTTGCCACAAAAGGTAAGGATTCTTCTATCAGTGCCTAGTCTTCCATCTGCAAGTAACCCGATTTCAAATAACAGAAAAAACATTAAATCTAAGCAAAATAATTTGCTAGTTGTGTTACATAGACTTTATAGCAGAGATATAAGCCATTGGACCCAAATTATCAATGCCCATGCTTATGCTCCATACAAACCGACTACTAACCAACTTCAACTATATCCATTAACATCTTCTATTCTCTTCTCTATCGTGTACTAACCTAGCTCCCTTTATATTATTGTGACGTAGGAACATAGGATCTAGAAAACAGAACATTACAGCGCAGTACAGGCCCTTCAGCCCTCGATCTAGGAGGATTACGTCATTCAGCAATTTGAACCTGCTCGGTCATTCAATAAGATGGTGCCTGATCTGGCTGTGGTCTCAACTCCGCTTTCCTGTCTACCACCCAGAACCCTTGGCTCTCTTATCTGTCAAAATCTGTCTAACTCTGCCTTGAATAAATTCAATGACCCAGCCTCCACAGATTTCTGGGGAAGAGTATTCCACAGACTGACAGCCCTTTAAAAAATGATTTCCTCCTCTCCATCCTAAATGGCACACATAAATTGTGACCAATGGTTCTAGTCTTGTCTACAAGTAGAAACATCCACCTGCCGTCACTACAGTGATTGTACTGTATAGCAATTTTCAGCAGCAGGATTTTTAAGCAACGTTACGAATCAGAATTTAACAAAAAGTGCTTGAAAGTAAAATTATACATTATTGAGATAGTTATCTCCTTGAAGTTTCAATTCTATGGTGGCAACATCCAACCACGCTAGGAAGGGATTAGATCAAGAGGAGTAATTTAAGGGCAGCACGGTGGCGCAGTGGGTTGCTCCTGCTGCCTGACGGCGCCGAGGTCCCAGGTTCGATCCCGGCTCTGGGTCACTGTCCGTGTGGAGTTTGCACGGTCTCCGAGTGTCTGCGTGGGTTTCGCCTCCACAACCCAAAGATGTGCAGGGTAGGTGGATTGGTCATGCTAAGTTGCCCCTTAATTGGAAAAAATGAATTGGGTACTCTAAATTTGGTTAAAAAAAAAGAGGAGTAATTTATATTTTTTCATCCGACATGGGTTTTTATTTTATTTTCCCTTCCCCACCTGACTTTGTTCTACTGGGGGTCCATAAAAAGTGGCAGCATTCTAATACCTCCCCAATAATCATTCTTCAGGAATTAAGCCAGGCAGTAGCTCATGGCAGGTTATTTGATCTGGAGACGTATCACAATGACGCCTGATATATTCTGATATATTATATTCTGATCATATTTAAAAAATTCAAACACTTTTAAAGCCTATTATTACCAGCACCTTAAGAAAAATAGCTTGATGTAAATGGACAAAATTAACAGAAACTTATAATGGTGGTCAATTCAATCTTGCGGTATCATCGGTTTTGTGGAGGGGGCCAGATTACCGCACAATGTTTTTCAAACTAACACAAAAGATTGTAGAAACTGGACATGCACTGGATTTGTGCTTTAAATTCCACAATTTATTTTCGTTGTTTGGCCAAGTTCAGATGAACTGTTCTGAAAAATAACAGCACCATCAGCAAGAGAGACCAGCGATTAAATCTGGTGCCTTTCTACTACTACTACTAAAGAGCATCATTTCACCACAGTTATTAGAGAAGTCATTTTACTTGTGATTTTACAAGTCATTTTACAAGTCATTATTGTTGTGATGCTAGTTTGATTCATGTCATTAGAATACAGTTTTTAAAATTTAAAAATAAATGTTTTTTGCTATTACATCCTCAAAATGCTGGCTGGCTCAGCTTCTGTAATACTTTAAAGTCAGGAACATTATGGGGCTATTAGTGAACAATATCAACCACTTCCTGACCGCAGAGAATGGGAGCGGGCAGTCTGAGCTCCAATACGGAAAATCTCTTGAGTGGGCAAATGCCATTTGATAAATATGGCTGGAGAAGGCCTTTTTTTTTTTCTCACTCTTCCTGAAGGAGTATTTGGTCCAATGATTCTAGCAGTTTCTTAAAATGGAGTTTCCTTCCAGTATCACACCTGGAAAATCCTTCCAAGTGTTGACCACTCTGTTTCTTCTAGTCCCATTTTTGATTTTTAAAATTAAAAATGAGCTCAAAATGTGGATTTGTGTTTACAGCCAGATGAAATGGTGTATAAAGCAGGACCATCACAAAATAATTAATGTGTATCAAAGCTTCGGTTCACCAACATCATCTGATGTTTATATATTCTGGAAGTACGCGATATCCGGTATCATATATATATACTTCCAAGATTATGAAGCTCTTCAGTGCATCAGTTCACAAGCTTTTTTCTTTTACTAGCAGTGGATCACATTGAATTGTGGGCAGCACGGTAGCATTGTGGATCGCACAATTGCTTCACAGCTCCAGGGTCCCAGGTTCGATTCTGGCTTGGGTAACTGTCTGTGCGGAGTCTGCACATCCTCCCAGTGTGCGCGTGGGTTTCCTCCGGGTTCTCCGGTTTCCTCCCACAGTCCAAAGATGTGCGGGCTAGGTGGATTGGCCATGATAAATTGCCCTTAGTGTCCAAAATTGGCCTTAGTGTTGGGTGGGGTTACTGGGTTATGGGGATAGGGTGGAGGTGTTGATCTTGGGTAGGGTACTTTTCCGGGGGCCGGTGTAGACTCGATGGGCCGAATGGCCTCCTTCTGCACTGTAAATTCTATGATATAACATAGTATTTACAGAACAGGTAGGCTATGACAGGCAGCTGCTTCTAATGATCAAATGATGCCAACTCCGATGCAGAGATACTGCATCACATCATTTGAGCTGATGGGATATCCATTGGGTGTTATTTCACTGCATGTTATGTTGCAAGAGAATGTCACACTAAAAAAATCCCTACAACGGCAATTTTATTGTGACCAATTGTATGGTGGCAAAATATGTTGTTTAGCAGTCAGTTACAATCATAGGGGTGATTAAGGAGACTGAGTTTTATATGTACCTCTAATTTATGAGCTATTAGTTCAAGTAAGATCATCATGTAATAAAGTAGATTTATTCCCCTTTACCTCTTTTCTCAAGCGTTTGAAAGCACATTAATCATAACAGTAAAAGCAAATGGTAATGTGCAGCGCTAACTCACATCATAGCAGGAAAACTACTAACAAGTCTCACACTTTCAAATTTAAATCACTATTTTTACGAGATTGACATGGATGATTTTAACTATGTCAACTTGCAGTGGAAATTAGAGTAAATCTTGAACGCTCAGTGCACAAGAGTTGAGAAGATTAATCTGCATGAAATTTAAAAAGCTAAAGTTAGGATTACATGATTGCTATTTACACACTTTGCAGCATGTTTCTGTAAATTCACTTCCGAACAGACCCAATTGCTGGTTCCTAGGAGCGTTCTAAATCTCAAAAGTCCATAAACCAGCACAATACATTTAGACTTAATCATCACGATGGTTTGCCTTTTAAAAAATTCATTCATGGGATGTGAGTATCACAGGAAAGGCCAGCATTTATTGGCCATCACTAATCATCCTTGGGAAGGTGGTAGTGAGTCACCTTCCTGAACTGCTGCAGTCCTTGTGATGTAGCAATACCACAGTGATATTAAGAAAGGAGTTCCAGGACTTTGATCCAGTGACAGTGAAGGTACAGGGACATGGTGTTGTTTTGCTTGTAGGGGAACTTGCAGGTGGCGCTGGTGTTCCTGAGCTTCTGCTGCCCTTGTCTGTCTAGGTTGTAGAGATTGCAAGTGGAAAGTGCTGTCTAAGGAGCCCTGGTGAGTTGCTGCGGTGCATCGTGTAGATGGTACTAAGTGCTACTACTGTACATCAGCGATGGCGGGACTGAATGCTTAAGATGGTTGACGGGGTGCCAATCAAGTTTTGCCTTGGATGCTGGCAATCTCTGTGTTGTTGAAGCTGCACTCATTCAAACAAGTTGAGAGCATTCCATTGCAATCCTGACTTGTGCCTTACAAATGGTGAACAGGTAACTCACCACAGAATTCTCGGCTTCTGATCTGCTCTTGTAGCCACAGTATTTTTTATGACTCATGCAGTTCAGTTTCTGATCAATGGTAATCCCCAGATTATTGATGGTAGGAAACTCATTGACCAGAATTAAATGTCATGGGGAGGTGTTTAGAATTCTTTCTTGTTGAAAGGTGGACATTGCCTGTAATTTATATGACACATGTTATTTGCCATATACCAGACCAAGCCTAAATATTGTCCTGGCCTTGCTGCATATAAGCTGCAAAGCAATTTAAGTTACATAGATGCTGAACTGCATTCATGTGGACAGACTATTTCAACTGGCTAGGTTTATAAAAATTAGGGATTTTGCATCTAATATTTTTGAGCATAGAACTAAGTAAATAAATAATAATCTTTATTATTGTCCCAAATAGGCTTACATTAACACTGCAATGAGGTTACTGTGAAAATCCCCCAGTCGCCACACTCCAGCACTTATTCGGGTACACTGAGGGAGCATTCAGAATGTCCAGTTTACTTAACAAGCACGTCTTTCGGGACTTATGGGAGGAAACCGGAGCAACCGGAGGAAGCCCACGCAGACACAGGGAGAACGTGCAGACTCCGCACAGACAGTGACCTAAGGCGGGAATCGAACCCGGGTCCCTGGCGCTGTGAAGCAGCAGTGCTAACCACTATGCAACCATGCCACCCATAAGTTAAATGTCCGGAGATTCTTTTCATAATGTGGATCAATTATCAATATTTGGAATAAGTTAGAGGCTCATATGGCAATTGATGATTCACTGGAAATGTTTAAAAATAAGTGGGTGAGGTTCGTCCCATGGCCAACATAAATATGGAATATAAAGTAGAGGAAAATGTGGTTATGGTCACTGTTTGAACTCATTTTGATTGCCAGAGATGTAGGAGAGGTATTTCCCAGACCCCCCATTCCTCTCCCCTCGCCCCTGCTCCCACCCCCACCCGAATTAGTCTCAGGATTTTGACATAGATTTTGGTCTCTCCCAGAAGCTTTTATGACCACTGGCTGAGAGGAAACACTGAAGGCCACGATATTTCATTGTGTCATAACTATTTGGGCCAGCCAGTGTTTTCCTGCTACGTTTTTGCACAATCATACATACCTCAAACACACAGCATTGGAATTATTTTGAAAATCACAGGGAAGGGAATACCTAATAATTCATAGCCTCAATTGATGGAGGTTTTCAACACAGTTGAGAGAGCCTCGATAGGAAGCGCATTTCTCGATACATGTGGTCATAATACTACATTTCATGTAATTCCCATTATTGTGGATCTGGTAAATCACTTAAAAGTCTCCTAGTCAGTTCAACTCCTATCTTTTTTTAATTAACGGGTTAGAATTTATTGAACTTTGTCTCTTCCTAACATACTTCCCCTGAGTGTCACCAATTTCATAGTTCATTTTAGATTTATGGCATGTGGCATTGATCTCATCTATCTCAGATGAATGGTCAGACTCGGGTTACAGACCCTATACTCTGATGAAGGAATTCTAAAGATCTGCATTAGTCAGCAAACAGAAATTATATAATATTTGAATGAACCAGTTGGAAAAAAAGGACATTTTGATTTTCAATCTTCATTTTTCTGATCTTATTCCCTCTTTTGAGTAGGAAATTAGATACTGGGAGGTTGGGGGAGAGCACAAGAATATAAATAAAGCAACTGAAATAGAAGCAATAGGCTATCAAAACATTAAAGGAGGAGATGGAAAAAAAGACTGAAATGATAGTGTAACAGGGTACTATTTTACCAATAGAAATTTGTAATTTTAATTTATTGTTTCCATATCATTGGTAACAACTGAAAAGGAATGTGCATGCTCAAATGTTTTCTTTTGCAGAACTGCTTTCGTAAAGAGTTTTGTGAAATCTTCAGGACCGCTATCCCATGGCCACTCAAGACATATAATCAAATTCATTGTCTCGAGTCTTACGGACAAGTAATAAACATGTGTGCTTTCTTTTGGGCAGCACAGTAGTGCAATGGTTAGCACTGCTGCCTCACAGTGCCAAGGTCCTAGGTTCAACCCCAGCCCTGGGTCACTGTCCATGTGGAGTTTACATATTCTCCCCGTGTTTGCATGGGTTTCGCCACCACAACCCAAAGATGTGCAGGGTTGGTGGATTGGCCATGCTAAATTGAAAAAAATTAATTGGGTACTCCAAATATATCTTTTTTTAAATGTGTGCTTTCCATACATTGTATGGAAACCAATATTGCCCTGCCTGTTTAGCTGGCTGAGGTGCAAGTTAAACATCCCACTGAACTACATAAAGGGCAGAGAGCTGTAGTTTCCGCCCACTATTTTTCCCTCAATCAACATCAACCTGAGGAAGGAGCAGCGCTCCAAAAGCTCGTGATTCGAAACAAACCTGTTGGACTTTAACCTGGTGTTGTAAGACTTCTTACTGCGATCAATAAAAGAGATTAATTTTTCATTCACCCTACCCATAGCAACTAAGTGATATGTATGATACCGTAATCATTCTAAATCTGTTGGGCATTGTGGCTGGCACCAGATAAAATGTCATGAACGCACTGGGTTCTCATAAAAACCCAACCTGCCACTATGAACCATACTGGCCCATGGTGTGACTCCAGTCCCACTTTATATGGATGGCTTTAGTGCCCCTGGGAACAGGCAACGAACAGTCTTTCCATGTATCATCCAAAACCAGGGAACAATACAAATGAAGTGTGTTGTGGGTTGTTACTCTGCACAGCCTACATTGCAAGTCACCGTACTTGGGAAATAAATGTCAATTATCTCCCACACCCCAGTGGAGAAAATAAAACAAGGGAGATATAACGACAAAGACAGCCAAGATTCATACCACAGTTACACCTGCTGCGACTGACAGCGTGACTGGAGTTTCGAAATGTCACAACACAAGTTCTAAAAGAGGCTTGGGGTCTTGTGCCTTCATTTGCAAACTAAAAAGCTCAATCGCAAGGGAAAATATCACGAAGCTGCTTAAAACCCAGTTAACGGAGTGTTTCCATGAAGACTGCGACCCTTTCATGTGTCAATATCGATCATTCGGCCGGCGGCAGTGCCGACAAACTGCACCAGGTAACACAAGGTGAATGGACGGTAGAGATTATACCCACCTGGTGACACAGGATCGTGCTGTTCACCAGCCGCGCGTAATAGTCCAACCTCACCCCGGAATTACTTCGGCTCCTCATCCTCGGAGCTCCGAGCGCCCGGCTCTGGGTCGCCGCTCGGACACCTCACCCACCGGCCGAGAGGCGGGGCCGAGCTCCACTGCCCCCGCACTTATCAGCCAGCCTGACAGCCGCAGCCGCAGCCCCCGTCACTACGAACCGCCACCTGAGCTCTGGCCTGCCTCCCCCCCCGCCCTGCAATGACGAGCTCGCAGTGAACGTCCAGCATCCCCCGAGCGACAAACCCGCCCCCAAGACAAACATGCACCGCCCCTCTCACACAGGCCCCGTCCATTCACGCGGACAAACCCCGCCCACACACTCGGCCCCGCCCCACACACTCGGCCCCGCCCCACACACTCGACCCCGCCCACACATTCGGCCCCGCCCCACACACACAGACCCCGCCCCACACAGACCCCCCCCCCCCGAACAGCTCAAACCCCGCCCCTCGCACAGAGGCCCCGCCCCTCGCACACCGACAACGTCCCCTCACAAACAAACACACCGATCCCATCCTCCACACAGACCCGCTCCCACAGCTGTTCCCGCACAAGCCCCGCCCCTTATCCACCAAACCGTCACCAACCGCCAGGGGAGCTCCTGCCTACAGCACATGCGCACCATTTAACGAACGAGGTATACATTGTGGTCCCGGTTTTATGGTGGGCAGCTCGACATTATTACTTGTATTTGGTATTTTTACAAATGATTTGTGTGTCTTTATTAAAGAGGTGTACTTCGCGTCAAAGTGTCTTCCTTCATCTCTCCCTTGGCCAGATTGGAGGGGGTGGGTTTTGCTGCAACAGTCCATGGCTTGCCTCTTATTTTGACTTTGCTCCTGAAGGGATGCCTTTTTACCCTGAATTCTAGGACAGCCGGTGGGTTACTGAGCCTGGGAGCCTCCACTCGCTTTTGCTGAGAATTTACCTGTCCCTGGCTCTTATGGTCACCACCACTTCAGGTGAGGAGGAGCTGCGCTCCAGAAGCTAGTGAGTCGAAATAAACCTGTTGGACTTTAACCTGGTGTTAAAGTCCAACAGGTTTGCTTCGAATCACTAGCTTTCAGAGCACTGCTCTTTCGTAAATGTTGGTCACCCTGTGGCTGCCCCCACCCCCAGGGCTTAGATAAAATATGGCGTGATGACATTGGGTCAGCAATCCAATGTCATCCTGCCAGGTCCCCCGTAGTACAGAATGTGAAAATTGCTGGAAAAACTCAATAGGTCTGGCAACATCTGGAGAGAAAAGCAGAGTTAACGTTTAAAGCCCAGTATGACTTCTTGAGATGTACGGAAGACGAGTAGGTGCTTGACTCAGAAGCCCACCTGCCCGATCTTTCAAGAAAAGCAACTTACAAGCTATTGAAACAAGAACAGGATGCTGGAAAAACTCAGCACGTCTGCCAGCATCTGTAAGGAGAGCAAAGTTTTTTCTTAAATTAAGTGGCAATTTAGCTTGGCCAATTCACCTGCAGATCTTTGGGTTTGTGGTGTGAGACCCACGCAGACACGGGGAGAATGTGCAAACTCCACACAGAGTGACCCGGGGCCGGGATCGAACCAGGTCCTCGGTGCCGTGAGGCAGCAATACTAACCACTGTCGCCCCAAGAGAGAGCAAAGTTAACGTTTCGAGTCCTTTGGCTCATCATCAGAACTGAAGAGAGAATGCGTTAAGAGCTCTGAGAGATTGCATCAAAATGTAGCAACTTTAAGACGGAGGAGCAATACCACTTCAAGGAAATAATTCAAGCTTTTTAAAAAGCCATTTGACTGCCATTATTCATTGTCCAGTTTATTTTTTTCCCAGCAGCACGAGAAATAAAACAGAATTATTTACAACAGATATGAGGAAGTGACACAAGGGCTGATGAAAAGACTTGCAAACTGGACCATGGCTGCATGTTGTAGCAATTAAGATGCGAGGGGAGGTTGGCTTTTAAATTGGTTGCTGGAACTGACTTTTGGTACATGACCTAACCCCTCTCCTGCCTTTGATATCCCCCCCCCCCTCCAGCCCCACCCCCTCCTCCCTCACAACCCCTCACAGGCTAATTGGCCAGAATTCCCACTGGCCAGCCTGTGCTATATTCAACATGAAACAGTGGGGTCAAGAGCAAAATGATCAGGTACTTCCCGCTGTGCCTCCCTTACCCTGCTGTAAACCATAGAATTCAGCTCAATATTCTGCACTGTTGGGCAGCACTGTGGTGCAGTGGTTAGCACTGCTGCCTCACAGCGGCAAGGTACCAGGTTCGTTCCCGGCTCTGGGTCACTGTCCGTGTGGAGTTTGCATATTCTCCCCTTGTTTGCGTGGGTTTCGCCCCCACAACCCATAGATGTGCAGGGTAGGTGGATTGGCCATGCTAAATTGCCCCTTAATAATTGGAAAAAATTGATTCGGAACTCTAAATTTAAAAAAAAAATATTCTGCACTGTTTGTTGATTTGTTTGTCTGTAAACAATGGGTGTGATCCAACAGCCACACTGCACCAGAAAGGCTGCTCGCCGTGGCGCAGCATGGCCGATAGAAGCCGGGAGACACTGCTCCCAGGATCGACCCAACTCATAGCGCCTCACGAGATCTAATCGGATCTCGCAAGATGTTGCAATGTAAATCCTGCCCATTGTGGGCAGGATCACTTTTTAGCAAATCTGCATATTAAAACGGGACAGCTAGTCTCACTTCAATGTCCAGATTCCTGAGTTACCCGAGGCGTGGGATCAATCTCTTTCACCTTGGAGACCTTGGGCGAGTATAGTACAGGTTTCCATAAACAGGCACCAGATGGAACAACACTCGTGGGGGTCTCCTAGCCGAGCAGAGACCCCCAGGTGCTTGCCTTTTAGGCAGGGTGGTACCCTAGCAGTGCTACCTGGTGCCAGCCTGACACTGCCATGGTGCCAAGGTGGTGCTGGCCGGGGTAGTGCAAGGTTGGTACTGCCAAGCTGGCATTTTATGGGTGCTAGCAATCAGGCCGGAGGTGTCCGGTGCGGTTCTTGGAGGGGGGGGGGGGGCCTCTCCCACAGTGCATAGGGGTTTGGGGGCTGCGTAAGGGCACTTGGGGATTGGCACAAAACGGGGCTATGTGCAGCCTTGGCCATGCATTCCCCTCTAAGGACCCTTATCAAACGCCGGTGACATTTCATAGCCATTTGTTTTTCGGCACTGAGTGCCAGGAAACACGTGGCTCAACGTGTTCTCTATGGGACTTTGTTCCTTTTTAGATAAATCGCACCTCATTTCGCTAAAAAATAAGTGGGTGGATTTCAGCAAAACTTGGTTCACTAAGTAGGATAGGGCCCAAAGAAGAACTGGTTAGCTTCCGGTGAAGGTGTTGATCTGCTTTCAGATCCTGGAATTTAATTAAGGATTCATTAACCTTGGGAGATTGGGCGAATTGACTTATGTTTGTTATAATGTTGTGGATTGTCTCAGCTGCTGTTTTGCAATTTGTTACAAATGAGAGCAGAGTTTTCTGAGCGGGTTGCGTAGATTTGTCTGACGCCTCAGTGAAATAGAAGCTTTTTGCAAAAAGAATAACTTTTTTTAGCCTTGACGTTGAAGAGCATTAACCAGTGTTATGGGCCAGGGTTTAGAGAACCCCAAAGTGTATCATGGAGTTCACCTGACCCACAACTTTCAATAGATTGTGGTATGGGGAGCACATGGCCCACTCTACAGGTGTGGTACAGCAGAAATGGAAAAGCATTTTTTAAAGCAAAACAATGTTTATTCTATGAACTCAAGTTAACCTTTTCAAAACAAACAGTGAACATCTTAGCAACCATTAATTCAAATACAACACCCAAAGAATACAACACTAAGTAATCCTTGATAACCTCCCAAACAACATCCAGAAGACAGAAGAAACACCTTTTAACAGAAGGACATTAGATTTACATTCACTACTGAGAACATTTATAATTCTGAATTCACCAAATGATCAAGAGATAGTCTTTTCATGGCAGAGAGATCAACAGTACTCCTGCTCTGCCTGGCTTCAACTCCAACACTGAAAACAAGACTAAAACACACCCTGCAGCAAACAGCCTAAAACGAAAGTAAAAAAGCTGACAGACCGCCCAGCTCCACCCACACTCTGACATCACTGATAAACACCCATTTCTTAAAGGTACATTTCTTAAACACCCATTTCTTAAAGGTACGCTCACATGACACCTCTCCCAAGAAAAGAAAAACCATCAACTTCAAGATGGTTTCATTTTTCACCTTTTCACTATCCTTTAAGAAATGCACACAGTAAATATACTTTTTTGTTTCAAAAAAACAATACACGCAAACAGGTATAATAATATAGCCCATTTGTTTTTCGTTCTTCTTCCTCCAACTGAAATCCTTCTCAATTGACAGTCTCTTTGAACAAGAAGGTCTCTGCACGATCAGTCCATTTCTCTACACCTCGGCATTTCTCTTTAAAGTCCAATACTTTAGTTCAATCTGATCACAGAGTCCCTTGTAATTCTCCAACACAGGAGCATTGGTTATCACAGCTTCAGGCAGTCAAATGCCTGTTGAAACTCTGTTGTCCACTGAAATTTTTGATGTTTCTTCAGCAAGTCCATCAGTGGAGCAATCACGCTACAAAATCTTTGCACAAATGTTCGATCAAATCCACTCATGCCAAGAAATCGCATTATTTCCCTTTGTCTCGAGGGTATCGGCAACTCCTCAATAACTGTTGGTTTCACATCCCGTGTGACCATTCGACCCTGTCCGATTATATGGCCAAGGAAAGTGACTTGGGCTTTTCCAAATTCACTTTTGGCTAGGTTTATCACCAAACCCGCCTCTTGAAATCGATCAAATAACTCCATCAGATGTTTTAAATGTTCTTTCCACGTCTGGCTGAAAATGACCAGATCATCGATGTATACCGCACAATTGGGTAATCCTGTAACGACTTTGTTAGTAAACTGTTGAAATGTGGCTTGGGCGTTTTTCATGCCAAATGGCATAACTTTGAATTGGTATATACCATCTGGAGTCACAAAAGCTGAAATCTCCTTCGGCCTTTCAGATAAAGGTACCTGCCAGTAACCTTTAAGTAAATCCAGTTTGGAAATAAAAGCTGATTGTCCCACTTTCTCAATGCAATCTTCCAAATGTGGGATAGGATAAAAGTCCATTCTTGTAACTGCATTTACCTTTCTATAGTCCACACACAACCGTTGGGTATGGTCTGGCTTAGGTACCATCACTATGGGTGAGCTCCATTGGCTGCAACCCTATTCAATTAAGACATTTTTAAGCCTACTCTCAATCTCTTTGTTAACCTGCCAATTTTAAAGGGTTAAGTCTGTATGGATGTTGTTTGATTGGAACAGCATTTCCCACACCTACACCATGTATAGCCATTTTAGTACTTCCCAATTTATCTCTACAAATATGCCCATGTGATATCAAACTCTTTCAGGTCAGTTGTTTTTCCTCTGGAAGGTAACTCAACAATTTATCCCAATTTTTAAGAACACCCTCGTTTTCAAATTTAATTTGAGATATGTCAAATTCACAGTCATCTGGATTTGGTTCGTCACTTTGAGTTAGAATCATTAAAACCACCTCCTTTTCCTCTCCTTCCCTTTGAAAGTACCTTTTAAGCATATTCACATGACACACTCGGTGAGTATTCCTTCTATCCGGAGTTTTTACCACATAATTCACCTCACTTAATTTCCTTTCAATCTGATAAGGTCCACAAAACCTTGCTTTTAAAGGTTCACCTACCATTGGTAACAACACTAAAACTTTATTTCCACAGGCAAAACTACAAACTTTGGATTTCTTGTCCACTACCTGTTTCATCACATTTTGTGCAACTTTTAAATGTTGTCTAGCCAATTCACTTGCTCTATTTAATCGTTCCCTAAAATTTGACAAGTAATCCAATAATGTAAGTTCTGATTTCTCACTCACCAATTTTTCCTTAATCAATTTAAGTGGTCCTCTTACCTCATGACCAAAAATTAGTTCAAATGGACTAAATTTGGTTGGCTCATTAGGTGCATCCGTAATTGCAAACAGTACGAATGGAATTCCTTTATCCCAATCCTCTGGATAATCTTGACAATAAGCCGTCAACATTGTCTTTAATGTCTGATCCCACCTTTCTAAAGCTCCCTGCGATTCTGGATTGTACGCAGTTGTTTTAAATTGTTTTATTCCTAAGCTATCCATAACTTCTTTGAATAACCTGGAGGTAAAATTTGATCCTTGATACGATTGTATTTCTGTGGATAGTCCATATCTAGTAAAGAATTTAAGTTACTCCTCCACAATCTTTTTAGCTGTAATATTACGGACTGGAATGGCCTCTGGAAACCTAGTAGACACATCCATTATAATCAAAATATATTGATTCCCACTTTTCGTTTTAAGAAGCGGGCCGACACAATCAATTAAGACCCTTGTAAAAGATTCCTCAAATGCTGGAATGGGTATTAAGGGTGCTGGTTTTATCACTGCTTGAGGTTTCCCTACCACTTGACATATGTGACATGATTGACAAAATTTAACTACATCTTTATGTAGTCCAGGCCAATAAAAATGTTTTTGGATTTGAGCTTGAGTTTTCCTTATTCCCAAATGACCTCCCACTGGTACCTCATGTGCAACTCGCAACACCTCCTTTCTATACCCTACCGGCAATACTACTTGATGAACTTCTGCCCACTTTTCATCCGCCTGCATAGGTAAAGGTCTCCATTTTCTCATTAAGACATTATTTTTACGGTAATAACACTCTGGTATACACGCAGATTCCTCTTCCGTGTATGCTTTCTGATACATCCGTTTTATTGCTACATCTTTTTGTTGTAACTCTGCCAATTTTCCTGAACTAAACATATCCGCCTCATCCTCCACCTGTTCTTTTCCAACCATCTGATCAAAAATCGTTTCTGATAATTGCACTTCACCTTTATCTTCACTCTTTGATTTCTCCTCTTGTCTTAATCTGTAACTTTACGAGCTTGTTACTACACAATACGGAAAAATCCCAGGATATCCATCCTTCAACACTTCAGTTGTCTGATTTTTCACTGGCTTATCAACCACAGTAGGCATCACTCCCCCTGCGATCTAGCTATATCATTACCCAAGATAAACTGTATTCCTGGTCAAGATAGTTTCTCTATTACTCCTACTACCACTTCACCACTCTTCACAGGGCTTTCCAACCTTACTTTATATAATGGAATACTACTCCTCTCACCTTGAATTCCACATATTACCACCTTTTCTGGCAACATTCTTCCCAAACTACATAACTCCTCATCTCTTACCATTAAAGATTGGCTAGCACCCGTATCTCTTAAAATTGTGACTTCTTTACCTGCTCCTCCTGATACACATGAGTAAACTTTACCCACGCAAGTAAATTATTTAAAGAGGTCTGGCATCTTCTTATCAATCGACTCTTGATCAGGCTGTACAATCTTTCGCACCTCCTTCGCTTCACTTGGGCTTTCCTTTACCACTTTCAGAAACCCCACAGTCTTATCCTATTTTACCACATCAGCCTTCCCAGTGCTTTTCTTCAACCACCAACACTGTGACTTTACATGGCCTTGTTTATTACAGTGAAAACATTTGAAACTTTTCATGTCTCTTCCACCCTCCTGGATTTCTTTTTTAATCTGAGGTACACTCTCCCATTAGATCACCTTTATGAGTATTTCTCATGCCCCCAGTTTCTATCCTTCACAGGCTGAAACTGATGTCGGAAACCAAGCTTTGATTTATGAACTAATTCATAATCACCTGCCATTTCTGCTGCCAACCTCGCAGTTTTAACCCTCTGTTCTCCCACATGAGTTCTCATTACATCAGGAATTGAATTTTTAAACTCCTCCAAAAGTATAATTTCTCTAAGAGCGTCAGGCGGTAGAAGTTTCAGTAGGGGAGCATTTCGGGAACAGTGACCACAGTTCAGTAAGTTTTAAAGTGCTGGTGGACAAGGATAAGAATGGTCCTAGATGAATGTGCTAAATTGGGGGAAGGCTAATTATAACAATATTAGGCGGGAACTGAAGAACATAGATTGGGGGCGGATGTTTGAGGGCAAATCAACATCTGACATGTGGGAGGCTTTCAAGTATCAGTTGAAAGGAATTCAGGACCGGCATGTTCCTGTGAGGAAGAAGGATAAATACGGCAAGTTTCAGGAACATTGGATAACGAGAGATATTGTAGGCCTCATCAAAAAGAAAAAGGAGGCATTTGTCAGGGCTAAAAGGCTGGGAACAGACGAAGCCTGTGTGGAATATAAGGAAAGTAGGAAGGAACTTAAGCAAGGAGTCAGGAGGGCTAGAAGGGGTCACGAAACATCATTGGCAAATAGGGTTAAGGGAAATCCCAAGGCTTTTTACTCGTACATAAAAAGCAAGAGGGTAGCCAGGGAAAGGGTTGGCCCACTGAAGGATAGGCAAGGGAATCTATGTGTGGAGTCAGAGGAAATGGGCGAGGTACTAAATGAATACTTTGCATCAGTATTCACCAAAGAGAAGGAATTGGTAGATGTTGAGTCTGGAGAAGGGTGTGTAGATAGCCTGGGTCACATTGAGATCCAAAAAGACGAGGTGTTGGGCATCTTAAAAAATATTAAGGTAGATAAGTCCCCAGGGCCTGATGGGATGTACCCCAGAATACTGAAGGAGGCTGGAGAGGAAATTGCGGAGGCCTTGACAGAAATCTTTGGATCCTCACTGTCTTCAGGTGATGTCCCGGAGGACTGGAGAATAGCCAATGTTGTTCCTCTGTTTAAGAAGGGTAGCAAGGATAATCAGGGAACTACAGGCCGGTGAGCCTTATTTCAGTGGTAGGGAAATTACTGGAGAGAATTCTTCGAGACAGGATCTACTCCCATTTGGAAGCAAATGGACGTATTAGTGAGAGGCATCATGGTTTTGTGAAGGGGAGGTTGTGTCTCACTAACTTGATAGAGTTTTTCGAGGAGGTCACAAAGATGATTGATGCAGTTAGGGCAGTGGATGTTGTCTATATGGACTTTAGTAAGGCCTTTGACAAGGTCCCTCATGGTAGACTAGTACAAAAGGTAAAGTCACACGGGATCAGGGGTGAGCTGGCAAGGTGGATACAGAACTGGCTATGTCATAGAAGGCAGAGAGTAGCAATGGAAGGATGCTTTTCTAATTGGAGGGCTGTGACCAGTGGTGTTCCGCAGGGATCAGTGCTGGGACCTTTGCTGCTTGTAGTATATATAAATGATTTGGAGGAAAATGTAACTGGTCTGATTAGTAAGTTTGCAGACGACACAAAGGTTGGTGGAATTGCGGATAGCGATGAGGACTGTCAGAGGATACAGCAGGATTTAGATTGTTTGGAGACTTGGGCGGAGAGATGGCAGATGGAGTTTAATCCGGACAAATGTGAGGTAATGCATTTTGGAAGGTCTAATGCAGGTAGGGAATATACAGTGAATGGTAGAACCCTCAAGAGTATTGAAAGTCAGAGAGATCTAGGAGTACAGGTCCACAAGTCACTGAAAGGGACAACACAGGTGGAGAAGGTAGTCAAGAAGGCATACGGCATGCTTGCCTTCATCGGCCGGGGCATTGAGTATAAGAATTGGCAAGTCATGTTGCAGCTGTATAGAACCTTAGTTAGGCCACACTTGGAGTATAGTGTTCAATTCTGGTTGCCACACTACCAGAAGGATATGGAGGCTTTAGAGAGGGTGCAGAATAGATTTACCAGAATGTTGCCTGGTATGGAGGCCATTAGCTATGAGGAGCGGTTGAATAAACTCGGCTTGTTCTCACTGGAACGAAGGAGGTTGAGGGGCGACCTGACAGAGGTCTACAAAATTATGAGGGGCATAGACAGAGTGGATAGTCAGAGGCTTTTCCCCGGGGTAGAGGGGTCAATTACTAGGGGGCATAGGTTTAAGGTGAGAGGGGCAAGGTTTAGAGTAGATGTACGAGGCAAGCTTTTTACACAGAGCGTAGTGGGTGCCTGGAACTCGCTACCGGAGGAGGTGGTGGAAGCAGGGACGATAGTGACATTTAAGGGGCATCTTGACAGATACATGAATACATGAATAGGATGGGAATAGAGGGATACGGACCCAGGAAGTGTAGAAGATTGTAGTTTAGTCGGGCAGCATGGTCGGCACGGGCTTGGAGGGCCGAAGGGCCTGTTCCTGTGCTGTACATTTCTTTGTTCTTGTTCTTTGTTCATATGTTTGGTCTGCCTTCAAAACCTTGCCCCTTGCCCCAGGCTAAATCACCACCTGTCAGCTCTCCCCCTCAAAGGGGAAAGCAGCTTATGGTCATCTGGGACTATGGTGACTTTACTTTTACTTCACTGATGCAAAACAAATGTTGACCTTGCCAGCAATTCTCACATCTCATGAAAGAATAAAAGAAATACCAATCAGCCAGATTCTTAGCCACAGAGGTGTCGGGGCCAGAAGAACTGAAGATGGAAAAAGATCATAAAAGAAAGCCTGCATTAGAAAAACAGACTTGCACATTTTTAATGGGTTTTCCGTCAGTTTTTCTAACAAATGCCACTTCTAATGTTTCTCTGATGCTTCCAGTTATCACGTATTTAACCATTAAGTCTGTATATGCTGATCAAGTAGTTTGGATACAGGCATATATTACATTCTGCAGAACATACACATTTATTTATGGAGTCTTCTACTTAGAAGAGTTGCTTCTTTGAAATGAAAAGCAATTTGTTTGATCTTGAGATACTAACATAAATACCGACAACAGCTGTCCTTAATCATATCCTTATTAACTTACATTCCTTGTAAGGAAGACCTGAAAAGTGATCCAGGACTCATTTTTTTGTTCTGATGGCTCTGATAAAGTTCAATATTTTAAGCAGAACAGCACTGTAAGTATGTAATTTATTTCAACAAAACAACATTGCATTGATACAATGACAACAGAGTATATAGTTACAAAGTTAATTCTAGTTAAAGTTAATATAAGAAATGCAGATGCTGGGAATCTTAAATAAATACAGAAAATGCTGGAAACTTTCAGCAAACCATGGAGCAGCTTCATTTTTATTATTGTTCATGGGATGTGGATATTGTCAGCTTGGCCAGCATTTATTGCCCATTCCTTATTGCACTTGATAAGGTGTTGCTGATGAGCTGCCATCTCAAACCTCTGCAGCACATGTGGTGTAGGTATACCCGCTGTGCTGTTAGGTAGGAAGTACCAGGATTTTGACCCAGTAATAATGAAGGAGAGGTGATATATTTCTAAGTCAAGATGGTGTGTGACTCTGAGGGGAACTTACAGGTGGTGGTGTCCCCTTGCCAAGCTTTACCAGTACAGCTACAACACTGGCATCTACTCAGCAATGTGGAAATTTTCTCAGGTATATCCTGTACAAAGCAGCAAGTGTCTCACTTCCTGAACCCCCCACCACCACCACCACCACCAAAGCCTGTCCACCATCTATAAGGCACAAGTCAGGAGTGTGATGGAATACTCCCCACTTGCCTGGGTGAGTGCAGCTCCAACAGCACTCAAGAAGCTCAACGCCGTCCAAGACAAAGCAACCCAATTGATTGCCACTCCTTCCACAAACATTCACACCCTCCACCACCAAAGAACAATGGCAGCCATGTGTACGATCCGCATGATGCACTGCATGAACTCACCAAGGTTCCTTAGCAGCATCTTCAAACCCAAGACAACTACCATTTAGAAGGACAAGGGCAGCGGGCACATAGGAGCTCACCTCTCCAGTGTGACTTGTGGCACCCACCTGTTAGCCTTTTTGGATAAATACCTGGGGCCCCAAGAAAATTCCACCATTATCTTTATTTTTCTCCACGCCTCTGAATATTTCCAGCTTTTTCTTATTCATGTAAGAGTTGAGTGAGCGTGCAGAATGAAATAGCTGCTATGTTAGCTCAGCTGTAATAATTTAATTTCCATACTATTTTTCTTTAGCACCTTTCTATGAATTTCAGTCCTGGGAGTGACACATATTTTACACCCAGTGTTTACAAGTACTTCCAATTCAAGTATTGCAGAGATTAGATGCAAAGTAAAGATCGTCCTTTACTTCGCCATCAAGCACTTCTTACCCAGGCATGGCAGAGACTAAATGCAGAGGAAAGCTCTAGCTCACTTCTAATTAGTGCATATCACTGGCCAGTGCCTCAGACCTCACCTACGGTTCTGTGTTTTAGACACCAGGAAATAAAGGACACATTGAAGCGATGGCAGTGGAATAGAGAAGAACTATAAGGTTGACAATGAGAATCAGAGTATTAAATTCAAAGAAAGACTGGACAAACTGGTGCTCAAAAGAACTCCATAGAGGGATAAAAGATATTAAATGGTCTTGTTGTTTCTCTTCCCTCACTTAGTGGTGCTCAAGGCAGACTTTTATCTATTTTAAAAGTGAGTTTTTAAAACTTGGAGGGGTTGCTAGCCTGTCGCTAGAGGCTTACAGCTTGAGGGGTGCTGCTCCACACCAAATATGGCGAATCAGGCATCTCTCCCACTAGTACTACTTGCCATTGGTGTGCAGGAAGGATTAAGCAGGTTGACACCCAACCTGTTAGTTGCATGATGAGCACACCTTCCTTGGCCATCTGGTCCTGGAGTGGGATTCGAACCTGGATCTTTTGGTTCAGAGGAAGAAACATTATCCACTGCACCACAAGACATTCTCACATTAAATGCCGTAGGTGGGGTTAATTGAAGGCTGAACCTTTTGAATGGTGTATGCAAGTGATGGCAAATGCCTCAGACATTCAAGAGGTATTTAGAAGAAGGGATGGGAAAAATAACTTTATTTTATTCTACATTGGCCTCCTGATTGTGGAGTTTTGTTCTAAAAACCAGCTCACAACAAGAGCCAGGAGAAGAATGGCAAATACATTTCAGATTGGGTCCTTACAACCAACAAAGATAGGAAACACTGGGTTGGAAAACTCAAGTAAACAAAGTGCACTGACCAGAGCCCCATTCAGGATACCCACAGATAATTTTGATATTAAGGACTGTCAAAGATTGGATTGAAATCTTGCGTAGTTTTTAAAAAATACATTTAGAATACCCAATTCTTTTTCCAATTAAGGAGCAATTCAGCGTGGCCAATTCACCTGCACATCTTTGGGTTTGTGGGGTGAGACCCACGCAGACACGCAAAGAATGTGCAAACTCCACACGGACAGTGACCCGGGGCCGGGATTGAACCTGGGTCGTCGGTGCCGTGAGACAGCAGTGCTAACCACTGCGCCGCCATACCGCCCCTGAAATCTTGCACAGTTACACTTTTTTTTTCAATTTACATTCATTTTATAACAAAATAATGAGCAATGTTTAACATCCATGTAATATAAGTAAGCAGATTAGTCACGCCACAATAACAGCGGCAATACACGATTGTCTCTCATCGGGAGATCAAAACAGGGGAAAGGTACAAAGCCATACAGAAATATTTAAAAATGGAAGAGGTATAGGGAGGAGTGAACAATGCTTTTACTTGCAGAACAAAAGCCTGAAAAGGAAAACAAAAGTAAATAAGTAAGACCCGGGGAAATTGTTTTCATCCTGGATCAGCACCTCATTCAGTTTGCTTAATGCGGTTTGTCTTGATGGATGAAATACAAGGATGACTTTTCTCAGGACACAAATTTTGAATGTGTGCAATGCCCATCTCTGTGAAAAATAGAATAATGCAGTGTGCATTACAATGTCAAGTAATCACCAAATCTGTTACAATCAATGCAAATCTTGTGCAACATCTTATAGTATTCGAACATCGTATCATGTTGAGCAAAGAGACTGCCAAAGTTATTACGAAAGAGAAAATGCTGGAAAATGTCAGCAGGTCTGGCAGCATCTGTCGGGAGAGAAAAGAGCTAACGTTTCGAGTCCGATGACTCTTTGTCAAAGCTAACAGACAGAGAAAGTGGGAAATATTTATACTGTGGAGTGAGAATGAAAGATGAGTCATAGCCACAGAAACCCAGGGAAACCGGGTCCTAATGGCCACAGAAACCAAGGGGAAAGAGTGCTAATGGCAGTCCCCAGAGAGGACAAAAGATGTGAAAAGTCAAACAGCAGAGAGACTAACATCAGAGGATGAACTGTAGATGTGGGGGGAGGGGAAGGGGGAAGCAAAGAGGAGAAATGTGAAGGAAGGTGGATAAGATTGGGAGGGGGAATTAAATAGATATTAAGAAAGAAATAAATGGTAAAAGACAGTTAAAATGAAATGGGATGAAAACAAATGGGTCGAGGTGGGGTAGAGCTGATCATCTGAAGTTGTTGAATTTGATGGTCAGGCCGGAAGGCTGTGGCGTGCCTAACCGGAAGATGAGATGTTGTTCCTCCAGTTTGCGTTGAGCTTCACTGGAACATTGCAGCTGGCCAAGAACAGACATGTGGGCATGGGAGCAGGGTCTTTTGTTAAAATGGCAAGCAACAGGAAGGTCAAAGTCCTGAATGCGCACAGACCGAAGATGCTCAGCAAAACGATCACCCAGTCTGCGTTTGGTCTCTCCGATATAGAGGAGACCACATTGGGAGCAGCGAATGCAGTCGACCAAATTGGAAGAGATGCAAGTGAAACGCTGCTTAACCTGGAATGAGTGTTTTGGGCCTGGGATGTTAAGCATGGAAGAGATAAAGGGGCAGGTGTTACACCTTCTGCGATTGCATGAGAAAGTGCCATGGGTGATGGGAGAGGTACTGGGTATGGTGGAGGAGTGGACTAGATTGTCTCGGAGGGAACGGTCTCTGCAGAATGCTGACAGAGGGAGTGAAGGGAAGATGTGTTTGGTGGTGACATCACGCTGGAGTTGGCGAAAATGGCGGAGGATTATGCTTTGCATATGGAGGCTGGTGGGATGAAATGTGAGAACGAGGGGGACTCTATCCTTGTTCTGGGAGGGAGTGGAGGGGGCGAGGGTAGTGGCGTGGGAGATGGACCGCACACTGTTGAGGGCCCTGTCCACAACTGTAGGCGGGAAATCACAGTTGAGGAAGAAGGAACACATTTTCGAAGCACCATTTTGGAAAGTGGCATCATCGGAACAAATGCGACGGAGGTGAAGGAGTTGAGCGAAAGGGATGGAGTCCCTACAGGGTGTAGGGTGCGAAGAGCTGTAGACCAGGTGGCTGTGGGAGTCAGTGAGCTTGTAGTGGATATTAGTGGATAGTCTATTGCCGGAAATAGAGACAGAAAGATCAAGGAAGGGAAGGGAAGAGCCAAAGTTATTACTTTTGTTTAAATTCCCAGAATATCCCTGCACTTTATTTCCATTAGAAATGTACAATCCCCACTGAAAATACACACAATCTGCTTGTAAACACTCAGTACTATTAAGTCAGGCATACGTACAGAAAACATCCAGTTTCATTTTAAGACATATCGGGCAGAAACATACAACAAAAAGCTGAAAAGAAACTCAAAAGATCAGAGAATTATAGAATAATTACAGCACAGAAGGAAGCCATACAATCCTCCATAACCTTGTCTTAATTTTCCTTTTCATGCTTTTGTGCTTGTCTTCTGTAAGCGCAATTCACTTGGTACCACTCCCCTGCCTTTTCTCCATACTCTGGTAAATTTTCCACTTTCAGATAATTATCCAATTCCCGTTTGAAAGCCTTAGTTGACCTTGCCTCTACCGGACTCTTAGGCAAAAGAGGCTGTTTAGCACAGGGCTAAATCACTGGCTTTGAAAGCAGACCAAGGCAGGCCAGCAGCATGGTTCGATTCCCGTAACAGGCGCCGGAATGTGGCGACTAGGGGCTTTTCACAGTAACTTCATTTGAAGCCTACTTGTGACAATAAGCAATTTTCATTTCATTCATTTCATTTCATTCCAAATCTTAACCACCCACTGTGTGAAAATGTTATTCCTCACGTCGCCATTGCTTCCTTTGCCAATTATCATAAATCTGTCAGTAGGGGCAGCACAGTGTCACAGTGGTTAGCACTGCTGCCTCATGGCGCCGAGGACCCGGGTTCAATCCCGGCTCCGGGTCACTGTCCGTGTGGAGTTTGCACATTCTCCCTGTGTCTGCATGGGTCTCACCCCCACAACCCAAAGAAAATGTGCAAGATAGGTGGATTGGCCATGCTAAATTGCCCCTTAATTGGAAAAAAAGGAATTGGTACTCAAAATTTTAAAATTATAAAAATAAATAAATACACCTTTCAGTTGATTTTCAGCTTCCTGGCCTGCCCAAACTCAACCCCATCTATCCCCCACTTGGCCACCTGCAATTTGCTGTTCAGTTGCTCCCATTAACACATTTTGCTATCTCACCTTTTGCTACCATTAGCAGTTGTCTTTTTATTTTATTTTATTTTCATGTACTTACTGATCTGTTTGAGCTGCTCGCAGAAAAATACTTTTCACTGTACCTCGGTACACGTGCAATAAACAAATCCAATCCAATCTTCACTCCTAACGACACCATTAACACTACCCTTTGTCTTATATCCAGGACAATATTGTCCAGATCTCCTTTGCCCCAACCTATCTCTGGTCTTCTATTCTACTCCACCTCCTTTCCAACTATTTGCATTTCTACCTTGCTTCAGTTAATTAGAAAGCTAATTTAGATCCAAAATGTTAACTCTCTTTCTTTCCACAGATGCTGCCAAACCTGGTGAGTTTATCTAGCATTTTCTTTCAGATTTTAATATTATTTTATTTCAGATTTCCAGCATCCGCAGTAATTTACTTTGATTACCATAAGCCTGTGCCCTCTAATTCTCGACCCTTTTACAGTGGGAACGGTTTCTCCCTATCTACTCTGACTCCTCATGATTTTGAATACCTTTATTGGGTCTCCTCCTAACCTTCTCTTCTCGAATCTATACACTTAACTGAAGTTCCTCATCCCTGCAACCAGTCTTGTAAATCTTTACTGCACTCTCTCTTATGTCTTCACATCTTTCCTAAAGTGTGGTGCCCAGAACTGGATGCAATACTCCAGGTAAGGCTAAACCAGTGTTTTGTACAGGTTTAACAAAACTTCCTGGCTTTAGCACTCTCTACCCTTATTAATAAAGCCCAGCATGGGCTTTACCAATGTCTGGTATGTGGGAAGCTTTTAAAGGCCAGTTGATTGAAGTGCAGGACAGGCTTGTCCTCGCAAAAATGACAGGATTCGGGAACCATGGGTGACAAGAGAAATTGTAAGCTTAGTCAAAAGGAAAAAGGAAGCATATGATAGGTCTAGGCATCTAAAAACTGATGAAGAGTACTGTGAAAGTAGGAAGGAACTTAAACGTGGAATTAGGAAGGCTAAAGGGGGCCATGAAATGTCTTTAACAAACATGGTCAGTTTACCGGATTCATCCTCGTGTCCAGGTTAGTGCCAAGGAAATTCCTTCCATGCCATGGATCATGACATGCCAGACATTCTTGAACCCATCAATGGTCACTCTAACCTACCTGCCACAGGTAAAATGGCAGCAGTGGCAGGAAGGGATGCTTAATTGGCCATTGAAGTGGCTTAATAGGCTTCAAGGTGGGAGGGCCTTCGTCCACTTTCTCTACCACTGGTAAAATGCATGGAGGTGGAAAAGTCATAGGGACTCCACCCCCTGCTTTTTCTCACCATTTTACTGCCCTCCTCTTCTCCCGGCCCATCCCTATATGGCTGGTAAAATCCAACCCTTACTGAACACGTGGAGTGGGATGATTGAAGTTATTTTACTGCATTCGGAGCCTGAGCTGCAAGGCGGTTATTCATTGTTATACCACATGTAGAGTGTGAACTGTAGGGGAGTTATTTGCAAAATACACAAGATTATACACAGGCAGTTATTTGCCCCCAACATAATTATCTAAGACTGCCAGTACCTGCAAGTTTTTGTGCTACACTCATAGTTGTGCTGACAATAGGCTTGAATGGGTTTACTGCCACTGACCATCCTCCAAAAAGGAGTGTTCCGGGAAACACGCCGAAGAAGAGGAGACATCTGAACTGATTCATTCTGGATGGGCTTTGAATCCAACTAGAGTAAAAAAAAAGCAAAATCATTGCTAAATGGAAAATAAAGAATAATATACTCCCAAATAAACAGAATAAATACATAATTAATAACTGTACATGAATTTATTCAGCAGAAATACAATACTTTCAAAGGTACAAGAAATTTAAATAAACACCAGGAGACTAGCAAAAGGGTGACTGTAAGCATTTCAAGGTTTCTCACTTGAGCAACAGCAGCTCTCCATCAGCTATGCTGAAGCCGCTGGAGGAGGACCTCTTTGGAGTAGAAATATTAAAAATACATTGCAGTAAGGGACTATTATTATTATTATTATTATGGGCTGACAATGGTGACAAGCGTTCTTAAGGTTATTGTTGCTTGGATGATTACAAACTTGTTTTTTTCAAACTTGCAGTTTATCTGCAGTGTGTTTTCACAGCAAATTGTGAGTTTGCATTGTCAGGGTGTCCTATATATATATATAAAATTGGTTCAATAGTTTCAATGATCTTCACTGTAGGGTGAGGACTGGTAAAGTCCAGGATGCCAGTCGAATCTACATTTAAGTGTAATAAATACATCAACTGAAGCTCTGAGCAATCAATTTATCTCTGCCATCTCCAGCCCTCTATTTCCTGCTGCTGCCTTGCCTTTGCACTGCTCTATTTCATTAGATGAGGTAGGCTCTCTTGCTGTTCCTCTTCCAGGTATAGGCCTCTGAGACTTGTGAGGTTATGCAACACGCAGCATATGACCAACACTGAGTAAGACTCTACTTTGACTGTCATGAACCTGGCACTCAGACTTATCCAGGAACTTAAACAAGGGATATTAGGAAGGTGGACTTGATGGAGAAGTTCAGCCATGATCCTATTGAACAGCAAAAAGATCATGTTTCTAGTCAAATCAAGCTGTCATTGTGCAATTGGGAGCCTAAGTTACATTTACAGTTGTCACGCCAATTTTCCAGACCTCAAAAACCTTGGTAGCTCAAGCAGTTTTTAAAAAATTATTTAATGGGATGTGGGCTTTGCAGGACACCAGCAGATTTTGCCCATCATTAATTACCCTTGGCAAGTCATTTCAGGGGCCAATTAAGAGTCAACCATTGTTGTGGGCCTGGAATCGTAGACCAGACCAGATAAGGATGGCAGATTTCCTAATCAACAAACCAGATGGGGTTTTGATAACAGTTGATGATAGCTGTTGTGGTCACCATTACTAAGGCTAGCTTTTTAAGTCCACATTTATTAATTGAATTTAAATTCCACCAGCTGCCATGGCAGGATTTGAATCCATGTCCCCAGACCTCTGGATTATTGGCATCGCCAATACATCACTGTCTCCCTTTTAAGTTAAGTGACTTTTTAACATTTTTACAGGTCAATAGGAGCAGAAGTGTTCCACCCTTGCCCTGTTAGGTCTGGTATCACCCCTTCCAAATTACTTTGCACGTTCCCATGGCTACCCATCTGTGGCCTCCTGACGCGTGTTTGCCTGTCCAGCAACCAACCAGCCTATCAGTTTTGCCAGCTGCTGTGTGGGAAATGGAAAAAGTAAATTTGAAAAAGGTCCTGCTATTAAATTTGTTAAACATGTTAAATTTGTTAAACGCATTAAACAGCCATCTTTTCTTTCCACTGGATGCTGCTCACATGCCTGTAAACACTGGGGCCTTTGTAAAGAAATTAAACTCAGTCAGATTGATTAAGGGATCTGTAATACTCACAGAGTTAGTGTTCTGAAGAAACTTAAAGCACTAACCTGGAAGAGTTCATGTCAATGCTATTTGCATGAAAATCGTAAATGCTTTTATAAAGAAATCATTATCAATCTTACTACATGTAGTGCACAGAATAAATTTCCACCTACATGCTAAATCGCTGGCTTTGAAAGCAGACCAAGGCAGGCCAGCAGCATGGTTCAATCCCCGTACCAGCCTCCCCAAACAGGTGCCGGAATGTGGCGACTAGGGGCTTGTCACAGTAACTTCATTTGAAGCCTACTTGTGACAATAAGCGATTTTTATTTTTCATTCATGTCTATGGGAACCTGAGCCAAATAGGACTAACAGAGTTCAGAATTCTTTGGCCAATTTTTCACACCAAATACCTGGACAAGACCTATGTTCAGCACGTTTTGAGTAAAGGTTTCCTAAGATTGGCTGGCAGCACGCTGGCGTAGTGGGTAGCACTGCAGTCTCACGCTAAATTACCCCTTAATTGGAAAAAATGAATTGGGTACTCTAAAATATAAAAAAAAAGATTGGTTGTTCCGAGACCTGGGGTAATGGGTCTGTAGGCAGACGAAAGGTAATGACAATGCTAGATGGAATGTTGTTTCTCTCAGAGACCAAATTTTGGCCAATTTGTTAACAGGTTGGTAACTAATACCGTGAAATAAAAAATAAGGGGCGGGATTCTGCGCAAATCGTCGGGGAGGGAAAAAACGGTGCAAACTCTGGCAGGAACCACTCCTGCGTCGAGCCGCCCTAAAGGTGCGGAATCCTCCGCCCCTTCGGAGGCTAGGACGGCGCCGGAGTGGTTTGCACCGTGCTGGCTGGCGGGAAGATGCTTGGCGCCACGCCAACTGGCGCCAAAGGGCCTCCACCGGCTGGCGCGAGTTGGTGCATGCGCGGGAGCGCCAGCGTTTGCTGGCGTCATCCCCGCGCATGCGTGGGGAGTGTTCATCTCTGCATTGGCCATCAGCGATTGGTACAAGACTGACGCGGAGGAATAGAGTGCCTCCACGGCACAGTGGGCCCCCGTCGCGGGCCAGGCCATTGTTGGGGCAACCCCGGGCCAGATCGCCCCGCGCACCCCCGAGGACCCTGGAGGCCGCCCACGGAGCTGGGTCCCGCCGGTAGGGACCAACATTGATTTGCGCCGGCGGGACCCTCATTAAACGGGCGGGACTTTGGCCCATCGCGGCCCAGAGAATTTGGGCGGCCCCGGGGCCCATTGCGTCGCGCTGGTCCCCGCCATTCTCCGAGGCGGGCGGTGCGATTCACGCCGGGGCGATGTTTGGGGGGGCCGGAGAATTCGGAGGACGGCGGGGGCGGGATTCACGCCGACCCCCGGCGATTCTTCAACCCGGTGGGGGGTCAGAGAATCCCGCCCAAGATGTGAGAGATTGGTCTTTTAAGTTGAATAATGTGAGAGAGTTGGCAGGCACTTGTGTTCTTTATTTTTGTTGCAGCACATGTATCTATCTTGTACAATGTTCCAAATGGCTCTCATTGTCCTGTATGTTTAATTTACCATGGATTAAAACAGCTTACATTTTGAACCAAACTGTACCTCACTTGTGTTTGTCGAGTCCACCTTCAATTTAAGAATGCATAAACCATTGAAGTCTTGTGTAGATCATAAGCAATGTTTATTTTTACACCTTGTGGTGCCACTATTGCACGAGTTGATATAGAACAGTCAGGGTCTGACACTATGTGTGAGTGAATGGATTTTTCAAAATAAATTTAGAGTACCCAATCCTCTTTTTCCAATTCAGGAGCAATTTAGCGCGGATAATTCCCCCTACCCTGCACATATTTTTGGGTTGTGGGGTGAGACCCACACAGACACGGGGAGAATGTGAAAACCCCACACGGACAGTGACCCGGGGCCGGGATTGAACCCAGGTCCTCGGCGCCGTGAAGTGAATGGGTTGTGAATTAGTTAAAATCGGGTCCTCGGGAGTGTCAACTTCCATAAAAGAACAGATGCTCATTGCCACTTAAGGAAGTAACTGACACCACTGAGTCCAAGGATATCCTCTGCAGCTCTGAATCTCACAAGAACTCGTCTTCGAATGGAAATGAGTGAGAAATACACAAACCTCTCTATCAATGTTCATCTATCCTGCACAGCACCCCCAAAGTAATATTCAGCAGTCATTTAAAAGCATTAGGCTATGATTCATTAATTACCTTTCTACTAATTTACTCAGTGTGTCCTTTTTAGAACATTGGTTCACACTATTTTGGGTCATTGGGATAGATTTTCCTCAGGGTTCCCCCAGTCCTTGGGTGTTACTACAGTAGAAGATCTGGACAAACTTCAGTGTTTACATTGCTTTTCAAGAATTCCTCTCGAGTTTCCAAGTTATGCAGGATGAACAGGAGAAGCTGCATGAAAATTCTACCCCATTACTTTAACTGCTGGATACTCCTGGTTACAGGTGAGCAGTTAATGATTCCAGCATGACTACTCCTACCTCTGGATTGTTCTGAAATGTGAAGATTTGTATTGGACTAGTACAAATATTAACATTATAAGCAGGACAACACATCATTGTTAAATATTAATTTAGATTCAACTTCAGTAGGTCTTCCCTGTCCTTTTTCAATGATTTTACAGCTTCTTCCCCAGAATAAAGAAAACCTATGTAAGCATAAATGAAAAGAAAGAATTTTATAGAAACATCTACCACACATTAAAAAAACCTCGTCTCTTGTAATTTTGCAAATGTTTAGATGAGACTAACAAAAGCCTCACTCACCTGAGAACAAAAAGCCAATAAAGTAACGCATACAATCATTAGTCCTGTTTTCCAGCCTGTTGATTCCATCTTTCAAACCTGTCAGGCAACCGTTTCAGCTGTTGTGACTTTTGCAGGTTGCGGGATCTAGTCTTGCTCTATAAGTAGAGTTGTCAAGGACAGGGACTGTTCTAATCCACTCAGCATCTGCACAGACTGGCTCTTGCATCAGATTATTTGCGTAGCATTTGGCAACTTCAAAGATTATCTTTTAGCAATGAACCTAAATGAGTCATTCCTCAAACAAGAGGGCATAAAAAATTGCAAGACTGGACTTTGGTGAAAGTGTCATCAGTTTTATTAATTAATTGGGAATGTCAGATATATTCACAAATCAAATGTTTTCAGAATTGGGAGAGTGTAATATTTTTCCCCTCCTGTCCTTCAGGGTCAATGCAGGAATCTGAGGGAAAGTTTTTAAGTTTCTCCCAAAATGGTAGCAACTCTACTGCCCCCCAAAATGTGTTATTTGCTAACAACTGTCGAGGAAATGTTGTGTCTCTATTCGACTAGTCCATTATGGAGGCGTGCCTCTAACGTGCTCTCACCTTTCACATGCACACACATTTCCCAATCAATGGATAGCAATTGTTTTAATATGTCTTTAAGGAATGCATCATGACATCATTATAAGGAAGTTTGTCATGGGATTCAATTTTAGTTTCATTTCTGGTTTAAAGCAGAGTACACTCACATAGCTCTGCAGCTCTGATGTCTTCAAGCTTTCTGTCTATGTGTATTTGCTCAAGTGTACTTAGAATTAAAAATGAACCCACAACGTGTTTACCAAATCCCTTACAAGACCATAAGACCAAAAGATATAGGAGCAGAATTAGGCCACTCGGCCCATCAAGTCTGCTCCGCCATTCAATCATGGCTGATATGTTTCTCGTCCCCATTCTCCTGCCTTCTCCCCATAACCCCTGATCCCCTTATTGATCAAGAACCTATCCATCTCTCTCTTAACGACACTCAGTGATTTGGCCTCCACAGACTTCTGTGGCAAAGAGTTATATAGATTCACACCCTCTGACTGAAGAAATTCTCCACATCTCTGTTTTAAAGGATCGTCCCTTTAGTCTGAGATGGTGCCCTCTGGTTCTAGTTTTTCCTACAAATGGAAACATCCTCTCCTTATCCACTCTATCCAGGGCTTGCAGTATCCTGTAAGTTTAAATAAGATCCTCCCTCATACTTCTAACAACAAAGAATACAGACCCAGAGTGTTCAATCGTTCCTCATATGACAAGCTCTTCATTCCAGGGATCATTCTTGTGAACCTCTGGATCCTTTCCAAGGCCATCACATCCTTCCTTAGATATGGGGCCCAAAACTGCTCACAATACTCCAAATGGGGTCTGACCAGAGCCTTATACAGCCTCAGAAGTACATCCCTGCTCTTGTATTCTAGCCCTCTTGACATGAATGTTAACATTGCATTTGCTTTCCTAACTGCCGACTGAACTTGCACATTAACATTATGAGAATCTTGAACAAGGACTCCCAAGTCCCTTTGTGCTTCTGATTTCCTAAGCATTTCCCCATTTAGAAAATAGTCTATGCCTCCATTCTTCCTTCCAAAGTGCATAACCTCACACTTTTGCACATCGTATTCCACCTTGTTGCTAACTTTGCCTTTGTTTAATTGCTCTGTTTTATCACCTTTGCTCTTGAGTCGCCAGGTATCTTTATGATACCGCCATGTGGTTCAAGTCCGAGTAATGATCAATAATCCAATACACCGATTAGTAAGATTTAAATCATAGCACATTTATTATATACAGTAATCATTACTCATGCATAAATTCTACGTCTAAACTACTTCTACAACTAACAGGCCTATACTTAACTTGGAATTGGCCCACCAGGTCAGGGAAACAAATGGCCTTTCGTTCAGGTTCTGAGCCTGCGGGATTCGAAGTTGGTACAGATTGATAGGTGGAGTGCCTATCTCGTTGCGAGCGTTGAAGTAAGACTTACAGGTTCGATCGGCTGCTGAAGAGTGACGAGAGCTGGAAGAAAGAGCGCCTTGAACTTGGGGCTCAATTCTTATAGTTCCCAGGGGCTTCCCGCCTTTTGGGGCGGACCGTGCACCTGGTCCCAAGTGATTGGACTTTATCCCAATCACTTGGTTCGATTTTCTCCAATGCTGGAGCGGTTCCCTGATCGATGGGTGGTCTTGAGGTGGTCGTTCACCTCCTTTTGTGTAGGCTTCTGCTGGCGCCGAAGAGTCTGGTTTTGCTTTGTGTGTCTAAATGTTGCTTATTGTTCCCGGGGATTGTTCATTAGTATGCAGATGGCTGGTGTTTTGTTATGCTGATGGTTGCTGGTATCGATCTTGTCTGGCCTTTCCAGAGGTAAATACACAGCCAACCTGCAGCTGTTCATTTTTGTCCTGTTGGCTGACTTTCCCATCAGCCTTTGCCGTTCGCCATTTTGAATCGGAAGTTGGTCATTTTAAGTGGCTACAATCTGCCACTTCTTTGCCCACTCTCCTAGCCTGTCCAAGTCCTTCTGCAGTCCCCTGTTTCCTCAATACTACCTGTCCCTCTACAGATCTTTGTATCATCGGCAAACTTAGCAACCATGAATTCAGTTCCGTCTTCCAGATCATTAATGTATATTGTGAAAAGTTGTGGTCCCAGCACCGACCACTGAGGCACACCACTAGTCACCGGCTGCCTGAAAAAGACCCCTTTATCCCCATTCTGTGCCTTCTGCCAGTCAGCCAATCCTCTATCCAAGCCAGGATCTTACCCTGAACACCATGGGCTCTTAACTTATTTAACAGTCTTCTATGCGACACCTCATCAAAGGCCTTCTGGAAATCTAAATAAATCACATCCACTGGTTCTCCTTTGTCTACCTTCCTTGTTACCTCCTCAAAGAACTCTAACAGATTTGTCAGACATGACGTCCCCTTGTCGAAGCCAGGCTGACTCAGTCCTATTTTATCATGCACTTCCAAGTACTTCGCAAACTCATCTTTAAAAATGGACTCTAAAACCTTACCAATGACCAAAGTCAGGCTAACCGGCCTATAATTTCCCGTCTTCTGCCTCCCTCCGTTCTTAAACAGAAGTGTTATATTAGCCACTTTCCAGTCCTCTGGGACTCTCCCTGCCTCCAGTGATTCCTGAAAGATCATCACCAATGGCTCCACAATCTCCTCAGCTATCTCTTTTAGAACCCTGGGGTGTAGTCCATCTGATCCAGGTGATTTATTCACCTTTAGTTTCCCCAGAACCTTCTCCTTCGTGATGGCCACTGCACTCATCTGTACCCCCTGAATCTCCTGGAGCTCTGGCATCCCACTGGTGTCTTCCACTGTGAAGACTGAAGCAAAGTAATTATTCAGTTCCTCTGAAATGAAATGAAATGAAATGAAAATCGCTTATTGTCACAAGTAGGCTTCAAATGAAGTTACTGTGAAAAGCCCCTATTCGCCACATTCCGGCGCCTGTTCGGGGAGGCTGTTACGGGAATCGAACTGTCCTGCTGGCCTGCCTTGGTCTGCTTTCAAAGCCAGCGATTTAGCCCTGTGCTAAACAGCCATTTCTTTATTTCCTATTATTACTTCTCCAGCCACATTTTCCAGTAGTCCAATGTCTATTTTTACCTCTTATCTTTCATATATTGAAAAATAATCTTCCTACCTTCTTTTATATTTCTAGCTAGCTTGCACTCATATTTCATCTTCTCCCTCCCTTATTGTTTTTTTAGTTGTCCTCTGCTCGCTTTTAAAGGCTTCTCAATCCTCTGACTTCCCACTAATCCTCGCCATTTTGCATGCTTTCTCTTTTGCTTTTATGCTGTCATTGACTTCCCTCGTTAGCCATGGTTGCCTTGGCCTCCCCTTAGCATGTTTCCTCTTCCTTGGGATGAGTGGTTGGTGCTTTTATCTCATTCTAACATGCACACATGGTGTGCAGCAGTGGTTCCTTCTGAACAACATAATCAGCCTGGCAAGATTCAGTACTGGTAAGACACGGTGAACAATTTTGGATAATGCACTATGACATGAGATGACCCTCAACATTTTGGTCGAACCGCAGCATCAGAAAGTGTCGGAAGACACTATACTCAAGTAAAGAGCTGGTAAACAGACAGATCCCTCATGGTGAGATCACAGCACACAACCTGCCAACTCAGTGAGTGGGACACTGCATTGGGAGGACCAGCATTATGTTAGGTCAATCGGAAAAGGCAAGTCACCAAAGTATGGGCTAGATCAGGGTTTTTCAAAGGTTGGGTCGTGACCCATGGGTGGGTCACGGGAGGATGTCAGAAGGGTCGTGGAGCTAAGGGTCGCAATGTTCCTGCCACGGTCTGAAATAGCTTTGCAATGGATGGATTTTGTATTCTTAGTATCGGCATATCTTATCCTCCTGCACTTCATTTCTGATAGAGCAAGCATTACTTCCGCCAGCATTTGCTTGGCAAGAAACAAATGGATTCTGGCGTTCACACCATTTTGAAGCAAACTGTTGGAGCTTCACCTTTCCCCTGAAAGCACAATGCAAATTTTCCTGAGACAATGCTGAAATATCACGATGCAAGGCTGTTATGGATACTACACCCCCACAGCTAATCTGGCCTTTATAATCATTCCCATATAATGCACATCATTTTTAAGCTATTTATAATGTTAAGTGGTAGCTATATTTAGGGAAAATCTGTCCAGGTCACTGAATTTTCGCCAATTGCATGTTTAAATGCCTATTCCTCCGCCAGGAACATGAGGAAATGTAAATGGAACAATCTCAGCAATATGCTCTCCACCTAACTAAGTTTCCACATCCCTGGACAATAGGCAAGGGGGAAGAGCGCACACTGTTTTGTAAAATATTGCCATTTGGGGGCAGGTAAAATGGAATTGGAACAACACAGAAAACACAGTCTCCAGCTTTATGAGTCTTGAGAAGAGCTTTGGGTAATGGAACCGAAGGAGAATGAAGTGTGAACAGCTGACAGGTCAGAGACAGTCAAGGCACCTTTCTCATCTTTCAGGCTCTGAAAGATTTATTCTGAACTGAATGGAGAAATTGACTGAAGTTAGTAACTGACCAGACTTTAGTTACTCTACAGCAGGAAATAAAGCATAATGTTGGTTTTAGGACATTGTAATATCTGAAACCGAAACGCCAATCAACGGCTGGAATGGCGAAGGCTCGTGGATAGTTCCTCATGGTGACATGCATGTTTATGGAATGGAGGAGACCAGACTGTTCCCATGCACCCACCATAGATTTACCATGCTTTATTCTGGTCTTAGTAACGATTGCCGTCTCTGCAGCGCAATCGGGTAGCGCATTCAGCCGTTAGCGTTGGTTCGGTCACACCCAAGTGATGCGACCATCAATTCACGCGAAACAGAGAGTAGATGTAAACTGTGGCTTTAATCGACTAGAACAGTGCCTGCCTGCGACTGCTCTGCTAGTGTGAGCCACCTACAGGGCTGCTGCTCTTTATACCTCCCCTCAAGGGGCGGAGCCAGGGGCAGAGCCCACAAGGGCACCAACATGATACATTCCATGTAATATCGTACAATGGTCCATAGGTGGAGCCCACATGGGCAACAGCGTGACACAGTAACATACATGGTGAATGGTTAATACCACCACACCACATTCACCACACCAAGTACGGTACAATTTTGCTACTTCTCCACTTTAATGCTTTGTCCCAAGTGATTTGGTTTGTATCCTTCAGTTGCATTCCACATTAAAAATGTTCAATATTGTCACCTCTGTGTTTAACTAGTGAATTCCCATCACGTAACTTGATAGCATTTAGGACAATATCAATATTGATCCAATTAGAAATATGCTATGATTGATACTGAGCTGAAAAAACTCATCAAGAGGACGGCATGCGGCACAGTGGATAGCAGTGGGACTGCGGCGCTGAGGACCTGGGTTCGAATCCTGGCCCCGGGTCACTGACCGTGTGGAGTTTGCACATTCTCCCCATGTCTGCATGGGTTTCACTCCCCAACCCAAAAATGCGCAGGTTAGGTGGATTGGCCACACTAAATTGCCCCTTAATGGGAGAAAAAAATAATTGGGTACTATAAATTTATTTTTAAAAAAGAAAAGAAAAAAAAAATCATCAAAATTATTTCTATGGACACACTCCAAATAGAGCACCAGCATTGGGTACCTGCTGAAATTCACAAAGCAGATCCATTTTAACCACATAGCTACATTATCTGTTCCTCTACACCTGTTGACACTTGATCCAGTGGCAGCCCGTGCCTGCATCTGGTTACACTCCCAACACACTGGCGATTCCCAACACCTGGCCATGAGGAAATTTAAAGCTGACCAGTGTGATGCCTGTTGTGGACATTTACCAGAACCAGTCACCAGTGACAGATTTATCCAACACAGGAATGACTGTGAGGACGTATCACAAAAATGTTTTGTAATGTTGAAATTAATTTTTAAATATTCAGTGGCATGCATGATTATTCCCCCCCCCCCCCAAAAAAAAACAAAAACCTGCTTAATCTTAAAAATAATTGAGAGATATTGTAAACATTGTAGGCAGGATTCCAACGGGTGAGGGGCAATCCCAACAGATTGTCAATGATTCTGCCCCAACTGCTGGTGTTACTGTGGTAGTCACCACTAATGTATTATACTGTATATATATTGGTTTTACGGTAAGGCCCCTGTACTACAGGTACAGGGGTAGATCCCTGCCTGCTGGCTCCACCCAGTAGGCGGAGTATAAATATGTGTGCTCTCCGAACAGCAGCCATTTCATCAGCTACTGTAGGAGGCCACACATCTCTGTGTAATAAAGCCTCGATTACATTCTACTCTCGTCTCGTCGTAATTGATAGTGCATCAATTTATTACACAGAGATTTTTCAGAAATGGACCTCCGCATCAAGCCGGATCGCCTTCAGCTGCATCCTCAAGCAGACAATGCCAAAAAAGACTTTGAACATTGGCTGGCCTGTCTTGAAGCTTACATCGGGTCTGCGCCAGACCCAATCCCAGAAGCACAGAAGCTCCAGATTCTGTACAGGCAGCTGAGCTCCAACATTTATCCCCTCGTCCAGGACGCGCCGACCTACGCAGAAGCCATGGCACTACTGAAGGAAAATTATGCTCAGCGGACCAACAAAATCTACGCCAGGCATCTCCTATTCACGCGGCGCCAACTTCCCGGTGAGTCTGTGGAAGATTTCTGGTGTGCCCTTCTCGTCCTAGTGAGAGACTGTGACTGCCAGGCCATTTCGGCCACTGAACACTCGAACCTGCTGATGAGAGATGCGTTCGTTACGGGCATAGGGTCTGACTACATTTGCCAGCGCCTCTCAGAAGGGGCCACACTTGACCTCGCGGCGACCAAAAAACTAGCGCTCTCGCTTATGGTCGCATCACACAACATTAAGGCCCATGCCCCCGACCGTGCGCCCACCCCCCCTGTGCATCATGAACCCCGCCGACGGCCACCCTATCATGGACCCCATCAGTGACAGCCCCCAGCCAACCCCACGCCTGCGCCGCATGGCAGCCAACCAACCCGGGGGGACCCAAATGCTACTTCTGTGGACAGTCAAAACACCCCCAGCAGCGCTGCCCGGTGCGGAGCGCCCTCTGCAAGGCCTGTGGCAAGAAGGGACATTTCGCTGCAGTGTGCCAGCCCCACTCAATCGGCGCTATTGTCCCGGCACCCCCCACGTGCGGCCAGTGGGCGCCGCCATCTTCCCCTCCTTGGACCACGTGCGGCCCGTGGACGCTGCCATCTTCCTCTACTCACAACACATGCGGCCCGTGGGCGCCGCCATCTTGCCTGCCTCAGAACCAATGGGTGCCGCCATCGTACCTCCCCATGATACGTGCAGCCCGTGGGCGCCGCCATGTTACCCGCCTCAGGACCCCTGCCTGTCAGGCATCTCATCAGGCTGCTCATCGCCTGCAACCGCTGACGACCATCCGCGTCTCGCCTCGGTCACGATTGACCAGTCTCGACCGCACAACCTCGCGACCGCTTCGACAAAGGTGAAGGTCGACGGGCATGAGATCTCCTGCCTTCCGGACTCCGGGAGCACTGAGAGCTTCATCCACCCCGATACGGTAAGGTGCTGTTCCCTTGTGGTACACCCCGCTAACCAGAGAATATCCCTGGTCTCCGGATCACATTCCTTGGCGATCCGGGAGTACTGCAACGCCACCCTCACCGTCCAGGTTGTGGAGTTCAGCGGCTTCCAGTTCTACACCCTCCCCAACCTCTGCGCTGCTTTGCTACTCAGCCTGGACTTCCAGTGCAACCTTCAGAGACTCACCCTGAGATTTGGTAGGCCCCTACCACCCTTTACTGTTTGCGGCCTCGCGACCCTTAAGGTCGACCCGCCTTCCCTTTTTGCAAACCTAACCCCGGATTGCAACCCCGTCGCCACCAGGAGCAGACGGTACAGCGCCCAGGACAGGACCTTCATCAGGTCTGAGGTCCAGCGGCTGCTGCGGGAAGGTATCATCGAGGCCAGCAATGGCCCCTGGAGAGCCCAAGTGGTAGTGGTGAAAACCGGGGAGAAAAACAGGATGGTTGTTGACTACAGTCAGACCATCAACCGGTACACGCAGCTCGACGCGTACCCCCTCCCAGGTATACCTGATATGGTCAATCAGATTGCCCAATACCGGGTCTTCTCGACAGTGGACCTGAAATCTGCCTACCACCAGCTCCCTATCCGTAAGGCGGACCGCCCATACACTACGTTCGAAGCAGATGGCCGCCTTTACCACTTTCTTAGGGTTCCCTTCGGCGTCACCAACGGTGTCTCTGTCTTCCAATGGGAGATGGACTGAATGGTTGACCGGTACAGACTGCGGGCCACCTTCCCATACCTGGACAAAGTCATCATCTGCGGCCACGACCAGCAGGAACTCAACACTAACCTTTCCAAATTCCACCACACCGCCACTCTCCTCAACTTCACCTATAACAAGGAGAAGTGCGTGTTCAGCACGAACCGATTAGCCATCCTCGGCTATGTGGTCCAGAATGGAGTTCTGGGGCCCGATCCCGATCGCATGTGCCCCCTCATGGAACTCCCCCTCCCCCACTGCCCCAAGGCCCTCAAACGATACCTGGGGTTCTTTGCGTATTACGCCCAGTGGGTCCCAAACTATGCAGACAAGGCCCACCCACTCATTAAATCTACCGTTTTCCCACTGACAGTCAAGGCTCACCAGGCTTTCGACCGTGTCAAGGCCGACATCGCCAAGGTCGCGATGCACGCGGTCGACGAGACGCTCCCCTTCCAAGTCGAGAGCGATGCATCAGACGTCGCTCTGGCCACCACCCTCAATCACGCAGGGAGGCCCGTGGCATTCTTTTCCCGCACCCTCCATGCCTCCGAAATTCAGCACTCCTCCATCGAAAAGGAGGCCCAAGCCATCGTTGAAGCTGTGTGGCATTGGAGGCATTACCTGGCCGGCAGGAGATTCACTCTCCTCACTGACCAACGGTCGGTTGCCTTCATGTTTATTAACACACAGCGGGGCAAGATCAAAAACAATAAAATCTTGAGGTGGAGGATCGAGCTCTCCACCGACAACTACGAGATTTTGTATCGCCCCGGTAAGCTCAATGAGCCCCCCGATGCCCTATCCCGAGGTACATGTGCCAGCGCACAAGTGGACCGACTCCGGACCCTGCACGACAATCTCTGTCACCCAGGAGTCACCCGTTTTTACCTCTTCATTAAGGCCCGCAATCTGCCCTATTCCATTGAGGAAGTCAGCGCGATCACCAGAGACTGCCAGGTCTGCGTGGAGTGTAAACCGCACTTCTACCAGCCAGACCGTGCGCGCCTGGTGAAGGCCTCCTGCCCCTTTGAACGCCTCAGCGTGGACTTCAAAGGGCCCCTCCCCTCCACCGTCCGCAACACGTACTTCCTCATTTTGGTCAACGAATATTCCCGATTCCACTTTGCCGTCCCATGCCCCGACAAGACGTCTGCCACCGTCATCAAAGCCCTCAACACCATCTTCGCTCTGTTCGGTTTCCCCGCCTACGTCCACAGCGACCGGGGATCCTCATTTATGAGCGATGAGCTGCGCCAGTTTCTGCTCAACAGGAACATTGCCTCGAGCAGGACGACCAGTTACAACCCCAGGGGAAACGGGCAGGAGGAGCGGGAGAATGGGATGGTCTGGAGGGCCGTCCAGCTGGCCCTACGGTCCAGAAATCTCCTGGCCTCCTGCTGGCAGGAGGTCCTCCCCGACGCACTCCACTCCATTTGGTCGCTCCTGTCCACCGCGACCAACGAAACCCCCCATGGACGTCTCTTTGCCTTCCCCAGGAAGTCCACCTCCGGGGTTATGCTCCCAACGTGGCTGGCAGCTCCAGGACCCGTTCTCCTCCGTAGACACGTTCGACTCCACAAGGCGGACCCGTTGATTGAGAGGGCACAGCTACTCCATGCCAACCCGCAGTACGCTTACATAACATACCCCAACGCCGCCAAGACACAGTCTCCCTCAGGGACCTGGCACCAGCTGGTTCCAGCCCCCCCCCCCCCCCCCCCGCCCCGGCGCCACCCTCCCTTCCCCCGGCGCACCACACCGCAGCCCCGGCTCCAGGACAATCCATCCTCCCCTTGCTCCCACCCGGGGATGAAGAGGATTTCGACACTGTCCCGGAGTCACCGAAGACCAAGCCAACGCCTGAGTCGCAACCAGCTCTGCGGCGCTCCCGACGACAGATCAAGGCACCGGACCGCCTAAATTTGTAATATTCTTTGCGATTTTTAAAAGCAACTTGTCTGTATATAGTTCTCCACCACCCCAGCTGGACTAATTTTTAACAGGGGGTGAATGTGGTAGTCACCACTGATGTATTATATTGTATATATATGGGTTTTACGGTAAGGCCCCTGTACTACAGGTACAGGGGTAGATCCCTGCCTGCTGGCTCCGCCCAGTAGGCGGAGTATAACTATGTGTGCTCTCCGAACAGCAGCCATTTTGTCAGCTGCTGTAGGAGGCCACACATCTCTGTGTAATAAAGCCTCGATTACATTCTACCCTCATCTCGTCGTAATTGATAGCGCATCAGTTACCTAGTTTTACATCTTGTTTAAAACCCGCCAGAAGTAAGAATGAAAGTATTACATGAAGTTTCAGAGCAAATCGGGGCACCCATGATCAAAGATAAATAATTTCTTTGCAATATGAGCAGTGCAAGATGGATGAGGAGCAATCACGTTATTTTATTGCTTCCCAGCTGTTGTGGAAACTATTGTAACAAGTCCAAATGCTTTCTGCCAGGTGTACCTCGCTCTCTCTGGCCAAGTCCCAAAACATGTTCCACATTATTATGTTTACAATTGAAACCTGGACTGGATTTCAGAATGCAAACTGCAAAGGCAAAGCATTATTATTATGAGAGAAAATTTGAATGCATGTTTTTGGGATTGGAGTTCAGAAACTCTCATGTGACTGTCATTTGCGGGGGGGCGGGGGGGGGGGCGGTGGTATTCTGAGGAATCTGTCCCCTCCAAAGCGGAGTACTCTCTGAGTACGGCGCACACCATACCGACGGCCTCAGGACGTTGCCTAAGGCCCGCCCCCAGATGCTCCACCCCTGATTGGCCAAGTTTCCGACGGCGTGGATCTCTCATGGTCTCACCTGTCAGCAACTCGGCTTGGCGGCTGCGGACTCAGTCCAAGGCCGCCACGGATCCGCGGGCAGGGGGGACTTTGCCAGGGGCTGGGGCAGTGTTGGGGGATGGTCCGAGGGACATGAGCCGGCGAAAGAGGGGGCAGTATTTCGCAGGCCGGGTCCGCGAGCGGCCGCCACCATGTTGCATGGCGTGGCCGCTGCAGGCCATCGCCGTGCGCATGCGCGGCCATGGACCCGAGAATTCTCTGGGCCGTATCGACAGCTAGAGCTGGGTGCTCTACACTGCCTTGATGCTAGCCACCAGCCAAACGGAGGATCGGTGGGCGTTTTACGCCATTTTTTCTGTCGTAAAATGCTACCGTTCATAAGCCGGCTTGGAGACATACCCTCAAAATCAAAGAACCCAGTCCATAGTTTCTTGTTTCAGGTGTGCCTGAACCAGAAAGATAAGCCATAAACATTTTCCAAGCAATTGGGAATGAAGATCTACACAGGCTTAACACATAAGGATTAACAACTGAAGAGCTAAACGATCCCCAAAAGAAATGAATTACATTGGAAGACTGGTTCAGAATCAGATTAAACTTCTGTATTCATTGACTAGTGTTCATGTCATTTCAACAACAACCTACAGAATCTATAGACCACTTTGTCAGTAGAGCAGAGAAAAGGGTAAGCACTGTGATTTTTCATACTCAGAACTAACAGACAGAATTGTTGAGTTAGTGATCGCATCCACTCCTATGGGAGCTTTCCAGAAAATGTATCGCATTGAAGAACTACTAAATACAAAGCAATCCTCACAGGTTGATGAAGCTTATAGGAATGCAAACATTCCAATTGTTGATGCATCTACGAGAACAGCTAAACCTAACAGGACATGTGGAAGTTGTGGTCTTCTGCATGAACCAAGGAAATGCCCAACCTTCTAGCAATTCTGCAGGACATGTGGCAAAGAGTGCCATTAGCAGCAGCAGTGCACTAGAACAAAGGCTGATACAGCTACAAGGAACCGTTCACTGTTCCAAACAGATGGTTCACAATGGGACCTCATGCAATGAGAACGACCATCCAGAAGCATTTTAAAAAAAATTTAGAGTATCAATTCATTTTTTCCAATTAAGGGGCAATTTAGCTTGACCAATCCACCTACCCTGCACATCTTTGGGTTGTGGGAGCGAAACCCACGCAAACACGGGGTGAATGTGCAAACTCCACATGGACAGTGTCCCAGAGCCGGGATCAAATCTGGGACCTCGGCGCCGTGAGGCAGCAATGCTAACCACTGTGCCACCTTGCTGCCCTGGCCATCCAGAAACATATACATGAGGTGATTGACAAACCAGAAGATGACAATGATGTGCACAACAAGACAAAGAGCGGTGAACACATGTTTCACATTGTCAATCTCAAGGAAAACAGAGATGCCATCTACCATCCGATATGTTTACCAAGATTTAAATTATCTGCCCTATGAAAGGTGGTAACTACTCATTACTGGTCAAGATTGACACAGGGGCAAGTGTCAACATACTACACCTGCAAATACTAAAAGACACATATCCATAGACATGGAAGGCTATGGCGAAACCTACTGCTGTGAAACTCTCAGCATACATGGTTCAATAAATCGACGTGCATGTTCCATTGTCCTGCAGAGCAAGTACAATCAATCATCCTGGGTGTCACAGTCATTGATTTCTTTCTTTTGGGGGAAAGCAACACAAAGAAAATCGTGAATTTGATAATATTGCTTCTGATTTGTGTGTGGAAAGTTGTAAAGTAACAAAAAAAGTTCTACCAACTGGTCCAAAGGTGTGCAGGATAGGTGGATTGTCCATGCTAAATTACCCCTTTGTGTCCAAAAGGTTAGGTGGGGTCACAAAGCTAGGGTGGGGGCATAGAGACTTAAGGCCAGACGCTCGCAAGTTTATCAGCATGCCATGACCTCACAATAATAACAACACATGGAATTAGTTAAACACCATACAGTAGACTGACTTCAGAAACAGCTCCTATTACCTCAGTTCATTACCGCATGTCAAAATATCCAGAATTTATTGACAAAACTGCCAGTTTCAAGGGAACTGCAACACTTGCAGGTGAATGCAAGTCCACCAATTGATATGCTACATTTTGCATAGTGCCCATGCCAGCAGCTACAAAACAAAATGGCAGAAACTGTGGCAAACTATCATTGAAGGATGGCCTGATTCATAAAGCATGTCCAGAAACATGTGAGACTATTTTGGCCTCATCGGGATGAGCTAGGCATCACCTAGGGAGTCATATTTAAGGCAGGCAGGTCATGATGTTGCAATCTTTGTGACCTGATATTCTTCAACAACTTCACCACTCACACATGGGCATCGATCCGACAAGAAGAATCACAGTCTATTAGTTGAGATGAATAAAAACATTGAAGTCACGGACTTCATTGTCTTCATCGATTACTCTACTAAGTATCCCATCATTCAACAATTGTGCAAAACATCATACACAACTTTTGCGCATACACTAAGTGCTATTTTCAGTTTATTTGGTGTGCCTAGAGAGATCATTATAAGTAATAATCCGCAATTTCAAGCCATTTCAGGATATGTGTGAGAAGTGGAATATCGATCACATTACTTCTTCTCTGCATTACACTAGATCTAACAGCCCAGTTAAATGAATGATTTACACAGTGAAATCCATAATTCTCAAATGTCGGCAGACCAAGCAAGATCCACGCATTGCAATGTAATATCTGGGAGTGACGTTTAAGTGCAACTATTTCATCACTGGCAGAGCTTATGTTTGGCAGATCAGTGCTTATCAATCTGCCTCCTTTCACCTATTCTACTCTCTCAGAAAATAGGGAACAACTTTTAAAACAGCAAGTGAAAATGACAAATATGCACAGTAATAACGTGGGTACAAAATTGTATGGTTTACAGTTGGGACAACAAGTTCACATCCAGTATTAGAATCCTGAACTAGGCCCCACCAGTGGATAGGATACTGGACAGAAACCCCAATATTTTATTTTAATTTTGTAAAACTGGGAGGAAAGTATACCTTGCTCCAGGAGTGATTTCACAAAAAATAGGAATATGGTAGATTAAAACAAACCTTATTACGAACACAGTATTAAAATATTTTTAACATCACACCTGAAAATAGTTTACAATTACCCCTTGAACAATGCTAATCAATACAGTGGCACAATAACCTTTAACTGCTATCTTTATTCCCACTCAAACAACAAAAAAATCTGCGCTCTCAATCGATTGTAAAAAACAATTAGTACTCAGGAATACCTGCTTTACAGAAATGTCTGGATACTCTACTTCAAGAAAAATAGCTCTTTCGACACTGCTTTGAAGATAAGACCCAATTCCTGTCAGAACCATGCACAAACTCTGGCTGTATTTCTTCAGTAGCTGCTTCAGTTTGTTTCAGCTCACCTTCTAACCACATTCTTCTAGACTGCCTGGAAAGAAGCTGCTAATCTATCGACAGACATATCTTTTAACTTAACTGAGATGCTTGACTTCTGCTCACATCTCCAACTAACTCTCAACTAACACTGCTTTTACTCCCCCCAGTAATTACATCATCTTATCAGGCTGAAAGCAAATGAATTCCACAGGGAGTCCCCTTAATCCAAACAACATTCCATTAGCCCAAGCTTTTATGATGGCTCAATTGCACCCCTGACTTCCAAAATCCTTCAACCCAGCATTCGTTAAAAACACTACTAACACAGGCTTTTAACCCTTGCTGCACCAAATACCTATAATACCATGTATCAGAAATTCCTACAGTCATCACACCAGGATCCCACAGAAATATGTGACAACCAGTCAAAATGACAAGGATTTGTTCAGAACCAAATTCCTATGATGTCATTACTTACAAAGGCGCAATGGTTCACTGATGCATAACCGAGAACAAATCAAATCCATTCCAGCTCCTCAACTATTGTGCAGTCCTACTGCTTTGAGGACAAGATCCCACATACAACCTGGACAACATTCAAGAATGACAACCCCATGGATCCCTGTGAACAATTAAAAACTCCTCCAGACAAGGTTACTATTACAAGATCTGGCTGTACCAGTAGATTACCTCCACACTTTGGAGACTCATAGATTCATCTCTTCTATATACTTATGTATTAGTACTTAAACATGATCATATTTTGCTATGAGTTAGATTTCTTTGGAAGAAACGTGTTGTTGTGATATGCCTTTATGGGCTTGCAGCATGACATCATTAGAAAGAAGTATGCCATGCGATCAAGTTTTATGTTTATTTTTGCACAGAACACACACAGCTCTACAGCTTTGATATTTCAAGCATTCTGTCCAGGTACATCTGTTCACATGTACCTAGAAATAATAAATGAACGAACAATGCGTTTACCCAAATACGTTATGAGTGATTGGTGCTTTTATATCATCGTAACAAACGTGATGGTGGTGACAAGCTGGAACAAATTTCATTTCCCTAGCTTGGGGAAAAATAATAATACTCTTGATAATCTTTATTATTGTCACAAGTAGGCTTACATTAATGCTTCAATGAAGTTACTGTGAAGATCCCCCAGTCACCACGCTCCAGGCGCCTGTTCGGGTACACTGAGGGAGAATTCAGAATTTCCATTTCACCTAACAAGCACGTCTTTCGGGACTTGTGGAGGGAAACTGGAGGAAACCCACGGGGGGAACGTGCAGATGTGCAGAAATTGATATGATGCTGCCTTCTTGTGTTCCAGAAATTCAAGCAAGTTAGCCACTGCTTGTTGAACCATGATCAGGGATCAACTGGGCTGTGGGACCTGGGACCCTGGCACTGTGAAGCTACAGTGCTAGCCACTATGCTACCGTGCCACCCTCTACTGCGTCCAGTTTTTCACAACTGTATGAGTCAGTACCATGCTAAACAATGTCTTTATGAAAAGAAAAATATCGATTGAGCTCAAAACCAATCTTTCTCACCATGTTGTCCATGTAAATAACATGGGCCATCATTTTTGTATCTCAAGTAGCAACAGAGAGCAACTGGAAAAAAGCTGCCTCAAGAAAAGATGTATCATAACCCTGGTTGATGCTTCTCATGAAAATAAATGGAAAAGTAACAGGATTCACCACAGCCCAGTGGATCCATGATCCTGGTTCAACGGGCAGTGGCTAACTCCTTTCTGGAACACAAGCAGACATCATATCAATTTCCAGTTTTCTCGTTAACCAATATCCAACCATGTGCTCTTGCATCTGGAGCCATGCATCGCAATAAAGGGTGGGAACTCTGCTGAATGCACCCCCTCCCTTGTCAAAGGACACACACACCTTCTGTAATGTCCAGCTGAGACTGGGTTTTCAGAAAAGGAATTAAATCTGAAACTTTCTGGTCTGGAGAATTCATCAGATTCAGTTTCTGAGTGTGCTCCATTTTCTACTTTCTAATCCCATTTTATTGATAAGATTAGCACATTTCATCATCCTTCCATTACAGCAATTCCTCTTTGTCCCCTGAGTAAATATCAGTACAGCGAATGAACGGTTTAGGACTGATATACTTTGAATACAAATAAATCACTGCATAGAAAAAAGCCATTCAATGTAGTCAGTATTTACCATCCCCCTACTGCCATGTGAGCAAATATTTCCATCTCATATGACAAGTTTGTTCCCAGATCCCTTCAACCCCGTTTCATTTTGTCCAATCATTCAATCTAATCCAGAAGGTTTTTGCTTCAACCACTAACTCTAGAAGAAATTTCCCCAGCTTCCCAACTCTCTGCATAAAGATGCTTCTCAGGCACTCTGTTCTAATCTCTGAAATGCAAGCTGATACCTATGGCTCCAACTGTGACTTCACGATCAGTTGGCTGGATTTGGGGATCTATGGAACATGACTGATCGTGGCCACCCTTTCCATTTGCTATCCCCTCCCCAAAATGAAATGTCCTGAGTTTGCACAACAGTCTGTCCAAAAGTCCAGCCAAGAGTGTAGAGGATTTGGCTGAGAAGGTAAAATATCAGTTAAAACAAGATAACTTCTGTGTTTACAATAAATGCGCTCAGGTGAATTTTCGAGCCCAGCTCTTGTCAAATCTCTCATCTAAACTAAATAAAAGCTGAAGATACCACAGATAATGGTTGAAGTTTGAGCCCCATGAAACATTTGTGTTTGGTCAGGAAAATCACGTTTAACATGTCCTCACGGTCACTGAGGAGAAAATTGGGTAAGGCTCGAAAATCCTGAAAAGATTAACCACTAGCCTCATATACTGTTAAACCGCATGAAACCTTGGTTAGGCTACACTTAGAGGATTACTTGCAGTTCCGGTTACCATATTATAAAAAGGATACAGAGGCACTGGCGAGGGTGCAGAGAACATTTACAAGGATGATACCAAAAATGGATGGGTATACATATCAGGAAAGAATCGACAAATTGAGTGTCCTCTCCTGAAAAAAAGAATGCTGAGGGGTGGTCAATTGAGGTCTTTCAAAACAGGAATGGTTTTGATAGAGTGGATACTGAGAGAATGTTTCCTCTTGTGGGTTTCCTCACAGGCGGACTGGCTGTGCAAATTTGCCCCTTAATTGAAAAAAAAATTGGGTACTCTAAATTTATAACAAAAAATAAGATAGTCACCAAGAAATCCAATAGGGAATTCAGAATAAACATCTTCAGTCAAAGAGTGTTAAGAATGTGGAGCTCATTATCACAGAGAATATGTTTGAGTGAATAGTATAGATGCATGTAAGGAGAAATAATTCAAGCATGTAAGGGAGAAGCAAATAGATGGTTGTGATGGTTAATTTAGATGAGAAAAGATGGGAATTTGCTCGTCTGAAATATAAACACAGGCATGTATGGTTAGGTCAAATGTCTTGTTTCTTTGCCATATATCCTTTTTTTAAAATTGTATTTTATTACTGTGGTGAATGTATAATTACTGATAATTCACCAGTGCACTGTATTATGTTATATTATGTTATTAACCCTGTGGCCTCCACCTATGGGCCATTGTGTGGCTTCACCCACAGGGGATATGTTGGGGCATATACGGGCTCCACCCATGGCTCCACCCTTTAGAGGAAGTATAAGAGCAGCTGACCTGCGGGGCCACCTTCAGTTTTGTACCAGTCGCAGGCAGGCACAGTTCTAAGCTGGTTAAAACCACGGTTTACTTCTCCACGTGTCTTCGAGTGAATTGATGGTCGCATCAATTTAATCAGCTACAAATACTACCATGGAATCAGCCCTCAAACCTGACAGACTGGAACTCGATCCACAGGCTGCGGAGGCGAAATAAATGTTTTCACATTGGCTTCGATGCTTTCAGGCCTATCTCGCCGCGTCGTCCACGCCATCCGTCACTGACGAACAGAGGCTGAGCCTCCTCCACGCACAGGTGAGCCATCGCATTTCTGTCCAACTCGACAAAGCCGCTTCCTATACAGAGGCCCTCGCACTACTCGAACGCCTCTACGTGCGGCCTGTGAACGTCTTCACCACTCGCAGCCAGCGCCCCGGGGAGTCGCTAGATGATTACCTACGCGACCTCAAAGCCCTCGCGCGCAACTGTAACTAACAGGCCATTACGGCCACTCAGCACATGGAGCTCACCGTCCGAGACGTTTACGTGGCGGGGGTCCGATCGAACTATGTGAGACAGTGCCTGCTCGAAAAAGGGGCCCAGGACCTGGACGACAAGGTAAAACTGGCTGCCTCTCTGGAGGTCGCTTTTCCGAGCCTTACTGCGTTCCCGGCTGACCACGCGACCCCCTCGTGGGCCCCCGACCAGAGGCTACACCAGGCCTGTGCCGCGCGGCCGCCTGCCCATCATGGCATGGGGGCTACCCTGCTATTTTTGCGGCCAGTCCCAACACCCCTGACAGCACTGCCCGGCCCGCAACGTGAACTGCAGCAGCTGCGGGCGAAAAGGACACTTCGCCAAGGTCTGCCTGGCCAGGTCTAAGAACTCGAACTCACAGACCCGATCCACAGACTCACAGGCCCGCAGACCCCGCAAGGTGGCAGCGTGTCTGCCGACTCCGCCTCCGCACAACACGTGCGCCTCATGGGGGCCGCCATCTTGGTCATCCTCCCCCACGTGGCCGGCCACGTGCGATCCATGGGGGCCGCCATCTTGGATGCCATCTTCCTCACCGCCCGCCATGCTTGACCAACGGGGGCCGCCACCTTGGCTGCCATCTGCTAAGCCGCTCGACGCGTATGACCTACACAGACAGCCTTTGCGGGGCTGCCCCAGCACCTCCGATCACACCGCCAGCTACCCACAACTCAGCGCGGTCACCCTGGACCAGTCGCGACCTAAGCACCTCCGGAGCTCCATGATGGCCGTCCGGGTTAACGGGTACGAGACACCTTGCCTTTTCGACTCCGGGAGCACAGGGAGCTTCATTTACCCGGACATGGTAAGACGCTGCTCGTTCCCAATATTCCCGATGCAACAAACCATCTCCCTCGCCTCTGGGTCGCACCCTGCCTCCGCTCACCATATGCAGCCCCGCGGCCCTAAAAATTGACCCCCCCCCCCCACTTCGCAAACCTCACCATCCATTGCAAGCTAGTAGCCACCAGAAGCAGGCGGTATAGCATGCAGGACAAGACGTTCATTAGGTCCGAGGTCCAGCGTCTCTTGCGGGAGGGGGTCATAGAGGCCAGCAATAGCCCCTGGAGAGCTCAGGTGGTGGTCGTCAAGACCGGGGAAAAGTTCCAGATGGTGGTTGATTACAGCCAGACCATTAACCGGTATACGCAACTCGATGCGTACCCCCTTCCCCGGATTGCAGACATGGTAAATCAGATCGCGCACTGCCGCGTGTTCTCCACGGTGGATCTGAAGTCTCCATACCACCAGCTCCCAATCCGCCCGGAGGACCGCCACTACACGGCGTTTGAGGCAGACGGCCGCCTTTTCCATTTCCTCCGGGTCCCCTTTGGCGTCACGAACGGGGTTTCGGTGTTCCAGCGAGCGATGGACCAAATGGTTGACCAGTACGGGCTGCGGGCCACGTTTCCGTACTTGGACAATGTCACCATCTCCGGCCATGATCAGCAGGACCACGACGCCAACCTCCACCGATTTCTCCAAACCGCCCAAAAACCCAACCTCACCTACAACAAGGAGAATTGTGTTTTCCGCACAACCAGTCTAGCCATCCTCAGCTACATCGTGGAAAATGGGGTCCTAGGGCCCGACCCTGACCGTATGCGCCCCTCCTACAACTCCCTCTCCCTCACTGTCCCAAGGCTCTGAAGAGGTGCCTTGGATTTTTCTCCTATTACGCCCAGTGGGTCCCTCAGTATGTGGACAAAGCCCGCCCACTATTTAAGGCCACCTTCTTTCCACTGGCAGCCGACGCCCGCCAGGCCTTCAACTGCATCAAGGCGGACATCGCCAAAGCTGCGATGCGCGCGGTGGACGAGTCCGTCCCCTTCCAGCATCCCCCCCTAAATTAGCCCGCTGTTCCAGCACATTCACCGGGAATACCTCACTTTTCTCTACATTCACTTTGTATCCCGAGAACCCTCCAAATCTCACCAGCAGACCCATGATACTTCCCATACTCTCTAGCAGATCCGAAACATACAGCAACAGGTCACCAGCATAGAGTGACACCCGATGCTCCCTCTGTCCCCTCATAATCCCCTGCCACTCCGCCGACCCCCTAAGAGACATCGGCAATGGCTCTACGGCCAGTGCAAACAGAAACGGCGACAGCGGGCACCCTTGCCTCTTACCCCTGTGTAAGTCAAAGTTTCCCGAACTCATATATTCATCCTCACACTCGCCCTTGGTGCCACATATAGTAACCGCACCCATGCCACAAATCCCGGCCCAAACCAAAATCTTTCCAAAACCCGAACCCGTCAAAGAGATCTAGGAGTACAGGTCCACAGGTCATTGAAAGGGGCAACACAGGTGGAGAAGGTAGTCAAGGAGGCATACGGCATGCTTGCCTTCATTGGCCGGGGCATTGAGTATAAGAATTGGCAAGTCATGTTGCAGCTGTATAGAACCTTAGTTAGGCCACACTTGGAGTATAGTGTTCAATTCTGGTCGCCACACTACCAGAAGGATGTGGAGGCTTTAGAGAGGGTGCAGAAGAGATTTACCAGAATGTTGCCTGGTATGGAGGGCATTAGCTATGAGGAGCGGTTGAATAAACTCGGTTTGTTCTCACTGGAACGAAGGAGGTTGAGGGGAGACCTGATAGAGGTATACAAAATTATGAGGGGCATAGACAGAGTGGATAGTCAGAGGCTTTTCCCCAGGGTAGAGGGGTCAATTACTAGGGGGCATAGGTTTAAGGTGAGAGGGGCAAGGTTTAGAGTAGATGTACGAGGCAAGTTTTTTACGCAGAGGGTATTGGGTGCCTGGAACTCGCTACCGGAGGAGGTGGTTGAAGCAGGGACAATAGTGACATTTAAGGGGCATCTTGACAAATACATGAATAGGATGGGAATAGAGGGATACGGACCCAGGAAGTGTAGAAGATTGTAGTTTAGTCGGGCAGCATGGTCGGCACGGGCTTGGAGGCCGAAGGGCCTGTTCCTGTGCTGTACATTTCTTTGTTCTTTGTTCTTTGTTCTTTGTAGGTACCGCCACTCCAATCCAATCAAATGCCTTCTCTGCTTCCATGGACACCACCACCTCCGGTACCTGAGCCCCCGACGGATTCATCACTACATTCAATAGCCGTCTTATATTACTCGCGAGCTGCCTGCCCTTCACAAAACCTGTTTTTTAAAAAATGTCGAGTACCCAATTCATTTTTTCCAATTAAGGGGCAATTTAGCGTGGCCAATCCACCTAGCTTGCACATTTTTGGGTTGTGGGGGCGAAACCCACGTAAACATGGGGAGAATGTGCAAACTCCACATGTACAGTGACCCAGAGCCCACGAAGCCTGTCTGATCGTCTGCAACCACCCCGGGACTCAGTCCTCCATCCTCCCTGCCAACAACTTTGCCAATACTTTCTCATCCGTGTTCAATAGTAATATGGGCATAAATGACTGAAGTGTTGGGTGCTCTGAGATACAGACGAACCAACACGGTTGCGATTGGTACAACGCAGTTTTATTCTGTTAAACTATTTATACAACAAACTTGGTACTCAGTACATGGTGACTGTGTGAGTGTCTGGCTTTGAGGTCCTTGCCCTGTGCCGTCTCCTTATGGACTGCCCAGGAAGTGTTGTGTTTTTTGTTTTGTACTGTGTATGCTCTTGTCTGTGATTGGCTGTCGTGTTAGGTGTGCTAATTGGTCCGTTGCTCTGTCTATCATTATGTATGTGTTTATGTGCTGTGATGTTCACTTGAATATCATGACATCCCCCCTTTTTTTTACAAGATTATGTGCCTACGTGGTGATAAATAGCAATGTGTCCTGAGTGCAGCTAAATGTGTGTATGCGTGTAATATTTACAGCATGTACATGGGGCTTAACTATATACAAAGGGCGATGTCGGGTGTGACATGCTAACGAGGTTGTACCATAACAAAAAGACAACAACGTGGAAATGTGGAACAATAAAACAAATGCCTGTAACGAGAAAAACATAGACATGTTAAAACAGTGGTTGCAAGAGTTCAATGTGTAAACAGTCTCATAAGTCCAGTCTAGTAGGTGGGCGATGAATTCGGGTTGACCGTCAGGGTGGCACACCATTCATTGCCCGGATTGATTGTTGTTGACCCGGTTCCCATCAATGACCGCAACCCGGAAGGCGTCTTGGTCATCTGTGTCATCGGTTTGGATGTCGTAATGTGGAGGCTGAATGGTCCGCACATTCCTGCGAGGTTGTCGGAGATGCGGAAGATCAACAGGTTGAGCCGCTCGACAGTAAGCAGCGTAGTGGCCCACCTTGCCACAGTGTAGGCATTGTCGGGTTTTTGCGGGACATTGCCCTTTTAAATGTGCAGCTCCACAGTTGCCGCATGTTGTGACGTCATGGCGTTCGTTACGCCACTGCGCATGCGCAGTTCGGTCTTGCATCGAGCGCGCCTGCGCATCACGTCCCCCAGTGTTGCCGTAGGTTTTGGCGCGCATAAGCGCGGGAGGCCTCGAAAAGCGCGCGAAACGGCCGCCCTCGTCTGGGCCGCGGGCCGGGAGAAACTCGATCGCCTGGACCTGTTCGGTCTCGTGAGTCGCCTGGCTCTCCGATCCGGTCGCGTAGGACCCCCTCTGTGCCGATACGCAGGAAGGACTGAAAGAGCTCATCCTTACCTTGCAGGCGCTGCTGGAAGACATACCTCTCAATGCTCTCGTTGACCTCAACGTTGAAGTGTTGGTCGAGCTTGAGGAGGACCGTGTCATACTTAGATTTGTCCTCGCCTTCCACGAACACCAGGGAGTTGTATACATGGATGGCGCGCTGGCCTGCGATGGTGAGGAGGATGGCAATCTTCCTTTTGTCCGAGGCGCCCTGTTTTTCGTTGGCTTCCATAAAGAGTTCGAAGCGCTGCTTGAAGAGCGTCCAATTTATGCCCAGGTTCCCAGCGACTTGCAACGGCTGCGGTGTGTTGACAGTGTCCATGGCACAGGATGGCAGATTTGTGGGTAGGTTTTGATTCACTTCTGGTACCATGAAGTGTTGGGTGCTCTGAGATACAGACGAACCAACACGGTTACAATTGGTACAACGCAGTTTTATTCTGTTAAACTATTTATACAACAAACTTGGTACTCAGCACGTGGGACTGTGTGAGTGTCTGGCTTTGAGGTCCTTGCCCTGTGCCGTCTCCTAATGGACTGCCCAGGAAGTGTCGTGTTTCTTGTTTTGTACTGTGTATGCTCTTGTCTGTGATTGGCTGTTGTGTTATGTGTGCTAATTGGTCCGTTGCTCTGTCTATCATTATGTATGTGTTTATGTGCTGTAATGTTCACTTGAATATCATGACAATGACCCACATTCCACCAGGTCCTTCCCCTTTTTCGGGATTAGCGTGATTAATGCCTGCATCATCATCTCCAGCAGCAGTGGGGAGGGGTGGGGGGGGGGGGGAGCACAGGGTTTCGCTCTATGTGGATGACCTGCTTCTGTACGTTTCAGACTCAATAGAGGGGATGGAAGAAATCATGAGGGCTTTAGGGGAATTTGGCCGGTTTTCGGGGTATAAGCTTAATATGGGAAAGAGTGAGATGGTTGTGGTCCAGGCGAGGGGACAGGAGAGGCGACTGGGAGAGCTGCCGTTTAGGTTAGCAAAGGGAAGCTTTAGGTACCTAGGTATCCAAATGGCGCGGGAATGGGACCAGCTGCATAAATTGAATCTGGCCCGGCTGGTGGACCAAATGAAGGACGATTTTCGGAGATGGGACACGCTTCCGTTGTCTCTGGCTGGGAGGGAACGGTGAAGATGATGGTCCTCCCGAGATTCCTGTTTGTATTTCAGTGTCTCCCCATTTCTATTCCGCGGTCTTTTTTTAAGCGGGTCAACAGAGTGATCATGGGCTTCGTGTGGGCGGGCAAGACCCCGCGAGTAAGGAAGGTAATGCTCGAGCGGAGTCGGGGAGAGGGCGGGCGCTGCCAGATTTTAGCAACTATTACTGGGTGGCTAATATAGCCATGTTCAGGAAGTGGGTGGTAGAGGAGGGGTCGGCATGGGTGCGCATGGAGGCGGCTTCATGTAAGGGCACCAGTTTGGGGCGTTGGTAACTGCTCCTCTACGGTTCCCGCCGGCATGGTACTCCACCAGCCCCGTGGTGGTGGCGGCCCTGAGAGTTTGGGGCCAATGGAGGCGGCATGTGGGAGCAGTGGGAGCGTCTGTCTGGGCCCCAATCTGTGATAATCACCGGTTTGTCCCGAGGAGTATGGATGGGGGGTTCTGGTTATGGCGGAGAGCGGGGATTGAGACGATGGGGGACATGTTCATAGAGGGGAGCTTTCCGAGTGTGAGGGCGTTGGAGGAAAAGTTTGGTTTGGCGAGGGGAAACTAATTCAGGTATCTGCAGATGCGGGACTTCCTACGTAAACAGGTGTCAACCTTCCCGCTCCTACCGCTAAGGGGGATTCAGGACAGGGTAGTTTCCAGAGGGTGGGTAGGAGAAGGGAGTATCTCAGACATTTACAAGGAACTTATGGGGTCAGAGGAGACGCAGACCAAGGAGCTGAAGCGTAAGTGGTAGGAGGAGCTGGGAGGTGAGATAGAGGATGATCTATGGGCAGACGCATTGAGTAGAGTCAACGCATCCGCAACATGTGCCAGGCTCAGCCTGATACAATTTAAGGTTGTTCACCGGGCTCACATGACAGTGGCCCGGATGAGCAGATTCTTTGGGGTTGAGGACAGGTGCGCAAAATGTGCGGGTGTGTAGCCATCTAGGATATCCACCTCCCGGTTACAAAATGGACACTCGCAAAGAATGCAGGGAAAATTGGACAATACTAAGAAACAAGCAGGTGCAAGATCTGTCTGCTGATTAGAAACTTAAGCTTTCAGATAGGACAGAAACTGCTAAGCCATCTACATACTAATGAGCCATCTCCAGAGACAAAAGGGAAACATTTAGATGGACAATGTGGAGGCAGACACCCCGGCGCCAGAGCAGACTCAAACAAAGCAAACCAACGGTCACCTAGGACACCCCCAGCAACCATGGAACCCACCCCTCTATTGGAGGAAGATCGATACGAATGATTGGGAAAGGCCCAATTAATTGAGGCCAAGTTCAAGGCCCGCCCAAAAGCACTCAATTCCCTTTTTATTTTATTTTTTAACAAACAATTTTATTGAGGTATTTTTTGGCATTGTAAATAGTTACAGATAACAGAAATGTGCAAACATCAATATAAAACCAATACTTCAATCAAACCATACTGCACATGCCCGCTCGTCTCACCTAGGCACTACCCGCCTATTTATCCCTCCTACTCTACTCTAATCTCCCCCTTCCCCCATTCCTCCCCCCCACCCCTGCTGACATTCACTTTCCCGCGAAGAAGTCGATGAATGGTTGCCACCTTCGGGCGAACCCCAGTACAGATCCCCTCAAGGCGATCTTAATTTTTTCCATACCCAGTGTAGCGCAAAAGTTACTCACTCAAGTCGAGAAGTGATGAAGTCAATCGAGGCTTTATTAAGCAAGACTTGTTCCCCAGCAGCTCAGTTACAGAATGCAGCTGCTGGGAGAACTCGGGCTCTTATACTCCGCCTTTCTGGGCGGAGCCAGCAGGCGGCAGATCCAACCAGGACCCGGGACCTGTCAGCCAATAGCCTCTCGGCTTCACAGGTACCGTACTACCCCTAATACATACCACCACACCCAGAAAACCTGACATGTCTGAAAGCCATAGTTCATTCTTCCGGGGGTTTTGAGTCCCTCCATGCCAGCAGCATTCGCCGCCGGGCTATCAGGGAAGCAAAGGCCAGAACATTTGCCTCTTTCTCCCCCTGGACTCCCAGGTCTTCCGAAACCCCGAACATTGCAACCCCTGGACTCATCACCACCCTTGTTTTCAGCACCCGGGACATGACCCCCGCAAATCCCTCCCAGTACCCCCTAAGCTTAGGACATGCCCAAAACATGTGAACATGGTTCGCTGGTCCTCCCGCGCATCTAGCGCATTTGTCCTCTGCCCCAAAGAACTTGCTCATCCGAGCTACCGCCATGTGGGCCCGGTGAACGACCTTAAATTGAATCAGGCCGAGCCTGGCACATGTTGCGGTTGAATTTACCCTACTCAGGGCTTCCGCCCACAGCCCGTCCTCCATCTCCCCGCCAAACCCCTCCTCCCATTTGAGTTTCAGTTCCTCCGTCTGGGACTCTTCCCCCTTCATGAGCACCTTGTAGATATCTGAGACTCTACCCTCTCCTCCCTCTCCTCTAGAGACTATTCTGTCCTGGATCCTTATTGGCGGGAGGCGTGGGAAGGATGGGACCTGTCTGCGTACAAAGTCCCTCATCTGTAAGTACTTAAAGTCATTTCCCCTTACCAGCCCAAATTTCTCCTCCAAGCCCCTCAAACTCGCAAAGCTCCCCTCCAGGAACATATCGCCCACCCTCCCACCCCCGCCCTCCGCCATATTCGAAACCCTCCATCCATGTTCCCGGGGGCGAATCGATGGTTATCACATATTGGAGTCCAGACAGACGCACCCCCCCCCCCCTAGTCATTCCCTTCAACCCCTTTGCAGCTCTCAACGCCATCGCCAACGGCTCTGTGGCCAGCACGAACAGCAACGGGGAGAGTGGGCACCCCTGTCTGGTCCCGCGGTGTAGTCTGAAATAATCTGACATTATCCTGTTCGTCATAACGCTAGCTTTTGGGGCCTGGTACAATAGTCTGACCCAATTAACCAGTCCCTCCCCGAACCCAAACCGTCCAAGCACCTCCCACAAATAGCCCCACTCCACCCGGTCGAAGGCCTTCTCAGCGTGCATTGCCACCACTACCTCCACCGCCTTGCCCGTCGGGGGCATCATGATCATATTAAGCAATCTTCTCAAGTTAGCTGTCAGCTGCCTGCCTTTCACAAACCCTGTCTGATCGTCCCCAATCACCTCCGATACGCAGTCCTCAATTCTAATCGCCAGGACCTTGGCCAGAAGCTTGGCATCCACATTGATCAGGGAGATTGGCCTGTATGACCCGCAGGATTCCGGGTCCTTGTCCCGTATCAGTATCAGCGAGATGGTGGCTTGCGACATCATCGGTGGCAGGGTCCCTCTGTCCCTTGCCTCATTAAAAACCCTTGTCAGGACCGGTCCCACTATCTCCGAGAACTTCTTGTAAAACTCTACTGGGTATCCATCTGGTCCCAGGGCTTTCCCCGACTGCATGGCCTTTAGGCCCCCCAATACCTCCTCTGCTCTAATCGGGGCCCCCAGCCCGTCCACTAGTCCCCTACCGACTTTTGGGAAGGTTAGTCCGTCCAGGAACCTTTTCATCTCCTTCGGCTCTTCCGGGGGTTCTGAAGTGTACAGCTTACTATAGAAGTCCCGAAATACCTTATTCGGTCCTGCCGGGTCCTCCACTCTGCTCCCCTCCCCATCAACCACTCTACTTATTTCCCTGACTGCCTCCCTCTTCATGAGTTGCTGCGCTCGCAATCTACTGGCCTTCTCCCCTTGCTCATACACCACTCCCCTCGCCTTCCTAAGTTGTTCCACGGCCCTACTCGTGGATAGCACCTCCAATTCCGCCTGCAATCTCCGTCTCTCCCTGAGTAGGTCCTCCCCCAGGGACCCCGCATGCTCCTCGTCTATCCGGTGAATTTCCCTAACCAATCTATCCATTTCTGCTCTGTCCGCCCTGACCCTGTGAGCCCGAATTGAGATCAGCTCCCCCTCACTACTGCCTTCAGCGCCTCCCACAGGGTCGCTGCTAAAACCTCCCCCGTATCGTTCATCTGCAAGTAATTTTGCATACACTTCCGCAGTCTCCCACATATCCCCTCCTCCGACAACAGTCCTACGTCTAACCTCCATTGCGGGCATTGGTAATTCCCCCCCCCCCCCCCCCCCCGACCTGCAGGTCCACCCGGTGCAGGGCATGGTCCGAGATAGTGATTGCTGAGTATTCCGTATTCTTTACCTCCCCTACACAGTCCCTGCTCACGATAAAAAAATCAATCCTAGAATATACTTTATGAAAATGCAAATAAAACGAGTAGCCCCTTCCCGTCGGCTGTCTGGCTCTCCATGGGTCCACAGGCCCCATTTGCTCCATGAACCCTTTCAGCTCCCTTGCCATTGCTGGGAGTCTGCCCTTTCTGGGACATGACTCATTTGCACTGAGTGCTGAATTTGGTGCATTTGAGTGCTATAGTGAGAGTTTGGTGACTGAGAGAGTATAAGGGTTCATTTTTATCTAGAGTCTAGTCTTTTATTTAGTTAATTAATTTAAAAGTTGCTGTTTGGTTTAGAAGAAAGTGAATTTTAAATCAGCTTTAAACAAAGGTTCTACTTGTAGGTACTTGCAAATGGAGCTTGTTAATTAGTTAATTGGATTAGGCCAGATTTCAGAGGCTAGATTCACAGTATAAATGTGAGCCAGCTTCAGTGCAGACTTTATTTGCACTGAGTGCTGAATTTGGTGCATTTGAGTGCTATAGTGAGAGTTTGGTGACTGAGGGAGTAAGGTGCTCCTTTCATTTTGTTTCCTACATTTCCGCAAAGAGCGAGAAGGGAACCAGGAGTTTACAGAGAGTGCAGCTGACTGGGAGCAGAGTCGGAGGGCGGAGGTCCAGTTGGTCCACAGGGCAGTTATATTCTGTAAGGTAAGAGGGGATGGAGGCTAGGCCAGTTGCATGCTCTTCCTGTAGGATGTGGGTGGTGAGGTATACCACTGGTGTCCCCATTGACTATACCAGTGGGAAGTGCACCCAATCCAGCTCCTCAGAGACCGTGTTAGGAAACTGGAGCTGGAGCTGGATGAACTTCGGATCATCCGGGAGGCAGAGGGGGTGATAGACAAGAGTTACAGGGAGGTAACCACACCCAAGGTACAGGACAAGAGTAGCTGGGTTACAGTCAGGGGAAAGAAAACAAACAGGCAGACAGTGGAGGGATCCCTCGTGGCCGTTCCCCTTCAAAACAAGTATATCATTTTGGATGCTGTTGGGGGGGGTGACCTACCAGGGGAAGGCCCGAGCGGCCAGGTCTCTGGCACTGAGTCTAGCTCTGGGGCTCAGAAGGGAAGGGGGGAGAATAGAAAAGCAATAGTAGTAGGAGATTCAATGGTTAAGGGAATAGATAGGAGATTCTGTGGTCGCGAGCGAGACTCCCGGAAGGTATGTTGCCTCCCGGGTGCCAGGGCCAGGGATGTCTCGGATCGTATCTTCAGGATCCTTAAGGGGAAGGGTGAGTAGCCAGAAGTCATGGTACACATTGGTACCAACGACGTAGGTAGGAAAAGGGGTGTGGAGGTAATAAATGAGTTTAGGGAGTTAGGCTGGAAGTTAAAAGCCAGGACAGACAGAGTTGTCATCTCTGGCTTGTTGCCGGTGCCACGTGATAGCGAGGCTAGGAATAGGGAGAGAGTGCAGTTGAACACATGGCTGCAGGAATGGTGTAGGAGGGAGGGTTTCAGGTATTTGGATAATTGGAGCGCATTTTGGGGAAGGTGGGACCTGTACAAGCAGGACAGGTTGCATCTGAACCAGAGGGGCACCAATATCCTGGGAGGGAGGTTTTCTAGTACTCTTCGGGAGGGTTTAAATTAATTTGGCTGGGGAATGAGAACCAGATTTGTAGTCCAGCTACTAAGGTAGCCGATATTCAGGACGCCAACGCGTGTAGTGAGGCAGTGGGGAAGGGAATACTGACAAAGGAGAGTACTTGCAGGCACGGAGATGGGTTGAAGTGTGTATACTTCAACGCAAGAAGTATCAGGAATAAGGTGGGTGAACTTAAGGCATGGATCGGTACTTGGGACTACGATGTGGTGGCCATCACGGAAACTTGGCTAGAAGAGGGGCAGAAATGGTTGTTGGAGGTCCCTGGTTATAGATGTTTCAATAAGATTAGGGAGGGTGGTAAAAGAGGTGGGGGGGGGGGGGGTGGCATTGTTAATTAGAGATAGTATAACAGCTGCAGGAAGGCAGTTCGAGGAGTATCTGACTACTAAGGTAGTATGGGTTGAAGTCAGAAATAGGAAAGGAGCAGTCACCTTGTCAGGGGTTTTCTATAGGTCCCCCCAATAGTAGCAGAGATGTGGAGGAACAGATTGGGAAACAGATTTTGGAAAGGTGCAGAAGTCACAGGGTAGTAGTCATGGGCGACTTTAACTTCCCAAACTTTGAGTGGAGACTCTTTAGATCAAATAGTTTGGATGGGGTGGTGTTTGTGCAGTGTGTCCAGGAAGCTTTTCTAACACAATATGTAGATTGTCCGACCAGAGGGGAGGCCATATTGGATTTGGTACTTGGTAATGAACCAGGGCAAGTGATAGATTTGTTAGTGGGGTAGCATTTTGGAGATAGTGACCACAATTCTGTGACTTTCACTTTAGTAATGGAGAGGGATAGGTGCGTGCAACAGGGCAAGGTTTACAATTGGGGGAAGGGTAAATACGATGTTGTCAGACAAGAATTGAAGTGCATAAGTTGGGAACATAGGCTGTCAGGGAAGGACACAAGTGAAATGTGGAACTTGTTCAAGGAACAGGTACTACGTGTCCTTGATATGTATGTCCCTGTCAGGCAGGGAAGAGATGGTCGAGTGAGGGAACCATGGTTGACAAGAGAGGTTGAATGTCTTGTTAAGAGGAAGAAGGAGACTTATGTAAGGCTGAGGACACAAGGTTCAGACAGGGCGCTGGAGGGATACAAGATAGCCAGGAGGGAACTAATGAAAGGGTTTAGGAGAGCTAAGAGAGGGCATGAACAATCTTTGGCGGGTAAGATCAAGGAAAACCCCAAGGCTTTTACACATATGTGAGAAATATGAGAATGACTATAGCGAGGGTAGGTCCGATCAAGGACAGTAGTGGGAGATTGTGTATTGAGTCTGAAGAGATAGGAGAGGTCTTGAACGAGTACTTTTCTTCTGTATTTACAAATGAGAGGGGCCATATTGTTGGAGAGGACAGTGTGAAGCAGACTGGTAAGCTCGAGGAGATACTTTTCATTTCATAGAATTTACAGTGCAGAAGGAGGCCATTTGGCCTATCGAGTCTGCACCAGCTCTTGTAAAGAGCACCCTACCCAAGGTCAACACCTCCACCCTATCCCCATAACCCAGTAACCCCACCCAACACTAAGGGCAATTTTGGACATTAAGGGCAATTTATCATGGCCAATCCACCTAACCTGCACATCTTTGGACTGTGGGAGGAAACCGGAGCACCCGGAGGAAACCCACGCACACACGGGGAGGATGTGCAGACTCCGCACAGACAGTGACCCAAACCGGAATTGAACCTGGGACCCTGGAGCTGTGAAGCAATTGTGCTATCCACAATGCTACCGTGCTGCCCACTTGTTAGGAAGGAAGATGTGTTGGGCATTTTGAAAAACTTGAGGATAGACAAGTCCCCCGGGCCTGACGGGATATATCCAAGGATTCTATGGGAAGCAAGAGATGAAATTGCAGAGCCGTTGGCAATGATCTTTTCGTCCTGACTGTCAATAGGGGTGGTACCAGGGGATTGGAGAGTGGCGAATGTCGTGCCCCTGTTCAAAAAAAGGAATAGTGATAACCCTGGGAATTACAGGCCAGTTAGTCTTACTTCGATGGTAGGCAAAGTAATGGAAAGGGTACTGAAGGATAGGATTTCTGAGCATCTGGAAAGACACTGCTTGATTAGAGATAGTCAGCACGGATTTGTGAGGGGTATGTCTTGCCTTATAAGTCTTATTGAATTCTTTGAGGAGGTGACCAAGCATGTGGATGAAGGTAAAGCAGTGGATGTAGTGTACATGGATTTTAGGCATTTGATAAGGTTCCCCAAGGTAGGCTTATGCAGAAAGTAAGGAGGCATGGGATAGTGGGAAATTTGGCCAGTTGGATAACGAACTGGCTAACTGATAGAAGTCAGAGAGTGGTGGTGAATGGCAAATATTCAGCCTGGAGCCCAGTTACCAGTGGAGTACCGCAGGGATCAGTTCTGGGTCCTCTGCTGTTTGTGATTTTCATTAATGACTTGGATGAGGGAATTGAAGGGTGGGTCAGTAAATTTGCAGACGATACGAAGATTGGTGGAGTTGTGGATAGTGAGGAGGGCTGTTGTCGGCTGCAAAGAGACATAGATAGGATGCAAAGCTGGGCTGAGAAGTGGCAGATGGAGTTTAACCCTGAAAAGTGTGAGGTTGTCCATTTTGGAAGGACAAATATGAATGCGGAATACAGGGTTAACGGTAGAGTTCTTGGCAATGTGGAGGAGCAGAGAGATCTTGGGGTCTATGTTCATACATCTTTGAAAGTTGCCACTCAAGTGGATAGAGCTGTGAAGAAGGCCTCTGGTGTGCTAGCGTTCATTAACAGAGGGATTTAATTTAAGAGCCGTGAGGTGATGATGCAGCTGTACAAAACCTTGGTAAGGCCACATTTGGAATACTTTGTACAGTTCTGGTCGCCTCATTTTAGGAAGGATGTGGAAGCTTTGGAAAAGGTGCAAAGGAGATTTACCAGGATGTTGCCTGGAATGGAGAGTAGGTCTTACGAGGAAAGGTTGAGGGTGCTAGGCCTTTTCTCATTAGAACGGAGAAGGATGAGGGACGACTTGATAGAGGTTTATAAGATGATCAGGGGAATAGATAGAGTAGACAGTCAGAGACTTTTTCCCCGGGTGGAACAAACTATTACAAGGGGACATAAATTTAAGGTGAATGGTGGAAGATATAGGGGGGATGTCAGAGGTAGGTTCTTTACCCAGAGAGTAGTGGGGTCATGGAATGCACTGCCTGTGGAAGTAGTTGAGTCGGAAACATTAGGGACCTTCAAGCAACTATTGGATATGTACATGGATTACGGTAGAATTATATAGTGTAGATTAATTTGTTCTTAAGGGCAGCATGGTAGCATTGTGGATAGCACAATTGCTTCACAGCTCCAGGGTCCTAGGTTCGATTCTGGCTTGGGTCACTGTCTGTGCGGAATCTGCACGTCCTCCCCGTGTGTGCGTGGGTTTCCTCCGGGTGCTCCGGTTTCCTCCCACAGTCCAAAGATGTGCAGGTTAGGTGGATTGGCTGTGATAAATTGCCCTTAGTGTTGGGTGGCGTTGCTGGGTTGTGGGGATAGGGTGGAGGTGTTGACCTTGGGTAGGGTGCTCTTTCCAAGAGCCGGTGCAGACTCGATGGGCCGGGTGGCCTCCTTCTGCACTGTAAATTCTATGATAATCTATGATTAATCTAGGACAAAGTTTCGGCACAACACCGTGGGCCGAAGGGCCTGTTCTGTGCTGTATTTTTCTATGTTCTATGTTCTATCTATGACCGGTCCAGCCCCGGGTCAAGGACCGTATTAAAGTCCCCCCCCTATTATCAACTTACGTGAGTCTAGGTCCGGGATCTTCCCCAGCACTCTTTTGATAAAGTTAACGTCGTCCCAGGTCGGCGCATATATGTTCACCAGAACCACTCTTCTCCCCTCCAGCTTGCCCTTACCATAAGGAATCTGCCCCTGCCATCTGCGACTACGCCCTCCGCCTCAAATTGAACCCACTTATTGATCATGATTGCTACCCCCCTGGACGTAGAATCCAAGTCCGAGTGGAAGACCTGGCTGATCCATTCCGTCCTTAGCCTAGTCTGGCCAGACACTTTCAGATGTGTCTCCTGCAACATAATTACACCCGCCTTCAGAGCCCGCAAATGCGCGAACACATGTGCCCTTTTAACTGGTCCATTTAGTCCCCTGACATTCCAGGTGGTCAGCATGGTTGGCGGGCACAACCCCCCAAGCGGCCGGTCAACCATAACCTTTCTTGGGACGCCCCCGGCCCATGCGCCGTGCCATTCCTGGCTCGCCTCTTGGCTGCCTCCACCCCCGACCTCCTTTCCATTACCTACTTCAGATCCCCCCCACATCAGCAAAATAACTCCACCCCCCTCCCCCACCTAGCAACAGCCCCCGATAACCCCACCCCTGCCATTCACTGGCTGTATTCCCCCCCCCCCCCCTCCCCCCCCCGCCCCCCCCGCCCACCTGACTCCCTTGACTAGCCAATCTGCTAGCCCGGTGACTCATCGCTCCGGCGCCCCCTTGTCTCACTTCCCTTGTTTCCCTGACAACATCTCCCCACTCCCCAGCACACCATCCCCCACTCCGACCCACTGGAGCAGTCTCACTAAGGTGGGAAAGATCAAACAAGATGTAAACATCAAACAGCAACGCGAGGCTGCTCCAGGTACAACACAGTTCCAGCTGTGTACACAGAAAAGTGTTAACCCACGTCCCTTTCTGACCCACCACAACAGAAGAAGAAAAAAGGAGAGAAAAAAAAACAACAGAAAAAAGGAAAAAGACCATTCGAGAGGGGGGTAGGGGGGGGGGATACCCTACCCCCACATCCCCCACAGGCAAAAACTGCCCACAAAAAATACACCACAGGGCACTTTTAAAGCAGTAAACAGTCGACCTGCAGTCCAGGCACAGTAGGCGTCCCTTCAACCAGTAATTCTCGGACCCTAGCTTGCATCCGTGGGTCCTTTATTCGAGACCAGCCCCTGGTCCCTCACAAAGTCCATCGCTTCTTCGGGCTCGGAGAAGTAGTGGTGTTGGCCCTGATGCGTAACCCAAAGACGGGCCGGGAAGAGCAGACCAAACTTCACGTGCTTTTTGAACAACACCTCCTTAACTTGTTTAAAGGCTGCTCGCCGCCTGGCCCCCTCCTGGCTTAGGTCCTGGTAAATGCGAAGGACACTGTTATTCCGCGTGCTGCTCTTAGCACTCTTTGCCCACTGCAGCACCCGCTCCTTCTCCACAAACCTGTGGAACCTAACCACCATCGGACAGGGAGGCCCCCCCGGACGCACCTGTCTCGCCTGTACTCTGTGTGCCCCCTCCAGCTCCAGCGGTCGCAGACAGGCTTCAGCCTCCATCAGCTGCATCAACAGGTCCACCACGAACGCTGTGGCATCAGCTCCCTCCGCCCCCTCCGGGAGGCCGTGATCCTCAGATTTTGTCTACGGGCTCTATTTTCCAGCTCCTCTACTCTGTCCAACAGTCTACTCTGTCTCTCCTTCAACCCGTCGACTTCTAGCTCAGCAATCGTCTGTGCGTCCGTCCGCTCCTCCACCGCCTCCCCCAGCTCCTTAACTTTTTCATCCTGGGCATCCAGTCTCTGGTTCAGCTGATCCACTACCTTCTGAAGTGGGTCCAAGTTATCCCGCTTCAGCGACTCAAAACTGCTCTTTATCACCTGCAGCATGTTTTCCAGCGCCTGGTGGATCGCCGGGTCCGAGGTCCGCAGGTCCGCCATCTTTGCTCCCGGGTCAGCTTCCCCTGCACCTTGCCTTTGTCCCTTCCTCTCCCATTTGCGCTGCTTTCTGCTTTCCCGCAGTTCCTTGCAGCTCTGCTCGCTCCTTAGCCCCCGTGGCCGTCCTTTCACAGCCCCGCAAAACCGGGGAACCAGGTCCTCAAATCCCGCTGGAGTGAGAACCCCCGAATGTGCGGCTCACTCATTGCCGCCACCGGAAGTCGCAAAGCCCTTTATAGTATAAAAGGTATTCCCCAAGGGAGAATCTTTCTTCTTTGGCTTTGGCTCTCAGCGAAGAGAGAGACCAGCGGAGCAGCTACACCAGACCAAGTCAACACACGCTACAAGATAGACGCTCCTAATTGCTACCCTGTAAACAGCTCAACCCAGCAGCCTTAGAACCGAGCAACGGCCATTGTTCCTCTGACTGAGTGGGCACCCGAAGCTAAGTATAGGCTTTAGCAATAGTGATAGTTTAGTTTGTAGAGTTTATGCATGAGTAGATTTGACTGTGTGTAAATAAATGAGCATTGCTTTTGAACTTACTAACTGGTGTATTGAGTCTTTGATCAGTATTCGGTTCTGAACCTTGTGGCGGTGTCGAAAGATATCTGGCGACTCTTGAGCAAACGTAATTAAACAGAACCAAATTAAGAGACAACACCAAGTTAGCAACATTTACTGGCGACATCTGACGGGAGTCGATTTAGAAGTGGTCTAACCACTCCGAGAGAACCCAAATTTCAATTGAGAATCCAATTGGAAACAGAAAAACCACAGGCGTAAGAACAGTACTGATCAAGTCGCTGAGATTCGGAAGTGCGCTAATGCATGCGTACTGACAGGGATATAAGGTAATCCTGAGAGATTTTGTTGCGTAAAACTGTTGGGAGTTTTGTCGGCTGGAAATTAGAGTAAGCCGTACCCGTGTTTACATCACCACTTTATCACCCCCTGTTCCAAATTCAGTAGAGAACCTAGATAGAGAATATGGCAATGAAGGCAACGGAACGCCTTATGAACCCCAGGAATTCGAGGTCGCCGCGATCAGTAGAGTAGGACAATGTCCCGTTTGGGAAGATGAGATCAGGAAATATCTCAAAGGGAAAGGATGGCCCCTTTGGAGTGAATTCTGCAAGAATGAGGAAACAGTACCCGGGAGTATAGGACATACTTGGTGGGAGAACCTGTCAGAGATCCACAAGAAGAGCTTAGGGAAAGCTCACAAGCTGATGGCAATCGTGCCCTGCTTGGCACAATTGTGAGGCACAGAGGAGGTCGTTAGGATGCTCCGTAGAGAGATAGAGGAGAGAGACAGAAGTAGTGAGGTAGATGTGAGCGAGGTAGAGAAGGAGAATCGCGATCTAAAAGAGCAGTTAGCAGCAAGGGACAAAGAGGTGGATGATGCCAAGTGGGCACATCAGTCTTGTCTTGCGCATTTGAACAGTTTTCAGACGCAATACGATCAGGCCTACCAGGACACGCAACGTGCGGTCTTGGTAAGACAAGAGACAGAACAGCAAGTGGACAAATTGCAGAAACAGTGCAATGATTTAAAAGCAGCCCTACGAGCACTCCATACTTCCACAACGGAACAAAGGCAGAGCTCCGTAGACCACGCAAAGTGCAGGAAGCAAATTGCTGAATTGCAATCTCTGCTTTCCGTTCAAAATGGATTTCAAAGTACATTTGGACCCCAGTTAGATCAGGAAAATGGCGCCGATTGGCAGGAATTGAACGGGACTGCCCATAGATACGTACATGGAACATGTAAGCAGGAAAACCCCCAGAAAAGGAGAGCGCCCCAACCGAACAGGCAGAACACACCCCCAGGAACCCTGTAACCACACACCGCAGGGCTGCAGGAGAAGGAGAAGCAGATTTCCTTCACACGACCCCATTAACCATGACCCAATTACGGGCCGCGTGTGGAGAAATTACACCGTTCCTTCCCACATCAGACCCCCACCAATTTTTCGCTAAAGTCAAACAACAGGCTACCATGTACGGCCTGGACGAAAAGGAGCAAGTGAAGCCAAATGAGGGCAGGAACAGCCAACCCCAGCCCAAAGCTCAGGAATGTTACAATTGTGGACAGCTAGGACACTTTGCACGAGAGTGCAATGCGCCCCAAAAGCAGCAGAGAAGCCAACAGACAGGCACCCTAAACAGGAATAGGGCAAAGCCGATCCATAGCGTTAGCGTCCGTTCAGAGAATGCAGACATGAACGCCACCGACTGACGGTGTTCGGGCTCCCCAACTTGGGTCTGCGACACCTTTTGGGACAAGTCCGGTAGACCGGTAGTAGCAGGCAAAGTTCGGGGACAACACGTAGAATTTCTTTGGGACACAGGAGGGTCCTGCACCACACTCAATTCCTCAACGATATTTCAGCGAGACATGTAGCCCACAACAGACACCATCACACTCAGCAGTTTTACAGGCCATTTACAACAGGGACACATCACAGCCCCTGTAGCAATACAAATAGGGAACATCACGACTAAGCACCCCATAGTTTTGGTTGATCTGCCCCAGACAGCAGAACATATCCTTGGGATCAATTTCATGAGCTCCCATAACCTTTCTTTTGACCCAGTTAACAAGTGTGTTTGGAAAATGGCAAAGGCAGCACGGGCCCCCGCCACGCTCACAGTAGGAGAGTACGTAAACAGGATTAGCTCAGTAGGAGACTTCTGGTTCGACCCTCGAACCATTAGTGCAGACAAACAGGTTAGGGCAGTCCTGCAGGAACATAAAGCAGCATTTGCACAGCACAAGCACTACTGTGGCAATTTGGCTGGCTTTGTGAACATTACAGGTCCCGGTCTTAAACCCCAGAAGCAGTACGGATTTCCCCAGGAAACAGAGGGAAAAATCTCCAAAGCAATAGAGTTTGTTGGATCAAGGCGTACTCAGATCATTAGCCTCCACAAACAATGCACCAATTTGGCCCATCAGGAAACTGGATGGATCATGGCGACTGACCATTGATTACCAGGAACTGAACAAAGTAACCCCAGCAGCAGCCCCGACCGTAGCCACGAGTCCCGAGACCATGCTCAAACAGGGACTCCAGTCAAAATTTGTTTCGGTTTTGGACATTAGTAACGGCTTTTGGTCCATTCCATTGGCTAAAGCGTGCCAGTACAAATTCGCCTTTACATTCCAAGGGCAACAGTACACGTGGACATGCCTTCCACAAGGCTTCCACAACTCCCCCTCCATTTTCCACCGACAGCTGGCAAATGGTTTAGCAAACTTTTCCCGCCCCAATAGTCTGGTCCAGTATGTAGACGACTTGTTACTACAGACAGACACAGAGGGAGAGCACATTTCGCTCCTCGCCGAACTCCTAGCACTCCTAAAAGAAATTGGTTGTAAAGTCAACCCCAAGAAGGCCCATATTTTGAAAGAGAAAGTGATTTACTTGGGAACAGTGATCACTCATGGTAAACGCGAGATTGAGCAAAAGAGAATAGACTCGATCGTCAAATTGCCCCTTCCCCACAATGTCTCAGCCCTCCGGTCATTTTTAGGACTGGTTGGCTACTGCCTAAACCATATTAATGGTTTCGCCACTAAAGCAGCGCCCCTATCCGAACTTCTCAAGAAGGTTGAGCCTTGGGAATGGCTTCCACAGCATACAGATGTCATGGACGCTTTATGAATGTGAGATCATCACCACGAAACAGAACCCAGGCCCATTTATTCCCAAAACACTTCCCAGGAAAACAGGTAGTACACCCCAGAGACCCCAACCCACAGACACGTGCGCACCCTTGAAGATTTATGTGGATGGCTCCTCCACAGTGTTAAATGGAAAGAGAATTGCCGGTTGCGATATATATGTAGAGGACGTGCAGGGACGCGCCCTAGATGAAATTTCATTAAAGTTGCCAGGACACTTAGGCTCGCAGGCAGCAGAGCTGGCAGCAATTGCATACATTGTAGACCACCCCGCCTCGTTCCCGACCCCAGCAGACATTTATTCAGACAGCTTGTATGTATGTAATAGTTTGACAGAGTTCCTACCACTTTGGGAAACAAGAGGATTTGTTTCCATGGACAGTAAACCCCTACCCCCAGCCCCATTACTCCGCCATATCTTAGAGACAGCGAAGGAAAGGAAATACGGAATAATTAAGGTTCGCAGTCATCACCGTTCTTCCCCCCGGTAATGTTAAAGCAGACGCCCTAGCGAAGGCAGGCTCCAGGCATGGTTATTTTTGGAACCCCCCCCCCCCCCCCGAAAGCACCCCAGTACACGCAGTTCAGGTCTCACAGACCAATATTCGGGATCTAGCGAAGGCACAGAAAGAGGACGAGAAACTAAGGGAAGTTTTAAAGGGAACCTTCCCAGCCCCGTATGACAAATACAAAAACGCAATCACCACATACGATGGTGTGATTTTAAAGGATGGCATTTATATAGTTCCCAGCCAGGACAGGAACCAGATCATTTGTCAGTTCCATGACAATCATGGATACCAAGGATTTAAACCCACCCTAGCCCACCTCAGACTGCTCCGCTGGTGGCCTGATTTAAAAATCGATGTAACACACTACATTGAGAATTGCTTAATGTGTGCCCAGAACAATCCGGACAGATATGCTAAAAAGTCTCAACTTAGTCATACACGTCCCATTAATGGACCCTGGACAAATCTCCAGATAGATTACATAGGACCCCTACCCCTTGCAGAAATGGTTACAAGTATGTGTTGGTGGTCATAGACACCTTCACAAAATGGGTGGAAGCATTTCCATCGCGAACTAATACGGCCAAGACAACGGCTAAAATATTAACACACCACATCTTTACAAGATGGGGCCTCCCCCGCAGTATAGAGTCCAATCAAGGTTCCCATTTCACCGGACCTGTCATGAAAAACGTCCTCACGATTTTCGGCATTAGATAAAAGTTTCATGTCGCATACCACCCCCAGTCAAGTGGTATTGTAGAACGAATGAATAGGACATTGAAAACCACCCTCAGGAAAATGGTTCAGCAGAATAACAGCACCTGGGATTCAGTGCTCCCATTTGCTTTAATGTTTATAAGAAACACGGTATCCACGTCCACAGGATACACCCCCCACAGCCTCATGACCGGACGCCCCATGAAAGGCACTGAGTACTTAATAGGACTGGATTTGGCCAGCCCCGCAGTTACAGCCCTCACGCATGAAAATGCGGTTCAACAACTGATAAAGAACATAAAGGCAGCCCAACTAGCAGCAGCTGTGAGACTTGGAACCAGGAAGAAACAGAGCAAGGCCTGTTTCGACAAAACAGTACATGCCACTGAGTTTACAGTAGGGCAACAAGTTATGCTTTCCCTTTACAACCCCAGTTCATTCCTCTCCCCAAAACTTTCCGGACTGTACTCCATTTCGGACAAAATCAGCCCCTCAGTATACAAAATAACCTATCCCAATGGTAAGTCTGCGTGGTTTCATATAAACCACCTCAAGGCTTATGGCTCGCAGAATAACCACACACACCACATCCTGCTCGCAGCAGCAGACGAACATGCCCCACCCACAGATGACGTATTCCTACCCTCCCCCACCCAGTCCAGCCCGCCCTCAGACACGACTTCAACTCCGCCCCCAGAGGCACGACTCCGCCTCTCCCTTCCTTCAACCAGCAGCGACAGTGATAGCGATAACAATGACAATAGCCACAGCACACCACGTTACGACTATACCCCTGCACCAGGCCTCACTCCCAGCAAATCTGAGCATGATTCTACTGACTCATTTGAGATTACTTATATCAAAGCCCCTGACCCAGACCCACCGCCCGATGATTACGGATTGAAGCATAGTAGCTCCAACCTCGATACACGATTCTGGCACCGAGACAATTCATTCAGGCACATCTGGAATGATGCGATGGACCCCAATTCGCCCCAAGCAGCTTTAGCACGGTTACTACAGTCAAGAGTTTGGCAGCCGGGAGAAGATGATGACATAGAGCCTGATTCCCATCAAACGAATCCCTTTGCGACTCTGTTCGCTATTGAGCAGTGAGGTGTCCAGATGATGGAGAAAAAAGGAACCGATGGAGAGATACGGTATCCTTTCTGATGGAACCTGCAGCATTTTCGTTGTATGTTTGTTCGTTAGTGTTAACATTAACTGTTGTTCGTAAACCCAAAACATTTCACGGCCCCACGTCACCACTCCTTTGACGCCCAACGCCTGTTAGAGGAACAAGTTTGTCCCCAGACAATAGTTCAGAGGAACTAGTTTGTCGACAGACACTTCTCATAGTTGCTCTCCTGATTCGAGAGGAAGCCCCCACGACGACTACATTCTTACCCGTTCTTGCCGGTTGCTCAGGCAGTGGAGAAACGGCATTGGTCCCCGCCCTGCCTGAGGACCCCCCCTCTGGTCAGCTACGCTCGGGTAGAGCACATATGGCTTTGATCACCGTCCTAATCGGGGATTCCACCCATTTCTTACCTGCCGCGGCCCATACGCACCCCATTTTGGCTCATTACGTTCGAAATTCTTTTGTTTGTTTTTGGCAACCCTTAGGTAGCTTCCCTATGCTACTTACATCCTCAAACATTGGGATGGTAAATCAAACAGGCGGCGAGATGGTTCGCAGTACGGCAGTATTTTTCTTAGATGTCTAGTCCAAATATTCATTTTTTTTTAAATGAGGGAGTCACAGATGGTGACCAATTATAAAGGGAAATTGGCAATAAAGGACAGACAGACAAACCTATATGAGATCTTAAGCAAGATAATAACAGAAATTATGCTTGTGTTCACAGAACTCCGGAACCTCAGGAACCCCAGAGGAAGACAAAGAAGAAGTCCGACAAAGATCAAGACAGCCTTCGTGTTCATATGGATCTTAGCGGGATCCTGTCAGTTGGGTGTGGATGCTACCCCACTGACCCCTACCACACAAATCGTAAATGATTCCCACCCCTGCAATACACGGAACCCCGAGATAACTAGCCCCGCGACAGCTAGCAATACCCCAACCTGGTGTGATAAGATTATCACCTGGTCCTCACTCTCATATGTAGTCGAAGCACTCTTAGTGCTGGCGATACTTTGCAGTGTCGTGCAAACATTGAGAGTTAGGAAATGGCGAAAGAGAGCATATCGCTCTCGCACCCCGGTACACAGGTTTAGGTCCCCCATTTTCGGATTTCACCAGACCCCCGAACCCATTGGGATGGATTAAAGTGCATCCATTTTTCTTTATGTATTCTGTGGAATAAAGAGATGTAAACCTCAGTGTCTGACTGCCAGGCCAGAGAAATTAGTGTGCTGCTCTTTTGTACAGGTTAAGATGTATAGATTATTTTTGGACTGTTTGAATAAGGATAGTTTATTGAGACTAGTACGAGGTTCCAGTTTTTTTATTGTTCTGTAATGCATGTATTAATGTCATAGCGCCCCGTAGAGTTCTATGATAATGAATGTATTTAAAATGGTTTAGGTAAAATTGTGTTGCATAGGATAGGACAGTGTAGAGCCTAAGTATGGGTGCCCCATTTGGTCAGAGGATGAAAACGACGTAGTAGTGTGATCCTTCACACTTCGCATTGAGGATCACAAGGAGGATGTGTAGCCATCTGGGATGGCCATGTCCCGGTTACAAAATGGACACTCGCAAAGAATGCTGGGAAGATTGGACAATACTAAGAAACAAGCAGGTGCAAGGTCTGTCTGCTGATTAGAATCTTAAGCTCTCAGACAGGACAGAAACTGCTAAGCAATCTACATACTAATGAGCCATCTCCGGGGACAAAAGGGAAACATTTAGATACACAATGTTAAGGCAGACACCCTGGCGCCAGCAGAGACTAAAACAAAACAGACCAACGGTCACCTAGGACACGCCCAGCAATCAGGGAACCACCCATCTATTGGGGGAAGATCGATATGAATGATTGGGAAAGGCCCAATTAATTGAGGCCAAGTTCAAGGCCCGCCCAAAAGTGCGCAGAGCCCTTTTTAGTATAAAAGGTATTCCCCAAGGGAGAATCTTTCTTCTTTGGCTTTGGCTCTCAGCGAAGAGAGAGACCAGCCTAGCAGCTACACCAGACCAAGTATGTTCCAAGTCAACACACGCTACGAGATAGACGCTCCTAGTTGCTACCCTGTAAACAGCTCAACCCAGCAGCCTCAGAACCGAGCAACGGCCATTGTTCCTCTGACTGAGTGGGCACCCGAAGCTAAGTATAGGCTTTAGAAATAGTGATAGTTTAGTTTGTAGAGTTTATGCATGAGTAGATTTGACTGTGTGTAAATAAATGAGCATTGCTTTTGAACTTACTAACTGGTGTATCGAGTCATTGATCAGTATTCGGTTCTGAACTTTGTGGCGGTGTCGAAAGATACCTGGCGACTCTTGAGCAAACGTAATTAAACCGAGCCAAATTAAGAGACAACAGCCAAAGTTAGCAACAGGAGGACCGCCGAACCATGTCCACATGTTTTGGACATGTCCAAAGCTTAGGGGATTTTGGCAGGTGTTTGCAGATGTCATGTCCACGGTGTTAAAGACAAGGGTGGTGCTGGGTCCAGAGGTGGCGATTTCCACGGTGTCAGAAGACCCAGGAATCCAGGAGGCCAAAGAGGCAGACGTCTTGCCTTTGCTTCCCTGGTAGCCCGGAGACGGATATTATTAGCATGGAGGGACTCAAAGCCCCCGAAGTCGGAGACCTGGCTATCGGACATGGCTAGCTTTCTCTCTTTGGAGAAAATCAAGTTCGCTTTGAGAGGGTCACTGTCAGGGTTCACCCGAAGGTGGCAACCGTTCGTCGACTTCTTTGTGGGAAATTAATTGTCAGCAGGCGGGGCGAGGGGGGGGAGTAGTTTAGATTAGAGTAGGGGGTCAATAAGTGTGGGACCTGTACGAGAGGTAAATGGCTTTTGCACTATGTTTATGATTTCATGTATATTGTTTATTTTGTTGTTACTATACTGAAAAAACCTCAATAAAATGTTCATTAAAAAAAAACAAGTTCTTGGAAACTTTGTGTTCTGTCCTTAAACTGGGTTTGTTTATTCTTCATTAAACTATTATGCAACAGAACAGACTGGTTTCAAAGGGTCACATTATCGTAGGTCATCGGTTACTCACAAACCCATTGCAAATCGGCCTTGAGACAACTTTTAGCCTACAGGCTGTTTTTTTTAATGCTGCATAATTAAAATGGGACATTTCAAAAAGTTCATATTTTTTCCAAAATACTCAGCTTCTATTTTTGTCCCCATTCTCTGATATCCTTGTGTAACTTATTAACTTTGGCCTGAGAAGATACATTAAGCCTCTGGAAATATACCTTCGAACTGGCCACTTGGCTGTGAGTGAAAGTAGCCTAGAGTTTAATCTCCCATTAATTTCCCTTTCTTCCCTATGCAGGAGCACTGCTAGGGTTGGGAATCCAGCATTTCAGGTAAGGGATTCAAACCACATTATGCTCCACCTTTCAGCAAGGGTATGTTTAGCTGCTTAAAATGTGTAGTAGTTGGAGAGGATAGATACAGGCTGAAACTCTATTATAAAATGCCGTGTCCTAATGATTCTGTTATTTGTTTTGGCAAAAAAAAACAGAACAGTTATACACTTTTCCATGACATGCCAGACGAAATGGGCGAGGTACTAAATGAGTAATTTGCATCAGTGTTCACCAAAGAAAAGGACTTAAAGTGTATTTAACAATAAGGAGAATTTATTTGGAAAAAATGACAGTTCGATGTGGTTTTGCGAATACTGTTGGCATATTGAATTGCAAATGTTGTAAGGGAAATTATAACAGACGAAAGGGATTTGAAGGAAGTTTGTCAGAAAGATATTCTCTCATGTACACCAGGGGTTGGCAGACATACATGGTTCAGGACAATATTAGACATTAATGTGGGAGAAGTCAGGGATAGAAGCAGGATCGATTGAACCTTTTAAATTAAAGAAGCAAGGGAATCAGTGGGTGGTACATGATATCATAATTTACCACTCCGATGAGAAACGGAAAGCAATTTGGATGACAGAAAAATGGACACTTAACAGCCAGTGAGGGACAAAAGACCTTTTTGGTTACTGATGGACTGAGTTGTGTGCTGTTTCTAAGGGACATGAGGAAGCTTCTACGGTGCTGCTATCCCAAGGAAGTAAAATGCTTTGGAGGTAGTGGAACACGGATATAGCTATTGTGTTACCTTCCTGAGCGGCTACGGCTATGGTTCACAGTAATTGGACTTGAGGAAAGAACGTAAAAAGACACTGGTGATATGGATACATTTACGAATTGATTTCAGTGCATAATTTAAAATCACAAAACATGTACATACAAATGAGAAAGATCGGGGATAAATGTTAGTCAGTACAATTAGATGGGGGGATAATTGACCAAATGATATAGTTATGTTTCAAATGTCAAGACGGGGTGTTATTGAAAATATGGAAAGATGTGCCATTTGAAACATGGAAGTCTGGCAATATCTGGTCTGAGAGAAACATGAGAGGATACAGGGAAAGATCCCACAAAGAGTTAACAGCAGCTGCCAGGGAAGGATTGTAAAATGCAGATATCCTTGGTCAAGCAGGCTTAGCAAACAAGACAAACAGGATTTTGAATGAAGCCAAAAACAATGGCTCACACCTTCATTGAAATTAACTATCTTAGTTAGCAGCTGGGAAAGAAAGGATGAGGTTCTAGGTGTGAAAATTTGCTAATACCAGGTAAATTAAAGAAAACTGGAGACTATCAGTCTACGAGAGACATAATTCAAAGCCAAAATCAAAGTCAAAATTATGAGCTGATTTTCCACAATTGGAAAATAAAACTACAGAAATGACAGGAATTCAAAGTAACACCTCTTGAAGTCAAAGCATTTTGAACATCACAAAGGAAACAATGTAATCAGATCTATGAGATGAAGTCATGTCAAAATGAATACTCAGTTGGATTAAAAGGTTTAGATCAAAGATACTTTTTACAATCAAAGAAAATAAGAGTTTCTTTACAATAACATCATAAAAACTTAACTGTTAGAAAGAGAATATAAACCCAAAGAAAGGGGATAGCAGGCAGAACCAGAACCAGAAACAGAAAGAGAGAGAGAGAGAGAGAGAGAGAGAGAGAGGGAGAAGCAGAGTCATATTCATATCATATAATTTACGGTGCAGAAGGAGGCCATTCGGCCCATCGAGTCTGCACCGGCTCTTGGAAAGAGCTCCCTACCCAAGGTCAACACCTCCACCCTATCCCAATAACCCAGCAACTCCACCCGACACTAAGGGCAATTTTGGACACTAAGGGCAATTTATCATGGCCAATCCACCTAACCTGCACATCTTTGGACTGTGGGAGGAAACCAGAGCACCCGGAGAAAACCCGCGCACACACGGGGAGGATGTGCAGACTCCGCACAGACAGTGACCCAAGCCGGAATCAAACCTGGGACCTTGGAGCTGTGAAGCAATTGTGCTATCCACAATGCTACCGTGCTGCCCCTTACAGTCAGCTGGGCCATGGAAAAGAGACAGGACAAAGCAGCCGACCTAAAAAGCTAATACATCTAAGAAAGACTAGAATTTAAAGAGTAGGCAGATTCAGCTCAGAATCAGCTCAGAGATAGCCAGCAGAGCTAGCTCTCATAGCTCGGTACATGGGAAAGATAGTACACAGCAACTGAGCTAACCAGCGAATACATCTAAAGAAGACCAGACTTTAAAGAAGATTGATTGTTAAGTTGGGCCTGAAGGTCCCTTCAACCAACTAGAAGGATCCAGAAGCAAGATCTTTTTACCTTCCTGTAAAGACAGTAATTGCAGCTTTTAAAAGAAAAAATATAATAATATAATAACTTAATTTAAACTGAAATCGTGGTTATTCCAAAGTCTACTTTACTTACTTAGCAATGCGGGACCCAGGATCGATGCTACTATGTGGTAAGTAGATGAAATCTTCGGTGAAGGTATGGGTTATACCGGGGGATAACTTGAAAACATAGTTTGACCTGAATAGCACCCACTGAAGCCTGTATCGGAGTCAGGGAGTGAGATTCCCTGATCACCATTTAGAATGTCGGCCCATTTTGGTATAGGGGGACTTCTAAGAATAGTGGTGAGTTTTCAAAAGCAAGACCCAGAATCCGGAGATTCTTCCTCCTCAACCTGTTCTCCAGGTCCTCAAACTTTTCCTGCCCCTTTTTATGCAGCGCCTCGTGCGCCTCCACCTTCACCGCCAGGCCCAGGATCTCATCCTCATTTTCGGAGGCTTTCTGCTGCACGTCTCTAATCGCCGCCCCTTGAGCCTTCTGGGTCTCCACCAGCCTCTCAATCGACGCTTTCATTGGGGCCAGCATCTCAGCCTTCCGCTCCACAAAGCAGCTTTTCAGGAACTCCTGCTGCTCCCGCGACCATTGCGCCCACGCTGCCTGGTCTCCGCCCGCCACCATCTTACTTTTTCACGCCCGTTCTCCTCTCTTCTCCAATATCCCTTCTTTGACCGCTCCACTCCTGGTCCACTCCATGCAATGGTGGGGGAACCTTACTGCTGCCTTCCCACACCTGGAATCGTCGTCTATGTGCCGCTGGGGCTCCTCAAAAGGGCCCAAAAGTCCGTTCACCGCGGGAGCTGCCGAACGTGTGACCTACCCAGGCATAGCTGCAACCGGAAGTCGGGTCACGCTGTTAATGAGGGATCAGTACATTAGTGAGAGAGAATGTTCGAATCAGTTAGATGTGGAATCAGTTTGGGTGGAGATAAGGAGCAGCAAACAATGGTGGCAGTTGTGTATGGTCCACCAAACTGTAGTGGTAACATAGGCAAAGTATAAATCAGGAAATTAGAGCTGCATGTAACATGGGAAATACAGTAATAATGTGCAACTTCAATTTGCATATATTCAGCTTACTTCTCCTATTCTCTTAAATCCTGCAGTCCAGATCCCATTGCCTTGTGGGTTATCCTGCCCCTTGTGCTTAACCACCTGCAGGTTGAAAATCAGTCTGTTCAGTCACATGAAGACTCACGGCAGACCACCTTCCTGCACTACTTCCATACCCTTAATTTGTTGTGCTGTAAGCCGCAGCTGCAGCCTTTTCTGTTATGTAAATAAAAGGCTATGGTGTTGGAAGATTGGCCTTGGCGAGATTATTACATTGGCAATGAGGAGTAAACAAGTTATTTTTCTCAGAGTAACCTACATTGTCAAAAACAAGCATCTTGTAAGATAAAGAAATGCCTTTCTTTGATAAAATTGAACCCTATAATGTAAGCAGTGAAGAAGGGGCACAATACACAGAATGCATGAGTTACATCTTCCCAGCTAATAATATTGAGGGAGATGAAAAACAGAAAGTGATCTTACTGTCAGCATGCAAGGCCTTGACATTAAGCGGATAAAAAGTCTAACTTATACAGATGCCCCTGACTCGAAGACTTTTGTTTTTCTTTTTATAAATTTAGAGTACCCAATTATTGTTTTTCCAATTAGAGGGCAATTTAGCTTTGCCAATTCACCTACCCTGCACATCTTTTTAGGTAGTGGGGGTAAGACTCATGCAGACACGGGGAGAATGGGCCAACTCCACATGGACAGTGAACCGGGGAAAGGATCAAACCCAGGACCTCGGCACCATGATGACTCGAAGATTTTTAATTAATGAGTTAGTAATCTTGGAAAAAATCACTATGATCCCAAATCCTCTGTCATACTCCAGAGATACATCTCTAGCTGAGCAGGGAGAACCCCAGAGGGACCAGATTACAAAAATTGGCAGAACATTGTGAATTCAGATCATCCCTGAACAAAATGTTGTGAGACAGACTGGCATGCGGAATAAAGAACTTGACAACTCAAAAACAATTCTTGACAGTACTCAACCTGGATTTAAAAAAAGCCATTGAAATAGCTCTATCCCTGGAAAATTGAGGAAAAGGGGCTCAGGAACCACAAGGGGCATCAGGCAGCAGTGCCCTCTAGGGGCCTCATGTAACAGTGACAATTCCTCAAGTGAGTGTGCTTGGGGGCAGCACGGTGGTGGAGTGGGTTAGCCCTGCTGCCTCATGGCGCCGAGGTCCCAGGTTCGATTCCGGCTCTGGGTCACTGTCCGTGTAGAGCTTGCACATTCGCCCCGTGTTTGCGTGGGTTTCGCCCCCACAACCCAAAGATGTGCAGGGTAGGTGGATTGGCCATGCTAAATTGCCCCTTAATTGGAAGAAATGAATTGGGTACTCTAAATTTATATTTAAAAAAAGTGAGGGTGCTTGTGTAAGTAAGATGTCAGATAGTCCATTACAATATCGGAGCTGAACTCACATCACCCGGCCCAAAAAGATTCCAAGGGGATCAGGGGTTATGGGGAGAAGGCAGGAGAATGGGGATGAGAAACATATCAGCCATAATAGGACGACGGAGTAGACCCGATGGGCTATATGGCCTAATTCTGTGCCTCTGTCTTATGGTCTAAGAATGCGACGAAACATGTTCCAAAAGATTGCAGATACCAGATAATGGTTTATTGCAAGCACTGCAAAAGGGCACAGCCAAGACAAAGTTTTTGGAATAAGCAAAACATGTGCAGTTCAGGGAAGATGCCAAGGCCAGTACTGGCCCACACCATGAAGGTATACCCACTACCAAGAAGAGGGACAATGTAACTGAACCACCTCATTACAACCAAGGTCGCCTCAATAATGGTGGAACATCTGGTAAACGGTCGTCTATTGAAAATGAAAGTGGACACGTGACGCGGTCTCCATTATCGGGAGCAGCCACATGGTCATCTCCAAACTGGTATTTAACTCTTGAGCTTAGAAGGCACGAAGGCCAGATTAGGCACTTACACGAGGGAACCATTGCAAATAAACAGCACCACAATGACCCCAGTGATTTACAGGCTGCAATCAGCCTGCCCCCCACTCATCGTTATGCAAGGGCAAAGACCAAGCCGAATGGAGAGACATCGGCTCTCGTGGATCGGGCTGAATTGGTTGGAGATCTCCAGGCTGGACATGCGAGGACTGTATGAAGTCATCAGCAAATACCCTGAAATTTTCCAGGAAGGACTTGGGAAAATAAGAGCCACAGTCAAGATTTATGTCGACCTCGGGGCAGCACGGTGGTGCAGTGGTTAGCACTGCTGCCTCACAGCGCCATGGTCCAAGGTTTGATCCCAGCTCTGCGTCACTGTGCATGTGGAGTTTGCACATTCTCCCTGTGTTTGCGTGGTTTTCGCCCCACAACCCAAAGATGGGCAAGGTAGGTGGATTGCTCCTTAATTGGAAAAAATGTATTGGGTACTAGACATAGGAGCGGAAGTAAGGCCATTCGGCCCATCGAGTCCACTCCACCATTCAATCATGGCTGATTTCAACTCCATTTACCCACTCTCTCTCCATAGCCCTTAATTCCTCGAGAAATTTACTCTAAATTTATTTTATAAAAGATTTATGTCGGCCCCTATGCTATGCCTAAAAATTTTAAGGCAAGGCTATTTCCTTACTCCCAATTGGAAAAGGTGGAGACCGCACTTGCGCACCTGGAAAATCTGAGCATAATAAGGCCCATGGGTTACGCCTGTCGCTCCTGTTCTTAAGCCGGACAAATCAGTCTGCCTCTGTGGAAGTTATAAGCAATTGGTTTTCCAATCTAGATAGATCCCCATGCCTCAAGTTGAAGGCCTGTACACCAAGTCAGCAGGTGGCCAAACATTCACTAAGTTAGATATGAGCCACAGCTATTTTCAACTTGAATTAGACAAGCCTTCCTGGAAATATGTTACAATCAACTTGCACAAGGGCCTACATGAGTGCACTCGCTTAGGTTACATGGTTAGCACTGCTGCCTCATGGCACCAAGGTCCCAGGTTCGATCCTGGCCCTGGGTCACTGTCCTTGTGGAGTTTGCACATTCTCCCCCCCTGTTTGCGTGGGTTTCTCCCCCACAACCCAAAAGATGTGCAGGGTAGGTGGATTGACATGCTAAAATTGCCCTTTAATTGGAAAAAATGAAGTGGATACTTTAAAAAAAATTTTTTATAAATGAGTACACTCGCTTGCCCTTCGGGGTCTCATCAGAGTGCACCATATTCCAATTGCTCAAAGAGAACATAGTCCAAGGGTTACCCAAATGGCGGTGTACTCAGGTGACGTCCTGATCACAGGGATTTCAGAGCACGAGCTGAAAGAGGTCTTGCATAGATTCTCAAGAGCTGGGGTACACCTGAAGAGAGGAAATGTGGTTTTCAAGCAAGTGAAATTACCTAGTTGGGCTATCGGTTGCATAAAAAGGTTTTCCATCCGGTAGAGAATAAGGTAAAGGCCATCAAGGAAACACCATCTCCAAAAAACACTACGGAGGCTTTCAATAATCAACAACGGCTGTCATCCACCTTTCTGGCCCATTTTGGTCCCAAGAAGTAGCTTGTTTCCCATGTTATGGTTCCCTTACGGGGTTGGGGGCGATACTTTCACACCACTGGAAAGATGGAAAGGAAAGCTCCATCCACTGTGCATCCAGGACTCATTTGGATGCTGAGTGGAGGTAGTCTCAAATTGATAAAGAGGGCTTGGTGGCTGTGTTTGGTGTAAAAAGGTTCCACCGATTTGTCAACGGTAGGCATTTCATAATAGCTACCAACCACAAGCCCTTATTGAGACTTTTTAAAAAGGATAAGGCAATTCCCCCTGTTGCCTCCCCCTGGATACAGCATGGGCTCTGTTACTTGCAGCTTATGAATACTTTTTGGAGCACCGCCCTAAAACCCGGATAGCCTACACCGATACATTGAGTTACCTCCCGCTGGCCACAAGCCCGACTTCTTTACTGGCATTGGAAGAGGTTGCGGTGACCCTAAACTTTTTAGAGACTTTGCCAGTATCCGCAAGGCAAATTAAGGCCTGGATTCAAAACGATCCAACTCTGTCGAAACTAAAGTACATGATCCTGAATGGTGTGATTCCGAGGACAACAATCAGAAGTAATGAAACCCTATCTGACTAAGAAAGATGAGCTCATTGTTGAGGATTGTACCATTCTCTGGGGGTCCAGAGTAGTTATTCCTCACCAAGGACGGCATCCAATAATTATGGAACCATATATTGGCCATCTGGAGTATGCTTGCCAAGAGCCTCGCCTCAGACATCACAGACTTCTTGGTGAGACGGTGCGAGATACACGGCCTTTGCTCAGAGAATCAAAATCTCCCCTCTCTCAGCTTCCCTTGATCCACAGGAGTGGCCAGGCAGACCATAGGTGCGTGTGCACGTGACTTTGCAGGGCCTTTTATGGGATTCCTGTTTTTGATCCTGGTAGATGCATCCTCCAAATGGTTGGAGATACACCGCATGAACTCCACTACGCCCCACGCAACAATCGAGAAATTATGACAGTTTCTGCAGGCATGGAATGTCGGAAGTCCTGGTTTCCGAAAATGGCACTGCCTTCACCAATTAAGTTCCAAAACTTTATGTTATCCAAACACATCAGAACAGCGCCTTATCTTCAGCATCAAAAACAGCTTCTTCCTCAAGTGGGATGGAAATTTTTGGAAATGGGAGAAGAAGGGGATTAAGGCACTAAAAGATTTGTTTCTTGGGGGTTGGTTAGCAGGATTGAAGGAGCTGGGAGCGAAGTATGGGCTGGAGCAGGGGGATATGTTTAGATACATGCAGGTTCGAGATTTGCCAGAAAGGAGATACAGAGCTTCCCGGTGGAGCCGGCCTCCACATTGCTGGATGAATTGCTGACAACAGGGGTACTGGAGAAGGGGATAGTGTCGGCGGTTTACGGAGCTATTTTGGAAGAAGAGAAGGTACCACGGGAAGGGATCAAAGCAAAATGGGAGGAAGAGTTGGGAGAGGATATGAAGGAGGGGTTTTGGTGTGAGGTGCGCCAGAGAGTGAATGCCTCCACCTCGTGCGCAAGGTTGGGGCTGATACAGCTGAAGGTGGTATATAACGCACACCACACGAGGGCGAGGATAAGCCGATTCTTTGAAGGGGTAGAAGATGTGTGTGAACGTTGTGGAGGGGGGGCGCGGAGCGCAAATAACGTTCATATATTTTGGTCCCGTCCAAAGCTGGAGGACTACTGGAAGGAGGTTTTTAGGGTAATCTCTAAAGTGTTGCACGTGAAACTGGACCCGGGCCCTCGGGAGGCCATATTCGGGGTGTCGAACCAGCCGGGGTTGGAAACGGGTGAGAGGCAGATGTTGTAGCCTTCGCCTCGCTGATCGCCCGAAGGCAGATCCTGTTGGGGTGGAGAACAACCTCTCCACCCTGTGGGGAACCTATTGGAATTCTTGATTTTTGAGAAGGTTAAGTTTGAACTGAGGGGTAGGATGGAGGGATTGTACAATTCATGGGCTTTATTCATTATGCACTTTCAAGAACTGGATAACAACAATCTTTAGTTGGGGGGGTGATTGGGAGGATTGGGGGCAGGGGGGCTGTGTGGGTTAATGATGACTATGGGTGATTTTTTGTCATTTGTTTATGAAAATGAAATGAAATTAAAATTACTTATTGTCACAAGTAGGCTCCAAATGAAGTTACTGTGAAAAGCCCCTAGTCACCACATTCTGGCGCCTGTTCGGGGAGGCTGGTACGGGAATTGAACCCGCACTGCTGGCCTGCTTTGGTCTGCTTTAAAAGCCAGATCTTTAGCCCTGTGCTAAACCTGTGCTATATGAACATGCGGGCTAATGTTTGGGGTTTGGTGGGAGGATGGGTTTCGTTGTTATTTATATGGGGATTGACATATTTGTTACTGCTTATTGTTTATTGTTGGAGGGTGTAAATGTGAGAGAAAATGTGAAAAAGGAGAAGAAAAATATATTTTTTAAAAGCTTCTTCCTCGCTGTTACCAGACTCCAAAATGGCCCTCTTACGGACTGATCTGATCTCTTCACACATCTTCTCTACTGAGTAGTACTCAATTCCTGTATGCCTATGTCTATTGACATTATGTATTTATGTTTGCCCGATGTTTTTTTTAATGTATGGAATGATCTGTCTGGATTGTAGGTTAATAAGGGCTGCCCCACCCACTCACATAACTGGGTGGCAGTTAAGTGTCAGTCATTTAAATCTACCTTGATCTAAAAGCAAGTGGGGGAGGGGAGTCAATTCAGGACAATTTAAAAAGAGCAACTTGTAAACTCACTCCCAGTGAGTTCTCCCAGTGAGCCAGAGAAGACACAGCCAGAGTGAGACAGAACCAAGAGTGAGTTTGGGAATTTGAATCTAGGTGGGAATTGAATCAAATCAGTAAGGCAGCTCCTTTTAAATTTCAGGAGTTTAAATTAATTTAAATTAAGCTTGAATTGTGCATTGTAGGTTAACAAGGGCTGCCCCACCCACTCACATAACTGGTTGGTTGTTAAGTGTCAGTCACTTAAATCTACCTTGATCTAAAAGCTGGTGGGGGAGGGGAGTCAATTCAGGACAATTTAAAAAGAGCAACTTGTAAGCTCACTCCCAGTGAGTTCTCCCAGTGAGCCACAGAAGACACAGCCAGAGTGAGACAGAACCAAGAGTGAGTTTGGGAATTTGAATCTAGGTGGGAATTCAAAGCTGGGTGGGAAGGAAGTGCTTTTTAGCCCTGGTAAGTGACTGGTAAGTAGTGTTTCTGTTTTATTTTTCTTTTCATTGGTATATTTATTTATTTTTGTCTTCGTTGTTTATTTATTTATTTATTTTTTTCTTCGTTGTTTATTTATTTTTGGGGGGACATTGAAACTGCTGAAGTTAACCGAAGGTTTAAGACATGGCAGGAGATCTCAGACCCGTCTCATGCTCCTTGTGTGCGATGTGGGAGCTTAGGGACATGTCCACTGTCCCCGGCTCCTTCATGTGCAAGAAGTGTGTCCAGTTGCAGCTCCTGTTAGACCGCTTGACGGCTCTGGAGCTGCGGATGGACTCACTTTGGAGCGATGCTGAGGACGTCGTGGATAGCACGTTTAGCGAGTTGGTCACACCGCAGGTGAAAGGTACTGAGGGAGATAGAAAATGGGTGACCAAAAGACAGAGCAAGAGTAGGAAGGCAGTGCAGGTGTCCTCTGCGGTCATCTTCCTGCAAAACAGAAAAACCGCTTTGGATACTGTTGAGGGAGATGGCTCACCAGGGGAAGGCAGCAGCAGCCACGTTCATGGCACCGTGGCTGACTCTGCTGTGCAGCTGGGCAGGAAGAAGAATGGCAGGGCTATAGTGATAGGGGACTCAATTGTAAGGGGAATAGACAGGCGGTTCTGCGGACGCAAACGAGACTCCAGGATGATATGTTGCCTCCCTGGTGCAAGGGTCAAGGATGTCTCGGAGCGGCTGCAGGACATTCTGGGGGGGGGGGGGGGGGGAGGGTGAACAGCCAGCTGTTGTGGTGCACATAGGCACCAACGATATAGGTTAAAAAACGGGACGAGGTCCTACAAGCTAAATTCAGGGAGTTAGGAGTTAAACTAAAAAGTAGGACCTCAAAGGTAGTAATCTCAGGATTGCTACCATTGCCACAAGCTAGTCAGAGTAGGAATGTCAGGATAGATAGGATGAATGCGTGGCTCGAGAGATGGTGCAAGAGGGAGGGATTCAAATTCCTGGGGCATTGGAACCGGTTATGGGGAGGTGGGACCAGTACAAACCGGACATTCTGCACCTGGGCAGGACTGGAACCGATGTACTAGGGGGGGTGTTTGCTAGAGCTGTTGGGCAGAGTTTAAACTAATGTGGCAGGGGGATGGGAACCAATGCAAGAAGTTGGAAGGTAGTAAATCAGGGACAGAAACAAAAGGCAGTAAGGGGTAAGGTGGAAGGCACAGAAGCCATAGTCAAAAATCAAAAAGGGCGACAGTACAAGGTACAGTGACTGAGGGGAGCTCAGTGAATAGGACCAGGAATACTAAAAGGAATAAAATGGGAAGTGAAAGCATTAATGGTAAGCGAAGCGGCAGGTTGTTACATGAAGATATGGGTTCAACGACAAGGAAAATTAGGAGAAAGATTAAGATGAAATATAACTTAGGAGAGGTTACTGATCGAGGTGTTAAGATTCAGAACAGAGGTTAAAAAAAGCCAACATAAGTGTACTTTACCTGAATGCTCGTAGTATTCGAAATAAGGTAAATGAGTTGATGGCGCAAATCATCGTGAATAACTATGATCTAGTGGCCATTACTGAAACATGGTTAAAGGATGGTCACGACTGGGAGTTAAATATCCAAGGGTATCAAACTATTCGGAAGGACAGAGTGGATGGTAAGGGAGGTGGTGTAGCTCTGTTATTTAAGGATGACATCCGGGCAACAGTATGGGATGACATCGGTGCTATGGAGGATAAGGTTGAATCCATTTGGGTGGAAATCAGGAATAGTAAGGCGAAAAAGTCACTGATAGGAGTAGTCTATAGGCCACCAAATAGTAACATTGTGGTGGGGCAGGCAATAAACAAAGAAATAACTGATGCATGTAGAAATGGTACAGCAGTTAGCATGGGGGATTTTAATCTACATGTCGATTAGTTTAACCAGGTCGGTCAAGGCAGCCTTGCGAGGGGGTTTATAGAATGTATCCGCGATAGTTTCCTAGAACAGTATGTAATGGAACCTACGAGGGAACAAGCGGTCCTAGATCTGGTCCTGTGTAATGAGACAGGATTGATTAATGATCTCATAGTTAGGGATCCTCTCGGAAGGAGCGATCACAATATGGTGAAATTTAAAATACAGATGGAGGGTGGGAAGGTAAAATCAAACACTAGTGTTTTGTGCTTAAACAAAGGAGATTACAATGGGATGAGAGAAGAACTAGCTAAGGTAGACTGGGAGCAAAGACGTTATGGTGAAACAGTTGAGGAACAGTGGAGAACCTTCCAAGCGATTTTTCACAGTGCTCAGCAAAGGTTTATACCAACAAAAAGGAAGGACGGTAGAAAGAGGGAAAATCGACCGTGGATATCTAAGGAAATAAGGGAGAGTATCAAATTGAAGGAAAAAGCGTACAAGGTAGCAAAGATTAGTGGGAGACTAGAGGACTGGGAAATCTATAGGGGGCAACAGAAAGCTACTAAAAAAGCTATAAAGAAGAGTAAGATAGGTTATGAGAGTAAACTTGCTCAGAATATAAAAACAGATAGTATAACTTTCTACAAATATATAAAACAAAAAAGAGTGGCTGCGGTAAATATTGGTCCTTTAGAGGATGAGAAGGGAGATTTAATAATGGGAGATGAGGAAATGGCTGAGGAACTGAACAGGTTTTTTGGGTCGGTCTTCACAGTGGAAGACACAAATAACATGCCAGTGACTGATGGAAATGAGGCTATGACAGGTGAGGACCTTGAGAGGATTGTTATCACCAAGGAGGTAGTGATGGGAAATCTAATGGGGCTAAAGGGAGACAAGTCTCCTGGCCCTGATGGAATGCATCCCAGAGTGCTAAAAGAGATGGCTAGGGTAATTGCAAATGCACTAGTGGTAATTTTCCAAAATTCACTAGACTCTGGGGTGGTCCCGGTGGATTGGAAATTAGCAAACGTGACAGCACTGTTTAAAAAAGGAGGTAGGCAGAAAGCGGGTAATTATAGGCCAGTGAGCTTAACTTCGGTAGTACGGAAGATGCTGGAATCTATCATCAAGGAAGAAATAGCGAGGCATCTGGGTGGAAATTGTCCCATTGGGCAGACGCAGCATGGGTTCATAAAGGGCAGGTCGTGCCGAACTAATTTAGTGGAATTTTTTGAGGACATTACCAGTGCGGTAGATAACGGGTACCAATGGATGTGGTATATCTGGATTTCCAGAAAGCCTTTGACAAGGTGCCACACAAAAGGTTGCTGCACAAGGTAAAGATGCATGGCATTAAGGGTAAAGTAGTAGCATGGATAGAGGATTGGTTAGTTAATAGAAAGCAAAGAGTGGGGATTAATGGGTGTTTCTCTGGTTGGCAATCAGTAGCTAGTGGTGTCCCTCAGGGATCAGTGTTGGGCCCACAACTGTTCACAATTTACATAGATGATTTGGAGTTGGGGACCAAGGGCAATGTGTCCAAGTTTGCAGACGACACTAAGATAAGTGGTAAAGCAAAAAGTGCAGAGGATACTGGAAGTCTGCAGAGGGATTTGGATAGGCTAAGTGAATGGGCTAGGGTCTGGCAGATGGAATACAATGTTGTCAAATAGGAATAACAGCAAAAGGGATTAGTATTTAAATGATAAAATATTAAAACATGCTGCTGTGCAGAGAGACCTGGGTGTGCTAGTGCATGAGTCGCAAAAAGTTGGTTTACAGGTGCAACAGGTGATTAAGATGGCAAATGGAATTTTGTCATTCATTGCTAGAGGGATGGAGTTTAAGACTAGGGAGGTTATGCTGCAATTGTATACGGTGTTAGTGAGGCCACACCTGGAGTATTGTGTTCAGTTTTGGTCTTCTTACTTGAGAAAGGACGTACTGGCACTGGAGGGTGTGCAGAGGAGATTCACTAGGTTAATCCCAGAGCTGATGGGGTTGGATTACGAGGAGAGGTTGAATAGACTGGGACTGTACTCGTTGGAATTTAGAAGGATGAGCAGGGGATCTTATAGAAACATATAAAATTATGAAGGGAATAGATAGGATAGATGCGGGCAGGTTGTTTCCACTGGCGGGTGAAAGCAGAACTAGGGGGCATAGCCTGAAAATAAGGGGAAGTAGATTTAGGACTGAGTTTAGGAGGAACCTCTTCACCCAAATGGTTGTGAATCTATGGAATTCCTTGCCCAGTGAAGCAGTTGAGGCTCCTTCATTAAATGTCTTTAAGATAAAGATAGATAGTTTTTTGCAGAATAAAGGGATTAAGGGTTATGGTGTTCGGGCCGGAAAGTGGAGCTGAGTCCACAAAAGATCAGCCATGATCTCATTGAATGGTGGAGCAGGCTCGAGGGGCCAGATGGCCTACTCCTGCTTCTAGTTCTTATGTTCTTATGTGTGCAGGACAATACTTTTCACTGTACCTCGGTACACGTGATAATAAACAAATCCAATCCAAATCCAATCCAATCCAAGTGGGCTGGCATAACGGGCAGTGCAGACTTTTAAAACTGACATGAAGAAGCAACCTGCGGCATCCATAGAGGCCAAATTGTTATGATTTTTATTCAACTATAGGACTCGACCTCACGCAACAACAGGAATTATCGCAACAGAACTGTTAATGGAATGGCGGCTACTAATGAGACCAAGTCTCCTTTTCCCACACCTGGCGGGGAGAGTGGCGTCTGAACAAGAGAATCAGAAAAGAAATAGTAACTCTGTAAGAACAGAAAGAACATTCAAAACAGGCTATCAGGTTTCCGTGAGGAACTTTGTAGCTGGTCCCAGCTGGGTCCCTGGGATCATAAGGTCTTAAAGAAACACTTGGATCGGGGATTACCGGTGGCAGCTATGAGGGAGTAAGTCGCATACTTGGTGGCTCCCGCTCTGGCCGGGCTTTTGAACCTTTTTCCCCGACTTTTTCGTGGCTTTGAGTTCTGATTTTGAAAGTGCGGGCATTTAAGCACGGGCTCCACACAGTGGTTCATGGAACGGAGAACCCCAAGGGATCGTAAGGGAAGAAATAGAAAGATAAGCTAGGGCTGGGTAGAAGTGGCTGCTGAAGCTAACATGGCCGAGGTTCGGACCCCTGCAGCGATGGCCCAGCCATCGATGGAGGAGCTGATGCAGGTCATCCAAGAGGGCTTCGCCAGACAGAAACGAGATTGTCACGACCCAATAAAGGAGTCTGTCGATCGGATGGAACGTAGGCTGGATGACCAGGATCGGACGATCCAGAAGTTGGAGAAAGCGCTGGCGGACCAGGAGGACCAGTAAACGGTGGTGGAGCTGGAGGTGGGGATGCTGAAGGATGAGCAGAAAAGGCTGTTAGAAAAGGTGGAAGAGCTGGAGAACAGCGCGCGCCAACGGAACTTAAGAATTGTCGGTCTCCCTGAAGGGACTGAGGGGGCTGATGCTGGCGCTTTTGTGGTAAATATATTCCAGAAGCTTCTGGGGGAGGGGGCTTTTCCCCGGCTGTTGGAGGTGGACTGGGCGTACAGGGCGATGGTGAGGTAGCCACGGACCCCCCCCAAGGGCGATGGTGGTTCGGTTCCACAGATTGTTGGATAAAGAGTGTGTCCTCCAGTGGGCCAAACGTACCAGGAGCTGTAAGTGGGGCAATAGCATATTGCATATCTATCAGGACCTGAGTGTGGAGGTGGCCAGAAGGAGGGCGGGCTTCAGGCAAGTGAAGAGATCCTGTTCAAGAAGAAAGTGAAGTTCGGGCTCCTCTACCCGGCGCGCCTCTGGGTCACTCATGAGGACCAGCACCATTACCTCGGGTCGCCCGAAGAGGCGTTTGATTTTGCCAAGAAGAAGGGTCTGGCACAGAACTGAGAACTTTTCAGACGTAAGCGGCGGTATCGTTCTCCTTTTTTTTTTAACGATGTATATACGGCTTGATTGTTGCCTTTTTTTGTCTTTGAAGTTTGGGTGAAGGTGGGGGAGTAAAAGATATTTGTTTTTTTGTTGGGTTTTTCGGTGTTTTGATGGGGATGAATGTTTTTTTTTAAATTTTGTATTAATTTAAATTGCATTATTGAGGTGTTTTATTGTGGGGTCTCTGTCTCTCTTTGGCTGTCTCCTATGGTAATTAGGAGATAGTTCGGTTTTGGTTTAATGTGGGAAGCGGTTTCGATGAGCGGGGGGGGAGGGGGGGAGTAGGGAACAATAGATGGGAGACTTTGTGGCGCCGGAGGCGAGGGTCACCAGGCTAACTGGGTGAGCTAGTCCACGGAAGCACAGTGCAATGGTTCAATATGGGGGGGGGGGTTGGGTTATAGGGTGATGTTGCTAGGGGGGGAAGGGGGGGAAATTACTCTGCTGACAAGGGAGGGACTTGGGTTTGGATACGGAGAGGAGGTCGGGGGTAGGGGCCACCTGGAGGCGTGCAGATGGCGGCGCAGTGCATGGGCGGGGGGCGGGCCCAGAAGGGGGGATGACTGATCGGCGGGGGGGGGGGGGAGGGGGATGGGGGCACGGTGACCCCCATCCAGGCTGATCAACTGGAACGTTAGAGGGCTGAATGGGCCGGTCAAGAGGGCCCATGTGTTCGGGCACCTGAGGGCTCTAAAGGCGGACGTGGTGATGTTGCAGGAGACACACCTGAGAGTGGCGGATCAAGTTAGTCTGAGGAAGGGCTGGGTCAAACAGGTCTTCCATTCGGGGCTGGATACCAAGACGAGAGGGGTGGCGATCTTAATTAATAAGCGGGGGCAATTCCAGGCGGGCAGTATAGTTTCGGAGCCGTTATGTTATGGTGAGCGGTAAGCTGGAGGGGAGGAAAGTGGTGTTGGTTAATGTCTATGCGCCGAACTGGGACGATGTTGAATTCATCAAGAAGGTGCTGGGGAAGATACCGGATCTGGACTCGCACAAGCTGGTGATGGGAGGGGATTTTAATACGGTATCGACCCAGGCCCCGGCCTGGACCGGTCGTGCTCGAAAACGGGGAGGGTGCCAGCGATGGCAAAGGAGCTGATAGGTTTCATGGAGCAGATGGGGGGGGGGGGGGGGGGGCGGGGGGGTTGACCCATGGAGGTTTAGGCAGCCGACGGCTCGAGAGTTTTCTTTCTACTCGCATGTACATAAAGTGTATTTCCGGATTGATTTTTTCATTTTGAATAGAGATCTGCTGGCGGGGGTGGTCGACATGGGGTACTCGGCCATCACTATTTCAGACCATGCCCCACACTGGGTGGAACTGCAGGGACAGGACGGACAGGGCAGAGACTGACCGATTGGTCAAGGAGATCCTACGGGTAGACAGGAGGTATGCGGTGACCCCAGGGGCGGAACTGTTGAGGGAGCTGCAGGTTGAGTTTGGGGTACTTGTCCACGGGCAAGGCAGTGGAGCAGCTTAGAAAGGCGAGGGGGCGCTGTATGACTATGGAGAGAAGGCCAGCAGAATGCTGGCACAGCAGTTGAGGAAGAGGGTGGCGGCCAGGGGAATTGATAAGGTGGTTGACGGAGATGGGAACCTGGTAGGGGACTCGGCTGAGCTAGACAGGGCGTTTAGGGACTTTTATAGTGGATTCTATCGCTCGGAACCCCCCACGGGGCCCGAGGAGATTAAACGCTTTCTGGACGGGTTGACTTTCCCTAAGGGTGGGTAGGGAGCTGGTGGGCGAGTCGGGAGCTCCGATTAGGGCCGAAGAAATATCTGAGGGCTTGAAGGCGATACAGCCGGGTAAAGCTCCGGGGCCAGACGGATTTCCGGTGGAATTTTACAAGAAATTTTCGGGGATATTAAGGCCATTGCTGGTTAAGGTTTTTAATGTGGCGAGGGATAGAGGGGTGCTGCTCCTGACAATGTCACAGGCCACCATCTTGTTAATATTGAAGCGGGACAAGAACCCGGAGCTATGTGGGTCCTATAGGCCGATCTCGTTGCTTAATGTGGACGCTGAGTTGCTGGCCAAGGTGTTGGCCTCCAGGATTGAAGATTGTGTGCCGGAGGACCAAACCGGATTTGTCAAGGGTACGCAGTTGGTAGCCAATCTAAGAAGGCTGCTTAACGTGATTATGATGCCCCTGGAGAGGTAGTTCTGGCCATGGACATGGAGAAGTAGAGTGGGACTATCTATGGTAGGTGCTGGGACGGTTTGGGTTTTGTAGGGTCTTTGTCGACTGGGTCAGGCTGTTGTACCAGGCCCCAGAGGCAAGTATAAGGACGAATAAGACGACCTCGGACTATTTTAGGCTGCACCGGGGGACAAGACAGGGATGTCCCCTCTCCCCACTGCTGTTTGCGTTAGCCTAGAGCCGCTGGCAATTGCTCTGAGAGCTTCCAGGGGCTGGAAAGGGCTGGTTAGAAGGGGATGGAGCATAGGGTATCGCTGTATGCGGATGACTTATTCCTATATGTAGCAGGTCCAGGGGCAGGGATGAGGGAGATTATGGCGATTCTGGGGGAATTCGGCCGGTTTTCGGGATACAAATTGAATATGACGAAGAGTGAGATGTTTATAGTCCAGGCAAGAGGTCAGGAGGGCCAGTTGGAGGAGTTGCCATTCAGGTTAGTGGGAGACAATTTTAGATATTTGGGGATGCAAGTGGCGCGTGACTGGGGCCGGTTACACAAGTTGAACTTGTCCCGGCTGGTTGAGCAGTTGAGGGGCGAGTTTCAGAGATGGGATGCACTCCCACTGTCACTGGCGGGGAGGATGCAGTCGGTTAAGATGACGATATTGCCAAGATTTTTATTTGTGTCCCAATGCCTCCCGATTTCCATCCCGCGTCCTTTTTTAAGAGTATCACCAAAATTATTTTGGGCTTTGTTTGGGCGGGTAAGTCCCCACGTGTGACAAATGTGATGCTCGAGAGGAATTGGGGGGAGAGGGGGCTGGCCCTGCCAAATTTTAGTAATTATTACTGGGCGGCCAATATTGCGATGAAAAGGAAGTGGGTAGTGGGGACGGGGGCGGCTTGGGAGCGGATGGAGGCAGCCTCGTGCAGGGGCGCCAGCTTGGGGGCTCTGATAACGGCACCATTGCCGTTCCCGCCGGTGAGATATTCTACCAGTTCCGTGGTGGTGGCGGCCCTGACGTTGATGCAGTGGGTGCATCGGTTTGGTCCCCAATATGTGACAACCATCGGTTCGCTCCTGGGAGCCTAGATGGGGGATTTCGGGTATGGCAAAGGGCAGGAATTGAGAAGATAGGGGACTTGTTTTTGGAAGGGAGCTTCCCCAGCTTGAGGGCGCTGGAGGAGAAGTTTGGATTGGCAGCAGGGAATGATTTTAGATATCTTCAGGTGCGGGACTTTCTTTCCCACTCCTGCCACTAAGAGGGATTCAAGGTAGGGTAGTGTCTAGGGGATGGGTGGGGGAGGGGAGCATCTCGGACATCTGCAAAGAATTAATGGGGGCGGAGGATACGCATATAGAAGAGCTGAAACGTAAGTGGGAGGAGGAACTGGGGGGGGTGAGATGGAAGACGGCCTATGGGCGGAGGCGCTGAGTCGGGTCAACGCGACCGCTACATGTGCAAGGCTCAGCTTGGTCCAATTTAAGGTGGTGCACCGGGTGCACATGACAGCGGCCCGGATAAGTAGAATTTTTGGGGTGGAAGACAAGTGTGTCAGGTGTGCGGGTGGACCAGCGAACCATGTCCACGTGTTCTGGGCATGCCCAAAAATTAGGGGATATTGGCAGGGGTTCGCGGATGTCATGTCCAGGGTATTGAAGACAAGGGTGGAAACTAGTCCAGGGGTAGCGATCTTTGGGGTGCTGGAAGACCCGGGTGTTCAGGAGGAGAGAGAGGCAGATGTTCTGGCCTTTTCCTCCTTGGTAGCCCGGCGACGGATATTACTGACTTGGAGGGAGTCTAGGCCTCCGACGTCAGAGGCCTGGTTAACCGACATGGCAGGCTTTGGGAACTTTAGGGTAGGATAGAGTAGGGGGTTAAATGGCGGACCTTGGAGGGACGGATGTCGGCGGTTGCTTTTTGATTACTGGTCTTTGTACTCTATTGTTTTTGTACTGTGGTTGTTTGTTATGCCAAAAATACCTCATTAAAAATTGTTTTAAAAAAAAGAAACACCTGTATCACTTGAGGATCAGGGAGTCTGCCCCTGAGCAAGCCTCTTTACCGGCCATGGAGGTGGCCACCACCAATACTGGGCAACAGCTTGACGGTGACCCAGTGCTCATCTCTCCAGATAACACGGACACAGACTATGAGATGGAAGGAGAGGAAGCTGGTGTCCCAACTGAAGCAGACCCCAAAGAGGAATCCGCGTCAGTAACTCTTCGGCGCTTCTTCCACAAATAAAGGTCCCCAGATAGGTTCACACTGCCAGATCAAGTCCCACCCTCGACTGACCTCAGACGGATCGCTAAGTAAGAAGTCTGACAACACCAGGTTAAAGTCCAACAGGTTTGTTTCAAACACTAGCTTTCGGAGCACTGCTACCTCCTCAGGTGAATGAAGAGGTAGGTTCCAGAAACATATATATAGACAAAGTCAAAGATGCAAGACAATGCACCCTAACCCTAACCTTAACCCTAAACCCGGTTATCAAAGAGAACCTGACAAGGCTCTTCAATAAAAAACTGTTCAAGGCCAAAAGCAAGGTTGAGAGTGACCTCTCCGGTCTCTTCAACGAGCGTAAAATTCCACAACCTGTGACTGATGAAGCCAACCTGATATGACTGTTTGAAAACCAGCTGTCCCTACCAGCAAAATAGCTTAATGGTAATTAAGTCTTTACAGATCCAGAGATCAGGGTAACTCCAGGTTAAAGGGGTGTGAATTGTCTCAAGCCAGGACAGTTGGTAGGCGGATGGAGGCAGCTAGACAATTTCGCAAGCCCAGGCCTTTAACCTGGTGTTGTAAGACTTCTTACTGTGCTCATCCCAGTCCAATGGCGGCATCCCCACATCAGGATCACAAAGTGGCAGATCAGACTTAAGGGGAGAGTTATGGTGGCCACGAGGCAAGGAGCATCAATAAATCTCCTCGTGGGCTTTGTGGAGTATAAATGTCCCTCCTGAGCGGGCGGGAGCATGCCCAATGGAAAACAAGCAGCAGCAGTTTAAAACCCGCTGCTTCAACCTGGGCTCTTGCGCTGAAAACCACGGCTGCAGCCTTTTCCATTATGTAAATAAAAGGGTGTGGTGTTGGGAGACTATTACTGGCGAGATTGTTACAGTTGCCAAATTTAGAAGGTTGTGCTGGTGTCTTTGGAAAGGAAAGTGCATGGCACTGCTGCAAACCGTCCAGGAGAAAATGCAGATGTCGAGTTTTCCGTTGTCATCAGTTTGGCTTGCATGTGCAGGATTCCATGTGTGCCACCGCCATCAGGATCTGGCACCAAGCCCTCCTTGCCATCAGTCTCATAATGAGGCCAATTATATGCAGCAGTTAAAACTGAGGACACAGAGTGAGTCCAAAACCGATGGAGACATGAGATGGATTAACTGAACCACAAATGGTAAAATTGTTTTTTGTATCATGTGAAAAACTGAATTAACTTCAAACTATGAAATTTATTATAAAAATCTAGTGAATAAGTCACATGCTCTGAATTTAGGAAAATGACTTGGACTGATGCAACTTCTATGTTTTACAAAAGAGCAAACCTAAAAATGTGGAGGTATTTTCTAAATCTTAATTTTTCATTTATAATCTTCACAGTCTGCTTTTACACAATGGGTATTTTTAAAATCTATTTCTGTATTTTGTGAACTCTGTTGAGTGCGAGCAAAAACAACAAACTGTACAGGACTCACCTTTTATTGTAAACAATGGGGAAATGTCACATCGTCCCAATGTCATGGTATAATGTGAGGAAACCTCCAGGAATTCGTGCAAATGGAGTTAGCAACCCCAGTTCTACACATGAGGCAGTCTTTAACCTATTCAGGTGAACCCTCTTAATTTACCCCCTGCAGAAAACATACTCCAGCATCTATACACAATTGTTTCTCATTGAATATCGCCAGCCAAACTTCAAAACCAATGATCCATTGTCTCTTTTTGACAAATATTGAAGAATTGGATGAGATGGTGGTATGGTGGTAATGTCAGTGGACCAGTAATCCAGAAGCCCAGGCTCTGGGCTATATTGCCCCTTAATTGGAAAGAAAAATAATTGGGTATGTAATGATATGTAGATAGGCACGCCACTGAAGGGTTAATTATTACATCTCAGTGTAATTCAAACACTAGAGGGCACCACCAGTTCTCAGTATAAATATCAGACCTCAGGGAATGCTGGGTAGTTAGCAAAGGCGACAGACTGAGTACAGCACGAGGTCTAGAATAGATTAGAGAGGGTTAGCACGAGGATATCATTAGTGACTACTAGATTATTGATTACTGCTAGACAGATTCAATATTACTTTATTATTAGTTATGGCTCAGTAGTGTGTGCGAACTTCATTTAATTAATCGTTATACAATAAATTAGTTTTGATTCAACCTAATGATTGGTGGTTTCTTTGTCATCAACTCAACGGACCATTCTGAACCAAAAGGCAAAGAATGACAGATTACCACCAAAGGTAATATAACAGGGTACTCTAAACTTATATTAAAAAAACAAGGGGATGAAACGTTCTAAGGGGTGGGAAGGAATGTGGGGTTGGGGTTACAATCAGATCAGCCATGATCTCATTGAATGACGAAGCCGGCCCGATGGGTCAAGTAACCGACTCCTGCTCCTAATTCATATGTTCATATATATATCTGTATAATCCAGTCACCAATAACTTTTCAACCATATCCTTAAATTCACTTAATATTTTCTAGTGATTATCTTTTCAGAGGGCAAACTCCATCTCCAACCTATCATTCATGCCATGTGTAAAACAATTCCAATTCCTTTGCATATTGTCATCATCAGACTTTGTGGGAATCCTTATGGAAACAAAGCAGGACACAAATCCCAGATTCTGGAGGGAAAGGCCAGCCTGTGTAGGGGAAACGTCATGGAAGCGTGTCTAACACACAGTGGTTAATTCTATGGTTAAGTTTAGTTATTTTGCTGAATTGTTTCAAAACGTTTGAGTTTGCTGTGTTATGAATTTTACATTTAGTCCATGGCACAGGAAACAATATGGCAGCTCCCCAGCAATCAGAGAAAATAATTTGAGTGATTGATTTTGTCTGTTGTGTGGTGAGTGACTGCTGGTAGGGGAATGATGGCTTCAAAAAAAAAGAGCAATTTTACTAGTTAGTTTCAGGCATTTCATTCACAATTTATTTTTATTTGTTCACAGAATTAGTGTGATCCACATAAAAGGGGCGGGATTCTCCACTCCCGCGCCGGTTGGGAGAATCGCCTGGGTCGCCGAATTTTCCCGCGACGCCGGTCCGACGCCCTCCCGCGATTCTCCCAAGCGGCGAGAACGGCCCCGCCGAGTTCCCCGCGGCGCAGGCCGGAGAATCGCTCGAGACACCCAAAATGGCGATTCTCCGGCACTCCTGCTATTCTCAGGCCCGGATGGGCCAAGCGGCCAGGCCAAAACGTCGGGTTCCCCCCGGCGCCGTCCACACCTGGTCGCTGCCGGCGGGAACAGCGCGGGAACGCTGGGGGGGGGCGGCCTGCGGGGCGGGGAAGGGGGGATCCCGCACCGGGGGGGGGCCTCAAATGGGGTCTGGCCCGTGAACGGTGGCCACCAATCGTCGGGCCGTCCTCTCTGAAGGAGGACCTCCTTTCTTTCGCAGCCCCGCAAGATCCATCTGACATCTTCTTGCGGGGCGGACTCGGAGAGGACGGCAACCGCGCATGCGCGGGTGATGCCAGTTATGCGGCGCCGGCCGCGTCATGTATGCGGCGCCGCCTTTACGTGGCGACAAGGCCTGGCCCCGCTCCTAGCCCATTATCGGGCCCTGAATCAGTCGGGATAGGGGCCGTTTCGCGCCGTCGTGAACCTCGACGGTGTTCACAACTTCGGCGTGGACACTTCGGCGCGGTAGTGGAGAATCCCGCCCAAGATATGACCTATTTGGCCCCAGCAGAAAAGTGATGATACATTTCAATGCACACTTGAATTGTGAAAGACACATTCATGGTTAGCCATGCAAGGTAGATATTGTAGACTGTGTTTAATTAGGTATGATTTTCATTCTCCCCATGTCTGCGTGGGTTTCACCTCCACAACTCAAAGATGCGCAGGTTAGGTGGATTGACCACTCTAAATTTCCCCCGAATTGGAAAAGAAATAATTGGGTAGTCTAAGTTTATAAAACAAAAACAAAAAATTAGGTATGATTTTCTTGTGTGCATTGTTTAGCACACTGTGGGTGATGATGTGATGGATACTGCCTGTAACACTAATACAAATGGAATGAATAATGGATTCCAAATATTTAGGTGTAGACGTTTAAGCTCCATTCTGTAAAACAATGGGCAGGATTCTCCACTTCCGCGCCGAAGTGCCCACGCCGGGCACAGATGAGTTTTAGGGGCTAGGGCACGTGCATGAACTCCTTTGGTTATTAAAGTCAATGTTACACCTACAGAAGCTGCCTTTGTGCTCTGTCCAAAGCGTGCGGGGGTGTCATGTACGTTGAGCACAAGTGTGTGTGCGTGAGGGGTGGTCTTACCTCAGCCCCAGGTGAGTCTGCCCCTTCCCCCTGGGCCGCCATCAACATCCCCCCGGGCAGAGGACGTGACCGTGCGCTGCAGTGTCACAGCCGCATGCAGGGATGGTCCGGGTGGATGGTGGTCCTGTGGCCATGGGTCAGACATAGTCCAACGATGTGGAACCAGGAGCTCATCGCAGGGCGGGTTGTCATCATCCTCCATGGCCTGCAATAGACACGCGTCCACCCGCAACTGTGTGAGCCCGGCCATTGTGCCACAGGTGGATCGGCAATGGGGGGGGTGGTGTGCATGCGGGTGGGGTGGGTGGGGTTGGGGAGGGGGGTGAGGGTGCTGGGTGGGTGGATGGGTGGGGGGTGTGGGTGGTCGGCTGTTGCCCTGGTGTGCGGTCTGTGGCCTTACTACCCGATTCTCACGCCCATCTAGTCAGTGAAGCGGGCGGCTATCAGCCTGTCCCGTGCCCGCTGGGCCAGCCGGTAACGGTGGACAGCCACCCGCCTGTGTCTAGCCCGTCTGCCCTGACCATTGCCCCCATCCCCCTCATCTGGGGAGGACTGCGCCTCTTCCTGCTGCTCCTCCACTCCGCCCTCCTCTGCCTGCGGCACATCGCCCCTCTGCTGGGCTATGTTGTGCAGGATGCAGCACACCATAATGATGTGGCCGACCCTATCTAACCGATACTGGAGGGCGCCCCCAGAGAGGTCCAGGCACCTGGAACGCATCTTCAGCACGCCAAAGCACCTCTCTATCACTCCCCTTGTCACTACATGGGCATCATTGTAGCGGTTCTCCGCCTCATTGCGTGGCCTCCGTATAGGCGTCATCAGCCACGATCGCAATGGGTAGCCCCTGTTGCCCAGCAACCAGCCCCTCAGCCGGGGATGGCGTCCCTTGTACATGCCGGTGATGGATGACCGCGACAACACGTATGAGTCGTGTACACTGCCTGGGTGACGGGCGCAGACGTGCAGGATCATCATGCGGTGGTTGCAGACCACCTGTACGTTCATCGAATAGGTCCCCTTCCTATTGGTGAACACGGCCCTGTTATCTGCAGGTGGCTGCACGGCGACGTGCATCCCATCAATCGTGCCCTGGACCATGGGGAACCCGGCCACGGCAGAGAAGCCCACGGCCCGGGCATCTTTGCTAGCCCGGTCCACAGGGAAGCGGATGTAGCGGTGCGCCATGGCATATAGGGCGTCTGTCACTGCCCGGATGCACCGGTGCACCGATGTCTGCGATATGCCGGACAGGTCCCCACTCGGTGCCTGGAATGACCCCGTTGCATAAACGTTCAGGGCCACCGTAACCTTGACGGACACGGGGAGAGGATGTCCTCCGCCAGTGCCACGCGGTGACAGATGTGCCAGCAGGTGGCAGATGTGTGCCACGGTTTCCCGCCTCATCCGGAGTCTCCTCCTGCATTCACGGTCCGTGAGGTCCTGGTATGACTGCCGGGGCCGGTACACACGGGGCGCCCTCGGGTGCCTCTGTTGCCGTGGGGCCGCGATGTCCTCCTCCCCCTCCTCGTCCTGTCGGTCAGGTGTCCCTCCAGCCTGGGCGGCTGCCGCCTGTCCCTCTGCGGCAGCCTGCGCCGCCTCTCTGGCACGCTCCTCCTCCTCCTCCTCCTCATCCAGGGCAACATGGACATTAGCGGCTGCCACCATGGCGGCCAACATCGCTGGATGATCGGAAAACATGACGGCCTGGTTGCGGGGGGGGGGGAACACGACAACATGTAATCATTGCCCATACCCCCTCCTCCCCCCAGCCAGGTGGCATGGACCGCATGGGTCCAACCGTTGGAGGCTGGCACCTGGCCAGGTGGACCAACTCACTTGCCCTCGCACCCACCCTCCCCGGCACGGACCCCCCATCCTCCTCCCCGGCACGGACCCCCCCCCATCCTCCTCCCCGGCCCTCACCGGCACGGACCCCCCCCCCCCATCCTCCTCCCCGGCCCTCCCCGGCACGGAACCCCCCATCCTCCTCCCCGGCCCTCCCTGGCACGGACCCCCCCATCCCCCTCCCCAGCACGGACCCCATCATCCTCCCCGGCACGGGCACCCCATCCTCCTCCCCGGCACGGGCCCCCCCCATCCTCCTCCCCGGCACGGACCCCCCCAATCCTCCTCCCCGGCACGGACCCCATCCTCCTCTCGGCACGGACCCCCCCCCATCCTCCTCCCCGGCACGGACCCCCCCATCCCCCTCCCCGGCACGGACCCCATCATCCTCCCCGGCACGGGCACCCCATCCTCCTCCCCGGCACGGGCCCCCCCCATCCTCCTCCCCGGCACGGACCCCCCCATCCTCCTCCCCGGCACGGACCCCATCCTCCTCCCGGCACGGACACCCCATCCTCCTCCCCGGCACGGACCCCTTCCTCCTCCCCGGCACGGACCCCATCCTTCTCCCCGGCACGGACCCCATCCCCTTCCCCGGCACGGACCCCATCCTCCTCCCCGGCACGGACCCCCCCATCCTCCTCCCCGGCACGGACCCCATCCTCCTCCCGGCACGGACACCCCATCCTCCTCCCCGGCACGGACCCCATCCTCCTCCCCGGCACGGACCCCATCCCCCTCCCCGGCACGGACCCCATCCTCCTCCCGGCACGGACACCCCATTCTCCTCCCCGGCACGGATCCCATCCTCCTCCCCGGCACGGACCCCATCCTCCTCCCCGGCACGGTCCCCTTCCTCCTCCCCGGCACGGACCCCATCCTCCTCCCCGGCACGGACCCCATCCTCCTCCCCGGCACGGACCCCATCCTCCTCCCCGGCACGGGCCCGCCATCCTCCTCCCCGGCACGCCCCCCCCCATCCCCTCCCCGGCACGCCCCCCCCATCCTCCTCCCCGGCACGGACCCCCCCATCCTCCTCCCCGGCACGCCCCCCCCATCCCCCTCCCCGGCACGGACCCCCCCCCCATCCTCCTCCCCGGCACGGACCCCATCCTCCTCCCCGGCACGGACCCCATCCTCCTCCCCGGCACGGACCACATCCTCCTCCCCGGCACGGACCCCATCCTCCTCCCCGGCACGGGCCCCCCATCCTCCTCCCCGGCACGGACCCCCCCCCATCCTCCTCCCCAGCCCTCCCCGGCACGGACCCCCCCCATCCTCCTCCCCGACCCTCCCCGGCACGGACCCCCCCATCCTCCTCCCCGGCCCTCCCCTGCACGGACCCCCCCCATCCCCCTCCCTGGCACAGACCCCATCCTCCTCCCCGGCACGGGCCCCCCATTCTCCTCCCCGGCACGGCCCCCCCCATCCTCCTACCCGGCATGGACCCCATCCTCCTCCCCGGCACGGACCCCATCCTCCTCCCTGGTACGGGCCCCCCATCCTCCTCCCCAGCACGGACCCCATCCTCCTCCCCGGCACGGACCCCATCCTCCTACCCGGCACGGACCCCCCCCATCCTCCTCCCCGGCCCTCCCCGGCACGGACCCCCCCCATCCTCCTCCCCGGCACGGACCCCATCCTCCTCCCCGGCACGGGCCCCATCCTCCTCCCCGGCACGGGCCCCCCATCCTCCTCCCCGGCACGGACCCCCCCATCCTCCTCCCCAGCACGTACCGCATCCTCCTCCCCGGCCCTCCCCGGCACGGACCCCCCAGCCCTCTCCCCGGCACGGACACCATCCTGCTTCCCGGCACGGGCCCCCCATCCTCCTCCCCGGCACGGGCCCCCCCCATTCTCCTCCCCGGCACGGACCCCCCCCCCCCATCCTCCTCCCCGGCACGGACCCCATCCTCCTCCCCGGCACGGACCCCCCCATCCTCCTCCCCGGCACGGACCCCCCCTATCCTCCTCCCCGGCACAGACCCCCCCTATCCTCCTCCCCGGCACGGACCACATCCTCCTCCCCGGCACGGGCCCCCCATCCTCCTCCCCGGCACGGACCCCATCCTCCTCCCCGGCACGGGCCCCCCATCCTCCTCCCCGGCACGGACCCCATCCTCCTCCCCGGCACGGGCCCCCCATCCTCTTCCCCGGCACGGACCCCCCCCCCCATCCCCCTCCCCGGCACGGACCCCCCATCCTCCTCCCCTGCACGGACCCCCCCCCATCCCCCTCCCCGGCACGGACCCCCCATCCTCCTCCCCTGCACGGACCCCCCCCCATCCTCCTCCCCAGCACGGACCCCCCCCATCCTCCTCCCCGGCACGGACCCCCCATCCTCCTCCCCGGCACGGACCCCCCCTCCTCCCTGGCACGGACCCCCCCCCCATCCTCCTCCCCGGCACGGACCCCCCCCATCCCCCTCCCCGGCCCTCCCCAGCACGGACCCCCCCATCCTCCTCCCCGGCACGGACCCCCCTTCCCGGCACTCCCCTGGAGCCCAGCCCACTCTAACCACCCCCCCAGGCCGTCACCCACCTCCACGCTGGTCGGCGTAAACCTGGAGCACAGGTTGATTTACGTCGACGTGGCCCGTCATCACGTCAACGGGACTTCGGCCCATCCGGACGGGAGAATATCGGCAGGCCCAAAATCGGCTGCCTTGCGCAGACCCGTGTCATTCTCCGACGTCAGCGGCGCCATTAACGCCCCGCCGACTTTTCTCCCTTCGGAGACTTCGGCAACCGGCGGGGGCGGGATTCACGGCGGCCAACGGCCATTCTCCAACCCGCTGGGGGGTCGGAGAATGACGCCCCAGGTGTGGACGGCGCCGGAGGGAACCCGCCATTTTGGCCTGGCCGCTCGGCCCATCCAGGCCTGAGAATAGCAGGGGTGCTGGAGAATCGCCATTTTGGGTGTCTCGGGTGATTCTCCAGCCTGCGCCGAAGGGAACTCGGCGGGGCCATTCTCGCCGCTTGGGAGAATAGCGGGAGGGCGTCAGACCGGCGTCGCAGGAAAATTCGGCGACCCAGGCGATTCTCCCAACCGCCGCGGGAGTGGAGAATCCCGCCCAATGTGTTTTTAACATTAAATATTTGGTATTGGTGAAAAAAAAGCAACTTGGACCTCATTGGAAAAGAAAATTAAGCAAGAAATTTAATGCAGTTAAAAGTTAAAATCAGTCCTTCAGAGCCTAAATATGAAGGTACAGGATTCATCTGAAATGGCAGCTTCTTGGAAGCAATTTTTTCCAGTTGCATTTGACCTGTTATTTGTTACTTTGACCACATGGTGGAGGCATTCAGTCAGGTTCTGTGCTGTTCGGTAAATATTACGATAGCTGCTCCAGAGATATATTATTAATAGCTAATGCACAATGCAATTTCCAGGGTACTACATCCCCATCTTAATGAACGAGAGGCACAGTGTGTGGCAATAGTTGGTTTCTGTAGAATCCGACAAAGTGACTACACGAGAACGCACAGTTGGATATAAAGCGAATACTGGTTTCTTTCTCATGCAGCAATCTTTCCACTCCCCGAAGGGTCCTCCTCCCTGACCTGCACCTAGGTCAGGATTTGTATACTGAGAGGCTCCCCTTGTTAAGGGGGAAGCCCCGCCCTGCGTATCATTGATTATCATTGAATTTACAGTGCAGAATGTGGCAAGTCAGGCATCAGTATCTCAGACGGCCAGCGTCTGGAGGCCAGTGCGGATTCTACCAAATGTGTGGCGGCTAACAATTGTGACCGCCACTCTGGTATCAAATTCCATATTGATGAAGTGTCTATCCAGCAACAGCTGGATCGGGGCCACCCCGATTTCGCAGTGCAGCTGCTAATCGTTGCCCACATAGTATGTCCGATCACAAGGAGTTGGTTGAGCCAGAAGGGGCGGCGGGGGCAGGGTCCTCACGTGGCCATCTGGAGCTTGTCTAGGTTCCCCTGTTCGGGAGAGCTGTCTTGTTGGCCTTCGGGCACCCTGCAGTGGTGACCTCTGTCTCTTTTTAAAAATATAAATTTAGAGTACACAATTCATTTTTTCCAATTAAGGGGCAATTTAGTGTGGCCAATCCACCTACCCTGCACATCTTTGGGTTGTGGGTGCTAAACCCACGCAAACACGGGGGGAATGTGCAAACTCCACACGGAGAGGTTCGTATTCTGGGGTGGTCATGGGGAAATGGACGGTGCACACCCCGTGACCTCCGTGGGGGTCATAACATCCCTCTTCCACGCTCCCCCCCCCCCCCCCGCACCCCACCCCCCACCCCCCCCCCCCCCCCCCCCAAGTCCGGAGACGTGTCCATGTCTATCGGCTGTATCGAGGGACCCCTGGGTCTGTTTAATTTGAGGGTGGCTTCCAGGAGTCAACGGAGCTGGGCGGGGGGGGCGTACACCGCACCAGGGCCCAACCTTTCCGCACTGAGCGTTATGGCTGTATGGTGGGGCCGACATTGATGCGGGAGCAGGCGGTGGCGTGCTGTTGTCTGCTTGTTGCTGGACGTCCATTTCGGAATCTGATAGGGAATCTGGTAAAAGCTGCCTCCTTTTAGGAGACCAGCACCTCGGGAATGCCGTGGGTACTGAACGTGTGCCACAAGTGTTCCAATCGCCCTTGTGGTGGTTGGCTGCATCTTGTGGACTTCCAACCACTTTGAATGGGGTCCACTATGATCAGGAACATCTCCCGCTGAAAAGGACTGGCGAAGTTGATGTGCGGCGACACATAAATATATTAACAAAGTACAGATCCATCAAATATTTAACTAAACCCAGGAAAGAACGCAACTCCGTTTGCCCTCCAGGGATAGGGGCCTGCTTAATAGCCCGTACCTTGTCTTCTACGGGGTGTAGGGCATGGCGGTCCACCCTATACCCCAAATACGTGACCTCAGGGCCTTTGAAATGCATTTTCCCCAACGGAGACGAATGCCGGCTTTCCCGAAGCACCGGAGGGCCTCGGCCAGGTTCTCCAAATGTTCCTGGTCGAACGATCTGGTAATGAGGACATCATCAAGGTAGACGGCCACTGTGGGCAACCCCCACAGAATGTTCTCCATCACTCTTTGGATAATCGTGCATGCTGTGGAAACTCCAAACACCCCCTGTGGGTGTTTACGGTGACAAACCGCCGGGAGGCGGGGTCCAAGACCAACTGCAGGTACGTATGGCTCACGCCGAGCTTTGTGAAAGTCCTGCCACCACTGAGCTTGGTGTAGAGGTCCTCAATTCGGAGGTAACGGTCGAGACAGGCGACATGGTTGACCGTCATTTGTAGCCGGCACACAGACGCATGGAACCGCCAGGTTTCAGTTTGAGCACAAAGGGAGCGGCCCAGTCGGCGAACTGAATGGGGAGATAATGCCCAATCATTCCAAGCAGTCCAACTTGGTGTCCACTTTCCGTCGTTAGGCATACGACACAGGTCGAGCTCGGAAATAGAGGGGTGAAGCCAGCGGATCCCCGTTGATCCTGCTCTTTTGATTGTTCCCAAACCATCCTCAAAGACCCCCAGAGAATTTCACCACAACCCTTTTCGGGCCATTCGGGCAAATACGGCAGACTCTCAGCCAGTCCAGTTTCAGGTAGCCAGTCACTACCTTACAAACTTGATCCTCCACCACGGACCACCACCAACGGCACACATGTCGATTGTTGGCCGTACGTCACTGGGACCACAGAGGTGCCTGCAATGGCCAATGGCTCCCCTGCGTATCATTGATTATCATTGAATTTACAGTGCAGAATGTGGCAAGTCAGGCATCAGTATCTCAGAGGGCCAGCGTCTGGAGGCCAGTGCGGATTCTACCAAATGTGTGGCGGCTAACAATTGTGACCGCCACTCTGGTATCAAATTCCATATTGATGAAGTGTCTATCCAGCAACAGCTGGATCGGGGCCACCCCGATTTCGCAGTGCAGCTGCTAATCGTTGCCCACATAGTATGTCCGATCACAAGGAGTTGGTTGAGCCAGAAGGGGCGGCGGGGGCAGGGTCCTCACGTGGCCATCTGGAGCTTGTCTAGGTTCCCCTGTTCGGGAGAGCTGTCTTGTTGGCCTTCGGGCACCCTGCAGTGGTGACCTCTGTCTCTTTTTTAAAATATAAATTTAGAGTACCCAATTCATTTTTTCCAATTAAGGGGCAATTTAGCGTGGCCAATCCACCTACCCTGCACATCTTTGGGTTGTGGGGGCTAAACCCACGCAAACAATGGGGAGACTGTGCAAACTCCACACTGAGACTGACCCAGAGGCGGGATCGAACCTGGGACTGTGAGGCAGCAATACTAACCACCGTGCCACCGTGCTGCCCTGTGATCTCTGCCTCTGCAGCGTTCACCCCACTGCCAGGGTCTCGTTCTTTGGCTCTTGGAAAACTCGGGTCGGCACTCAGATTGGCATCCTAGGCTTTGGACCATCATCCCCTGAAGTCCTTGTACCCCTAGCTCAGCGCTCTTACGGGAGACGGCAATTTCACCCGCTGTAGAGTGAGGTAAGTTTCCATCAAACGTTTCCTCAGCATGGCTACATCGCGATGCCAGACAAACCGGTCTCGCAGGGATTCGTGAAAAGTAGGCCTAAATTCACAGGTTTCAGCGAGCTTCCGCAATCACGCCAAAAAGTCTCTGTTGGACTCCTCTTGGGCCTAGGTGAAAGCGGAACCTGCGGATGATAATCGGGGGCTTTCCCCAACCAGGGATACTAGTGTAGCAAAGGACAGGGAGTTCCGCACATCTGGGTGGGTTAATCTCTTGATTACTGCATAGGCCGGTCCACCAAGGCCTCCAGTAAGCCCACATGTTTGTCGTTCCTCTGACAATCATATTTGTCCTGAAAAGATACTGCATTCGCTCAATATACTGAGCCCAATCAACGGTACTCACATCAAACAGCTCCAACTTCCCAATGCGGGACATCTCGGTCGGATGAAGAGAGGCTTCCTGAGGCCGAAATGGTCTGGGTATGCAGCTCCACTTCAACCTCATCGCCAGTGTAGAGTCCGACATACGGGAACACACAGTTGGATACAAAACGAATACAGATTTATTTCTCAAACAGCAATCTCTTCACTCACCGAAGGGTCCTCCTCCCCGACCTGCAGCCAAGTCAGGGCTTTTATATTGAGAGGCTCCCCCTGTTAAAGGGGAAGCCCCACCTCATTTACTGGGATGTTCGAATTCTGAGGTGGTTAAGGGGAAACGGACGGTACACACATAGTTTCCAAAATGACTTCCGGTTGTGGCGATGACCAGCTAAGCCGCACGTTTCGGCACCTCCCGTTTCAACTGACTTTTGGGCTCTTATCGGGAGCCCCAACGGAAATTTTTTGCGGCCAAACCCAGTGTGAGGTGACAAAGGAAGGAGTCCCCACGGGTGTGGATGGAAAGGAGTGACAGTAGTGGCCAGATTACGGAGGATCCTTTGGAGCAGCGGCAGAGAAGAGAAGGGAGAAGCAAGATGGAGGCCGAGGGAGCCCAGATGGTATGGGGCCCGGAACAGCAGGAGTTCCTCCGACGATGTGTGGAGGAGCTCAAGAAGGAGGTGCTGGCGCCGATGTTGCTGGCGATTGAGGGACTGAAGGAGACGCAAAAGACCCAGGCGATGGAGCTCCGTGGAGTGAAGGCAAAGGCAGCCGAGAACGAAGACGAGATACAGGGCTTGGTGGTGAAGACGGAGACGCACGAGGCACTACACAAGAGGTGCATAGAAAGGCTGGAAGCCCTGGAAAATAGCTCGAGGAGGAAGAATCTAAGGATTTTGGGTCTTCTCGAAGGGACAGAGGGAGCTGATGTTGGGGCGTATGTGAGTACGATGCTCCATACTTTAATGGGAGCTGAGGCCCCGACGGGCCCCCTGGAAGTGGAGGGAGCAACCGGGTCCTCGTGAGAAGACCAAAGGCAGGGGAAATACCGCGAGCAATAGTGGTGAGGTTTCACCGCTACAAGGACAGGGAGATGGTCCTGAGATGGGCTAAGAAGACACGGAGTAGCAGGTGGGAGAACGCGGTGATCTGCGTGTATCAAGATTGGAGTGCGGAGGTGGCGAGAAGGAGGGCGAGTTTCAATCGGGCCAAGGCGGCGCTCCACAGGAAGAAAGTAAAATTTGGAATGCGGCAGCCGGCAAGACTGTGGGTTACACACCAGGGCAAACACCACTACTTCGAGACGGCAGAGGAGGCGTGGACATTTATTCAAGAAGAGAAGTTGGACTAGATTTGAGGAATTGATGTTTGGAAAGAAGTAGCGAGGTGGTGGCAAAGAAATGCAAAGGAGGGAGAGGAGGAGGGTTTATCTGTAAAAATGTTAGACGGCGCCCCCATTTCTTCGTGTGTGTGTGTGTGTGTGTCCCCCGATGGGGGGGACACGAAGAAATGTGGGCGCCGGTGGGAAAGGGGACAGGGGAGGGGAGAGGGAGCTGCGCCACTAGGGGCGGGGCTGAGAGGGAAGCGCGGGTTTTTTTCCCGCGCTATGGAAATTGCGGCGGGAAAAGTGGGCACAGGAAGGAAGGGGGCCTCACACGCAGGGAGGCCAAGGTTAACGGGGGAGGCCGAGGTCAGCCAGAGTTTGCTGACTCCCGGAAGCAATATGGGGGGAGCAATCAAGCTAGAAGGGAATCTAGCGGGGGGGGGGGTTAACTGGGTTGCTGCTGCTGAGGGTAAGGGGGAGCTGATACGGGATGGGATGGCCGGGACGGGAGGGCGGCGTCTGGGGGACAAACGGGTGCGTGGGACCCGGGTGAGGAGCTGGTTTAAAAAAGGGGATGGCTAGTCGACAATGGGGGGGTGGGTAAAGGGCCCCCCAACCCGGTTGATCATGTGGAACGTGAGAGGGCTGAACGGGCCGATTAAGAGGGCAAGGGTATTTGCGCACCTAAAGAGACTGAAGGCGATGTGGTTATGCTTCAGGAGACGCACCTGAAATTGGCGGATCAGGTCAGATTAAGGAAAGGATGGGTGGGACAGGTATTCCACTCAGGCTTAGATACGAAAGATAGAGGGGTGGCAATACTGGTGGGGAAACGGGTATTGTTTGAGGCTAAGACCATAGTGATGGACAGTAGTACGTGATGGTGAGTGGCAGATTGCAAGGTGAGGCGGTGGTGCTGGTGAACATATATGCCCCGAACTGGGATGACGCGGGTTTTATGAAGCGTATGTTGGGGCGCATCCCGGACCTAGAGATAGGAAATTTGGTAATGGGGGGACTTCAACACGGTGCTGGACCCAGGGCTGGACCGGTCCAGATCTAGGACCGGGAGGAGGCCGGCAGCGGCCAAGGTGCTTAAGGGGTTTATGGAGCAGATGGGAGGAGTAGATCCCTGGAGATTTGCTAGACCGAGGAGTAAAGAGTTTTCCTTCTTCTCCCACGTCCATAAAGTATACTCCCGGATAGACTTTTTTGTCCTAGGAAGGGCGCTGATCCCGAAACTGGTAGGAACGGAATATTCGGCTATAGCCGTTTCAGATCACGCCCCACATTTGGTGGATCTGGATCTAGGAGAGGAGAAGGAGCAGCGCCCACTTTGGAGATTAGACATGGGACTGTTGGCGGACGGGGGGTATGTGAAGGGTGAGGGGATGTATTGAAAGATACCTAGAGGTCAATGATGATGGAGCGGTCCAGGTGGGAGTAGTATGGGAGGCGCTGAAGGCGGTGGTTAGGGGGGAGCTGATTTCCATAAGAGCCCACAGGGGGAAACAAGAGGGTAAAGAAAGGGAGAGACTGATTGGGAAGATCCTGAGGGTGGATAGGCAATATGCGGAGGCCCCGGATGAAGGGCTATACAGGGAAAGACGGAGACTCCAGACGGAGTTTGACCTGCTGACCACGGGTAAGGCGGAGTCGCAGTGGAGGAAGGCACAGGGAATACAATACGAATATGGGGAAAAGGCGAGCCGATTGCTGGCCCAACAACTTAGGAAGAGGGGGGCGGCGAGAGAGATCGGAGGAGTTAGGGACGGGGAGGGAAGGATGGAGCAGAGAGCGGGGAGGGTGAACGGAGTGTTTAAGTCATTTTATGAGAGGCTGTATATAAGTCCCAACTCCCGGAGGGGAAAGAGGGAATGATACACTTCCTGGACCAGCTGGAGTTCCCGAGGGTTGAGGAGCAGGAGGTGGCAGGTTTGGGAGCGCAGATTGAGGTGGAGGAGGTGATTAAAGGAATTGGGAACATGCAGGCAGGAAAGGCCCCGCCCGGGACCAGATGGGTTCCCGGTGGAATTTTACAGGAAATATGTGGACCTACTGGCCCCACTCCTGACGAGAACCTTCAATGAGGCTAAGGAAAGGGGGACACTACCCCCGACAATGTCGGAGGCGACGATATCGTTGATCCTGAAACGAGACAAAGACCCGCTGCAGTGCGGGTCATACAGGCCCTTCTCCCTCCTAAATGTAGATGCCAAGTTACTGGCCAAAGTGATGGCGACAAGGATAGAGGACTGTGTCCCAGGGGTGGTACATGATGACCAGACAGGGTTTGTTAAAGGGAGGCAATTGAATGCCAATATACGAAGGTTGCTGGGGGTGATGATGATGCCCCCACCGGAGGGGGAGGCGGAGATAGTGGTGGCGATGGATGCAGAGAAGGCATTTGATAGAGTGGAGTGGGACTACCTGTGGGAGGTACTGAAGAGATTTGGATTTGGAGAGGGGTTCATCAGATGGGTTCAGCTCCTGTACGGGGCCCTGGTGGCAAGCGTGGTTACAAATAGGAAACGATCCGACTATTTCCGATTACATAGGGGCACAAGACAGGGGTGCCCCCTGTCCCCGTTACTGTTCGCGTTGGCAATCGAGCCAGTGGCAATAGCGCTGAGGGGCTCTAAGAAGTGGAGGGGGGTGCTCAGAGGAGGAGAGGAACATCGGGTGTCATTATATGCGGATGACTTGCTGCTATATGTGGCGGACCCAGTGGAGGGGATGCCAGAGATAATGCAGACACTCAGGGAGTTTGGAGAGTTCTCGGGATATAAATTGAATATGGGAAAGAGTGAACTTTTTGTGATGCACCCTGGGGAACAGGGCAGGGGGATAGACGATCTGCCGCTGAGGAGAGTAGCAAGGGATTTTCGATATCTAGGGATCCAGGTGGCCAGGAACTGGGGAACCTTGCATAAACTTAACTTGACGCGACTGGTAGAGCAGATGGAGGAGGACTTTAAGAGGTGGGACATGGTGCCCCTGTCATTGGCGGGCAGAGTACAGGCGGTTAAAATGGTGGTCCTCCCGAGGTTTCTTTTCGTGTTTCAGTGCCTCCCCATACTGATTACAAAGGCCTTTTTCAAGAAAGTGGACAGGAGTATTATGAGCTTTGTGTGGGCTGGAAAGACCCCGAGGGTAAAGAGGGGGTTCCTGCAGCGCAATAGGGACAGAGGGGGACTGGCACTGCCGAGTCTGAGTGACTATTATTGGGCCGCCAACGTGTCTATGATATGTAAGTGGATGAGGGAAGAAGAAGGGGCTGCGTAGAAAAGGCTGGAGATGGCGTCCTGTTTAACAAGTTTAAGGGAACAAGGGAACAAGTTTAAAAGCACTGGCGACGGCGCCGTTATCGTTCCCTCCGAAAAAATACACCACAAACGCAGTAGTGGTGGCGACTTTGAAGATTTGGGGGCAGTGGAGACGACATAGGGGAGTGAAGGGTGCCTCGGTGTGGTCCCCGATAAGGAACAATCACAGGTTCGTCCCGGGGAGGATAGATGGGGGATTCCAATCTTGGCAGCGAGCAGGAATTGGGAAGTTGAAGGACTTGTTCTTGGACGGGACGTTCGCGAGTTTGGGAGCATTGGTAGAAAAATACGGGTTGCCACCTGGGAATGCCTTCCGATATATGCAAGTGAGGGCATTTGCGAGGCAACAGATGAGGGAATTTCCGCAGCTCCCGGCGCAAGGGATCCAGGACAGAGTGATTTTGGGGCATGGGTCGGTGAAGGTAAAGTGTCCGATATATACAGGGAAATGAGAGACGAGGGGGAGACGATGGTAGAGGAGCTAAAGGGTAAATGGGAGGAGGAGCTGGGGGAAGAGATTGAGGAGGGGCTGTGGGCAGATGCCCTAAGTAGGGTAAATTCCTCGTCCTCGTGTGCCAGGCTTAGCCTGATCCAATTCAAGGTTCTACACAGGGCACATATGACGGGAGCAAGGCTGAGTAGATTTTTGGGAGTGGAGGATAGGTGCGGGAGGTGCGCAGGAAGCCCGGCGAACCACACCCACATGTTTTGGTCATGTCCAGTATTGCATGAGTTCTGGGTGGGTGTGGCAAGAGTGATTTCAAAGGTGGTGGGGGTCCGGGTCGAACCGAGCTGGGGGTTAGCTATATTTGGGGTTGCAGAAGAGCCGGGAGTGCAGGAGGCGAGAGAGGCCAATGTTTTGGCCTTTGCGTCCCTAGTAGCCCGGCGAAGGATTCTACTTCTGTGGAAAGAAGCTAAACCCCCGGGCGTGGAGGCCTGGATAAACGACATGGCAGGGTTTATAAAATTGGAGCGAATAAAATACGCACTAAGAGGTTCGGCTCAAGGGTTCACCAGGCGGTGGCAACCGTTCCTTGACTATCTCGCAGAGCGATAAGGGAAAACAGGAAAGACAGCAGCAGCAACCCAGGGGAGGGGGGGGGGGGGGGGGGGGCGAAGGGGGGGTGCGGGGGGGGGGGGGGTGTATTCGGTGTTGGTTTTTTTTTGTTCTTTTTCTTTCCATGCTAGTTGTTTATATTTATTTTTTCAGTATTATTATTTCTCTTTTCTTGTTCTTTTTCTGCACTTGTTGTTAGTTTAATATATTGTTTAAATAACGGTCAATGTACATTTTGTTACAAAGTTGTAAAAAAGGAAAATTCTTTTTGATCGAAAAACTTTAATAAAATATATTTCAAAAAAATATATATAGTTTCCAAAACTGTAAGCAGTAAACTTAAACAGAATCCATTGAATCCCTACAGTGCAGAAGAAGATCATTCGGGCCATCGCATCTCCACCCTCCGAAAGGGCACTCTACCCAAGCCCACTCCCCTGCCCTATCCCCATAAGCCCGTGCCTTGATCATGGCCAATCCACCTAACCTCCACATCTTTGGACACTAAGGGGCAATTTAGCATGGCCAATCCACCTAACCGGCACACCTTTGGATTGTGGGAGAAAACCGGAGCACCCAGAAGAAACCCATGCAGACATGGGGAGAACATGCAAACTCCACACGGTCATCCAAGGCAGGAATCGAAACCGGGCGCTGTGAAGTAGCATTGCTACTAACTACTGCGCCACCATGCCAGTGAACATTTAATGCCATCACATTACATATTCTGACTTTTGTATTAATTTAACAATGCACTCAGTCATATGCATTGAGATGGAAGATTTGTTCATCAACTAAAAGTACTGTAGTTCACCTCGTAACCTAATCGCTTAAGTATGGTGGACATTTTCTCTCACGAATAGGATATTGTCTTACATCAAATGTGATCACATTTTTCATCTAAGATGTCGATCAGGACCCTACAAACAATGACTTCAGTGCTTTTAAGGATGAAATGTTTCATGCGATGCTTTGCAAACCGAGCTTGGCAATGATCATTAATCCGTTTTTGTTGGTCACGACAAATGGTTGGATGTCAGAGGGGGTTGTTTGCTTCCCAACATGACCCTCATGTTTCACAAACAATTTATCTCCAGGCTTCAGCAGTGTAATTCTAGATTTCATGTTTTGCTCTCCATTTACTCTCATTCAATCCTTCTGTTCTCAATCATGTTCACGTACATGTTGATCATTAACTCTGCGGCATAGCTCAGGAAGACATGTGTCAGGGTGGCATGTGATGCAGTGGTTAGCACTGGGACTGCGCCGCTGAGGACCCGGGTACGAATCCCGGCCCTGGGTCACTGACTGTGTGGAGTTTGCACATTCTCCCCATGTCTGTGTGGGTTTCACCCCCACAACCCAAAGATGTGCAAGTTAGGTGGATCGTGTCATAATATCCACTCATGTATATAATGAGATGCAGACAGGAAGTGATTGACACATAGGATGGCCAGTAAGCATACAACACAGCACAGCCAATCACCAGACAGGACACTACCACTATGAAGCCAGAGGGCACTAGGTTTCCTGCTCTCTCGGGACCCAGCTATTGAGACAGTCAGAGTCCACGAGCCAGCAAGCACAAACACCATGCGGTAGCTAGTAAGTATGGTCAGGCTACTACAAGGTCACTAGTCAGATCAGTATAGTGTCGATCCACAGCTGAATATGTACAGCAGTTCATCTAGTTGAGTAAAACAGTGTTGGATCTTCTCCTGTGTTAGACGTCTGTTTCTAACTTCCCTGCATCGAGTGCAGTCCACATCGAACCTTCAAGCAAAAGTTCCTCTTATACATTCAGGCCTCCGACCTCGAGGCAGCATCGGATGCCAGGAAGATCGCGCTATTTCTCTCCACTGCGGGGGACCACGCCATCCATATCTACAATTCACTTACGTTCGCCGACGGCAAAAACAAAACAAAATTCAAAACAGTTCTGCTGAAGTTTGACAGCCACTGCGACATTGAGGTGAATGAGAGCTTTGAACAGTACATCTTCCAGCAGAGGCTTCAGGGTAAGGATGAAGCTTTTCAGTCCTTCTTGACCCATCTCCTAATCCTAGCGCGATCATGTAACTATGACTCGACGGCTGATTCCATGATCCGGGATCAGATCATTTTCGGGGTCCACTCCGACTCCATGCGGCAGCAGCTCCTTAAAATCAAACAGTTGACCCTCTCTGTTGCTATCGAGACGTGCGTTGTCCATGAGCATGCCAAGAATCGTTACTCCCACATCAGGGTGGCAGAAACTGCAAAGCTGGTCTCCCATGAGGCAGAAAGGGTGCAGGCCATTGCACAGATGCAGGGCCTGAGCATCAAGGAGAGTGGCCGTTTTGCGCGCTTTTCCCGGGTCCCTGCGCATGCGCGCCACAAATGAGTGGATGATGAGACCGGAAACCCGACTGCGCAGGTGTGTACGTCGGCTGACCGCACTGCGCATGCGGGATGGCGCACGGATCGTGCTGACGTCAGCGGCATGACGTGTCCGAATTGTGGCTCCACCCACTTAAAGTAGCAATGTCCTGCAAGAGGACGCCGATATCTCCAGTGTGGCAAGTTTGGCCACTACGCAGCTCTCTCAGACCCGCTCCACCGCTCAGCAGCCAGCGATCCCAGCTGCGGCGCAGAAGTATCCGCTCAATACAACAAGTCATGCCAGATTCTGATCCCGACAGCCCAACGGACCCTGATGCTGACTGCCACAAGTCTCCATATCGGGTGGGCATCATAACCACACATGAGCTGGCCTCCACCACACCTGTGCAACGCCTCTCGATCCTCAGTGTGGATCCCGACGATGAGTGGTGTGCTGTCCTCACAGTTAACAAGGCTCGCATCCGATTTAAACTGGACACCGGCGCGTCTGCGAACCTCATCTCACAATCCAACCTCGACACCATCCGGGCCTGACCAAGCATTCTTCCACCGGCCTGCCAGCTCCTTGACTATAATGGCAATGCCATAGCTGCCAGTGGCTCGTGTCAACTAAGGGTATCCAATGAGGCGATCAAGACAACGTTACGATTTGAAATCGTCAGGCCTGACAGGGCGTCCCTGCTTGGTGCTCGCGCCTGCAAGCTCCTGAACCTGGTTCAGCAAGTCCACACCATGTCGTCGTCACCGGCGACGGCCTCGCCCGATGGAAATTTGCAAGCCGACATAGACGACATTATCACGCAGTACCACGGTGTATTCGATGGAATGGGCATGCTCCCATACCGATACAAAATACTGCTCAAGCCGAACGCCACCCCTGTAATCCAAGCACCACGCCGGGTGCCGGCGCCCCTCAAGGATCGTCTGAAAAAGCAACTACAGGACCTCCAAGACCAGGGCATCATCTCGAAGGTCACGGAGCCAACAGACTGGGTCAGCTCCATGGCATGCGTAAAGAAGCCATCAGGGGAGCTCCGCATTTGCATTGATCCCAAGGATCTAAACCGCAACATCATGCGGGAGCACTACCCGATCCCGCAGCGTGAAGAGTTAACCAGTGAGATGGCTTATGCCAAATTCTTCATTAAGCTGCACGCCTCCCGGGGATTTTGGCAAATACAGCTGGACACAGCAGTCCAGTCACAAGCTGTGCACGTTCAACGCCCCGTTCGGTCGCTACTGCTACAACCGCATGCCTTTCGGTATCATATCTGCCTCCGAAGTGTTTCATCGCATCATGGAACAGATGATGGAGGGCACCGAGGGGGTACGCGTATATGTGGACGACGTGATCATCTGGTCCACAACGCCCTAAGAACACATCGCTCGCCTCAAGCAGGTCTTCCAGCGAATTCATGAACATGGTCTCCAGCTCAACAGGGCCAAATGCTCATTTGGTCAATCGGATATAAAGTTTCTAGGCAACCACATCTCGCGGCAGGGTGTGCGGCCAGGCGCCGACAAGGTCTTGGCGATCAACGCCATAAAGACCCCGGAGGACAAGAAGGCGGTCCTCCGCTTCCTCGGGATGGTCAACATTTTCGGGAAATTCATTCCCAATATGGCATCCCACACCACAGCCCTCCGCCATCTCATTAAGAAGTCAACGGAATTCCAATGGCTGCCCACACATCAAGCGGAGTGGCTTGAGCTGAAGGCAAAGCTCACCACAGCCCGGTTCTAGCGTTCTTTGACCCAACCAAGGAAACCAAGATATCAACTGATGCAAGCCAGGACGGCATTGGGGCAGTGCTCCTCCAGCGAGATGACTCCTCGTCCTGGGCTCCAGTGGCATGTGCCTCCAACGGTATGCCCAGATCGAAAAGGAGTGTCTGCCTTTGTTAAGTTGTAAAAATGGAAAATTTTTGTTTGAAAAATTTCAATAAAATATATTTCAAAAAAAAAAGAAAAGGAGTGTCTAGGTCTCCTGACAGGAATAGTCAGGTTTCATGATTACGTTTACGGCCTGCTGAAATTCACGGTGGAAACGGACCACAGGCCTCTCGTCCACATAATCCAGAAGGATTTAAATGACATGACACCTCGGTTACAGCGAATTCTTCTTCGACTCCGCCGCTATGACTTCGAACTGGTCTACACACCAGGCAAAGAGCTGATCATTGCAGATGCCCTATCCCGGTCCATCACCATACCGTGTGAACAAGGGGACTTTATCTGCCACATAGAAGCACAAGTGCCACCAACCTCCCAGCCTCTGACGAATGGGTGGTCCAAATTTGTGAGGAAACGGCCAAGGATCCTTTACTGCAGCGTGTGATGCAGCACCTTACCATGGCTGGCAGACGGGACAATGTTCCCATTTCTTTAATGTTAAAGATGAGCTGACGGTTGTGGAGGGAATCCTTCTGAAACTCGACAGGATCGTTATTCCTCAAAGCATGCAGGCTATGGTGCTGGGTCAACTCCATGAGGGTCACCTTGGAGTCGAGAAATGCCGACGCAGAGCTCGGGAGGCGGTTTACTGACCGGGCATTAATTAGGATATTCATAGAATTCATAGAATTCACAATGCAGAAGGAGGCCATTCGGCCCATCGAGCCTGCACTGGCTCTTGGAAAGAGCATCCTACCCAAGCCCACACCTCCAGCCCATAACCCAGTAACCCCACCCAACACTAAGGGCAATTTTGGACACTAAAGGCAATTTATCATGGCCAATCCACCTAACCTGCACATCTTTGGACTGTGGGAGGAAACCGGAGCACCCGGAGGAAACCCACGCACACACGGGGAGAACGTGCAGACTCCGCACAGACAGTGACCCAAGCCGGGAATCGAACCTGGGACCCTGGAGCTGTGAAGCGATTGTGCTAACCACCATGCTACCGTGCTGCCCTTGACAACATATTGACAACGCGGTCCTCAACTGCCCCACCTGTCAGAAGTTTCAACCGGCTCAACCCAAGGAAATACTGCAACAGCACCAGATCGTGACCTCTCTGTGGTCCAAAGTAGGTGGAGACATTTTTTACGCCAAGGGGCATGACTACGTACTCCTGGTCGACTAGTTCTCCAGTTACCCAGAAGTGGTGAAACTGTCCGACCTCACGTCGTAGGCGGTCATCAAAGCCTGCAAAGAAATATTCGCCAGGCACGGGATACCGCTCACGGTAATGGGCGACAACGGTCCATGCTTTTACAGCCAAGAATGGTCTGATTTTGCACAGTCCTACAACTTCCGTCACGTTACCTCCAGTCCCCACTACCCGCAATCAAACGGGAAGGCCGAGAAAGGGGTCCATATTGTCAAGCGGTTGCTGTGCAAAGCTACAGACTCAGGCTCTGACTTCAACCTGGCAATGCTGGCATACAGGGCAAACTCACTGTCCACTTGGTTGGCTCCAGTGCAGATGCTCATGAATCGCACTCTGAGGATCACAGTTCCAGCCATCCATGTTCCAGACCTTGACCACCTCACGGTACTACAAAACGTGCAGCAGTCTCGGGCCAAACAGAAGGCCACATATGATGCTCATGCCATGGATTTACCTGAGCTGGCTCCAGCCGATCATGTTCACGTCCAGTTGCCTGAGGGTGGTTGGTCAGCCACAGCTGTTGTTGTCAAACAAGTTGCCCCGAGGTCTTTCATTGTTTGCATCGTCGATGGCTCCCTGCTACGGCGCAACAGACGGGCATTGCGAAGAGTTCCACGCCCAGCAGCTGACCACAGTGCTCCGCCGGCTATCATGCTTCTTCCAGACATACCCTGCCACGAGGCCACCGATCTGCCAGCGATCCTGCCGGCCCACGCGACCACCACAATGGCAGCGATCCCATCTCTCCATGTGAAGGCGGCTCCTGATCCACCTCTGCGGCGATCAACAAGAATTCGTTGCCCGCCACAAAGACTGCATCTGTAGACTTAACTTTTGTAAATTTTTGTGACTGAATCCATCGACTTAACTCTTGCAAATATTGCTTAGTTTGCCATGTATCTGCACTATCGACACCTTCCCATGTATATACGTTAGTTCAATCACCGTTTGTATATAGTCAGGCATATATATATATATATATAACATATACACCTCAGTATTTATTTAACTCAAAAAAAAGGGGGGAGATGTCATAATATCCACTCATGTATATAATGAGATGCAGACAGGAAGTGATTGACACATAGGATGACCAGTAAGCATACAACACAGCACAGCCAATCACCAGACAGGACACTACCACTATAAAGCTAGAGGGTACCAGGTTTCCTGCTCTCTCGGGGCCCAGCTACTGAGACAGTCAAAGTCCACGAGCTAGCAAGCACAAACACCATGCAGTAGCTAGTAAGTCTTGTCAGGCTACTACAAGGTCACTAGTCAGATCAGTATAGTGTCGACCCACAGCTGAATATGTACAACAGTTCATCTAGTTGAATAAAACAGTGTTGGATCTTCTCCTGTGTTAGGCATCTGTTTCTAACTTCCCTGCATCAAGTGCAGTCCACATCGAACCAACCTGCCTTACACATCAGATTGGCCACTCTAAATTGCCCCTTAATTGGAAAAAAAAATAATTGGGCACTCATAATTTTTAAAAAAGGAAGGCATGTGTGCACAGGACGTACAAAGGTAAGTAGAGCTGGAAGTAGTCCAGTGAGGAGTCATTCTGTAATTGCGAAGAAAACGGTACAACTCTTGATTCTACAACTTGCTCTCAGCTGTAGCAGTATGGAGAACCTTTTCCCAGGTACGCACAAATTTCTTGACTTCTCCATTAGGTCTTGGCCAATGGCGTGTAATTTTTCGATGAATGAAACCGTGGTGGTTTGTGAATTTATGAAACTATTTATTGTTGAATGGGGATCAATTATCACTTCTCACAGTTTGAAAGAGGCCAAAGCAAAAATCTGGTCAAGCTTTCAGATTACTTCTTGTGGTAAACACCACTGGTAACACATTACATGTATTACGGTACTTCCACTGTATTTCATTGAGACAGACATAACTAATTCTATGACTGGAAATCTGCTGTAGACACCAGTGACAATGTGCAAGCGTTCGTCTGCAAAATCAATGTAAACCTAAATCCATAGTCCTCGAGATAATTCAGGCACCTTGAGCGGATCTTGAAGATTTGGCATTGTGGTTACTTGACATGACAAACACTGATTGATTTTGTGTTCAACAATGCCTTTCCCCAAGTAAGTTGTTGGTTTTAACAATTCCCAGGTGACCTTCATCTGCTATATCTATAATATATTCCCTCAATGAGTGTGGAATAACAGTACAGTTGCTGTGTACAGAGCAGATGTGGTGGTAACAGTGAACTAATTTTAAACATTGTGAAGATCTTGCAGTGTAGAATTTACATAGAAGTGGAGACACTCGCTCCATCACACCTTTCAGTTTTGTGATTCAATCGCTGTCTAACATAGTTCCAAAGCCTCATCTTGTTCAGTAGTCGCTTTGATGTCAGCTGATTTTAGCAACTTTGGCACTGTGAGGCAGCACGGTGGCGCAGTGGGTTAGCCCTGCTGTTTCACGGTGCCGAGGTCCCAGGTTCGATCCCGGCTCTGGGTCACTATCCGTGTGGAGTTTGCACATTCTCCCTGTGTTTGCGTGGGTTTCACCCCCACAACCCAAAGATGTGCAGGGTAGGTGGATTGGCCACGCTAAATTGCCGCTTAATTGGAAAAAAAATAATTGGGTACTCTAAATTTATATTTAATTTTTTTTTAAACTTTGGCACTGTGTTTAGACTACCATAGTTAAGATGCTGTTCAGTAACATTTCTTAATGACCAGTAGGACCAATTGGCATCAAAGAATGTTGTGAATGATAGTCTGCTGGGTTGAGCTTGTCTGGTTCATATTCGACATGGAACATCTAATCTTGTAGTTCGAGTAAGTGGTTTGGTATGTGGAATGTTAAGCTTACTAGTGGTCTATGATATTACTTCAAATTCACTTCCATAAAAGTAGAGATGAAAGTGTATGACACCTCATAATAATAATAATGATCTTTATTGTCACAAGTAGGCTTACATTAACACTGCAATGAAGTTACTGTGAAAAGCCCCTAGTCGCCACATTCCGGTACACAGAGGGAGAATTCAGAATGTTCAAATTACCTAACAGCACCTCTTTCGGGATTTGTGGGAGGAAACCGGAGCACCCGGAGGAAACCCACGCAGACACGGGGAGAATGTGCAGACTCCACACAGACAGTGATCCAATCGAACCTGGGATTCTTGAGCTGTGAAGCAACAGTGCTACCCACTGTGCTACCGTGCTGCCCCTCAAATGAGATTGAGAATGCCTCTCTCTCTGTGAATAACGTTGTTCTAACGGGTTAGTGATCTGCTTGCCATCACAGAAATTGATGGGTTATCTGTCTCGTCATTCTGCAGGAAATCTGCTCTTAAACCAACTGGGCTAGCACGCATGACTAGCTGGGTAGTTCTCTCAGGTTCAAAGTAGGCGTTTATGCAATTTTCTGACAACCCTCATTTGTTCAAATGTGCATACCATTTTGTGATTTAGGCCACTCTCATTTGTCGGTTGGTGGGGGGGGAGGGGGGGGCGGGGGGCGGGGGGGCGGGGAGGAGTGGCATATATCGTAGCAAGATCAGGAATGAAGCGGCTGCAGTACATGACAAGTCCTCAAAGACTCCAAACTTTCTGCACATTTGAAGGATTTACAGCATTTACAATGGCTTCATATTTTTGTGGATCAGGTGGTACTCCTTCACTGCTGAACACATGACCAAAGAATTAAATTCTACTTTCATTGAACAGGGGCTTGTCTTTGTTCAAGGTGATGTTACATTCTCTAAGATTTTTCAGGCACCCATGTTTCAAATTCACTTCCAGTGTGATCATAGGTGAGATACTGTTATCAATGATGTTCAGCTTGCCTTCAAATCCTTACAGCTGTCATAGTCGAGACGTGAAGGAAAATAAATATCCATATATTTGTCAGCTGGACTACTTTATACAGTCATTTTATATGTGCTTTTTAAAATGCACAACTGCAGAGCTGACAAGATGGCTCCAGCTGGTCACAAGCTGGCTTCTGGAAGTCTCTGAGCAGTTTCAAAGTGAACAAAAGCTAACACCTTGAATGTCTGGAATGTAACAGGATTTGCATTGTATAAACATTCCAGCCAATCTAACACAATGGCCCAACAGATGGTCAGTCTGTTGCAGGCAGTTACAGACAACATCAGCAGTTTGCAAGTCCTAATCTCCAATAATGGTGCTAATAGCCTAATCTCTGTTGTGTTATTCACCCTGGGGTAACACGGACTGCAACACAATGCAGTTAACTGATCAAGCATACACCAAATGTAGGCGTTGGTTCAATAAGATTTATTGAACTTCAGTAACGAAGCACACAGCTGCATGTTGGTTGACTCTCTACTATGCTAAGTAAACTATATACAGCAATTGGTGAGTGAATGGATATGTACATGTAAGGTGTCTAGCGTGCAGAAACATAACAGTATATTTACAAAGGAACTATTTATAAGTCCAGTCATTGGGGCTGTCGTCGGATTCTTGTGGACCGCCTGAGAGGTGGAGGTGGGGTTGATGGTGTCTTGAAAGGTTGGCATGCAGCCAGATTGGTGGCGTCGTGGAGCGAGGTGTCCGGATAAGGCAGAACGACATTTGGGAACATGAGATCCGGTGGTGGACAGGCAGGTTTGCGTAGTGCCCTTCTGTTGCATCTGACAATAGATCCATCAGCCATGCGAACCGCCAATGACCTGGGAGCAGCCTGTCGAACAACAACAGCTGGAGCTGACCAGCCTCCACCAGGCAACTTGATTCGAACAGCTTCCTTCGGAGAGAGCACGGGCAGATCAGTAGCATGAGCATCATATGTTATCTTTTGCCGGGTTCTGCTCTGCTGCATCTTTTGCAGCACTGGAAGGTGATCCAGGTCAGGTACATGAATGGCTGGAACAGTCGTCCGCAGGTTACGATTCATAAGGAGCTGTGCCGGAGACATACCGTTGGACAGAGGGGTTGCCCTCTATGCCAGAAGAGCAAGATTAAAGTCCGAAGCTGAGTCAGCAGCCTTACAGAGCATCTGCTTCACGATATGGACCCCTTTTTCGACCTTCCCATTCGATTGTGGGTAATGCAGGCTCGAGGTGATGTGCTGGAAGTGGTATTGCTTTGCAAAGTTGGACCATTCTTGACTATAGAAACAGGGAGCGTTGTCGCTCATAACTGTGAGCGGGATTCCATGCCTGGCAAATGCCTCCTTGCAGGCCTTTATGACAGTCCTGGATGTTAGGTCAGACAGTTTCACTACCTCGGGGTAACTGGAGAAGTAATCAGTTATCAGGACGTTGGCGTCAACGCCGACCTTAGACCACGGAGAGGTCACGATCTCGTGCTGCTGGAGCGTTTCTTTGGGCTGAGCAGGCTGGAAGCACTGGCAGGTCACGCAATTGAGGACCATATTTGATATATCCTCATTGATGCCGGGCCAATAGACAGCCTGCCGGGCCCTGCGCCTGCACTTCTCAATACCTAGGTGTCCCTCATGTATCTGCATGAGCACCAAGCTCTGGAGGCTGCGCGGAATGACAATGCGATCCAGTTTCAGAAGGATCCCCTCAACAACAGTTAGGTCATCCTTGACATTATAGTATTGGAGGCATTGCCCTTTCTGCCAGCCATTCGTGAGGTGATGTCTGACCCGCTGCAGAAGAAGTAGGGGCTGTTTAGCACAGGGCTAAATCGCTGGCTTTGAAAGCAGACCAAGGCAGGCCAACAGCACGGTTTGATTCTCATAACAGCCTCCCCGAACAGGCACCGGAATGTGGCGACTAGGGGCTTTTCACAATAACTTCATTTGAAGCCTACTTGTGACAATAAGCAATTTTCATTTCATTTCATTTCAAGAGGGTCCTTGGCGGTCTCTTCTCGAATGATGATGAGTCGTTCGTCGGATGTCGGGAGGGTGCTGGCACACAGTTGCACCTGTGCCTCAGTGTCGTGTATGAAGTCTATCTGCTCACATCGCGAGGTGATGGCACGCGACAGGGCATCCGCGATGATTAGCTCCTTTCCAGGTGTGTAAACCAGTTCAAAATCATCCCTGCAGAGTCGAAGGAGAATGCACTGGAGCCTGGGTATCATGTCATTTAAGTCCTTGTGTATAATGTGCACTAGGGGTCTGTGGTCCATCTCTACTGTAAAGGTCGGGAGACCATAGACATAATCGTGGAATTCCACGATGCCAGTGAGAAGGCCCAGGCATTCTTTCTCTATTTGAGCATATCGTTGCTCAGTGGGGGTCATGGCCTTTGACACGTAGGCCACTGGCGCCCAGGACGAGGTGTCGTCCTTCTGGAGGAGCACCGCCCCAATGCTGTCCTGGCTGGCGTTTGTGGAGATTTTAGTCTCCCTCGCTGGGTCAAAAAAAGCTAGAACAGGAGCGGTGGTTAGCTTCGCTTTCAACTCAAGCGACTCTGCTTGATGCATGCGGGTAGACACTGAAAAGTGGTGGACTTCTACACCTGGTGCCTGAGGGCCGTGGTGTGTGACGCGAGGTTGGGAATGAACTTCCCCAAACAATTTACCGTCCCCAGGAAGCGGAGGACCGCCTTCGTGTCCTCTGGGCCTCTGGGGTCTTCATTGTGTTGATGGCCTTGACTTTGTCCGAGTCTGGTTGCACGCCCTGCTGGGAGATCTGATCACCCAGAAACCTAATTGACGACATGCCAAAGGAGCATTTGGTTTTATTTAATTTCAGGCCATTGGCATGTAACAGGGGCTGTTTAGCACAGGGCTAAATCGCTGGCTTTGAAAGCAGACCAAGGCAGGCCAGCAGCACGGTTCGATTCCCGTAACAGCCTCCCCGAACAGGCGCCAGAATGTGGCGACTAGGGGCTTTTCACAGTAACTTCATTTGAAGCCTACTTGTGACAATAAGCGATTTTCATTTCATTTCATTTTCATTTCATGTATGCGCCTGAAGACTTGTTGCAGACGAGAAATATGTTCCTCCGGGGTCGTGGACCATATGATGACGTCGTCAACATAAACCCACACACCGTCAATGCCCTCTAGCATTTGCTCCATTATTCGATGAAAGATTTCGGAGGCCGAAACAATACCAAACGGCATGCAGTTGTAGCAATATCTGCCGAAGGGTGTGTTAAACGTGCAGAGCTTCCTGCTGGACTCGTCCAGTTGTATCTGCCAGAAGCCATGTGATGCATCCAACTTCGTAAAGAATTTGGCTTGTGCCATCTCACTCGTCAGCTCCTCCCGCTTCGGGATTGGGTAGTGTTCCCTCATAATGTTGCGGCTCAGATCCTTGGGATCAATACAAATGCGCAGTTCTCCAGAGGGCTTCTTGACACAGACCATCGAGCTGACCCAGTCAGTTGGTTCCGTCACCTTGGATATTATTCCCTGATCTTGGAGCTCCTGCCGCTGAGCCTTTAGATGGTCTTTTAGGGGCACCGGCACCCGGCGTGGCGCATGGATGACAGGCGTGGCATCAGGCCTGAGCAGAATTTTATAGCAGTAGGGCAGCGTACCCATCCCACTGAACACATCCAGGTATTGCAATTGTAGCTCCTCAATGTTGGTCTGAAGAGTGCTGTTGGCAGAGGACATGGCATGTACACGCTGGACGAGATGGAGTAGCTTGCATGCATGGGCACCAAGCAGAGAAGCCTTGCCGGGCTTGACGATCTCAAACCGCAAAATGGCCTTGATGGCTTTGTTGGATACGTGCAGGTGACAGGACCCTAACGCAGTGATGGCATTTCCATTGTAGTCGAGCAACTGGCAGGCCGGCGGAAGAATTGTTGGCTGCCTTTGGACATGAGCAAGATCTGCTTGGGATATTAGATTGGCCAAAGCACCGGTGTCCAGCTTGAACCGGATGCTACAATCGTTGACTTGTACTGTGGCACGCTACTCGTCCGCATAATCCACATTGAGGATGGGTGTGTGTGTTACTGAATGCGAGGAGGCCTTGTCATGCATGGTGATGATGCCCACTCGATATGGGGAATCCGGGCAGTCGTCCTCTGGATCCGTGACGGGATCAGGTTCCAAATCCAGCAGCCCTTGCTGCACACTTCGAACGCGTCTGCGTTGGAAATGGGATCACTGGCCCCTATCGGAGGTGCAGACCTGCACAAAGCCGCATAATGGCCAAGCTTCTTGCAGTTGAGACATCGCCTGCCTCTTGCAGGGTATTGCCACTTTAAATGGGCGGTGCCGCAGTTGGGGCACGTCATCACGTCGACGTTGTGACGCTTGGTGTGTCGTCGCACATGCGCAGTGCGGTCAGCCGCCGCTCACACCTGCGCAGTAGTTTTCAGCCGCTTCGGTCTCCCGACCGTGGTGCGCATGCGTGGGACCCCTGGAAAAGCGCACAAAATGGCCGCCTTCATCGATGCTCAGGCACCGCATTCGGGCGATGGCCTGTACACTCTCAGCCTCGTGGCAGGCAAGTTGGTCCTGCTCTGCCGACTTAAGGCGGGAATAGTGACTTTTCGCCTGTTCATGGACTTTGCACATCTCGGTGGCCACTGGGTCATATTTTTTATTTTTAGGAGCTGCTCCCGCAGGGCGTCGGAGTGGACGCCAAGCACGATCTGATCCCTGATGAGAGAGTCAGTGGTGTCACCGTAGTTGCAGGATTGCGCTAGAATGCCAAGATGAGTGAGAAAAGACTGGAAAGGCTCATCCCTACCCTGAAGGCGCTGCAGGAAGACATAACGCTCAAAGCTTTCGTTCGTCTCGACCTCACAATGACTGTCAAATTTGGCTAAGACGGTCTGGAACTTGGTCTTGTCCTCACCGTCGGCAAAAGTGAGCGAATTGAAGATTTGGATGGCCCGGTCCCCCGCAATCGACAGTAGCAGCGCGGTTTTTCAGGCATCGGACGGACTTTCGAGGCCCGAGGCCTCAAGGTATAGACTGAATTTCTGCTTGAAGACTCGCCAGTTGGCGCCAAGGTTCCTGGAGATCCGGAGCTGTGGAGGCGCCTGGATCTTTTCCATGCCGCTGGAAGGCAGTTGCTGGTCGTCAGTAAATTTTCGAAGGTAAATTATTTAGAAGCAGTAGCCACCCCTGGTATCATGTCATGTTATTCACCCTGGGGTAACACGGACTGCAACACAATGCAGTTAAATGATCAAGCATACACCAAACGATATTAAGGGTGGATAGGAGGTATGCGAATTCCCCTGACGAGGGGCTGCTGAAGGAGCGACGGAGCCTCCAAACGGAATTTGATTTGTTGACCACGGGGAAAACTGAGACCCAGTGGAGGAAGGTACAGGGGGCAGTATACGAATATGGGGAGAAGGCAAGCCGGATGCTGGCGCATCAGCTACGCAAGATGGAGGCGGCGAGGGAAATTGAAGGAATCAGGGACAGAGGGGGGAACACGATGCGGAGTTCGGCTAAAATAAATGAGGTATTCAGGGATTTCTATGGGAACCTGTATAAGTCAGAACCCCCGGCCGGGGGGGGGGGGGTGGGGGGGGGGGGGGGGGGTGCGGCGGTTCCTGGACCAATTGAGGTTCCCGAGAGTGGAGGAGGGGCAAGTGGAAGGCCTGGGGGCCCCGATTTGGATAGAGGAGCTGGTTATGGGGTTGGGGAGTATGCAGGTGGGCAAGGCCGCGGGGCCTGATGCGTTCCCGGTCGAATTTTACAGGAAGTTTGTGGATCTGCTGGGTCTGCTGCTGGTGAGAACCTTCAACAAGGCGAAATGGCAGGGATTCTCCCCCCGACAATGTCTCGGGCGCTGATCTCACTGATCCTTAAGCGGGACAAGGACCCGCTGCAGTGTGGCTCGTATAGGCCGATCTCGCTCCTTAATGTAGATGCCAAGTTGCTGGCAAAGGTCCTAGCCACAAGGATTGAGGATTGTGTCCCGGGAGTGATACACAAGGACCAGACGGGGTTCGTGAAGGGCAGGCAGTTAAATGCATATGTGCGGAGGCTCCTGAATGTGAATATGATGCCGTTGGAGGGTGGGGAGGCAGAAGTGGTGGTAGCAATGGACGCGGAGAAGGCCATTGATCGGGTGGAGTGGGAGTACCTATGGGAAGTGCTTGGCAGGTTTGGGTTCGGGGAGGGGTTCATAGGGTGGGTCAAATTGTTATATCAGGCCCCGGTAGCGAGCGTATCTATGAACCGTCAGAGATCAGAATATTTTAGGTTTTACCGTGGGACAAGACAGGGGTGCCCCCTGCCCCTCTGTTGTTTGCTTTGGCAATTGAGCTGCTGGCCATGGCGTTGAGGGAATCTAGAAATTGGAGGGGGTTGGTCCAGGGAGGGGAGGAACATCGGGTCTCGTTGTATGCTGATGACCTGCTTTTGTACATCGCAGATCCAGTGGAGGGGATGGTGGAGGTCATGCGGATCCTTAGAGAGTTTGGGAACTTCTCAGGCTACAAGCTTAACATGGGGAAGAGTGAGCTCTTTGTGGTGCATGCGAGGGGCCAGGAAAGGGAGCTGGAGGAGCTGCCGCTTAAGAGGGCGGAGACGAGTTTCCGATATTTGGGTATCCAGGTGGCCAGGAGCTGGGGGGCCCTGCATAAGCTTAATTTGGCGCGGTTGGTAGACCAGATGGAGGAAGACTTTAGGAGATGGGACGTGTTGCCACTCTCCCTGGCGGGCAGGGTGCAGTCCGTTAAGATGACAGTCCTCCCTAGGTTCCTGTTTGTGTTCCAGTGCCTGCCCATCCTCATCCCCTAGGTCTTTTTTAAGCGAGTAAGCAGGAGCATCATGGGGTTTGTATGGGCAAGTAAGGCCCCGAGGGTCAAGAGGCTGTTCCTGGAGCGTAGTCGGGACAGGGGTGGGCTGGCGCTACCGAACCTGTGTAGTTATTACTGGGCAGCCAATGTGGCAATAATTCGGAAATGGGTAATGGAGGGAGAGGGGGTGGCGTGGAAAAGATTAGCGGCGGCGCATGCGTGGGCACTAGCTTGGGAGCACTGGTGGCGGTACCTTTGCCGCTACCACCGACACGGTACACCACGAGCCCGGTGGTGGCGGCGACACTGAGTATCTGGGGGCAGTGGAGACGGCACAGGGGTGAGTTGGGGGCCTCAATTTGGTCCCCAATACGGAATAATCATAGGTTTGCACCGGGCAGGATAGACGGCGGATTCCTAAGCTGGCATCGGGCGGGAATTAAAAGGATGGGGGACCTACTTATCGACCGGGCTTTTGCTAGCCTGGGGGCGCTGGAGGAGAAATTTGGGTTACCCCACAGAAACGCTTTTAGGTACATGCAGGTGAGGGCGTTTGTGAGAAGGCAGGTAAGGGAACTTCCGCTGCTTCCCGCACGGAGGAATCAGGACAGGGTGACCTCGGGTGTAAGGGTTGGAGAGGGCAAGGTCTCGGCGATCTATCAGGAGTTGCAGGAGGTGGAGGAAGCCTCGGTGGAGGAGCTGAAGGGTAAGTGAGAGGAGGAGCTGGACGAGGAACTGGATGAGGGCTTGTGGGCGGAGGCCCTGGGCAAGGCTAACTCCTCCTCATCTTGCACCAGACTGAGCCTGATCCAGTTCAAAGTGGTTCACAGGGCACATATGACAGGGGCGAGGATGTGGAAGTTTTTTGGGGTGGAGGACAGATGCGTGAGGTGCTCGTGGACCCCAGCAAATCACGCCCATATGTTCTGGGCGTGCCTAGCGCTAGAGGGCTTTGTCAAGGCTATGTCCAAAGTCTTGGATACTCAGGTAAAACCGAGCTGGGGGATAGCAATATTCGGGGTATCAGATGAGCCGGGAGTACAGGAGCCGAAAGAGGCCGGAGTTCTGGCCTTTGCGTCCTTGGTAGCCCGGAGGAGGATCCTACTAATGTGGAGGGATGAGAAACCCCCAAGCGTGGAGGCTTGGATTAATGACATGGCAGGGTTCATCAAATTGGAAAGGATAAAGTTTGCCTTGCGAGGGTCTGTGCAGGGGTTCTCCAGTCGGTGGCAACCGTTCCTAGACTTTCTCGCGGAACGTTAGGTGGAGGTCAAGAGCAGCAGCAACCCTGGGTGGAGAGGGGGTGGGAGGGTTTTTTGGCTTGTTTTTATTATTGTAAGGGGTGTTAGCCCCATTTTGTTCTTAGTTTGTTAGATAGTTTAATGTTTAGTGATTTAAATTGTTGGAGGGGATGGTGTAAGGCCCCCATTTTTATTTTTCTTCTGTATATTTTCTTTATTTTTTAGTGTGTTTTGTAAAAATTTATTGAAAACCTTGAATAAACATATATATTTTTTAAAAGCATACATCAAACATAGGCGTTGGTTGAATAAGATTTATTGAACTTCAGTAACGAAGCACACACTGCTTGTGGGTTCACTCTCTACTATTCCAAGTAAACTAACATTAACTATCTAGACCAGGCTAGCTCTGATCCATGTGTAGAAGATGTTGAATGATTTGTACACCCTGACTGTCACTACAGTTGTCACCAGTGGAAAGACGCAGAGTGCTGATGCCTCGTGTGTTTTATAGTGGGAAACCCCCTCTAGTGTTCTGTCTGGTGATTGGTCGTATTCAGTTCTGTATGTTGATTGGCTCACCTGGGTGTCTGTCACTGCCTGCTTTTACCTCATGATGTGCATGGGTGCATATTATGACAATCTCCAGCTGTTCTAACACAATTGTTTCAACATGGAAGCCTCGTTTAACAACTCAAAACTAGTATCACATGACCAAGGGCTGTCTGAACCTCTTCAATCATAGGTCTTTGGACCCGTGTGGGTTTCACCCCCATAACCCAAAGATGTGCAGGGTAGGATGATTGGCTGCGCTAAAGTGCCTCTTAATTGGAAACTCTAAATTTATAAATAAAAAAAGAAAAACATTTTTTAAAAAATAAGTCTTTGGACCCTATGGTCAGTTATTGTTTGAACTCCGATGAGAATAGGACTCCAGGCAAACAACCTGTGCTGTCCACTATCAAGCATGTGGCAGCAGAAAGAACTCTGGCCCTCATCAGTGATGGAAGAGGTCATCAGCAGTGTTATCTAGTAGGACTTGCTCTAAGAAATAACCTGCTCTGAAGGAGAGAATGAATCTCCACTTGGTGAGGCAAAGTTTGATCAGGGATAGGGTTTGTCTTTGAGAATCTTTGAGGAGGTGATCAGGTGTGTAGACGAGGGTACTGCCATTGATATAGTTTACATAGATTTCAGCAATGCCTTTGGCAAGATCCCACATAGGAGACTAATAAAGAAGGTATAAACACATGGGATCCAGGGTAACCTGGTACTGACTTTGTGGTAGGAGTCAGAGTGTGGTGGTAGAAGGTTGTTTGTGTGACTGTAGGCCAGTGTCCAATAGCATACCCCATGGTTCAATGCTCGGTCCCTTATTGTTTGCTATATAAACGATATAGATGAGAATTTGGAGGGGGTGATAACCAAGTTTGCGGATGACACAAAGATTGGGAGGGTGGTTAATAGTGAGGAAGACGGTTTTAGGTTGCAGAAAGAAATAGATGGATTGGTCATATGGCAGATGGAATTTAACCTTGATAAGTGCGAGGTGGTGCACTTTGGAGGAAGAAACAGGACATGGGAGTATGTAATGAATGTCAGGACACTAAAAAGCTCAGAGGGAGAGATAGACCTTGGGGTACTTGTTCACAGGTCCCTGAAGGCAGCAGGCCAGGTTAATAGGGTAGTTGTTATGGGCCAGGGTTCAGAAAACTCTAAAGTATATCATGGAATTCACCTGACCTACAACTGTTCATTAATTTTGGTTACGGGGAGCACAAGAGCCTGCCTTTCAGGTGATATTCAACAGAGGCCTTAAGCACTTTTAATCAAAAACAAAGTTTATTCTACGAATTTAGTTAACATTTTTATAAACACACACAGTAAGCATTTTTATCAACTACCAACATAAATACCCCACACAGCTACAGTATTCTATGTATAACCCTTAATAAATTTCTCTTAACTGTTTCAATTTAATAACAACATCCCATAAACCAGAAAACCCTTTTACCGAAATAGTAGGTTTGAATTCGATTTCGGCGTGAGAACAGCTGGTGAGTCAGTTTCAGCGGGAGCAGTGCGGAAGTGGTTGCTGGGAGGTAAGTCTGTCCTTTAAAAGCACTTGTCTTTGCAGGGGCAGGCCAGTCGATTTCGGCAGGCGAGCAGCTGGTTAGTCAGTTTCAGCGGGAGCAGTGCGGAAGTGGCTGCTGGGAGGTAAGTCTGTCCTTTAAAAGCACTTGTCTTTGCAGGGGCAGGCCAGTCGATTTCGGCGTGAGAACAGCTGGTTAGTCAGTTTCAGCGGGAGCAGTGCGGAAGTGGTTGCTGGGAGGTAAGTCTGTCCTTTAAAAGCACTTGTCTTTGCAGGGGCAGGCCAGTCGATTTCGGCGGGAGTGGAGCTGGCTGGTTAGTCAATTTCAGCAGGAGCTGAGAATTTTTTTTTTTTTAATTAGTGTTTTAGGCGGGAACAGGAAGTCGATCCGCGGACGTCTGGGAAGACCCTCACCAATGAATTCTGGTGGAGAGGAAACCCGAGACACTACACGTGTAGTGTCTCCCACCCGCCCTCCTCCTCTAACATAATAATAAAACCCATTGGTCTGAGGTAAGTACCATATTTTATTATATTATTATTATTTTTTATAAAAAAATTTAATTTAGTTGTTAGCCAGATCTTGGTAGAAAGTTAGAGGAATGGCAGGGAAGGGAGTGCAATGTTCCTCCTGCACGATGTTTGAGGTGAGGGATGCAGTTAGTGTCACTGCTGATTTTACCTGCAGGAAGTGCTGCCATCTCCAGCTCCTCCAAGACCGAGTTAGGGAACTGGAGCTGGAGTTGGAAGAACTTCGGATCATTCGGGAGGCAGAAGGGGTCATAGATAGCAGCTTCAGGGAATTAGTTACACCAAAGATTGGAGATAGGTGGGTAACTGTAAGAGGGACTGGGAAAAAGCAATCAGTGCAGGGATCCCCTGCGGTCGTTCCCCTGAGAAACAAGTATACCGCTTTGGATACTTGTGGGGGGGACGACTTACCAGGGGTAAGCCATGGGGTACGGGCCTCTGGCACGGAGTCTGTCCCTGTTGCTCAGAAGGGAAGAGGGGAGAGGAGCAGAGCATTAGTAATTGGGGACTCTATAGTCAGGGGCACAGATAGGAGATTTGGTGGGAGCGTGAGAGACTCACGTTTGGTATGTTGCCTCCCAGGTGCAAAGGTACGTGATGTCTCGGATCGTGTTTTCCGGGTCCTTAGGGGGGAGGGGGAGCAGCCCCAAGTCGTGGTCCACATTGGCACTAACGACATAGGTAGGAAAGGGGACAAGGATGTCAGGCAGGCTTTCAGGGAGCTAGGATGGAAGCTCAGAACTAGAACAAACAGAGTTGTTATCTCTGGGTTGTTACCCGTGCCACGTGATAGTGAGATGAGGAATAGGGAGAGAGAGCATTTAAACAGGGATGGTGCAGGCGGGAGGGATTCAGATTTATGGATAACTGGGGCTCTTTCTGGGGAAGGTGGGACCTCGACAGACAGGATGGTCTACATCTGAACCTGAGGGGCACAAATATCCTGGGGGGGAGATTTGTTAGTGCTCTTTGGGGGGGTTTAAACTAATGCAGCAGGGGCATGGGAACCTGGATTGTAGTTTTAGGGTAAGGGAGAATGAGAGTATAGAGGTCAGGAGCACAGATTTGACGTCGCAGGAGGGGGCCAGTGTTCAGGAAGGTGGTTTGAAGTGTGTCTACTTCAATGCCAGGAGTATACGAAACAAGGTAGGGGAACTGGCAGCATGGGTTGGTACCTGGGACTTCGATGTTGTGGCCATTTCGGAGACTTGGATAGAGCAGGGACAGGAATGGATGTTGCAGGTTACGGGGTTTAGGTGTTTTAGTAAGCTCAGAGAAGGAGGCAAAAGAGGGGGAGGTGTGGTGCTGCTAGTCAAGAGCAGTATTACGGTGGCGGAGAGGATGCTAGATGGGGACTCATCTTCCGAGGTAGTATGGGCTGAAGTTAGAAACAGGAAAGGAGAGGTCACCCTGTTGGGAGTTTTTTATAGGCCTCCTAATAGTTCTAGGGATGTAGAGGAAAGGATGGCGAAGATGATTCCGGATAAGAGCGAAAGTAACAGGGTAGTTATTATGGGAGACTTTAACTTTCCAAATATGCGAGGGCACATTGGATTGGGTTTTGGGTAATGAACCAGGCCAGGTGTTGGATTTGGAGGTAGGAGAGCACTTTGGGGACAGTGACCACAATTCGGTGACGTTTACGTTAATGATGGAAAGGGATAAGTATACACCACAGGGCAAGAGTTATAGCTGGGGGAAGGGCAATTATGATGCCATTAGACGTGACTTGGGGGGGATAACGTGGAGAAGTAGGCTGCAAGTGTTGGGCACACTGGATAAGTGGGGCTTGTTCAAGGATCAGCTACTGCGTGTTCTTGATAAGCATGTACCGGTCAGGCAGGGAGGAAGGCGTCGAGCGAGGGAACCGTGGTTTACCAAGGAAGTGGAATCTCTTGTTAAGAGGAAGAAGGAGGCCTATGTGAAGATGAGATGTGAAGTTTCGGTTGGGGCGATGGATAGTTACAAGGTAGCGAGGAAGGATCTAAAGAGAGAGCTAAGACGAGCAAGGAGGGGACATTAGAAGTATTTGGCAGGAAGGATCAAGGAAAACCCAAAAGCTTTCTATAGGTATGTCAGGAATAAGCGAATGACTAGGGAAAGAGTAGGACCAGTCAAGGACAGGGATGGGAAATTGTGTGTGGAGTCTGAAGAGATCGGCGAGATACTAAATGAATATTTTTTGTCAGTATTCACTCAGGAAAAAGATAATGTGGAGGAGAATGCTGAGCCCCAGGCTAATAGAATAGATGGCATTGAGGTACGTAGGGAAGAGGTGTTGGCAATTCTGGACAGGCTGAAAATAGATAAGTCCCCGGGACCTGATGGGATTTATCCTAGGATTCTCTGGGAGGCCAGGGAAGAGATTGCTAGACCTTTGGCTTTGATTTTTATGTCATCATTGGCTACAGGAATAGTGCCAGAGGACTGGAGGACAGCAAATGTGGTCCCTTTGTTCAAAAAGGGGAGCAGAGACAACCCCGGCAACTATAGACCGGTGAGCCTCACGTCTGTAGTGGGTAAAGTCTTGGAGGGGATTATAAGAGACAAGATTTATAATCATCTAGATAGGAATAATATGATCAGGGATAGTCAGCATGGCTTTGTGAAGGGTAGGTCATGCCTCACAAACCTTATTGAGTTCTTTGAGAAGGTGACTGAACAGGTAGACGAGGGTAGAGCAGTTGATGTGGTGTATATGGATTTCAGCAAAGCGTTTGATAAGGTTCCCCACGGTAGGCTATTGCAGAAAATACGGAGGCTGGGGATTGAGGGTGATTTAGAGATGTGGATCAGAAATTGGCTAGCTGAAAGGAGACAGAGGGTGGTGGTTGATGGGAAATGTTCAGAATGGAGTACAGTCACAAGTGGAGTACCACAAGGATCTGTTCTGGGGCCGTTGCTGTTTGTCATTTTTATCAATGACCTAGAGGAAGGCGCAGAAGGGTGGGTGAGTAAATTTGCAGACGATACTAAAGTCGGTGGTGTTGTCGATAGTGTGGAAGGATGTAGCAGGTTACAGAGGGATATAGATAAGCTGCAGAGCTGGGCTGAGAGGTGGCAAATGGAGTTTAATGTAGAGAAGTGTGAGGTGATTCACTTTGGAAGGAATAACAGGAATGCGGAATATTTGGCTAATGGTAAAGTTCTTGAAAGTGTGGATGAGCAGAGGGATCTAGGTGTCCATGTACATAGATCCCTGAAAGTTGCCACCCAGGTTGATAGGGTTGTGAAGAAGGCCTATGGAGTGTTGGCCTTTATTGGTAGAGGGATTGAGTTCCGGAGTCGGGAGGTCATGTTGCAGCTGTACAGAACTCTGGTACGGCCGCATTTGGAGTATTGCGTACAGTTCTGGTCACCGCATTATAGGAAGGACGTGGAGGCTTTGGAGCGGGTGCAGAGGAGATTTACCAGGATCTTGCCTGGTATGGAGGGAAAATCTTATGAGGAAAGGCTGATGGACTTGAGGTTGTTTTCGTTGGAGAGAAGAAGGTTAAGAGGAGACTTAATAGAGGCATACAAAATGATCAGGGGGTTGGATAGGGTGGACAGTGAGAGCCTTCTCCCGCGGATGGAAATGGCTGGCACGAGGGGACATAACTTTAAACTGAGGGGTAATAGATATAGGACAGAAGTCAGAGGTAGGTTCTTTACGCAAAGAGTAGTGAGGCCGTGGAATGCCCTACCTGCTACAGTAGTGAACTCGCCAACATTGAGGGCATTTAAAAGTTTATTGGATAAACATATGGATGATAATGGCATAGTGTAGGTTAGATGGCTTTTGTTTCGGTGCAACATCATGGGCCGAAGGGCCTGTACTGCACTGTATTGTTCTATGTTCTATGTTCTATGTTCTAATTCCTTCCAGAAAACAGTTATCACTTTTAAATTATCAAGTAATCTGGAGACAGCTTTTAAAATGCAGAGAGAGACAGGACAAGACTTGTCAGTCTGAATCCAGCAGCCAAAAGTGAAAACGAAAACAGCTCCCAGCTCAAAAACAAAAGTAAAACCCAAAGCCACTACCCAGCTCCACTCACTCAATGACATCACTGAAGCTATGTGATAAGACAAAACATTTCTTAAAGGGACACGCCCGTGACAGTTAAGAAGGCATACAGGACACTTCCCTTTATCCGTCAGAGCATAGATTATAAGAGCAGGGAGGTTATGTTGGAACTGTACAAAACTTTGGTGAGGCCACAGCTGGAGTACTGTGTGCAGTCCTGGTCTCTTCACTATAGGAAGGATGTGATTGCACTGGAGAGGGTGCAGAGAAGATTCACCAGGATGTTGCCTGGGATGGAGCATTTGTGCTATGAAGAGGGGCTGTATATGCTCGGGTTATTTCCTTTAGAGCAGAGAAGACTAAGGGGGTACCTGATTGAAGTGTATACGATTATTAGAGTGGATAGGGAGCAGCTGTTCTTCTTGGTTGAAGGGCCAATAACAAGGGGGCATAATGTTAAGGTGTGGGGCAGGAGGTTTAGAGGGGATTTGAGGAAACATTTTTCCCCCCAGAGGGTGGTGGGAGTCTGGAATGCACTGCCTGGGAGAAAAGTAGAGGCGGGAAACCTCACAACCATTAAAGCGTACATGGATGAGCACTTGATATGTCATAACATGGTTAAGTGCTAGAAAGTGGTGTAAATGTAGATTTAATGTAGTTTTGTTGGTGCAAACTTGATGGGCCAAAGAACCTCTTCTGTACTGTATGACTCTATGACTCTATGACTATGACTCATTGATGCTCAGTTTGCGTTCTGCCAAGGTCACTCAGCTCATGACTTCATTACAGCCCTGGTTCAAACACAAACAAAAGGGCTGAACTCCAGAGGTGAGGTGAGAATGACTGCAGCATTTGACCAAGTGTGGCATCAAGGAGCTCTAGCAAAACTGGAGTCAATGGGAATCAGGGGGAACCCTCAGCTGGTTGGAGTCATATCTGGCACAAAGTAAGATGGCTTTGGTGGTTGGAGGTCAGTCATCTCAGTTCCACGACATCACTGCAAAAGTTCCTCAGGGTAGTGTCCTAGACCCAACCATTTTCAGCTGCCTCATCACTAACCGTTCTTCCATCATAAGATCAGGAAGTGGAGATGTTTGCAGATGATCGCACAATATTCAGCACCATTCATGACTCCTCAGAAAATTAAACAGTCCACGTTCAAATGCAGTAAGACCTGGATAATATTCAGGCTTAGATTTTCAAGTAACATTCGTGCCACACAAGTGCCAGGCCATCTCCAACAAGAGAAAATCCAACCATCACTCCTTGACTTTCAATATAATTTCCATCGCTGAATCCCACTATCAAAATCCTGAGGGTATCATTGACCAGAAACTGAACTGGACTAGCCATAGAAATCGAATACTTTCTGCTTGCCTGGATGAGTGAAGCTCCAACAACACTCAAGAAGCTTCACACCATCCAAGACAAACCTTCCACAAACATTCATTCCCTCCATCACCGACGCACAATAGCAGTAGTGTATACCATATACAAGATACACTTCAATAACTTACCAAGGTTCCTTAGGCAGCACCTTCCTGACCCACAAATGCTACCACCTGGAAGGCCAAGGACAGCAGACATATGGGAACCCCACCACCTGGAGGTTCCTCTCCAACTCACACACCATCCTGACTTGGAATGATATCGCCGTTCTTCCACGGTCGTTGGGTCGAAATCCTGGAACTCCCTCCCTGACAGCACTGTGGGTGTAACTATACCACAGTTCAGAGGTTCAAGAAGGCAACTTACCACCACCTTCTCAAGGGCAATTAGGAATGGGCAATAAATGATCCCCAAGCCAGTGACGCCCACATCTAATAAATGAATTTGTAAAATCTGGATAATTAGGAATATTCCTGAAGATCAACAGTTGAGAAAGAAAGAAGGTTTGCTTATTAAAACTCAAGCCATTACAGAGACAGAACAGAATGTTCACAAAATTCCAGATTAATTGAACACTGTCAATGTGCCTGAAGTTTAGCTCCATCATGGGACACAGTATCCTTTATTTGTTGAGTCAGGTTGATGCGATCCCCACTGGGATCCCATTATTCTTTTCTCTTCTAATCACTTGAAAGAGCTGGTATTTTCTTTCAGTATGCTCTGAAATTTCTGAAGTTGTTTGAAGGCAAGATCACAAAGAGTGAAGGTTTTGTCACAAAGGAAAGTTGGATGAGCTTTGTATTGCCGAGCTCAAGCCACACACGAGATGGAAACTTCACTGAATGGTGATAGTAGAGAATGGTGATAGTAGAGAAGGCTGTTCTTAACTTCTCAAGCAATTTGAAAGCACCTTTAACCATGCACAAAAGAAATATGTCATGTGGGAGGGAGGGGGCAGATGAAGCTAACTGAACACTTCTGTCTTCAGGAATATCTGCAAAGTGGGTCACTACTGTATTTATATACTTACACTGTGCAGAGCTAATATTTTGGGCGGAAGGAGGTCTGCTTCCTTGCAGTCCTACAAGTATCACAGTGAAATTAAATATCTTCTTGAGCAATTCTCTGCATCCTCATTTTGGTGAAATCGTGATTCATCTCATGGTATTCCCGTAACAGCCTCCCCGAACAGGCGACTAGGGGCTTTTCACAGTAACTTCATTTGAAGTCTACTTGTGACAATAAGCGATTTTCGTTTCATTCATTCCAGAGAACATCAATGCTGTAACTATACACTTGCAGTGCAATTTCAGCCTGAATCCAGCCTGATTTGACTCCAGATAGAAGAAATTTCATTCCACTTTACCTTGGAGACAATATGGACCTTGGTACCCAATCTACAGGCCATATGATACATTGGACCAAAGACAGATGCCAAAGGTGTGGATCATGAATACACTCCTACTTTAACTAATTCCTTGGAAATAAGCTTTGAGCAGCAGTGGGGGAGAGGTCAGAGACAAAATGTGAAAAATGATTTGACAGTCAGGTCAGGGATGAAAGATTCAGCTCAGGGTTGATCTGAGATTGTACATCAGAAGCATGTAGGTGATCGTGGAAGCCAAAAAAAAAGACCTTTCAGTCATCCAGGAATCAAAGTAAAGGACTTGGAGAGGTACATTTGGGTTCATTGATCCACACAAGGCTTAATACAAACAAGTATGAGGTGATGCATTTTGGCAAAAGGGAGAGGCAATATATGCTTCATGGCACAGTTCAGAAGAAGTGCAGGGACAGAGGGACCTCGGGGGAGGGGGGTAGATGGTTCATGTGCATCGATGATTGAAGGTGACAGGACAAACTGAGAGAGTGGCTGGAAAAGCACATGTGATCTTAAATCTCAGAAATAGAAGCATTGAGTACAGAAACAGAGAAGCTATGCGAAACCTTTATAAAGCTCTGGTTAGCTCACAACAAGACTATTGTGTCCAGTTCTAGTCACTGCACTTTAGGAAGGAGATTCCTTGAGAGGGTGCAGAGGAGAATTACCAGAATTATTCCACAGGTGAGGGATTTTAGCGATAAAGTTAGGTTGTAGAAGCTGGGGTTGTTGTCCTTGGAGTAAAGGAAGTTGAGGGGAGAGAGAAATGCACAAGATCATGACAGGTTTTTGATAAGGTGGACATAGAAAAGCTGTTCTCATTACTGATGATACAGAGTCTAAAGGACACATTTCAATACATTTAGAGTAACCAATTATTTTTTTTTCCAATTAAGGGGCAATTTAGCGTGGTCAATCCACCTAACCACAATCTTTGGGTTGTGGGGGTGAAACCCACGCAGGCATGGGGAGAATGTGCAAACTCCATACGGACAGTGACCCGGGGCCGGGATTCGAACCCGGATCCTCAGCGCCGCAGTCCCAATGCTAACCACTGCGCCCCCCCCAAAAGGTACATACTTAAGGCTTTGAGCAAGAGGTACAAAGAGATGTGAGGAAGAACTATTTTATATAGTGAGTGGTAATGAACTCGCTCTCTACGAGGGTGGTGGATGCAGAGATGGTTAATGATTTAATAGGAAATTGAATCGGGTTTGATAGAAATAAGTCTCCAGGGCTGCGGTAATAGAGTGAGGACTGGATTGCTCCACAGAGAACTGGCACGGATGTGATGGGCCAAATTGCCTCTATCTGTGCAGTTATGGCCAACTGTATGGAACCTGACCTCATGCTTAAGTCTGTAAATTCTAAATCACAGAATCATAAATCATAGAGTTTACAGTGCAGAAGGAGGCTATTCGGCCCATCGAGTCTGCACCGGCCCTTGGAAAGAGCATCCTACCCAAGCCCACACCCTATCCCTGTAATCCAGTAACCCTACCCAACACAACCCAACCCAACCTTTTTGGTTACTAAGGGTAATTTAGCATGGCCAATCCACCTAAACTGCACGTCTTTGGACTGTGGGAGGAAACCGGAGCACCCGGAGGAAACCCACGCAGGGACGGGGAGAAAATGCTAACTCCGCACAGACAGTGACCCAAGCTGGGAATAAATTTACAGTGCAGAAGGAGGCCTGATGGCCCATCAAGTCTGCACCAGCCCATGGAAAGAGCACCCTACCTAAGCCCACATCACCACCCTATCCCCGTAACCCCATCTAACGTTTTAATTGAGAAAACCCACGCAGGTACGGGGAGAACATGCAGACTCCGCACAGACAGTGACCCAAGCCCGGAATCGGACTTGCGACCCTGGAGCTGTGAAGCAACTTGCTAACCACTGTGCTACCGTGCCGCCCTGTGTTAGAATGTAATTGATGAATGAGGGGTCCTGGGTTGGAAGTGATTGAATGGGACACTGAAGGAGACTTGGCAGGGCTGAGGAAAAGGGGGATATGTAGAGAAACAGAGAAGCAGCAGTCAGTTAGCACAGTGAGACTGCACAGAGACTGGTTACCAAGTTAACACTCGTAACAGTTTATGTAAGTGGGTTTGCAGGGAGTGGTTTAACTGGAGCATATCTTGTTTTGGTGCTGCTCCAAGAGAGCACATTGGGCCTGCCTATCATTACCTCATGTATTACAGGTGCTCTATGATCTGTTCTGTAAAACACTTTTCTTTAGTCATTGTGATAGTCACTACTGTTGTATTTTATATACCGCATACGAGGGTATTACAGTAAGGCCCCTGTACTACAGGTACAGGGGTAGATCCCTGCCTGCTGTCTCCGCCCAGTTGGCGGAGTATAATGTGTGGGCTCTCCGAGCTGCAGCCATTTCGGCAGCAGCTGCAGGAGGCTACACATCTCTGTGTAATAAAGCCACGATTACACGCTACTCTCGTCTCGTCGTAATTGATAGTGCATCAATTTATTAAGCAGAGATTTTACACCGATGGACCTCCGCATCAAGCTGGATCGCCTGCAGCTGCACCCTCAAGCTGACAACGCCAAGTCGGCCTTCGCACATTGGCTAGCTTGCTTTGAAGCATACATCGGATCTGAGACAGAACCACCCTCAGAGGCACAGAAGCTCTAGATCCTTTACATACGGCTGCGCTCCGATATCTTTCCCCTCATCCAGGACATGCCTACCTACACAGAGGCCATTGAGCTACTGAAGGAGAACAACACTCGGCAGACCAACAAAATCTACACCAGGCACCTCCTGTCCATGTGGCATCAACTCCCCGGTGAGTCTGTGGAAGATTTCTGGCGTGCCCTGCACGCCCTGGTGAGAGACTGCGATTGCCAGGCCATTTCGGCCGTTGAACATTCTGACCTGCTAGTTAGAGACGCGATCGTTACGGGCATAGGGTCGGTCTACATCCGCCAGCACATCTTAGAAGGGGCTACCCTCGACCTCGCGGCCATCAAGAAACTAGCGATCTCACTCACAGTCGCCTCACTCAATGTACAGGCGTATGCCCCCGACCGCATGGCCCACCCCTCCTGGGCATCGTGGACCCCGCCAGTGAACACCCCATCGTGGACCCCATCAGCGACTGCCCCCAGCCAGCCCCAGACCTGCGCCGTGCGGCAGCCAACCAACCTCGGGGGACCCAAGTGCTACTTCTGAGGACAGACGAAACACCCGCGGCAGCGCTGCCCGGCGTGGAGCGCGCTCTGCAAGGCCTGCGGGAAGAAAGGACATTTCGCTGCTGTGTGCCAGGCCCACTCGATCGCTGCTATTGTCCCTGCACCCCCCACGTGCAGACAGTGGGCGCCGCCATCTTGCTCTCCTCACAACACGTGTGACCCGTGGGCGCCGCCATCTTGCAGGCCTCACAACACGTGCGGCCCGTGGGCGCCGCCATCTTCCTTGCCTCAGAACCCCTGCTCGTCGGCCACCTCATCGGGCAACTCATCGCCTGCCACCGCCGCTGACCAGCCGAGTCTCGCCTCCATCACGATCGACCAGTCCTGACCGCACAACCTCGTGACCGTGTCGACGACAGTGAAGGTCGACGGGCACAAGATATCCTGCCTTCTGGACTCCGGGAGCACTGAGAGCTTCATCCACCTCGATACGGTAAGGCGCTGCTCCCTCACGGTACACCCCATTAACCAGAAAATCTCCCTGGCCTCCGGATCCCACTCCGCGGTGATCCGGGGGTACCGCACCGCCGCCCTCACCATCCAGGGCATAGAGTTCAGCGGCTTCCGGCTCTACGTCCCGTCCCCCCCTCCCGACCTCTGCACTCTCTTGCTACTCGGCCTGGACTTCCAGTGCAACCTCCAGAGCCTAACCCTGAAATTTGGTGGGCCCCTACCACCCCTTACTGTCTGCGGTCTCACGACGCTTAAGGTCGACCCGCCTTCTCTGTTTGCAAACCTCACCTCGGATTGCAAACCCGTCGCCACCAGGAGCAGACGGTACAGCGCCCAGGACAGGACCTTCATCAGGTCTGATGTCCAGCGGCTGCTGCGGGAAGGTATCATCGAGGCCAGCAACAGCCCCTGGAGAGCCTAAGTGGTAGTGGTGAAAACTGGGGAGAAAAACAGGATGGTCGTTGACTACAGTCAGACCATCAATTGGTACACGCAGCTCGACGCGTACCCCCTCCCATGCATATCTGATATGGTCAATCAGATTGCACAGTACCGGGTCTTCTCGACAGTGGACCTGAAATCTGCCTACCACCAGCTCCCAATTTGCAAGGCGGACCGCCCGTACACCATATTTGAAGCGGACAGCCACCTTTACCACTTCCTTAGGGTTCCCTTTGGCGTCACTAACGGGGTCTCGGTCTTCCAACGGGAGATGGACCAAATGGTTGACCGGTACGGACTGTGGGCCACCTTCCCGTACCTGGATAACGTCACCATCTGCGGCCACGACTAGCAGGACCATGACTCTAACTTTTCCAAATTCCTCCACACCGCTAAACTCCTCAACCTAACCAACAACAAGGAGAAGTGCGTGTTCAGCATGAACCGATTAGCCATCCTCAGCTATGTGGTCCAGAACGGAGTCCTAGGGCCCGACGCCAATCACATGCACCCCCTCATGGAACACCCCCATCCCCACTGCCCTAAGGCCCTCAAACGATGCCTGGGCTTCTTCTCGTGCTACGCCCAGTGGGTCCCTAACTATGCGGACAAGGCCGGCCCACTCATTCACTCCACCGTTTTCCCCCTGACGGCCGAGGCTCACCAGGCCTTCAACCGTATCAAGGCCGACACCGCCAAGGCCGCGATGCACGCGGTCGATGAGACGCTCCCCTTCCAAGTCAAGAGCGATGCATCAGACGTCGCTCTAGCCGCCACCCTCAACCAGGCAGGCAGGCCCGTGGCGTTCTTTTCCCGCAATCTCCATGCCTCCGAAATTCGGTACTCCTCTGTCGAAAAGGAGGCCCAAGCTATCGTTGAAGCTGTGCGGCATTGGAGGCATTACCTGGCCGGCAGGAGATTCACTCTCCTCACTGACCAACGGTCGGTTGCCTTCATGTTCAGCAGCACACAACGGGGTAATATCAAAAATGATAAGATCTTGAGGTGGAGGATCGAGCTCTCCACCTACAATTACGAGATTTTGTATCAGCCCAGTAAGCTCAGCGAGCCCCCCGATGCCCTATCCCGAGGTACTTGTGCCAGCGCACAAGTGGACCGACTCCGGACCCTGCACGACGATCTCTGTCACCCAGGGGTCACCCGCTTTTATCACTTCATAAAGGCCCGCAATCTGCCCTACTCCATCGAGGAAGTCAGGGCTATCACCAGAGACTGCCAGGTCTGCGCGGAGTGTAAACTGCACTTCTACCGGCCAGACTGAGCACACCTGGTGAAGGCCTCCCGTCCCTTTTAACGCCTCAACATGGACTTCAATGGGCCCCTCCCCTCCAACGACCGAAACACGTACTTTCTTAATGTGGTTGACGAATATTCCAGATTCCCCTTCGCCGTCCCATGCCCCGCTATGATGTCTGCCACCGTCATCAATGCCCTCAACACCATCTTCGCTCTGTTCGGTTTCCCCGCCTACGTCCACAGCGACCAGGGATCCTCATTTATGAGCAATGAGCTGTGCCAGTACCTGCTCAACAGGAACATTGCCTCGAGCAGGACGACCAGCTACAACCCCCGGGGAAACGGGCAGGTCGAGCGGGAGAATGGGACAGTCTGGAAGGCCGTCCACCTGGCCCTACGGTCCAGAAATCTCTAGGCCTCCCGCTGGCAGGAGGTCCTCCCCGACGCCCTTCACTCCATTCGGTTGCTCCTTTGCACTGCGACTAACGAAACTCCCCATGAACGTCTCTTTGCCTTCCCCAGGAAGTCCACCTCCAGGGTTTTGCTCCCAACGTGGCTGGCAGCTCCAGGACCCGTCCTCCTCCACAAGTACGTGCGGCTACACAAGGTGGACCCGTTGGTTTAGAAGGTACAGCTACTTCACGCAAACCCGCAGTATGCCTATGTAGCTACCCCCGACGGCCGCCAAGACACAGTCTCCCTCAGGGACCTGGCACTAGCTGGGTCCCCACACCTCCCCCCCCTCTGCCCCAACGCCACCCTCCCTCCCCTCATCACACCCCACCACAGCCCCGCTCCAGGACGATCCGTCCTCCCCTTTGTCCCACCCAGGGATGAAGATGAGGTCGACACGCTCCCAGAGTCAGCGACGACCGAACCGATGCTGAAATCGCCACCAGAACTGCAGCGATCGCAACGACGGATCAAGGCGCCCGATCGTCTGAATTTGTAAACTTTTCCTTAAAATGTCAAAAACCTGAATGTAAATAGTTTTCCACCCTGGGACTCTTTTTTAACAGGGGGTGAATGTGGTAGTCACCACTGTTGTATTGTATATACCGCATACGAGGGGTATTACGCTAAGGCCCCTCTACTACAGGTACAGGGGTAGATCCCTGTCTGCTGGCTCCACCCAGTAGGCGGAGTATAAATGTGTGGGCTCTCCGAGTTGCAGCCATTTCGGCAGCAGCTGCGGGAGGCTACACATCTCTGCGTAATAAAGCCTCGATTACACTCTACTCTCATCTCGTCATAATTGATAGTGCATCACTCATAATCTCTGGAGGGAAATTTCTGCTCATTTCTCCGTCTATAATCACCAATAACCACCAGCTCCATTCCAAAACAGCTTATATAACAGGAGCTAAGTAATCATTTCAACAAGTGCTCCCAGGATTTCACTTCACATTTTCCCTACTCTAGACATGAAAACAAAATAGAAATTCTAATCTCTAGTCTCTCTTGACAATTGTTAATTTTGTGAAACATGGATCCTCTCCCCATAACAAGACATCCCTTTTAGAAAGTGTTTTACCTGACACCTTGCTCCGGTGTCTCCCATCTGTACAGCAGCAAATTCCCATGCCACATCATTCACAGAAGACAGATTTTCAGCAGGAGCCACTTGTTGAGCTCGCCTCCTGTTAATATCCACCTGCCCAAAACAGGAATAGACGGTCAGTGTTCATCACGTTGGTCGAACTCTTTCGCTTGATGTCCAAGTAACCGGATACCTAAACGCATCCTACCGATTACCCTCAGAGATTCCATTATAGCACACTACTATAATGCTCTGTCATGCAGACTGGACAGAGATTAATGTCCATTGCCTGTAGGGGTGGCACCGTGGCGCAGTGGTTTTTCTGCTGCCTCACGGCGCCTAGGACCCAGGTTCGATCCCGGCCCCGGGTCACTGTCCGTGTGGAGCTTGCACATTCCCCCCGTGTCTGCGTAGGTCTCACCCTCACAACCCAAAGATTCATAGAATTTACAGTGCCGAAGGAGGCCATTCGGCCCATCGAGTCTGCACCGGCTCTTGGAAAGAGCACCCTACCCAAGTTCAGCACCTCCACCCTATCCCTATAACCCAGTAACCCCACCCAGCACTAAGGGCAATTTTGGACACTAAGGGCAATTTATCATGACCAATCCACCTAACCCGCACATCTTTGGACTGTGGGAGGAAACCGGAGCACCCGGAGGAAACCCACGCACACACGGGGAGGATGTGCAGACTCCGCACAGACAGTGACCCAAGCCGGAATCGAACCTGGGACCCTGGAGCTGTGAAGCAATTGTGCTATCCACAATGCTACCGTGCTGGGTAGGTGTGCAGGGTAGGTGGATTGGCCACGCTAAATTGCATCTTAATTGGAAAAATTAATAACTCTGTACTCTAAATCTGTGCTGAGTTAACTTATTGTAATGTTCTTTATTGTAGCCATAAAGAGAAGGAATCAGAGGTGGTACACTACGGGCACGATCTAATGGCAGTGTTGCGCTTAAGCAAGAGGGCAACAAGGCCGTTAGATCATGGGAGAGACCAAAATCTAGAACTGCGCCGGGCACCGATCTTTTTGCGATCTAACCAGCCCGCCCCTGTTAGCGAAATGAGGTACCTGCTGTAGCGTGGCGAGAAGTCAATAAACACCACTTAAGGCCAATCTCCATACAATTAACGGGAGGAAATCCCATATCCAACAGCCTCCTGTGGTCTAACTGCCTCCCCAGCAAGTGGTCACGTGGGCGCTGATTAATACTCCTTTTTAAAAACGTGAAGCTGGCAGAGACCTGAGGAGACCTGCTGTGGTGACCTGAGGAGGTGAGTGATGTGTTGGGTGTTCTGGATCACATACAGGTCACCAACACTTGAAGTAGTGCAACACTATTTCATTAAAAGGTTAACTATTTAAACATACTTGAACTGTGGGTAAATATGATACCAGCTTTAACTAAAGACCTTTGCCTTGTCCTAACCAGTTGATGCACTCAGCACATGGTAAATGTCTGTGTTGCAGGCTGTGAGCTCTGTGCTCCGAACTGGCTGCTACTCGAATGAACGGGAACTCTGATGTCCCCTGTCTTTATAGTGCGTGTGTTCTCACTGGTGATTGGCTGCGGTGTTGTGTATGTTGACTGTTTCCACTGTGTGTCCATCAGTGTGTGTCTGCACCATGATATACTGGTGTAAATTATGACATCCTCCCTTTTATATAAAAAAATGTGCCTGCGTGACAATAAATAGTGTGTGGTGAATGTTCCTGACTACGTGTGTGCGAAATATTTACAGGACTATGTACATAAAACTAAGCTATTTACACGGGATGGTGCCTGGTGCAGAAAAAAACAGTGTGTCACACAAATGACGAGATGAACACTATATACAAACCACTTGAACGATTAAAACGGAAGAACAGAACAGATCAGAGAGTCCATTAGTGCAAAGTTCACAAATCAAGTCTCTGAGGTGGGCGACGAATTCTGGTTGACCGCCTCAAGGGTCGGTCAGGAGCCACCAGCTGAGGAGCGGACTGGACTGCGTCAGAGTGAGGAGGATGCAGAGTAACCGGAATCTCTGCATAGTCCAGGTCAGGGACAACAGGAGGGCGTGGCACTGGCGGAGGATCACATAGTGAGGGTGGAACGAGATGAAGGGCACGCCGATTACGCCGCAGAATGGAACCATCCGGTAGACGAACCAGGAACGAGCGGGGAGCCACCTGCCGAAGAACCACAGCAGTTGCAGACCAGCCACCATCCGGAAGATGGTTGCGGACATTGTCATCTGGAGCCAGAGCAGGGAGATCAGCTGCACGGGAGTCATGAGCCGCCTTGTGCTGTGCACGAGACAGCTGCATCCGGCGAAGGACCGGAACGTGGCCGAGCTCTGGGACGTGAATGGACGGCACCGTCGTCCTCAGGGTGCGACCCATGAGCAGCTGGGCTGGCGACAGGCCAGTGGACAGTGGGGCCAAGCGATAGGCCAGAAGGGCGAGGTAGAAGTCGGATCCCGCATCGGCAGCCTTGCAGAGGAGCCGTTTGACTATGTGGACGCCTTTCTCTGCTTTGCCATTGGATTGGGGGTACAGGGGACTGGATGTCACATGCACAAATTTGTACCTCCTGGCAAAGTTGGACCATTCCTGGCTTGCGAAGCAGGGGCCATTGTCCGACATCACAGTGAGTGGGATGCCGTGACGAGCAAAGGTGTCCTTACAGGCACGGATGACTGCAGACGATGTGATGTTGTGCAAACGTACCACCTCCAGGTAGTTTGAAAAATAGTCTACAATCAGAACATAGTCCCTGCCCAGCACGTGGAACAGGTCGATGCCGACCTTGGACCAAGGGGAAGTGACCAACTCATGGGGCTGTAGGGTCTCACGTGGTTGGGCCGGCTGGAACCGCTGACAGGTGGGGCAGTTGAGCACTGTGTTGGCGATGTCATCATTGATGCCGGGCCAGTACACTGCCTCTCGGGCCCATCGGCGGCACTTCTCCATGCCAAGATGGCCCTTGTGTAGCTGTTCCAAGACGAGCTGGCGCATGCTGTGCGGGATAACAATGCGGTCCAGCTTCAGGACACCATCGACTACCGCCAGATCGTCTCTGATGTTGTAGAACTGCGGGCATTGGCCCTTGAGCCACCCGTCTGCTAGGTGGCGCATGACACGCTGTAGCAGGGGGTCAGCCGCTGTCTCGCGGCGAATTTGGACGAGGCGTTCATCCGTGGCCGGTACATTGGAGGCCACGAAGGCCACATGGGCGTCAACCTGGCAGACGAATCCCGCTGGGTCACACGGGGTGTTGACTGCCCTGGATAGAGCGTCGGCTATGATCAGGTCTTTGCCCGGGGTGTATACGAGCAAAATGCGCTGGAGGCGAGGCATCATGTCGTTCAATTCTTTTTGTATTATATTGACCAGCGGGCGATGGTCGGTCTCTACGGTGAATTGGGGAAGGCCGTACACATAATCATGAAATTTGACGACACCGGTCAACAGGCCCAGGCACTCCTTTTCTATCTGCGCGTAGCGCTGTTCCGTGGGGGTCATGGCGCGTGACGCATATGCAACGGGGGCCCATCGTGTTGCAGGAGCACTGCCCCAATGCCAGATTGGCTGGCATCGGTCGAACTTTTTGTCTCTTTCGCTGGATCAAAAAAGGCCAATACCGGGGCCGTGGTAAGTTTTGTTTTAAGTTCTCTCCATTCGCGCTCGTGGGCAGGAAACCATTGGAAGTCTATCGTCTTCCTGGCCAGGTTCCTGAGAGCCGTGGTATGAGAGGCGAGGTTAGGGATGAACTTCCCTAGGAAGTTGACCATGCCCAGAAATCGGAGGACCGCCTTCTTGTCCTCTGGCTTTCTCATGGCTGTGATGGCAGCCACCTTGTCCGCATCCGGCCGCACACCCAACTGGGAGATGTGGTCCCCTAGGAACTTGAGTTCCGTCTGGCCGAAGGAGCATTTGGCTCTGTTGAAGCGTAGGCCCTGCTCCCGTATGCGTTTGAACACGCGCTGGAGGAGACTGATATGCTCCTGCAGGGTGGTGGACCAAATGATTATGTCGTCAACATAGACGCGAACACCTTCAATGCCTTCCATCATTTGTTCCATGATCCTGTGGAATACTTCTGACGCCGTTATGATCCCAAACGGCATCCTGTTGTAACAATATCTGCCATCAGGGGTGTTAAAGGTACACAGTTTCCTGCTGGATCTGTCTAGTTGAATTTACCAGAATCCTTTCGAGGCGTCAAGCTTGGTGAAGAGCTAGGCCCGAACCACCTCGCATGTGATCTCTTCGCGCTTGGGGATTGGGTAATGCTCCCTCATTATGTTGCGATTCAGATCCTTTCGATCAATGCAGATTCTGAGCTCGCCGGAAGGCTTCTTGACGCACACCATGGAACTGACCTAGTCGGTTGGTTCCATAACTCTGGAGATCACTGCTTGGTCTTGGAGGTCCTGCAGCTGCTGCTTGAGGCGGTCCTTGAGGGGTGCTGGGACTCTGCGAGGTGCATGCACCACAGGCGTGGCGTTCTGTTTGAGTATGACCTTGTACGTATATGGGAGCGTGCCCATGCCTTCGAAGACGTCGCGGTGCTGGTCGATGATGGCGTTGAGTTGCGCCCTGAAGTCAGCATCCTGGAAGGCAGACGTGTCATCAGGAGAGAGAGAGAGTGAACTCTTTGAACGAGGTTTAGCAATTTGCACGCCTGTGCGCCAAGTGGAGAGTCCTTCGAGGAGCCCACGATCTCGAAAGGAAGGATGGCTTTTCGTAACTTGTGCGTCACTTCGAGTTGGCATGAGCCGGTAGCAGTAATGATGTTGCCATTGTAGTCCAATAGCTGGCAGGCCGATGGGAGAATGGTTGGTTTGACACAAAGGCTTTGGAAAGCAGACCACGCCATGAGATTGGCGGAGGCACCAGTGTCCAGGCGGAATCGTATTTGGGACCGGTTGACCGTCAGGGTGGCACACCACTCATCGTCTGGATCGATGCTGTATACCGACAGTGGCTGGTGTCTTTGCTTCGGGGACAGCCTGTTTTTCGTTACGACATCGACTCGAAAAGGCGCCTTCGGGTCCTCGGTGTCACTGCTGTGTGGGAGGTCGGAATCGGACTCGGTGACCGTGGGTTGAATTGCCCGAACATTCCTGCGAGGCTGGCTGAAGTGATATGAATTGGAAGGCGGAGCTGCTCGAGAGCAGGCAGCATAGTGGCCAAGTCTTCCACATCGTAGGCATTGTTGAGATTTTGCGGAGCATTGCCACTTTAAATGGGCGGAGCCACAGTTGCCGCACGTCGTGACATCAGCACGTTCGCTGCGCCACCGCGCATGCGCGGTGCGGTCCTGCATGGTGCGCACCTGAGCATAACGTTCCTCCATGTCGCCGTCCCCTCAATTGGTGCGTACAAGCGCGGGAGTCCGTGAAAAGCGCACAAAATGGCCACCCTCGTCCAGGTTGAGGCCCTGGAGGTGTTCAATCACTTGGGCCCGTTCCGCCTCGTGGGGACCTTGCCGCCCCGTTTCAGCCGCTTGATTATGGGAGTACCGACTGGTGGCATTTTCATGTAGGACACAGGTCTCGATGGCGGTCGCTAGGGTGATTTGCTTTACTTTGAGGAGCTGCTGACGTAGGGGGTCCGACTGAACACCGAAAACGATCTGGTTGCGTATGGAGTCGGAGGTGGGTCCCTAGCTGCAAGATTGCGCAAGGATGCGGAGGTGCGTTAAAAAGGATTGGAAAGGTTCGTCCTTACCCCGCAAATGCTGCTGGAACACGTAGCGTTCAAAACTTTCATTCACCTCTACGTTGCAGTGAGTGTCAAATTTGAGGAGAACCGTCTTGAACTTCGTCTTGTCTTCATCATCTGCAAAGGTGAAAGAGTTGAAAATATGGATTGCATAGTCCCCGGCCGTGGATAGGAGAAGAGCAATCTTCCAGTTGGCCCCGAGGTTGCCGGCGATGCGGAGCGGCGGCGGCGGGCTGATGTTGTCCATGTTGCAGAATGATGGAATGCTGGCGGAAGGCAGATCACTTGCAGGTAGGTCTAAGAAGTGCTAGTATGCAACCACTCCTGGTATCATGATGTGTTGGGTGTTCTGGATCACATACAGGTCACCAACACTTGAAGTAGTGCAACACTATTTCATTAAAAGGTTAACTATTTAAACATACTTGAACTGTGGGTAAATACGATACCAGCTTTAACTAAAGACCTTTGTCTTGTCCTAACCAGTTGATGCACTCAGCACATGGTGAATGTCAAAGAACAAAGAAAGAACAAAGAAATGTGCAGCACAGGAACAGGCCCTTCGGCCCTCCAAGCCCGTGCCGACCATGCTGCCCGACTAAACTACAATCTTCTACACTTCCTGGGTCCGTATCCCTCTATTCCCATCCTATTCATGTATTTGTCAAGATGCCCCTTAAATGTCACTATCGTCTGTGTTGCAGGTTGTGAACTCTGTGCTCCTAGCTAGCTGCTACTCGAATGAGCGGGAACTCTGATGTCCCCTGTCTTTATAGTGCGTGTGTTCTCACTGGTGATTGGCCGCAGTGTTGTGTATGTTGATTGGTCCCACTGTGTGTCCATCAGTGTGCGTCTGCACCATGATATACTGGTGTATATTATGACAGTGAGTAGCCATTTTCACTCCCAGGCAATGAGCCCAGGGGTACTGGGGTTGCTGCCCCGGTGCTTGGAGGGGGGAGCCCTTGGTGGAAGCCTCGGCCAGGGCGGGCTGCCATCGGGGGCGGGGGAGGGAATGCGGATCTGGGGTGGCCGCCCATGGTCTCGGTGGGGTGGGAGATGGGTGTCTCAGCACCCGCAGGTCCGCCATTCCACCCCCTGGATCATGTTTTTCCATTCCTGGGGCAACCGCAGCCCCAGCCCACAGACCACCCATAACTCCCACTGACCATGGAGGCCTCTGGATGCGCAGCTGAAGGCTATTGCTAATTGGGGATTGGCAATCGTGTGAAGTGAGCTCTTCACACATCACAAGTGGATTCCTGTGGGTAGGCGTGTCACAGCATGTGGGAGTTATTGCCTAGCATCCCAATCAGACCATGATGCCTGGACACTGTACCTGAACACTCAGAAGGCAACAACACGGACTCTGCAGTCAACATCTGAACACCAAGGGTCTGGGTTGCACCACCAGGGACATTTCAGCAATCAGAGGGTGGGCATGAGCACTGGGGCGGAGGTCAGTGCCCGGACCAGGTTACGTTACGTGCGGGTGTATGGGTACAGTCCGGTGAGCAGGGGCCCCTGCTGCAGCCAGGGCTGCGTGGGCAGGATGTGTCGGATTGCAGTGGTTAGCACTGCTGCCTCTTGGCACTGAGCATTCACGTTCAATCCTGGCCCACGGGCCACTTTCCATGTGGAGTTTACACATTCTCCCCGTGTTTGCATGGGTTTCGCCCCCACAAAGATGTGCAGGGTAGGTGGATTGGCCATGCTAAATTGCTCCTTAATCGGGAAAAAATAGAATTGGGCGCTCTAAATTTTTTTTAAAAAAATCTTGGTAATGTGATAGTTGTCTGTCACCTATGTAGCACTACGGTTACTTTTCACTTATTTGATCAAACATGAATGTTTTCCGGGGCGGCACGTGGCGCAGTGGTTAGCACTGGGACTACGGCGCTGAGGATCCGGGTTCGAATCCCGGCCCTGGGGCACTGTCCGTGTGGAGTTTGCACATTCTCCCCGTGTCTGCGTGGGTTTCACCCCCACAACCCAAAGATGTGCAGATTAGGTGGATTGGCCACGCTAAATTGCCCCTTAATTGGGAAAAAATAATAATTGGGTACTCTAAATTTTAAAAAAGTATGAATGTTTTCCATATGTTCCGGCATGCGGGTACAGACTGCTTTATTATAAGGAATTGCACATGAAAGTCAGCACAGCATAATGAACATTGCGGAGTTTGTACATTTCCCCGTGTCTGCATGGGTCTCACCCCCACAACCCAAAGATGTGCAGGAGGTGGATTGGCTATGCTAAATTGCCCCTAAATTGGAAAAAAAAAGAATTTCTTGCTTTAAGTTAAAAAAACAGATATTATGCACAATGTACAATATCTTGGACCCCGCGGAAGCTACTCTCATGGTGCTGCTGGCCAGACACGGAGGAGGCAACAACAGCAGAGTCGACAGAGACTCGAGGCAGCGGTCCTTGTGCAGGGCCCCGCCCCACACTCTGAGGACCCGGCCGCCCATCAGGCTCGGGAGGGACTGAGAAGGGGAGGTCGGCGAAGGCCCAAGGTGTCATGACATCACTGGTCTTTTGAGTAGAAGACACAGCGTGTGCCACTGGAGGCTACGCTCAACAAGGGAACAGTGCGGCACCTATGCCATATTCTCACTGACTTGGAATCATGAAGAGCAGTGTTTTTCAAACTTTTTTTCCGGGGACCCATTTTTACCAACGGCTGACCTTCGCGACCCATGCCGGCCGACCTTTGCGACCCACGCCAGCCGATCTTCGCGGCATATGCCGGCTGACCTGCGCGACCCGCCATTTTCTCTTACCTTGTTTGCTGCTGGCAAAAATGGAGGAAATGGTTTTGGGTCCCTTTGGCCCTCGTACACGCTCCTCCAATGAAACGTGTTGGATGAAGGTGAAGCCTTCCGGTGTCGGAAAGTATGGAATCTCCATCTGTCCAAAGTTCTGCATTCTTTTCCTGTAAAATGTTACCAAATAAAACCCCCCCGAACTTGTAAAAAAAAAAGAATAAAATAAATGAATAAAACTCCCCCGAACTTGTAAAAAAAAAGCTGCGACCATTAAAAAAAAAGCGGCTGCACTGTGCATGCGCACCGATCATCGGTGCGCATAGTTTTGCACATGTGCGCTGATGATCAGGCCCGCATGCGCAGTGTGGCCGCATTTTCTTTGCATGTTCGTGGCCATTTTGAAGGCCGTTTGCAGCCGGCATTATTAACAGCCGTCTGCTGCGGCTGTTGCGCGCAGATTTGCACGATCGGGAGCGCCGCAACAGACGGCTCTGCGACCCTCCCGACACCCGCCCGCGACCCGCCCCCGAGTTTACCTCCTTCGTTGAGCTGCATGAAGAAGATTTGCTTTGGCAGTCGAGACTCTGACATCTTAAACATTTGGACAGCCCAGCGGATTTGGTTTCAAATTACCTTGATACAGATGCTATTGACTCCTTCAAGGACACTAATGTTAGCACGCCTGTCCTCCCAGCTGATTCAGGGCTAACGTACATTTGGATTTTGCAATGTATTTTAATTGAGTTGTTTACGAGTCTCCCTGATGTAATGTTCATCCTTAGAAGCCTCAGTGATTACTTAAAATGCTTGAACAAAGTTTTCTTTAAATAAATTTAAAGTACCCAATACATTTTTTCCAATTAAGGGGCAATTTAGTGTGGCCAAACCACCTACCCAGCACATCATGGTTGTGGGGCGAAACCTACGCAAACACAGGGAGAATGTGGAAACTCCACGTGGACTGTGACCCAGGGCCGGTATCGAACCTGGGACCTCGGTGCCGTGAGGCAGCAATGCTAACCACTGTGCCACCGTGCTGCCCAATCTTTAACAAGGTTTAATGCCTTTGTTGATATATGCAAGGCTCCTGTAAGCGAATGTGAACTATCTCTCTGACAGGTATTGCAGAGAACCAATCACCCAATCCTAAGAGTGTACTGCCAAAGGACATTCAAAATGATGTCAGAGGAGATGTGTGCCAGGACACTGAGCATCAGCAGCTGCTGCTTTCGGAAGTTGAGCTTGCCAATTAACAATTGGCAAAAGCCTCCCCTTCCCTCCCTCTCTCCTCTTCCCTCCCTCCCGTTCCTCTTTCCCCCCTCTCCTTCCTCTTTCCCCCCTCTCCTTCCTCTTTCCCTCCCTCCCCTTCCCCCTCTTCCCTCCTTCCCCTTCCCCCTCTTCCCCCCTTCCCCTTCCCCCCCTTCCCCCCTCCCTACCCCCTTCCCTCCCTCCCCTTTACAAATAGACAGTTCCTTTGTGTTCAAGCGAGAATATATATTTTAATGCAAGACATTTGTGGAAGTTTTTTGTAATGAATTTAGAGTACCCAATTCATTTTTTTCCAATAATGGGACAATTTAGCGTGACCAATCCACCTACCCTGCACATCTTTTGGGTTGTGGGGGCGAAGGAATTTGTAAAAGTTGAGACGTTTTTGTCTTTGTTCAGCTGGTAAAGTTAAATGTTAACTGGTTCCAAAGTTTTGTGTTTGAAAAAAAATTTTTGTTCAGAAATGTTTTACATTAAACTTTACAATCTTCTACAAATGTCTTACTGAAACATCAGAATATCAGGGGGGTGCATGGTGTCACAGTGGTTAGCACTGCTGCCTCACAGCTCCAGGGACCTGGGTTCAATTCGGGCCTTGGGTGACTGTCTGTGTGGAGTTTGCACGTTCTCCCCATGTCTGAGTGGGTTTCCTCCGGGTGCTCCGGTTTCCTCCCACAGTCCAAAGATGTTCTGGTTAGGTGAATTGGCCACGTTAAATTGCCCCTTAGTGTCCAAAGGTTAGGTGTGGCTACTGGTCTTAAGTAGGATGTTCTTTCAAGGGCCGGTGTGGACTCGATGGGTCGAATGGCCTCCTTCTGCACTGTAAATTGTATGATTATATGATTCTGAACATAACATTTAACTGAGATAATTAGAAATGAATAAGAACTGGGCAGCACGGTAGCGCAGTGATTAGCACTGCTGCCTCACAGCGCCAAGGACCCGGGTTCGATCCCGGCCCTGGGTTACTGTCCGTGTGGAGTTTGCGCATTCTCCTCATGTCTGCATGGGTTTCCAAGAACCATGGAATAGAACTATAGAATTCCTACAGTGCAGAAGGAGACATTTAGCTTATCAGGTCTGCACCGAGCTTCTGAAAGAGCACCCTACCTGGGTCCACTCCTCCGTCCTGTCCCCAAAACCTAACCTGGACATCCTAGGACTCTAAGGGGCCGCTTAGCATGGCCAATCCACCTCACCTGCAAATCTTTGGACTGTAGGAGGAAACTAGAGAACCCGGAGAAAACCCAAGCAGACATGGGGAGAATGTACATAGTTCACACATACAGTCACCCAAGGTCCGAATTGTACCCGTGTCCCTGGCGCTGTGAGGCAGCAGTGCTAACTATTGTGCCATTGTGCCGCCATTGTTTCCTCCGGGTGCGCCGGTTTCCTCCCACAGTCCAAAGTTGTGCAGGTTGGGTGAATTAGCCTTGCTAAATTGCCCCTTAGGCTGGGATTCCCCGACCCGGCGCCGGGTCGGAGAATCCCCGGGGGGGCCCCACGCCGGTCGGGGGCCGTTGACAGCGGCCCCTCAGGTGATTTTCCAGGCCCCGATGGGCTGATCGACTGACAAGTTTGGCCAAGTCACGCCGGCGTGGGTTACTCAGGTCCCACACGGCGGGACCTGGACGGTGAGTGAGCGGGGGCCGTCCTGGAGGGGGGCACGGGGGGATCCGACCCCGGGGGTGGGGCCCCCACGGTGACCTGGCCCGCGATCGGGGCCTACCGATCGGCGAGTGGGCAAGTTCCGTGGGGGCCTACTTTACTCCGCGCCGGGCCCCTGTAGGGCTCCACCATATTGCCCGGGGGCCGGCAGGGAGAAGGGAACCCCCGCGCATGGGCGGGAATACGCCGGCCATTCCGTGCATGCGCGAACTCGCGCCGACTGTTCCGGCGCCAACCTAGCCCCCTAGGAAAGGGAGAATTCCTCACTTTCGGGGGTTGTTGACACTGGAGTGATTGGCGCCGGTTTTCACGCCGGCGTGGGTCATAGCCCCATTATTAGAAAATCCTGCCCTTAGTGTCAAAGGTTAGGTGGTGTTATGGGGATAGGGTGGGGGCATTGGCCTGGGTAGGGTACTCTTTCGGAGTGTCAGTGCAGACTTGATGGGCCGAATGGATTTCTTCTGCACTGCAGTGATTCTATAAACACAAATAAAAATAAATCAGATGTTGCAAGGACAGTGACAGCAAAGGTGCCTGGGGCGCTTTTAAAATCTTATGACCATAATCTAAATTAAAACATACAAACATTTTTAAACATGCCACACGTAAAATTACATAATAATATAGTGCAGATTGAAATAGTTTCACGATCTAAAACAAATAACCAAACCTATGTTCACTTATAAATAATCACCTGTAATCTTAACAAAATTAAACATGGTGCTGAGGATGTGGCTTTGATCCGGCCCTGGGTCACTGTCTGTATTCATTTGCAGAGAGGCTGGGGAGAGATCGATTTTGCTAATTTTTTGGCCTCCTGAGAGTCCTGCAAAAAGATCTTTGTTAAGTGGTAGAGGGTATTAATCAGCACAATATACAGGGTTGATAGTTGTTTTGAAATCCCCTCATACTCATATTGAACCATCCTTCTTTAAGACGGGGATGATTGGGGTTGTCCAATCACTGGTGATGACAGGCTCAATGCCTGTTGCCTTCAGGAGTTCTTGAGTAACCTCTTGAGTTCCTCTTCCACTTTAGGTCGAATAGCATAGTGTATGATGCGCGCTTTTAAACACTTAGGCACACTATCTGTCTTTATCTTGAGTTTCACTTTGACCCCAGTCATGGATCCAAGTGACTCAATGTGGTAGTATCAGGTATTGTGGTACCCGAGAGGCTGTAGACCATTGGGTAAGCCTAGCAGCTTACCATTGGCTGTTTGGTATGTGGCTCCGCCCTGACAGGCAGGGTATAAGAACAGGTGCCGTCCCAGCAGCCCTCATTCTGTACCAAAGCTGTTGGGGAACAGATCTAGTCTATCAAAGCCTTCAGTTATGATACAACCTCTTCTTCGAGTCTAATTGATCGTGCATCAATTTAATAGACTACTCTTGAGCTGAAAGAATGGATCTCCGAATCAAGCCGGAGTGTCTACAACTCAGCCCCCACACGGAGAACTCAGCTGCGATTTTTAAGCACTGGCTGGCGTGCTTTAAAGGCTACCTCGAGACGGCCGGAGGCACCCCCTCAGGAGAACAGAAACTGCATCTCCTGCACTCGAGTGTAAGCCCTGGAATCTTCTCCCTCATCGAGGAGGCGGAGGACTAAGATGATGCGATCGAACTGTTAAAGGGACATTATATACGCCCTGTAAACCAGGTCTACGCATGTCACCTGCTTGCAACTAGACGGCAAAGCCCCGGGGAATCACTGGAGGACTTCTACCGTGCGCTACTCGTGCTGGGCAGAAACTATGGCTGCCTGCAAGTTTCGGGCAGCTAGCACACGGAACTTCTAATCTGGGTTGCATTCGTAGCAGGTATGAGCACTTCAGCGATCCGACAAAGACTTTTAGAAAAGGACACCCTGGGACTGAGAGAAGCACGGGCCCTGGCAGGGTCCATGGATGTTGCCTCCAGAAACGCGCAGTCCTATGCGCCCGACCACGCGGCAGCCCCGGGCTGCGTGGCATCCCGCAGCGGCAGCCCCACTGACCTTCCCCGTGTCCCCGCAGGCCTGCGCTGTCAGATGGCCCGCTAGCTCCGTTGGGCCCCGTTGCTTCTTCTGCGGGCAGGCGAAGCACCCCCACCAGCGCTGCCCAGCCCGCACCTCCACCTGCAAAGGGTGCGGCAAGAAGGGCAATTTTGTGGGGTCTGCCAAGCACGAGCCGTGGCCGCGGTCTCCAACGACTCCGGACCGCCGCGGCAACCTTCCCTTCGGGCCCCAGGCGACCAGCACTCAAGGCCACCCTCCTATCCGAGGACCACGCACGATCCACGGGCGCGGCCATCTTGCCCCTCGGACACCACGCTGGACGGATGGGCGCCGCCATTTTGTCCATCCCCGCCGCCATTTTGTACATCCCCGACCACCATGTGCGATCCATGGGAGACGCCATCTTGGATGGGGCCCCAGGCCCCCAGCACAGCCGACCACATGCTGCCCGATCAGAGCCCACAACTGCTCCATCTGGCCTCGGTGATGCTGGACCAAAATCGACCTTAGACACTTGCAACAGCAACGACGACGATCTTCATCAACGGCCACGAGACGTCTTGCCTGATTGACTCTGGGAGCACGGAGAGCTTTATACGCCCCGACACGGTAAGGCGCTGTTCTCTTGTTACCCACCCTGTAAACCAAAGAATCTCCCTGGCCTCCGGGTCACACTCAGTGGAGATAAAGGGGTTCTGCCCAGCAAACCTCACAGTCCAAGGCAGGACCTTCAACAATTTCCGCCTTTATGTCCTGCCGCACCTTTGCGTGGCTACACTCCTGGGGTTGGACTTCCAATGTAACTTGCAAAGCCTCACTTTTAAATTCAGCGGCCCCATAGCCCCCCTTACTGTCTGCGGCCTTGCGACCCTTAAGGCCGACCCGCCTCCCCTGTTTGCGAACCTCACCTTGGATTGCAAACCCGTCGCGACCAGGAGCAGACGGTACAGTGCCCAGGACCGGACCTTCATCAGGTCAGAGGTCCAAAGGCTACTGAGGGAAGGAGTCATTGAAGCTAGCAACAGTCCCTGGAGAGCTCAGGTAGTGGTGGTAAAGACCAGGGAGAAACATAACATAGAACATAGAACAATACAGCGCAGTACAGGCCCTTCGGCCCATGATGTTGCACCGAAACAAAAGCCATCTAACTTACACTATGCCATTATCATCCATATGTTTATCCAATAAACTTTTAAATGCCCTCAATGTTGGCGAGTTCACTACTGTAGCAGGTAGGGCATTCCACGGCCTCACTACTCTTTGCGTAAAGAACCTACCTCTGACCTCTGTCCTATATCTATTACCCCTCAGTTTAAAGTTATTTCCCCTCGTGCCAGCCATTTCCATCCGCGGGAGAAGGCTCTCACTGTCCACCCTATCCAACCCCCTGATCATTTTGTATGCCTCTATTAAGTCTCCTCTTAACTTCTTCTCTCCAACGAAAACAACCTCAAGTCCATCAGCCTTTCCTCATAAGATTTTCCCTCCATACCAGGCAACATCCTGGTAAATCTCCTCTGCACCCGCTCCAAAGCCTCCACGTCCTTCCTATAATGCGGTGACCAGAACTGTATGCAATACTCCAAATGCGGCCGTACCAGAGTTCTGTACAGCTGCAACATGACCTCCCGACTCCGGAACTCAATCCCTCTACCAATAAAGGCCAACACTCCATAGGCCTTCTTCACAATGCTATCAACCTGGGTGGCAACTTTCAGGGATCTATGTACATGGACACCTAGATCCCTCTGCTCATCCACACTTTCAAGAACTTTACCATTAGCCAAATATTCCGCATTCCTGTTATTCCTTCCAAAGTGAATCACCTCACACTTCTCTACATTAAACTCCATTTGCCACCTCTCAGCCCAGGTCTGCAGCTTATCTATATCCCTCTGTAACCTGCTACATCCTCCCACACTATCGACAACACCACCGACTTTAGTATCGTCTGCAAATTTACTCACCCACCCTTCTGCGCCTTCCTCTAGGTCATTGATAAAAATGACCAACAGCCCCAGAACAGATCCTTGTGGTACTCCACTTGTGACTGTACTCCATTCTGAACATTTCCCATCAACCACCACCCTCTGTCTTCTTTCAGCTAGCCAATTTCTGATCCACATCTCTAAATCACCCTCAATCCCCAGCCTCCGTATTTTCTGCAATAGCCTACCGTGGGGAACCTTATCAAACGCTTTGCTGAAATCCATATACACCACATCAACTGCTCTACCCTCATCTACCTGTTCAGTCACCTTCTCAAAGAACTCAATAAGGTTTGTGAGGCATGACCTACCGTTCACAAAGCCATGCTGACTATCCCTGATCATATTATTCCTATCTAGATGATTATAAATCTTGTCTCTTATAATCCCCTCCAAGACTTTACCCACTACAGACGTGAGGCTCACTGGTCTATAGTTGCCGGGGTTGTCTCTGCTCCCCTTTTTGAACAAAGGGACCACATTTGCTGTCCTCCAGTCCTCTGGCACTATTCCTGTAGCCAATGATGACATAAAAATCAAAGCCAAAGGTCCAGCAATCTCTTCCCTGGCCTCCCAGAGAATCCTAGGATAAATCCCATCAGGTCCCGGGGACTTATCTATTTTAAGCCTGTCCAGAATTGCCAACACCTCTTCCCTACGTACCTCAATGCCATCTATTCTATTAGCCTGGGGCTCAGCATTCTCCTCCACAACATTATCTTTTTCCTGAGTGAATACTGACGAAAAATATTCATTTAGTATCTCGCCTATCTCTTCAGACTCCACACACAATTTCCCATCCCTGTCCTTGACTGGTCCTACTCTTTCCCTAGTCATTCGCTTATTCCTGACATACCTATAGAAAGCTTTTGGGTTTTCCTTGATCCTTCCTGCCAAATACTTCTCATGTCCCCTCCTTGCTCGTCTAAGTTCTCTCTTTAGATCCTTCCTCGCTACCTTGTAACTATCCATCGCCCCAACTGAAACTTCACACCTCATCTTCACATAGGCCTCCTTCTTCCTCTTAACAAGAGATTCCACTTCCTTGGTAAACCACGGTTCCCTCGCTCGACGCCTTCCTCCCTGCCTGACCGGTACATACTTATCAAGAACACGCAGTAGCTGATCCTTGAACAAGCCCCACTTATCCAGTGTGCCCAACACTTGCAGCCTACTTCTCCACCTTATCCCCCCCAAGTCACGTCTAATGGCATCATAATTGCCCTTCCCCCAGCTATAACTCTTGCCCTGCGGTGTATACTTATCCCTTTCCATCATTAACGTAAACGTCACTGAATTGTGGTCACTGTCCCCAAAGTGCTCTCCTACCTCCAAATCCAACACCTGGCCTGGTTCATTACCCAAAACCAAATCCAACGTGGCCTCGCCTCTTGTTGGACTGTCAACATATTGTTTCAGGAAACCCTCCTGCACACACTGTACAAAAAACGACCCATCTATTGTACTCAAACTATATCTTTTCCAGTCAATATTTGGAAAGTTAAAGTCTCCCATAATAACTACCCTGTTACTTTCGCTCTTATCCAGAATCATCTTTGCCAACCTTTTCTCTACACCCCTAGAACTATTAGGAGGCCTATAAAAATCTCCCAACAGGGTGACCTCTCCTTTCCTGTAACTTCAGCCCATACTACCTCGGAAGAAGAGTCCCCATCTAGCATCCTCTCCGCCACCGTAATACTGCTCTTGACTAGCAGCGCCACACCTCCCCCTCTTTTGCCTCCTTCTCTGAGCTTACTAAAACACCTAAACCCCGGAACCTGCAACATCCATTCCTGTCCCTGCTCTATCCAAGTCTCCTAAATGGCCACAACATCGAAGTCCCAGGTACCAACCCATGCTGCCAGTTCCCTTACCTTGTTTCGTATACTCCTGGCATTGAAGTAGACACACTTCAAACCACCTTCCTGAACACTGGCCCCCTCCTGCGACGTCAAATCTGTGCTCCTGACCTCTATACTCTCATTCTCCCTTACCCTAAAACTACAATCCAGGTTCCCATGCCCCTGCTGCATTAATTTAAACCCCCCCCAAAGAACACTAACAAATCTCCCCCCCAGGATATTTGTGCCCCTCAGGTTCAGATGTAGACCATCCTGTCTGTAGAGGTCCCACCTTCCCCAGAAAGAGCCCCAGTTATCCAGAAATCTGAATCCCTCCCGCCTGCACCATCCCTGTAGCCACGTGTTTAAATGCTCTCTCTCCCTATTCCTTATCTCACTATCACGTGGCACGGGCAACGACCCAGAGATAACAACTCTGTTTGTTCTAGTTCTGAGCTTCCATCCTAGCTCCCTGAAAGCCTGCCTGACATCCTTGTCCCCTTTCCTACCTATGTCGTTAGTGCCAATGTGGACCACGACTTGGGGCTGCTCCCCCTACCCCTAAGGACCCGGAAAACACGATCCGAGACATCACGTACCCTTGCACCTGGGAGGCAACATACCAAACGTGAGTCTCTCACGCTCCCACAAAATCTCCTATCTGCGGCCCCTGACTATAAAGTCCCCAATTACTAATGCGCTGCTCCTCTCCCCCCTTCCCTTCTGAGCAACAGGGACAGACTCCGTGCCAGAGGCCCGTACCCCATGGCTTACCCCTGGTAAGTCCCCCCCCCCACAAGTATCCAAAGCGGTATACTTGTTTCTCAGGGGAACGACCGCAGGGGATCCCTGCACTGATTGCTTTTTCCCAGTCCCTCTTACAGTTACCCACCTATCTCCAATCTTTGGTGTAACTAATTCCCTGAAGCTGCTATCTATGACCCCTTCTGCCTCCCGAATGATCCGAAGTTCTTCCAACTCCAGCTCCAGTTCCCTAACTCGGTCTTGGAGGATCTGGAGATGGCAGCACTTCCTGCAGGTAAAATCAGCAGGGACACTAACTGCATCCCTCACCTCAAACATCCTGCAGGAGGAACATTGCACTCCCTTCCCTGCCATTCCTCTAACTTTCTACCAAGATCTGGCTAACAACTAAATTAAATTTTTTATAAAAAATAATAATAATATAATAAAATAAGGTACTTACCTCACTCAGACCAATGGGTTTTATTATTAGGTTAGAGGAGGAGGGCGGGTGGGAGACACTACATGTGTAGTGTCTCGGGTTTCCTCTCCACCAGAATTTATTGATGAGGGTCTTCCCAGACGTCCGCGGGTCGACTTCCTGTTCCTGCCTAAAACACTAATTAAAAAAAAAAAATTCTCAGCTCCTGCTGAAATTGACTAACCAGCCAGCTCCACTCCCGCCGAAATCGTCTGGCCTGCCCCTGCAAAGACAAGTGGACAGGACAAGGACAGACTTACCTCCCAGCAGCCACTTCCGCACTGCTCCCGCTGAAACTGACTCACCAGCTGTTCTCACGATGAAATCGACTGGCCTGCCCCTGCAAAGACAAGTGCTTTTAAAGGACAGACTTACCTCCCAGCAGCCACTTCCGCACTGCTCCCGCTGAAACTGACTCACCAGCTGTTCTCCCGCCGAAATCGACTGGCCTGCCCCTGCAAAGACAAGTGCTTTTAAAAGGACAGACTTACCTCCCAGCAGCCACTTCCGCACTGCTCCCGCTGCAACTAACTCACCAGCTGTTCTCCCGCCGAAATCGACTGGCCTGCCCCTGCAAAGACAAGTGCTTTTAAAGGACAGACTTACCTCCCAGCAGCCACTTCCGCACTGCTCCCGCTGCAACTAACTCACCAGCTGTTCTCCCGCCGAAATCGACTGGCCTGCCCCTGCAAAGACAAGTGCTTTTAAAGGACAGACTTACCTCCCAGCAGCCACTTCCGCACTGCTCCCGCTGAAACTGACTCACCAGCTGTTCTCCCGCCGAAATCGACTGGCCTGCCCCTGCAAAGATAAGTGCTTTTAAAGGACAGACTTACCTCCCAGCAGCCACTTCCGCACTGCTCCCGCTGAAACTGACTCACCAGCTGTTCTCCCGCCGATATCGACTGGCCTGCCCCTGCAAAGACAAGTGCTTTTAAAGGCCAGACTTACCTCCCAGCAGCCACTTCCGCACTGCTCCCGCTGAAACTGACTCACCAGCTGTTCTCCCGCCGAAATTGACATAAGATGGTCTTTGACTACAGTTAGACCATCAACAGGTTTACGCAACTGTATGTGTACCCTCTCCCCCGCATATCCGACCTGGTGAACCGGATCGCACAATATAAGGTCTTCTCCACGGTGGACCTCAAGTCCGCCTACCATCAGCTACCCCTCCGCACTAGTGACCGTAAGTACACTGCCTTCGAAGCAGATGGGCGGCTCTACCAATTTTTAAGGGTTCCCTTTGGTGTCACTAATGGGGTCTTGGTCTTCTAACGCAAGATGGACCGAATGGTTGACCGGTACGGCTTACGCGCAATGTTCCCGTATTTTGATAACGTCACCATCTGCGGCCATGACCAGCAGGACCACGACTCCAACCTCCGAAAATGTCTCCAGACCGCGAAAGTTCTTAACTTAACGTACAATAAGGATAAATGTGTCTTTAGCACTGACCGCCTCGCCATTCTCAGCTACGTAGTGCGAAATGGAGTTATAGGCCCGACCCTGAGCGCATGCGCCCCCTCATTGCGTTCCCCCTCCCTCACTGCCCCAACGCCCTGAAGCGCTGCCTCGGGTTTTTCAACTATTACGCACAGTGGGTCCCCAACTACGCAGACAAAGCCTGACCCCTAATCCAGTCCACAACCTTCCCCCTGTCGATGGAGGCCCGCCAGGCCTTCTGCCGCATCAAAGCAGACATTGCAAAGGCCACGATGCGCGCCATCGACGAGTCCCTCCCTTCCAGGTCGAGAGCGATGCGTCCGACGTAGCTCTGGCCGCCGCCCTCAACCAAGCAGGCAGACCCGTGGCCTTCTTCTCCCGTACCCTCCATGCTTCAGAAATTCGCCATTCCTCGGTCGAAAAGGAGGCTCAAGCCATAGTAGAAGCTGTGCGACACTGGAGGCATTCCCTGGCCGGCAGGAGACTTACTCTCCTCACTGACCAACGGTCGGTCGCGTTCATGTTCGATAATGCACAGCGGGGCAAGAGAAAAAAACGACAAGACCTTGCGGTGGAGGATCGAACTCTCCACCTACAACTACGAGATCTTGTACCGTCCTGGGAAGCTAAACGAGCCTCCCGATGCCCTGTCCCGCGACACGTGTGCCACCGCACAAGTGGACCGCCTCCGAGTCCCTCCATGAGGACCTCTGCCACCCGGGGGTCACTCGCTTTTTCCACTTCATTCAGGCCCGCAACCTGCCCTACTCCATCGAGGAGGTCCGGTCAGTCACCAGGGACTGCCAAATCTGCGCGGAGTGCAAACCGCACTTCTACCGGCCAGAGAGGGCGCACCTGATAAAGGCTTCCTGTCCCTTTGAACGCCTCAGTATGGACTTCAAAGGCCCCCCTCCCCTCCACCGACTGCAACACGTACTTCCTGAATGTGATTGACGAGTACTCCCGGTTCCCATTCGCCATCCCCTGCCCCGACATGACCACTACCACTGTCATCAAGGCCCTCCAGGGTATCTTTACACTGTTCGGGTTCCCCGCGTACATACACAGTGATCGGGGTCTTCCTTTATGAGCGACGAACTGCGTCAATTCCTGCTCAGCAAGGGCATCGCCTCAAGCAGGACGACCAGTTACAACCCCCGGGGAAACGTGCAGGTAGAGAGGGAGAATGGAACGGCCTGGAAGACCATCCTACTTGCCCTACGGTCCAGGAATCTCCCAGTATCCCGCTGGCAGGAAGTCCTCCCGGAGGCCCTCCACGCCATTCGGTCGCTGCTCTGTACAACTACCAATCAGACACCTCATGAACGTCTCCTTGTTTTCCCCAGGAAGTCCTCCTCCGGGACCTCGCTCCCAACCTGGCTAGCGACACCCGGACCCATCCTGCTTCGGAAGCACGTGCGGGCGCACAAGTTGGACCCGTTGGTCGAGAGGGTCCACCTGCTGCACGCTAACCCCCAGTACGCCAACGTGGTGTTCCCTGACAGCCGGCAAGATACAGTCTCCCTCCGGGACCTGGTGCCCGCCAGGACCCCACGCGGACCCGAACCATTGCCCCCCCCCCCCACAGCACCTCACTGGGGGGTCGGTCCTCCCGCCGCTCCTACCTAGGCCATCCCACCCACCGACGCCCCTCTCTCGTGTCAACCATTTGCCCCACCAGCACCGCCTAGGGGTGACGAAGCTGCCATGGACGACGAAGCCACACTCCCGGAGTCGCAGACGCCCGGAACCCCACCAGAACCACCACAGAGGCTCAGGCAATCCAGGAGGACGACCAGGCCACCCAACCGACTGATTGCTACACTGTAACTGTACATGAACACTGACTATATATATATCTCCCACACTTGTAAATACTCACGGTACCTCCATATCTGATCATACCATGTTCAATGCAATTGTAACCACTGGCCACCACCCCCGCCGGACTCTTTTTTAACAGGGGGTGAATGTGGTAGTATCAGGTATTGCGGTACCCGAGAGGCTGTAGACCATTGGGTAAGCCTAGCAGCTTACCATTGGCTGTTTGGTATGTGGCTCCGCCCTGACAGGCGGGGTATAAGAATAGGTGCCATCCCAGCAGCCCTCATTCTGTACCGAAGCTGCTGGGGAACAGATCTAGTCTATTAAAGCCTTCAGTTATGATACAACCTCGTCTTCGAGTCTAATTGATCGTGCATCACTCCCTGAATACCTTTGCATACTTTCTCAGAAGTGGTTGAAGATCATTTGTAGAATCAACAAGTTTGTTCGCAGCAGCCCAGATTAGCTTCATCTTCCTTAACCAAGTTCTCCCAAATAATGCTGGAATGTTTCCGTGAGCATTTTGAAGAGGCAACTCCACTCTCAGTTCATTAACTTCCACAGTTACCTTGATGAAGCCCTTCAGTGGCACCACCTCCTCCGTATAGGTCCTTACAACCATAACAGATGGTTGCAATGGCAGATGCTTCCATTTCTGATGGTATATTGATTCAGGTATAAGTGATATTGCATCAACCATATCCACTTCCATCTTAATAGCGTTCCTATTTAATTTTGGATAGACCCAAACATCGCTGCTGGTCTCCATGTACTGCTAGAACGCTGAGCTTACGTTCTTTAAGCTGACTTCACACTTTGGTATTAGTGAGTCTACTTATCTGGTAAACCCGCCCTGTAGACTTTGCAGTATTTTTCTTGGTGCACTTCCTTTGTGCTGATGAAGGTTGGCGTGACCCACATGCCATGGCAATCTGACCAACTTTACCACAATTTTTGCATTTGTTCTCCTTGCTCCAACAATCTCCAGCCATGTGTCCCACTTGGTTGCAGCAAAGACATGGTAGGTTCTTAGTGGACCTGCTTTTCACACCTTCTAGACTTTAGCTCAAACTCCAATCAGCGAAGCTTCTCTCTCAGCAAGTGCCATAGACATTGTGATTTCTATAGCAGATTTTAGGATTTTTTTTTTTTTTAATTTTTTTTAATTCTCCTTTTTCACATTTTCTCCCACATTTACATCCATCAACAAAAAACAATAATCAGCAAGATATGTCAGTCCCCATAATAACAACGATCCCATCTACCCACCAACCCCCAAACCTCAACCCGCATGTTTACATAAACAAAAAGCAAAAAGGAATCAGGGATTACCCGTAGTCACCCTTAATCTTACACAGCTCCCCCCCCACCCCAAGTCTCCAGCTCCTCCTGTCCACTACCTCTTGTAAAACTCCTCCTCCCAACCTCGGTTCCTTCCCCCCAACTTTCCACCCCGGCTAGACCACTCGGACCCTGTTCTGCCAGGCTCCGATGGTCGCAGCCCCTCCCCCCACCTCACTCCCGTTCACTGGCCGGCACAAACCGGCCAGCGTGGAGGCCCCCGCCCGGGTCCCTTTCCCACTTGCCCGGCCCTAGGAAAGCCCAAAGATCCCCTTTTAGCACACAAACCCCGCATATCCACCTACACCCCAAAGAACTCTCATTTCGAGTGAAAGTCCCGTCCCTTGTCCAAATATATACCACTTTGGCTCCTTTAATCCCTACACCCGCGCGCAGTGATACAAAAAAGAAGAAAATACAGTCATGAGGTTACATCGGCACATGGCCATTCCTCAATTTGTCAGTTCTGCCACAGTCCTTCTGCTTTCGCAAACTCCTCCGCTGCTTCCGCCGTTCCAAAATAAAAGTCCCTGAGCTTGTAAGTCACCCTCAGCTTCGCTGGATATACAATGCCGCATCGCACCTTGCTAATGTACAGTGCCCTCTTCATCCGGTTGAAGGCAGCCCGCCTCCTTGCCAACTCCATCGTAAAGTCCTGGTATACACGTATACCAGCTCCAGCCCACTGCACCACCCGCTTCTGCTTGACCCAGCTCAGGGCCTTCTCCTTCACCCTGTACCAACGGAAGCACAGAGTCACTGCCCTTGGCGGCTCACTCGCCTTTGGTACAGGCCTCCACGACCGATGAGCCCGATCCAGTTCATATCGGGAGGGATCCACCCCCTCCCCCAATAATTTTGCCAGCATCGCGGCAAAGTACTCAGTCGGCTTCGGTCCTTCAACTCCTTCGGGCAGCCACACAATCCTCAAATTCTGTCGCCTGGATCTGTTTTCCAGGTCTTCCATTTTTCCTCGCAGATCCTTGTTAGTATCCATCACCTTCCGCATCTCTTTCCCCATCGAGGCAAGTTGATCACCGTGCTGCAATAACGTCTCCTCCACTTCCTTCAGTGCCTCCCCTTGCTCTCGCACCTCCGCCACTGCGCTCGCCACCTCCGTCCTCACCGGGGAAACCGCCTCCTCCATCAGCACACTCAAAACCTCCCTCATCTCCTTCCTCACCGTCTCCATGCATTTCGCAATCTGCGCCAACTGCTTTTCAAATTCCGCAGCCATCACCTTAGTTATTTCTTCAGCCGTAAGCAGTGCGGCCTTCCCGGGTGCTCCAGCCTCCATTTTTCCTGGTGACCCCACGGCGACCTTTCCACTCCCCCGACGGACCTCCAGCTGTTTTTTTTCTGGCCGTTTTCTTGCTCACCCTCGACATTTTTCTTTGTTCCTTTTTCCTCCTGTGTCTCCACTGTGCCTCCTCCGTGCCTTCTCCCTTCTTCTGTCGCCTCCGCGGACCCTGGGACCGGGCTTAAAGCCCCAAAAATGCCGTTGCCGACCTGGAGCCCTCCATTGTGCGGCCGCCTCCCGCCCGCCGTCACCGCAAGTCCAGATTTTAGGATTAATGCACCATTAGTCAACTATTTCCTTTGGATGGCTTCATTCCCGAGGCCACAAATCAGTCGCGAAGCGCATCATCTAAAGTCTGGCCAAATTTTCAGTACTTTGCCAGCTTTCGCAGCGACACAACAAGTTGTGAAATGTTTTCTCCTCTTCCTGTGCACAACGGTGAAAGCTGAATCTTTCAGCTATTAATAGTGGACGAGGAGAGAAATATTCTTGCAAGACAGTGATTATCTCATCATGTGACTTGTCTCCAGGTTTAGCTGGGTGTATACTAACTTCTGTAGCAACATGAATGTTTTCATCCCAACTGAGCTGCGAAAGGTCACAGTATGTAGATCTGCTGGTGCCTGATTGGCTTTGTGGAACAACTGGAAACTTTCCTCATATGAGTTCCATATCTCCTCCTCCTCATCAAATGCATCTATGGCACCTTCTCGTCCCGCCATTTTTGGATTGCAGCTCCCTGATCTTTTCTACTCTGCCTTTAGCCTATCCTCCCGGCCGTTTATTTTCTCTCTGTTTAAAATAGACAAACCCTGTGGTAGTATGTATTGGGGGTCATGTGGGACTGGAAGCCCTAATGTCATTGGCTGACAGATCCCGGGTCCTGGTTGGCCGTTGACCTCAAGCTCCGCCCTGAAGGCGGAGTATAAGAAGCCGGAGTCTTCCCCGCAGGCCAGTTTACTATCGAGCTGCTGGGGAACAGACACGCTTAATAAAGCCTCATCGACTTCACTCTATTCGTCTCATGGAGTCTTTGTGCGCTACAAACCCACAGTGCACAAGCAGACTAGCTATTTCTGTGCCCGGCAATCAATTCCCGGGCAGTGGCAGAGTCGTTCGTGTTCCAGCGCCCTGTTTCAGTGCCTCGTGCATGGTCTCCGCAGCTCTGCCCACTACGACGGTACGTGTGCTGAAAACTTTGATCCTCCATTTGAAGTAAGCCCCCAGTAACTCGCAGTTATCCCACAGCTTTTTTTGTAAACCCTTTTACTTGCACCAGCGGCTGTCAAGATCGATTCAAGATGCTGCTCATACAGGGTACGATGGTGAACTCCACAAAAGCCTCCAAAACGCTACAATAACAGAATTGCTTAATACATGACATTAAACCAGCCACTGGTGTCACTCTGATACATAACACTGGGGCGCTATTCCCCCGCCCCCCCACGTCGGGTGGTAGAATCGCCGAGGCGCCGCGCAAATCACCGCACGCCGCCCTGACCCCCGCACGCAATTCTCCCACCCCCCAGAAACCAGCAGCGCGCGATTCGCACCGGGCCGCTCGCAGAACCGGCGAGTGGCGATTCCTCGGCCCAGATGGGCCGAGCGGCCGCTACGACACGACAGGTTGCCGCCGGCGCCGTCCACCCCTGGTCGCTGCCGACGGGAACTCTGCGGCAACGCTGGGGGGCGCGGCCTGTGAGTGGGGGGGGAGGGGGGCTCCTTCAACGGGGTGCCCTCCGATGGGGTCTGACCCGCGATCGGGGCCCACCGATCGGTGGGCCGGCCTCTCCCCCCCCCGGGCCTACCTCCTTCCGCGCGCGGCCCCAGAACTCCGGCTCCATGTTGGTGAGGGGCCGACGTGCATAAGACGTTCCCCTGTGGGGGCCAGAATAGGTCGTGTCCGGGCCCTGTTTGCACCGTCGTGAAACGGGACGGCGTTCACGACAGTGCGAACACTTGGCCTCAATATCGGAGAATCGCCCCCCTGATCTTTGTTTGTTTGGAGTACAGCAAATAACCTTTACAACTCTTCGGTTAGGGAGGTTGTTTTTGTCCATGATTGCTATTCAACCATGCCTCCTGGAAAGTGTATATTGAATGGCAACAAGATAAGACAGAGCTATTTTGTTCTCTGAGTTGAATAGATTTTTAACACTCATCTAAGCTCATACATAATGAAATTTAATCATATCATCGGTTTACCAACTAAAGAATACAGGGTGCATTAATGGCACAACGGGCGGGATTCTCTCAGCACGGGCGGGGCCGGAGAATCCCTGCGACGGGCACGAATCGTGCCACGCCGCCCCGACGCCGGGACGCGATTCTCTGCAGAGTGGAGAATCGGCGCCATTGGCCCGGCGTGGTCGGTGCGGTGCCGGTCCCTGCCGATTCTAGGCCTGGGATGGGCCAAGCGGCTGTCACAAAAAACCCGTGTCCCACCGGCGCCGTTCACACCTGCTCTCAGCCGGCCGGACCTTGGCGTGGAAGGGTCCGGTGGCGGTCTGTGCGGGGGGAGGAGGGGATTGACCCTGGGGGAGGCCTCCGTTGTGGCCTGGCCCGTGATCGGAGCCCACCGATCGGCCTCTCGGGCTGAGGGCCTCCTTTCTTCCGCGCTGGCCCCTTTAGCCCCACGCCATGTTGCGTCGGGGCCGGTGAGGAGAAGGGAGCCACTGCGCATGCGCGCGTTGGCGCCGGTGCAACTGCACCTGCGCGGACCCCACGGCGCCCAGTTGACGCCAGGATCAGCAGCTGGAGGGGCCAGAATTGCTGATTGTAAGGCCATGTTGACGCCGTCGGGAAACGTGACGGTGTTTCCAACGGCGTCAACACTTAGCCTCAGGATCACAGAATCCCGCCCAATATTCTTGTTCTCATAAAAAAAGTTATCTTTAAGCATTGCCGCCACAGATAAATTACATATATATTTGCGTCACTTATTAATCTTTGGTGTGAAGTTGCTTTGGATTTAATGGAGTGTATTACAGATGGAGAGGTTGGATGTCTTTGAGCATTAGTCTGTAGGGAAGGAATACATTCATCCTGTTTATTGGCTTCTACTTGTTTTGGTTTTGATCTCACAGATATGTGCAGCGGTGTGTCGGAATCTAATTACTGTCACAGTCAGACAAGATAAGTAACAGGCAGGAAAGCAATGGGTGAGATTGCATGTCTACAATTCTAATGATTGCACAGAAACATCATAGGGAGGTAGGGTAACCTTGCACACCATCTCTTGCATACTTGCATGCTGTACAAGTTACAAGTTCTCTGTTGCATCATTTCCTATTGAGTGTATAAGGCTCTGTTTACTCCCATTGCTCATTTTTCAGATTCCTCACCATCACACAGCTGCTCATGAGCATAATAGCAGGATATTCCAACCTGTCATGGTTAGATGAGAGCTTTAATTTTCTCCCTATGGTATTTTGTGTATTTTATAGAATGGAATTTATTGATTTTCTCCCCACTTCCCTCGAAGGTGCAGATTATTTCTGGGGTACAGTTTTATGGGTGCTCATTCAGAAAGCTGGTCTTCATTTGTGTTGGTTAGCTATTCAGCTGTGTATAACACAGGAGAGATCTTGTTCTCACCAACCACCCACACACGACCACACTGCCCAGCAGGATAAATGGCTGATTTCTCTCCTCACAGCTAACCAAAGAACATTGAGGCCAATTGAAGTGCCTTACTGCTGCCTGCAGAGAGGAGAGCAAAGAACAAGAATCACAAAATCTGCTCACTGTGGCTGCAGTGCCATACCAGTTTGATGCGTGTATCTACCAAGTTATTGCGGAACCTCTTTTCCTAACAATGATTGACCAGGTGGTCACATGAAGAGTGATAAATTGCATGAGGTACGGCACAACCACTGGCACCAATAAGGAAGAAAAGATTTGCATTCATAAAAAACACCTTCCATGAGCTCAGGGCATCGCAAAGCCTTTTGCAGCCAATCAAGTACTTTTTGAAATGTAGCGACTGTTGGAGCCATACCCTAGCATGGACCATGACTATCTAAGTTGGATAGATAGGGATAAACTAAGAAGGAAAGTTGGAGACGGACAGGATTTCTGAGGATAGTTTTTTTTCTTGTTACTTATCTCTACAGCTTCAATCCAAACCTTTGGCCTCTTATCAATTTTTAAGTTCTGGCTCAGTGACCTCCTAAGCTGCGAAGCACTCTGAGGTATTTTTTCACATGAGGAGTGCTGAACAGTTTTATGTTACTGCTTTCGATTATCATTTGAATGAGAGCAAAGTGTTTTTGAAGAAGGAGAAAAAAAATAGCGATTTTTAAAATAATCTTTTCCTCACATATTTTGCTTTTTGATTTTCTCCCGTTCTCTTTTCCCTAAAATAATTGACTTCTCACTCAAGGAAAGTTCCACTGGTGTTGACCATCAAGTGTCCATAATTAATCTTTGAACCTGACAATGTTTCTTTCCGTTATGATTATTCAATGGAAGAATCACTGCTGCGAATGATCATGTCGCCAATCGAGGTAAACTTTCAGCAGAATTATCAGATATCAACATATGGGAAATACAACCATTTTTCCTGCCCTGAGGCCAATTTGTTCTCTTTATTCTTTTTCTTTGGGCGTCACTGATAAAGCCAGCATTTGTTGCCCATCCCTAATTGCCCTTGAACCAAGTGGCTTGCTAACCCCTTTCAGAGGGAATTGAGTCAATCACATTGCTGTGGGTCTGGAGTCACATATAGGCTGACCAGGTAAAAATTGCAAATTTCCTTCTGCTGAAGGACATTAATGAACCCGATGGGTTTTTCTGACAATCAACAATGTTTGCATGGTCATAGTTATCGAAACTAGATTTTCAATTCCAGATTATTAATTGAATCCAAATTCCACTAGCTATGGTGATGGGATTGAACCCTTGTCCCCAAAAGATTAGCCTCGGTCCCTAATCCAGAAACATTACCACTGCCACTATTTCCCCCATAAATTGTAATCCCTTGTTACAAATTGTAGTCTGCCATAAATGCTTTCTTAGGTCCGTTGGCATCAGCCATTTTTATTTTAAATTTAGAGTACCCAATTAATTTTTTCCAATTGAGGGGCAATTTAGCGTAACCAATCCACCTAGCTTGCACATCTTTGGGCTGTGGGGGCGAAACCCACGCAAACACGGGGAGAATGTGCAAACACCACACGGACAGTGACCCAGGGCCGGGATCGAACCTGGGACCTCGGCGCCGTGAGGCAGCAGGGCTAACCACTGCGCCAGAGTGCTGCCCTGGCATCAGCCATTTGTAAGCAGTCTGGTTGTCCTAATTTTATGAGAGCTGCCTCACTGCCCTGGGCCTATTTATACAATATATTCACCAAGTGACCAAGTAGCAATAGTATCTCCTTGTGACCTGACCAGATATTTGTGTCTTTTCACAAATGTTTTTCTTCAATCTCTCCATAAGTGGACCAAGCAAATAACTGGGAGTTGAAACTCGGTATGAACCATTGAACTGCTTCATTTCACAACAAGTAAACATACAGGGATAGATAACCCCCCCCCCCCCCCCCTCCTCCCCCAAGCATGTTTCTCGGCAGTGGAAGGCGGCACGCCATTGGCCGGTGGAGGGGTCTTCTGGTCGCGCAGCTGTCAATGGGATTTTTCCTGCTGATGGCGAGACGGGAAGATCCTACTGGTGTGAATGGCCAGAAAATCCCCCTCACAAAATATGTGTGATATAATTAAACTCACTTATTTCAATCAGTACAATCATTCTTCACACAATGATATGAAATGAAGAATATTTCTTGCCTTGTCTAGAGGTTGTGTTACTTTCTTATCTAAGATGTCTTATACTAGTCTGCAGTATTTCTTTTTTTATATAAATTTAGAGTACCCAATTATTTTTTTCCCAATTTAAGGGGCAATTTAGCATGGCCAATCCACCTACCCTGCACATCTTTGGGTTGTGGGGGTGAGACCCACGCAGACACGGCGAGGATGTGCAAACTCCATGTCATGATAGTCAGGTGAACATCACAGCACATACATACACGCATAATGATGGACAGATCAACGGACCAATCAACACACACAACACGACAGCCAATCACGGACAAGAGCATACACAGTACAAAGCAGGGAACACGACACTTCCTGGGCACTCGAGCAGGAGAGAGCTCAGGGCACATACCTCATTGCCAGCCACTCAGAGGTTCACCATGTGCTGAATACCAGAGTTTACTATGTTTATAGTTCAATGAAATAAAACTGCGTTGTACCATACGCAACCGTGTTGGTTCATCTGTGTGTCAGAGTACCCAACACTTCACTCCACACAGACAGTGACCCGGGGCCAGGATCGAACCTGGGTCCTCGGCGCCGTGAGGCAGTAGTGAGCAGTATTTCTTACCTTCCTACATTTGCGAAGGTCCATTTCCTGGTTCAAAATTTTTTTTTTCTTCATCCCTGTTTATCTCTCTCTTTAGGCAGTGAAATACCAAATTACTTTCCAACATGGGTGTGGGCCTACTTCAATGACAGAAGAAAACTAATGAATTTCTTATTGCTTGCTCTGTAAGGAAAAACATCTATTTAGCAAATTAACCACTTTTTGTCTTATTGAATGGAATGGTTATGCTTTGCTTAAAAACACTAAAGGAAACCCTTATTTATAAATCCCCTCTGTGGAAAAATGGTCAAAAGACGCCACATTCAGATTACCGCCCTCGTGGGCAGGATGTTTGGACCCCACTGAGGTTGGGAACAAAGATCGATGGGCCATGAAAATATTGATGCCTGCCAATAAAACTGATTAAGTGCCTTACTAACGGCGCTAAAAGAGACTGACCGGGATTTTCCAGTTGACCTCCAAGTTCCTGATGCACCGGGGATGGGGGGAGGGGGGGTGGGGGGTGGAAAGTTTAACTGCCTGGGCTCGATCCAATGGCCATGCTGCACCTGAAAAGCAGCTTGCCACAGCGCAACATGGCTGATAGAAGCCGGGAGACCCTGCTCCCGGGATCTACCCGGCTCGCAAAGCCTCGTGAGATCCAATGCAATCTCGTGATACGTTGCGATGTAATTCCCACCTATTGTAGGCAGGATCACTTTTTGGAAAATCTGCATATTATTTTTTTAAAAATTTAGAGTACCCAATTCATTTTTTCAAATTAAGGGGCAATTTAGCGTGGCCAATCCACCTACCCTGCCCATCTTTAGGTTGTGGGGGTGAAACCCACGCAAACATGAGGAGAATAAAATCTGCATATTAGAGCGAGATAGCTGGTCTGATTCTAACGTGCAGATTCCCGAGGTAACAGAGACTTTGGGATTCATCCCCTTCACCTCGGAGACCTAGGGCAAGTGCCGTCAGCACTGGTCCCCACAAACAGGGACTGGATAGTACGGCACTTGTGGGGGTCTCCTAGAAGATTGGAGGCCTCCAGCTGTATGCCCTGGCAATTCTGGTGCCACCTGGGCACCCTGGCAGGGCCAGCCTCACACTGCCAGATACCCAGGTGGCACTGCCAGGTTGGTGGTGCCAAGCTGGCATTTTTGGGGAAAGGGGGTTGGGCTGGGGTTGCCCAGAATGGGTGTTGGAGGGAGGGGGGTGGACAGGACCCTTCCATAGTGAGTTTGAGCTAGGGGTCAGGGGTCACTTTGGGGGCCATTGAGATCAGGACGCCATTTTAAAACGGTATCCCGATCCCTCTCTACACTGAGGAGTTCCGACAAGTGCAGCTACTTGAGGTACAAAATGGGGCTTTGTGCAGCCTTGGCCACGTGTTCCCCACTGAAGCCCCTTATACAATGCGAGTCGCGTTGTATAGCCATGTGTTTCACGGTGCTGCGAGTATTGGGAAACACGAGATTAAACCCACACGCTAATGGACTTTGTTCCCAATTAGTTGAATCGTACCCCTTATCTCACTTTGTAGGTGCTGCATGATCAGCTGAGCATTTCGCACAGTTTTTATTTCTGAAATGATCATGCTCTGCATGGTTCAATTACTCACTGTTGCCTGGGTGTGTTGGTGGCAGGTGTTGGAAAAACGTACCTTCCTGAGCCATCAGAATCTGCTCAAGCTTCACTGTATTTAAGAGATTTTAGGCTGCCCTGTGCAATCAGTAAAATTGGTTTAATGACCTTCCACGACCAATCGCAGAGAGTCCAATTTTAGGAGTGAAAATTAGGTTGCACTGTCATCATGCAGGGTATAATTTAAATAAGGAAATCTCATATTAAATTGTCAAGGCCCAAATTTTGGAAATTCTTGTGAGACTCCACCAATAGTGTAAGTACTACTCCTAAAGGAGCAGATGCCACATGAATCCTGCAAGCTTACTTCTCGAAGCTGATCCCTTACAGATCAAAGATAGGTTTTAAGAAAGAAATCCCATATTCATGCTTTCTTTTGTTGCACTATGCAGAATGCAATGGTTGATTTTTTGGGGGGTCATTCCCCCAATTTTTCATTTTTCCTTCTTTTCCCAGTACATTTTTTCATTGTTCTTGATTCTCGACATTGCACCATGCTTAGCAGTGAGGATTTTTTTTTTTTGGAAAGTTCCATACACTGCACTATTAAAATGAGGAAAAGAGGTTTGTGAGGGCGCAACAATTACCTGGACAATGAGACATTGAGCCACGCCTATTACAAACCCAGGACTTTGTTGAAGAGTACTACTGCCTTCGAGGGGCGGCACGGTGGCGCAGTGGTTAGCACTGCTGCCTCACGGCGCCGAGGACTCGGGTTCGATCCCGGCTCCGGGTCACTGGCCGTGTGGAGTTTGCACATTCTCCCCGTGTCTGCATGGGTCTCACCCCCACATCCCAAAGATGTACAGGGTAGGTGGATTGGCCACACTAAATTTCCCCTTAATAAAAAATAAAGAGTACTACTGCCTTCGCCTTGGCCCTGAGGCCAACAAGCTTTCCTTCACTGCAACACCCACTCTTTCTGATGAAATGCAACTCTTTCAGAGTTTGCTACCTTGCCAGATTTTGCAAGCATGAGCCAATTTGGTACAGGCCAAGCTCTCTGGGTAAGTGTTGTCCAGTGACATAAGGAGATCAAATTTATATCACAAAATTTTTAATGATCTGCCTTCACATTCGGGCACAAAATTGCAAAATCGGAATACTCATGGTTACTATTTGAAGGTTTGAATGGAACAAAAAACATTGCAGTAAAAATCATACAGTTCATTGACACAAAGCCATGGCACTGCAGGAGATTCTCCCAACATATGGCAAAACATATGGTTTCAGAGTTACAGAGACTCCTTTGCAGCTCAGATTATCTTTAGCTCTGAGTGTGCAAGAATTTGCAGACCCAACAGAGCTTTGGCCTGAATTTAGTTATCGACACTTCTCCAACCAGATGAGTGAATGATTAATAACAACACAATACACGTAAGAGATATAAGTGTTGATGGATATTTAAACTATCTGGGCTATTTCATGGCATGAGAGTTGCAGGACTGGTTAAAAAACCAAGACAGAAAGAGAAACAGAGTTAACGTTTCAAGTCCATATGCCCATTCCAAATGGGGCCATACTGACTCAAAACACTAACTGTTTCTCTCTCCACAGATGCTGCCAGACCTACTGGGCTAATCCATTATTTTCTGTTTTTATTTCAGATTTCCAGCATCTGCAGTATTATGCTTTTATTTAAGACAGAAAGAGCATGCTCTCATATTATTTTGTGATTCTGCCAATAAAATTAACTGGAATTAACGAGGTTGCAATATCTCAACTGGGCTGTGCCTATTTCAGGTTGCTCAGTTTGTGTATGAAGAAACGTACTGATGACATTTGTCATTGACAATGTAGGATGCATATATATATCACTCACATCAGCATTCAGACCAACAGTGTACATAAACAATGATTCAGGTTGAGTTCTTTTTTTTGGAAAAAGTGATTTGAACAGTGAATCAAGATAAAGTCCATGAAATTAGGCTCTGTAGCACCCACTGGTGCCAGCACTATGGTAGCTTTGAGATCAGCATGGTGCTTCCAACAACTTTCAGTGTTACCTGCATGGTACATCATGCTGGGAAGGGCACTTTGTGCAAGTACTGTGGCATGTTTTTCAATGTGTTATGGTGAATTGGTGCATCCATATGGGGAGGGCAGAGGAATTGATTACATGTGCACACCAAATCTGCAACAGTTATGGGGGCTATAGTTACGGTGCCCAAGTCAATCTGCAGGAATATAAGAAGGGATTTGAGGTTACCCAGCTGGATGTTGACGGGGAAGGCCCAAGTGGTACGTTGGCAGGGAGGGTCCAAGTGGTGAAAATGAATATTATGCCGAGGTTCTCTTTTATCTTTCAGGCTCTCCCAATCGTTATACCAAAGTGGACAAGATCATTTTGGACTTTGTATGGGCAGGGAGGTGGCGTGCCTAACTTGCTTCATTATTATTGGGCGGTGAATGTGGACAATGTGCGATGGTGGTGGGAAGGAGAAAGGGTAGAGTGTGTTAGGTTGGAGGAGGAATCTTGTAAGGGGTCTAGTTTGAGGGCAATGGCGATGACAGCGTTGCCAATGGCTCCGAGTAGGTATTCAGGGAGCCCGGTAGTGCAGTCCACAGTGAAGATATGGAATCAGTTGAGGAGGCATTTTAGGGTGGAAGGGATGTCGGGATAACACCGCTATGCGGGATTCATATGTTTGAGCTGGGGGGGGATGGATAGTGTATACAGGAGGTGGAGGGAAGTGGGATTGGTCAAGGTGAAGGATTGGTATTTGGAGGAAGGGTTCGCTAGTCTGGAGGAGCTGAGGGAGAGGATAGAGCTGCTGAGGGGGAGTGAGTTCAATCTGCAGGTTAGGGACTTTGCGCAAAAGGTCTGGCGAGGGTTCCCTAGGTTGCCGGAATGCATCCTGCTGAAGTAACTGCTGCTTCTGGATATGGAAGGGGAGGGAAGAATTGTGGATATATTCAAGTGGCTGGAGGAGGAGGTGGACCCGGACCCTTTGGTGGGGATATTTGGGGTTTCAGAGGAGCCGGAGCTCATGGAGAGGAGGAAGGCTGATGTTGTGGCCTTCCCCTCTCTGATTGCACAGCGGCGAATTTTGCTGGTGTGGCGGTCGGCATCGCCGCCGGGGATAGCGGCTTGGTTGGGTGACCTGTACGACTTCTTGCGGTTAGAGAAGATAAAGTATGAGTTAAAGGGCTCAGCAGGGACGTTTGAGAAAAGGTGGGGGATGTTTGTGACCGTGTTTGAGGAGCTGTTCATCGCAGGGGGATGGGGGGAGGTGGGGGGGGGGGGGGGGGGTGAAAATGGGGGAAAAATCGGTACAGACTGTATAGTTGATTGTTGGGAGGTATGTTTCCCGGGGTGTTTATTTGCTGTAACCTATTTTGATGCATGTTTGTAATAAAATACATTTAAAAAAAAGAAGTTACCCAGTTGGGACTTCCTGTAACATGACAGATAAATGGAGCTGAGGCTGCAGAGAGGGGAAGAGGTGCACTGCTGGCCATCAGATTCAAGAAGGAGATGTTGTTACGATGTCCATAAAGACTACGAACTTGTAAAAATATATTTGAATTTCCAAAAACTGACTGGCAAGGATTGCATGACAAGATAGATAAAATGGGGGCCATGTGACCTGCTCTAAATTCTGCCTGACAAGTCTGGATGGTTTTGTGGCTATGGAGCGAGAAAGCCCAAGTCGGGCGCTACAGTGGTGCAGTGGTGAGCACTGCTACCTCACGGCGCCGAAGATCCGGTTTTAAGACTTTAACCATAAAAAAGAAAAAACTTTGACCAAATATTATTTGGTTGTATTTGTTGGGCAACTTATGCTCTAAGCCACAGAAATGATAACACAACCGATAATCCCACAGGACATTTATATTTTACTCTGTCCCTTAATTCGACATTTCATTCTTCCGGAACCAGCACAAATTCTCTGCTGCCGATGGCCTGCTTATATTTTCTTTCTAATCTCAGAGCTGACTTTCAATGTAAGGATTACACTGGAGATTCCTTCTCTCTAGCCTAAGTTAGTAGAACTTTCCAGCCTTTTAAAATCCTCACAAGCTTAGTCTCTTTAATATGAGCTCAAGCTTTCATACATGTTCTCCGTGGTGAGCAAAAGGTCAGCGTTTCTTCTGCTTTAGGTGCAGAACTGGCTGCCTCTATTTTCCTGCTTTCCCTCTCTCATATTCTTGCAGGTTGACTTGGGTCTGTGCAGGTCAGTGATATGTTAGGAGACTCTGTAGCCCGACACTACAACGTCTTGCTATGGTCTCTTCCCCACTCAATGCCCCTCTCCGTGTCAATGTGAACCACGTAGCCTTGTACCAGGTAGAAATGATAATTAGCTATCTTCCATACACCATATGCATTCTATTTGTGAATTAAATAGACAGTTTAAAGTATAACTGGTTAAAGGGCAGCACGGTGGCGCAGTGGATTGGCCCTGCTGCCTCATGGCGCCAAAGTCCCAGGTTTGATCCTGGCTCTGAATCACTGTCCGTGTGGAGTTTGCACATTTTCCCCGTGTTTGCGCCCTCGCCCCACAACCCAAAGATGTGCAGGGTAGGTGGATTGGCCACGCTAAAAATTGACCCTTAATTGAAAAAAATGAATTTGGTACTCTAAAATTTTTTTTTTAAAGTATAACTGATTATTAAGCTTGACACTCCTTTTTAAAAATAAATTTAGAGTATCCAATTATGTTTTTCCAATTAAGGGGCAATTTAGCGTGGCCAATCCACCTAGCCTGCACATCTTTTGGGTTGTGGGGGCGAAACCCATGCAAACACAGGGAGAATGTGCAAACTCCACACGGACAGTGACCCAGAGCCAGGATTGAACCTGGGACCTCGGCGCCATGAGGCAGCAGTGCTAATCACTGTGCCACCGTGCTACCCATTGACACTCCTAACACCTCTGTAGAATCCCTACAGTGCAGAAGGAGGCCATTCGGCGAATTGAGTCTGCACTGACCCTCCGAAAGAGCAGCCTAACTAGGCCCAATTCCCCACCATAGCCCATTAACCCCACCTAACCTTTGGACATCTAGGGGCAATTTAACATGGCCAATCTACCCAACCTGCACATCTTTGTACTGTGGGGGAAACCGGAGTACGTGGAGGAAACCCACGCAGACACCGGCAGAATGAGCAAATTCCACACAGACACCCAAGGCTGGAATTGTACCCGAGTTCTTGGTACTGTGTAGCAGCAGTGCTAACCAATGTGCCACCCAGCCAACCTTAAGAATGAGACCTGAAGACTAATAGTCTATCCACAGTTAGCACAGATGCTCTTGCCATTGCCCACAAGTATGAACATGGTGCACCCTCTCAGCAAACCTCTGGACTTGGACTTTTTAAAAGAAAATCCAATTAAGGGGCAATTTAGCATGGCCAATCGATCTACCCTGCACACCTTTAGGTTGTGGGAGACCCACGCAGACACGGGGGGGGATGTGCAAACTCCATATGGACAGTGACCCGGGGCTGGGATCAAACCCGGGTCCTGGGCAGCGTGAGGTGGCAGTGCTCACACTGCACCACTGGTCCGCCCGACTTGGACTTTCTCGCTCCATAGCCACAAAACCATCCAGACTTGTTGTCAGGCAGAATTTAGAGCAGATCACATGGCCCCCATTTTACCTTACATTAAAGAGATAGTCTGAAAACATAACAATCTTATAAACTTTGTATTTGTAACACCTCCCCCCATAAGTTGAAAAATAATCACTGGAGGGATGATTTGTCAACAACACTTTCTGAAATATAACAACTTATAACATCCTCCACATTTTAACAGCTAACTTATACATACAGTTGTCAAATTTCATCATTATATAATCCACATCACATTCTTACATGGATTAACCCATCAACACCAATCGCAAGTGACAATTATGATGTAAATACCAGTTTTGATGAATCTTTAAAGTTCTTCCTCTCAATTTACTTCACTGTTCAAAGCTTTTTCTTTCATTATGTGTTGCTGAGTATCGCCCTTCTCATTTTGCACAGTTTTTACACTTTTTCAATATCCTGCATTGGGCACTTTTGCAAAAAGCCACATTGTGAATTGCGAACAACCCCCTGGATGGTTGACTATAAACTATAAATTGAGACAAAATCTGTTGTTACAACTCCTCGTCTCATGTGGTATCAGTATGTTCCTTTGTTCTTCCTTAGAACTAGACACAATGGGCCTAACCTTCTGAGGAGTGGCAATCACCATCGGATTGCTACTCCACTCCTACTTTCTTACCCAATGCTGGTATTCCGCATTCCTCGCCTGGACATCAGAACTGGGCCTCTTCAGAATTGCGGAACGTACTGTTCCTGTCCTTCTTCCTGGTGCCAAGACACATCCACGTTTTACGTCGCCAGCAGCCGTACTCTGGTAAGTCTTCATTCAAAGCTTTTCAGTATGTAAGTGAAGCAGTGTGAATGAGGTCAGTGGGTAAATGGATAGGGTAGTAGGGTGCCAGCGGAGTAGGGAGCCAGCTGGGTCGGGTTGGAGGGTGGCAGGATGGTGAGAGGTCAGAGATTGGGGAGTGTAAGAGCGTCAAGGGGGTTGTCGGAGTATTTTTGGTTGGTTCTTAATTTGGCTCTATTTAATCACGTTTGCTCAAGAGTCGCCAGGTATCTTTCGACACTGCCACAAGGTTCAGAACCGAATACTGATCAATGACTCGATACACCAGTTAGTAAGTTCAAAAGCAATGCTCATTTATTTACACACAGTCAAATCTACTCATGCATAAACTATACAAACTAAACTACCACTATTACTAAAGCCTATACTTAGCTTCGGGCGCCCACTCAGACAGAGGAGCAATGGCCGTGGCTCGGTTCTGAGGCTGCTGGGTTGAGCTGTTTACAGGGTAGCAACTAGGAGCGTCTATCTCGTAGCGTGCGTTGACTTGGAACTTACTTGGTCTGCTGTAGCTGCTCCGCTGGTCTCTCTCTTCGCTGAGAGCCAAAGCCAAAGGAGGGCGTTCTCCCTTGGGGGTTACCTTTTATACTCAAAAGGGCTTCGCGCTCTTTTGGGCGGGCCTTGAACTTGGCCTCAACTAATTGGGTCTTTCCCAATCATTCATATCGATCTTCCTCCAATAGAGGGGTGGTTCCCTGATCGCTGGGCGTTTCCTGGTGACTGTCAGTCAACTTTGTCTTAGCTTCTTCTGGTGCCGGGGAGTCTGTCCTAACATTGTGTATCTAAATGTTTCCCTTTTGTCCCCGGAGATGGCTCATTAATATGTAAATCGTTTGGTAGTTTCTGTCCTGTCTGAGCGTTTAAGGTTCTAATCAACAGACAGAGCTTGCACCTGCTTGTTTCTTAGCATTGTCAAATTTTCCCTGCAGTCTTTGCAAGTGTCCATTTTGTAATCGGGATGTGGCCATCCCAGATGGCTACAGTGTGGTGCCAGTTTTGCTGTTGTGGAACTTCACGAATCCTTCCCCAGCGTCAACACTTAGTCTGAAGAATGGAGAATCCAGCCGAAGGTGTTTCCGGAAGAGTCAAGGTCAAGTGGGAGGAGGAGCTGGGGATGGCGCTAGAGGAGGGATTGTGGTGTGAGGTGCCGCAGACAGTGAATACCTCAACTTTGTGTGCTGGGATGCTGGGGTTGATACAGCTAAAGGTGGCACACAGGGCGCACCTGACGAAGTTGAGGATGAGCCAGCTGTTCGAGGGAGTTGAGGATATTTTTGAATGGTGTGGTAGGGGCCCAGATAATCATGTATATATGTTCTGGTCCTGCCTGAAGTTGGAGAAATTTTGGAGGTTGTTTTTCAGCACCATGTTGCCGATCTTACATGTGGACTTGGAGCCTAGTCCCTTGGAGGCCATATTCGTGGTATCAGACCTGCCGGTGTTGCAGGTGGGAGTGGGGGTAGATATTTTAGCCTTTGCTTCACAAATCGCTCACGGTGTGGCTGGGAGATCTAATGGAGTTCTTGCATTTAGAGAAGTTGAAATTTGCCGTAAGAGAGATGAATGAGGAGTTCCACAAGAGATGGGGTTTGTTTATTCTGCATTTTGGAGAACTAGATACCATCAACTGTTGGGGGGGGGGGGGGAGAGGGGAGGTGGATTGGGGGGGGGGGGGGGTCCGGGGCAGAGGGGGGGGGGGGGTTGTGTTAGGTTTATTTTGTGTTGTAATGTTTTTCAAATGTTAAAAGGTTAAAAATTTGAATGAAAACACTTTATTAAAAAATGTTTTTTTAAAAATTGTTCCATCAGCCTTGAGGGCTTGCTTTGTCACGTATTGCCAAGGTCATGCCAGCAGGTTTAGTTAAGGCAGCCTCAATTTTATTCCAGCTGTTTTTAACTCTTTGTTGTCAGCTTTGAGGTTTCAATGTTCTTTTAACTTCAGCAGTATGAACTTTTGACTCTTTACACAAATCATCTGAGTCAAATCATTCTTTTTTATATCATTCAGAGATGTTTGTCCAAATTGTTTGATCTGAATGATAGTTACATCCTTATATTTAACAACTTCAACAGATTCTGCGGAAATGCCTAGAGACAGTGCATTGTCTCCAATTTTAACATCACTTCCACAGTAACATAACCACTGACTAAGACACAGTTTAAATTTACTCTACACAGATGAACAATCTCCATCAATGCCTTGCATCAATACATGTTAACTTAGTGAACTCTCTGTCATGATATACAAACATGCACATAATGATATACAGGCAGGCAGCTAATGACACAGAGAACAGGACATGACCAATGAGCAGGCAGGACACTCAGGGGTGGGATCTCACTATAAAAGGCATGAGGCACTCACACTCCGCCTCTTTCCACTGATACATATCTCCAGAATGAGTCAGGGTGTATGTACAGTATTACACCTCCAGCATGTGGATAAGAGCTAGTCTGGTTCAGTCAGACAGAGTAACCACACTTAGGTTAGCAGAGAGTCAAACTCATTAAGAACTGTGCTGTGCTACTAGGTCAATAAATCAGATTGAACTAACTTCAAGGTCTGGAGTATCTTTTGGGTCAAAGCTGCATCCAGTTGCAGCCAGTCTTATACTAGAGTACATAACACACCACTCTCTGGAGATAAATTCATGTATTTTGCAAACAACAGGGATTCAGTCCACCCCTATCGCATCTCTTAGAACAACAAATCTTTAACCACTTTATGAAACAAAAATCAAGCTACGTCACTCTCAAATGTAAAACTTCCTTTAACTTTTATGTCCTGATTAACACTCACTGTAAATACATCAGAAGGTATCAGTTTGTCACAAACTTCACTCAGTGTACAGCATTTTTGGGAGAAACCCGAGACACTCCTATAAAGCCCAATGGCTCAGGTTATCAATTCTAGCAGGTTGATTTTATCTGGCACCACCTATTGCAAAAATGTCATGTTGATTTTGTGAACCATACGTATCAACCAGGTTCAGGGGTCGTGAGGTGGGGGGGAGATGGACCAGGTTCAGGGGTCGTGTCGGGGGGAGTGGGGGTGGGAGGGGGGGGGGGGAGATGGACCACGTTCAGGGGTCGTGTTGGGGGGAGTGGGGGCGGGAGGGAGACGGACCGGGTTCAGGGGTCATGTTGGGGGAGGGGGGAAGCGGTAGAGCGGAGCTCCTCAGTGCAGGAAACGGGACTGTGTGGCTTCGGCAGGGCATTCCCCGCTGAGACCCCGAATTGAAACAGAGTCCCGATAGATAGCGTGGTGTTTCCTGGCGCTGCCAGTGCTGGGAAACACTGGCTAAACATGCACTTCACAGGACTCTGTTCCAATTTGGCTAGATCGAGCCCTCTGACTCTTCCTCAGATTTCTAAACCTTTGGCTGTAAACTTCTGGAACCAGCTCATACGCATTAAGCACAGCATTCTTCACAGTATCATAATCAGTAAATTGCACATCTGACAGCGATGAATCGACTTCTAACACTTTCCCTACCAAAACACTCTGTAATAAAATTGTCCAAATTTCTTTAGGTCATCCTAACATTGTAGCAATTTTCTCCAACAGTGCAAAGTGCCTTTTGATTTCTTTGTCACTAAATTTAGGCACTAAGCAAATATCCTTTGCCATATCAAAACCAGGAATTACGTCTGACTCATCGGCCAGAATTTTCCAGTCTTCCCATGACAGGTTTTCTCATAGTGGAAGCGGCTTGCCACTGGTTGCCAGTGGGATCGTCTGGTCCTGCCAAGATCAATGGCAATTTGCATGGCTCACCCCCCCCCCGCCCCCCCCGGTGTGGGGGGGGGGGGGGGGTTGACTTTGGCAGGGCTGGACATTACGATCCCTGACGAGACCCCAACAATTGCTAGGATATCGGACAGAAACCCCAATATTTTACTTAATTTGTAAGACTGTGAGGAAAGAATTCTTTGCTCCAGGAATGATTCCTCACGCAAGTAGGGATATGGTATATTAAAATAAACTTTATTACTAACATGGTATTACAAACTATAACTTCATGAAGAAAAAAGCTTACAATAACCATAGAACATAGAACATAGAACATAGAACAATACAGCGCAGTACAGGCCCTTCGGCCCACGATGTTGCACCGAAACAAAAGCCATCTAACCTACACTATGCCATTATCATCCATATGTTTATCCAATAAACTTTTAAATGCCCTCAATGTTGGCGAGTTCACTACTGTAGCAGGTAGGGCATTCCACGGCCTCACTACTCTTTGCGTAAAGAACCTACCTCTGACCTCTGTCCTATATCTATTACCCCTCAGTTTAAAGTTATGTCCCCTCGTGCCAGCCATATCCATCCGCGGGAGAAGGCTCTCACTGTCCACCCTATCCAACCCCCTGATCATTTTGTATGCCTCTATTAAGTCTCCTCTTAGCCTTCTTCTCTCCAACGAAAACAACCTCAAGTCCGTCAGCCTTTCCTCATAAGATTTTCCCTCCATACCAGGCAACATCCTGGTAAATCTCCTCTGCACCCGCTCCAAAGCCTCCACGTCCTTCCTATAATGCGGTGACCAGAACTGTACGCAATACTCCAAATGCGGCCGGACCAGAGTTCTGTACAGCTGCAACATGACCTCTCGACTCCGGAACTCAATCCCTCTACCAATAAAGGCCAACACTCCATAGGCCTTCTTCACAACCCTATCAACCTGGGTGGCAACTTTCAGGGATCTATGTACATGGACACCTAGATCCCTCTGCTCAGCCACACTTTCAAGAACTTTACCATTAGCCAAATATTCTGCATTCCTGTTATTCCTTCCAAAGTGAATCACCTCACACTTCTCTACATTAAACTCCATTTGCCACCTCTCAGCCCAGCTCTGCAGCTTATCTATATCCCTCTGTAACCTGCTACATCCTTCCACACTATCGACAACACCACCGACTTTAGTATCATCTGCAAATTTACTCACCCACCCTTCTGTGCCTTCCTCTAGGTCATTGATAAAAATGACAAACAGCAACGGCCCCAGAACAGATCCTTGTGGTACGCCACTTGTGACTGTACTCCATTCTGAACATTTCCCATCAACCACCACCCTCTGTCTTCTTTCAGCTAGCCAATTTCTGATCCACATCTCTAAATCACCCTCAATCCCCAGCCTCCGTATTTTTTGCAATAGCCTACCGTGGGGAACCTTATCAAACGCTTTGCTGAAATCCATATACACCACATCAACTGCTCTACCCTCGTCTACCTGTTCAGTCACCTTCTCAAAGAACTCAATAAGGTTTGTGAGGCATGACCTACCCTTCACAAAGCCATGCTGACTATCCCTGATCATATCATTCCTATCTAGATGATTATAAATCTTGTCCCTTATAATCCCCTCCAAGACTTTACCCACTACAGACGTGAGGCTCACCGGTCTATAGTTGCCGGGGTTGTCTCTGCTCCCCTTTTTGAACAAAGGGACCACATTTGCTGTCCTCCAGTCCTCTGGCACTATTCCTGTAGCCAATGATGACATAAAAATCAAAGCCAAAGGTCCAGCAATCTCTTCCCTGGCCTCCCATAGAATCCTAGGATAAATCCCATCAGGTCCCGGGGACTTATCTATTTTCAGCCTGTCCAGAATTGCCAACACCTCTTCCCGACGTACCTCAATGCCATCTATTCTATTAGCCTGGGACTCAGCATTCTCCTCCACAACATTATCTTTTTCCTGAGTGAATACTGACGAAAAATATTCATTTAGTATCTCGCCTATCTCTTCAGACTCCACACACAATTTCCCATCCCTGTCCTTGACTGGTCCTACTCTTTCCCTAGTCATTCGCTTATTCCTGACATACCTATAGAAAGCTTTTGGGTTTTCCTTGATCCTTCCTGCCAAATACTTCTCATGTCCCCTCCTTGCTCGTCTTAGCTCTCTCTTTAGATCCTTCCTCGCTACCTTGTAACTATCCATCGCCCCAACCGAAACTTCACACTTCATCTTCACATAGGCCTCCTTCTTCCTCTTAACAAGAGATTCCACTTCCCTGGTAAACCACGGTTCCCTCGCTCGACGCCTTCCTCCCTGTCTGACCGGTACATACTTATCAAGAACACGCAGTAGCTGATCCTTGAACAAGCCCCACTTATCCAGTGTGCCCAACACTTGCAGCCTACTTCTCCACCTTATCCCCCCCAAGTCACGTCTAATGGCATCATAATTGCCCTTCCCCCAGCTATAACTCTTGCCCTGCGGTGTATACTTATCCCTTTCCATCATTAACGTAAACGTCATCGAATTGTGGTCAACCAGTTAAACATGCTTAAAAATGACAATGAAACGCTAAATCCTAACTGTTATCTTTTATCACCACTCAAGCAAAACGCATCTCAAGTCAAAATCCACTTTGAATACAGTTAGCCAACCCAGGAATACTTGCTGCAAAGAGATGTCTTGGATAAACTACTTGGGGAAAGAGAGGTCTTTCAGGAACCAGCTGCAGATGCTTGTCTGAGTCAAACTACTTGTTAATCTGCCAGCCTTTTTAGAAAGTGCTGTTCGATTCACAGGCAGAACCTTTTGAACTAAACTGCTTTGAGAAAAGCTGCTGGACTGTCCACAGTCAAATCTTTAACTGAACTGTTCCTCCAGAAACCACTAGTCTGCTCACAGACAGATCTAAACTCACGGTTTTCAGAGAAGCTGCTTGCCTGTACACCTCCCAAACTAAAACTGAACTCAAAAAACCCGATACCTGACTGAATCAGCTCCTGGACCCTCCCATTAATTATATCATCTTACTAAAACGAAGCACGATGGACGCGATTCTCCAGTCCTCCAGCCGCGCGCGTTCCTCGGCCTCCTGCAGTTTGCTGGTGATGGGATTCTTTCCTCCCGTTGCTTGTCAATGGGATTTCCCATTGAAATGACCCCACGCGGCTGAGAAACCTGCTGGTGAAGGTGCACTGCCAGCGGAAAAAGTGAATCTGGACCAGAGAATTTCGGCCAAAGTCTCTACTTATCTATTTCCCAGGGAACCATCTTCTTCAGATAAACAAAATTCCATTGTCCCAAACTTTTGCTATGCTTTAACTATCCTTGTAGCCAAAATGTCTGTCTTTGAAACCATGACTTTCAAAAAAGATTATTGCAGTTGTCAAACAGACACTGATCCAGGCTTTAGCCCTTACTGCACCAAATACATATAATATAATGGGGGTGATTTTCCCATCTCGTTGCGCCCAGCGCCGATCCCATTATGACAGGTGAATAGTGGGACAGGTCAAAAACGGGTTTTGTTCTGGATGCCAAACAGTTTGTCGTTCACCAGGCATGCTTCTGAAACGGCGAGAAACTGATTCAGCGCAATTTGCAATTGTTTCAATCTCATTAGCAAGACTGAAGTCGAATGCTGCGGCCTCCCGGGAGTCACCCGACCGCTCCCCCCCATGAGACGTCAAGTTGGCATTGTTTAATACTCTGCTACAAAAATGGGTGCAATGACTACTGAGAGAAGGTGATGAGGTGAGTAGCCCTCTCCAGTTACCTATACAGCTCAAGGGCACCGGAGTTTCTACCCCAGTGTTCTGAGGGCCTTCAGAGAGCTGGGGTTGTTCGGGGGAGCTGGTGGAGGCCAGGTCAGGGGTCGCCCCTGGCTGAAGGGAGGGTTGGGGGGTGGTTGCATATATGAGTCCTTCAAGCCATCTTTAAATACTGTGGAGATCCATAACAGGGGCAACCACGATTGCAGCCTGTCTCACCAAACTCTCACAGGACAGAGCCATGCTACAGCTTCTCTAATGAAAGCCCTCTGACTCTGAGCAACTGCGCCTTCAAACCTGAAGGCTATCTCAAAGGAGAGATTAGCCTTGTTATTTGTGATAGCACTTCATGCTCCTGAATTCTCAAGTGCCTCTCAAAGGAACAGGTGGCCAGTCTGAGAGGATGATAAGTGGACTGGATGTCCTGCAATCTTTGATACTTAAACAGCGTGCCTGTACTCTAGGAGCATCAGCACTATAGAAGCAGTTGCCAACAGGGCTTCACCACTGAGGACCCTTTCATTGCCAAAAGGTGAGTATCTGGATGAGCTGATGACAGCTGAGCACAACCGTCCTAATGTTGCTGGCAGAGGTCTGGGGTCTAGGGCTCCTGATTGGCTGGGAGTGAGTGTGCAGGATAAGGTTTGCCAGCACAACTGACTTGCTGCTCGGCACACTGAGAGAAGGCGGGGCATTCATGGTAAGGATGAGGGAGGCTTGGGGGATTTGAAGGTCCTGGGATGGAAGGCCTAAATGATTGTCGGTCCCTCTCTTTCCCAAACACAGTGTTGGAGTCGATCCCGTGGAGGTTGCCCTAGTTCTGCTTGTTGCAGCTGAGTTGGGCTGACACTGAAGAAGGCAGCAAGGCCAACCACATCTGCAGGGGGCCGCTGCACACCCTCAAGAACCAGCCACACATCAAGTTGAGGAGGGGGCCAGAAGGGGAGGCTAGCAATGTGCTATTGTATACGGGAGTCGATCGTTCAATGAGCTGACGGGCGGCATATGCTGCAGGAGACTGCGTCCCAACAGGGAGATTGTATGGCACTTGTGCCACGTCATCACGGACGTGGCACCTCGTGGAGGAGGAGGACACTCGCTCCCAGTGGCTGTCCAATTTAATTTGAGGTATGTCAAATTCACAGTCATCTGGATTTGGTTCGTCATGTTGAGTTAGAATCATTGAAACCTCCTTTTTCTCTCCTTCCCTTTCAAAGTACCTTTTAAGCATATTCACATGACACACTCGGTGAGTCTTCCTTCTAGCTGGTGTTATTACCACATAATTCACCTCACTTAATTTCCTGTCAATCTAATACAGTCCACAAAACCTAGCATTTAAAGGCTCCCCTACCACTGGTAACAACACTAAAACTTTATCCCCACTGGCAAAACTACGAACTTTGGATTTCTTGTCTGCTACCCGTCTCATCACATTTTGTGCAACTTTCAAATATTGTCTAGCCAATTCACCTGCTCTATTTAATCATTCCCTAAAATTTGACACGTAATCCAATAATGTAATTTCCGATTTCTCACCCACCAATTTTTCCTTAATCAATTTAAGTGATCCTCTTACCTCATGACCAAAAATTAGTTCAAAAGGACTAAATTTGGTAGACTCATTAGGTGCATCCCTAATTGCAAACAATACAAATGGAATTCCTTTATCCCAATCCTCTGGATAATCTTGACAATACGCCCTCAACATTGTCTTTAATGTCTGATGCCACCTTTCTAACGCTCCCTGCGATTCTGGATGGTACGCAGTTGATTTAAATTCTTTTATTCCTAAGCTATCCATAACTTCTTTGAATAACTTTGAAGTAAAATTTGTTCCTTGATCCGATTGAATTTCTGTGGGTAGTCCATATCTAGTAAAGAATTTAAGTAACTCCTCCACAATCCTTTTAGCTGTAATATTACATAATGGAATGGCCTCTGGAAACCTAGTAGACACATCCATTACAGTCAAAAGATATTGATTCCCACTTTTTGTTTTAGGAAGCGGTCCTACACAATCGATTAGGACCCTTGTAAAAGGTTCCTCAAATGCTGGAATGGGTATTAAGGGCGCTGGTTTTATCACTGCTTGAGGTTTCTCTATCACTTGACATGTGTGACATGATTGACAAAATTTATCTACATCTTTATGTAGTTCAGGCCAATAAAAATGTTTCTGGATTTTAGCTTGAGTTTTCCTTATTTCCAAATGACCTCCCACTGGTACCTCACGTGCAACTCGCAACACCTCCTTTCTATACCCTACCGGCAATACTACTTGATGAACTTCTGCCCACTTTTCATCCACCTGCATATGTACAGGTCTCCATTTTCTCATCAAGACATCACTTTTAAGGTAATAACACTCTGGTATACTCTCAGATTCCTCTTCCGTATATGCTTTCTGATATATCTGTTTTATTTCTACATCTTTCTGTTGTAACTCCGCCAATTTTCCTGAACTAAAAATATCCACCTCATCCTCCACCTGTTCTTATTCTTATTTGTTTTTCAACCATCTGATCAAAAATTGTTTCTGATAATTGCACTTCAACTTCATCTTCACTCTTTGATTTCTCCTCTTGTCTTAACCTGTGACTTTGCGACCTTGTTACTACACAATCCGGAACAATCCCAGGATATTCGTCCTTCAACACTTCAGTTGACTGATCTTCCACTGGCTTATCAACCACAGTAGGCATCACTCCCACCTGCGATCCAGCTATATCAGTACCCCCCAAGATAAACTGTATTCCTGGACAAGATAGTTTATCTATTACTCCTACTACCACTTCACCACTCTTCACTGGACTTTCCAACCTTACCTTATATAATGGAACGCTACTCCTCTCATCCTGAATTCCACATACCACCACCTTTTCTGGCAACATTCTTCCCAAACTACATAATTCCTCATCTCTTACCATTAAAGAGTGACTAGCCCCTGTATCTCTTAAAATTGTGACTTCTTTACCTGCTCCTCCTGATACACATGAGTAAACTTTACCCACACAAGTAAATTCTTCAAATACATCTGGCACCTTCTTAACAATTACTTCTTGAACAGGCTGTACAATCGTTTGCACCTCCTTTGCTTCCCTTGGGCATTTCTTTACTGCTCGAACAAACCCCACTGTCTTATCCTGTTTTACCACATCAGCCTTCCCAGTGCTTTTCTTCAACCACCAACACCATGACTTTACAAGCCTAGTTTATTACAGTGAAAACATTTGAAACTTTTCATTTCTTTTCCACCCTCCTGGATTTCTTTTTTAATCTGAGGTCACTCTCTTTATTGTCTCCATCAGATCACCTTTACCTTTACCACTTGAGTATTTCTCATGTCCCCAGTTTCTATCCCTCACCGGCTGAAACTGATGTCGGAAACCAGTCTTTGATTTATGAATTAATTCATAGTCATCTGCCATTTCCACTGCTAATCTCGCAGTTTTAACCCTCTGTTCTTCCACATGAGTTCTCACTACATCAGGAATTGAATTTTTAAACTCCTCCAAAAGTATTATTTCTCTGAGAGCTTTATACGTTTGGTCTATTTTCAAAGCCCTTATCCACCTATCAAAATGACTCTGTTTGAGCCTTTCAAACTCCATGTATGTTTGACCAAATTCTTTCCTTAAATTTCTAAACCTTTGTCTGTAAGCTTCAGGCACTATCTCATATACACTTAAGATGGATTTCTTCATCTCCTCATACGTTCCAGATACCTCCTCCGGTAGTGATGCAAACACTTCACTAGCTCTACCTGCCAGCTTTGTTTGAATCAGTAATACCCACATGTCCTGTGGCCATTTCATTTGGTTAGCTACCTTCTCAAATGAAATGAAAAAGGCTTCCACTTCCTTCTTGTCAAACTTTGGCAATGCTTGAACATATTTAAATAGATCCTCACCACGTCTTCGACTATGACGCTCTGTCTCATTATCCTCATCCATCTCCTCCAACTGTACGTGTCCCTTTACGTCTACCAATTTTAACTGATTGTCATGTTTCATGGCCATTTCTGAAGTTCATACTCCCTCTCTTTATCTTTTTCCCTGATCTGTATCTCCCTTTCTTTTTCTTTTTGTTCTGCTAGGGCTATTCTTTCTTTTCTCCTTTCTTCTCTCTCCTTTTCTTTTTCCTCTCTCACTCTTTCACTTTCCTTTTCCTCTCTCTCTCATTCTCTTTCTCTTTCTTTTTCCTCTCTCTCACTCGCGTATTCAAGCCGCTTTAATTCTTTCTCATGTTCCATTTGTTTAATTTGCAACTGAATTTTTGCCATTTCCAATGAGTCAAACTCTACCTCAGGCAACTTTAAATGCTTAACCACCGCCATAATTACTTCAGCTTTTCGCATTTTGTCAGATAATGTTAACTGCAATGTTCTTGCCAAATCTAACAGTCTGCTTTTCATTTCTGTCCGTAAAGTACTACGTGTAACATTCTCCACCCCAAAAGCTTCTGAGCCTCCGAAAGAGCCATTGTTCACAACACTCTCCCCACTTAAACTAAAATACCACACCGGAAAAGCAACAATCCTTCACTGCTTTTAAGTTCACAAAGGCCAATCCAATAGATAAACTTTTATCCCCCTCGAGCCCCCAATTGTTATGGGTGAGGCGTTTTCAGAACCCCAAAATGTATCATGGAGTTCAACCAACCTCTCCCTTTAATGGATTTGTTGCTTTTCCTAGCACACGGCTTTTTCCCTAGGTGTGGGATTACAATTATGGACACATGGGTTGTTAAACACAAAACACTGTTTATTCCATGAACTCAACTTAACATCTTAAAGAAACATTGGATCTCTTAACACCCCTTACTTCAAAGATAACTCAGAAAATATTGTAACAGTAAATAACTCCTTAAACTGTTCCTTCAAACTTCCAAGCGACTTAACACCTTTAAACAGTATCACATCAGGTTAAAGGATATATATATTTCCTGTTTTATGGTTTGGTTGACTTCAGCTCCAGCAGCTTGCTTTCTTCCTGCAGCTCTCTTGAAACACACAGACACACACAAACTGCTTTTTCCAACTGGCTTTCCCCTCAAGCAACTCACAGCAAACCAGAACTTCTCAAGCTGCTGTCTCAAACTGGCTTTCTCCTTTTAATCAGCTCACAGCAAAACAGCCAGGCACTTTTAAACTGCTCTCAGCAAAACCAGCCAGGCACTTTTCAAAACTGAAACTTCAAAATGGCTGAACTCATCTGAGCTCCACCCACTCTATGACATCACTGCTTTCTTAAAGGTACATTGCTTAAACATCCAGTTCTTAACGGCACTCTCGCATGACAGATGGCAGAGGGGAATCTGGAGTATTCGTCGATCACACTGAGAAAATATATGTGACGGTCGGTGGAGGGGAGGGGGCCTTTGAAGTCCACGCTGAGGCATTGAAAGGGGCGGGAGTCCTTCACCAGGTGCGCGCGGTCCGGCCGGTAGAAGTGCGGCTTGCACTCCACACAGACCTGGCAGTCCCTGGTGATTGTCCTTACTTCCTCGACGGAGTAGGGCAGATTATGTGCCTTAATGAAGTGGTACAACCGTGTGACTCCTGGGTGCCAAAGGCTGTCGTGCAGGGCCCGGAGTCGGTCTACCTGTGTGCTGGCACATGTACCTCGTGATAGAGCGTCTGGAGATTCATTGAGTTTGCCGGGGCGATACATAATCTCGTAATTATAGGTGGAGAGCTCGATTCTCCACCGCAAGATTTTATCATTTTTGATCTTGCCCCGCTATGTGTTGTTAAACATGAAGGCTACCGACCGTTGGTCAGTGAGGAGAGTGAATCTCCTGCCGGTCAGGTAATGCCTCCAATGCCGCACAGCTTCAACGATAGCTTGGGCCTCCTTTTCGACAGATGAGTGCCGAATTTCTGAGATATGAAGGGTGCGGGAAAAGAATGCCACGGGCCTGCCTGCCTGATTAAGGGTGGCGGCAAGGGCAATGTCTGATGCGTCGCTTTCTACTTGGAAGGGCAGTGTCTCATCTACAGCGTGCATTGTGGCCTTGGCAATATCAGCTCTGATCCAGGCGAAGGCCTGTTGGGCCTTGGCCGTCAGGGGAAACTGGGTGGACTGTGTGAGTGGCCAGGCCTTGTCCGCATAGTTTGGGACCCACTGAGCGGAGTACGGAAAGAACCCCAGGCAGCATTTGAGGGCCTTGGCGCAATGGGGGAGGGGGAGCTCCATGAGGGGGCGCATGAGGTCGGGTTCGGGCCCCAGAACTCCGTTCTGGACCACATAGCCAAGGATGGCTAAGCGGTTTGTGCTGAACACGCACTTCTCCTTGTTGTAAGTGAGGTTTAGGAGAGTAGCGGTGTGGAGAAATTTAGCAAGGTTGGCGTCGTGGTCCTGCTAACCATGGCGGCAGATGGTGACATTGTCTAGGCACGGAAAGGTGGCCCGCAACCCGTACCGGTCGACCATTCGGTCCATCTCCCTTTGGACCCCGTTTGTGACGCTGAAGGGGACCTAAGGAAGTGGTATCGGCGGTTGTCTGCCTCGAAGGCGGTGTATGGACGGTCCGATTTACGGATGGGGAGCTGGTGGTAGGCGGATTTCAGGTCTACCGTTGAGAAGATCCGGTACTGCGCAATCTGGTTAACCATGTCAGCTATGCGTGGGAGGGGGTACGCGTCGAGCTGCGTGTACCGGTTGATGGTCTGGCTGTAGTCCACGACCATTCGGTGTTTTTCCCCAGTTTTAAATACTACCACTTGAGCTCTCCAGGGGCTGTTGCTGGCTTCGATGGTGCCTTCCCGAAGCAGCCGCTGGACTTCGGACCTGATGAAGATCTTGTCCTGGGTGCTGTACCGTCTGCTCCTGGTGGCGATGGGTTTGCAATCTGGAGTTAGATTGGCAAAGAGGGAAGGTGGGTCGACCTTTAGGGTCGCGAGACCGCACACAGTAAGGGGTGGTAAAGGCCCGTTGAATTTCAGAGTTAGGCTCTGGAGGTCCAGGCCGAGGATTAGTGCAGCGCAGAGGTTAGGGAGGATGTAGAGGCAGAAGCCGCTGAATTCTACGCCCTGGACAGTGAGTGTGACCGTACTGTACCCCCGGATCACTACGCAATGGGATCCGGAGGCCAGGGAGATTTTTTGGTTGGCGGGGTGTATCGTGAGGGAGCAGCGCCTTACCGTATCCGGGTGTATGAAGCTTTCAGTGCTCCCGGAGTCCAGCAGGCAGGAGGTTACATGTCCATCGACTTTCACTCTGGTGGATGCGTTGGTCAGGTTATGCCGACGAGGCTGGTCGATTGACATGGAAGTCTGAGTGTTCCGTGGTTGTAATGGCCTGACAGTCACAGTCCCGGCCTAGTGGGATTAGGGCCTGCCAGAAGTCTTCTATGGACTCACCAGGGAGTTGAGAGCGAGTGGCGAGTGCGTGCCTGGCAAGGAGCGTGTTCGTTTTCTGTGCGTAGTTGTCCTTGAGTCGAGTCATGGCTTCGGCATAATTCGCGCGTCCTGGATTAACAGCGGGGAAGAAGCTGTTTTTGAACCTATGAGTGCGTGTTCTCAGACTTTTGTATCTCCTGCCCGATGGAAGAGGATGGAAGAGGATAGAAGAGAGAATAACCCAGGTGGGAGGGGTCTTTGATTATGCTGCCCGCTTTCCCAAGACAGTGGGAGGTGTAGACAGAGTCAATGGATGGGAGGCGGTTTTGCGTGATGGACTCTCTGTAGTTTCTTACGGTCTTGGGCGGAGCAGTTGCCATACCAGGCTGTGATGCAGCCAGATAGGATGCTTTCTATGGTGCATCTGTAAAAATTGTTAAGAGTCAATGTGGACATGCTGAATTTCCTTAGATTCCTGAGGAAGTACAGGTGCTGTTGTGCTTTCTTGGTCATAGCGTTGACATGGGTGGACCAGGACAGGTTGCTGGTGAGGTGCACACCTAGGAATTTGAAGCTGTCAACCACTTCCATCTCGGCATCATTGCTAGAGACAGGGGTGTGTACGATACTTCACTTCCTGACATCAATGGCCAGCTCCTTAGTTTTGCTAAAGGGAGAGATTGCTGTCATTACACATTGCCACTAGGTTCTCTATCGCCCTCCTTTTTTTTTCAATAAACTTACAGTACCCAATTTATTTTTTCCAATTACGAGGCAATTTAGCGTGGCCATTCCACCTACGCTGCACATCTTTGGGTTGTGAGTGTGAAACCCACGCAAACACGGGGAGAATGTGCAAACTCCACATGGACAGTGACCCAGAGCCGGGATCGAATCTGGGACCTCGGAGCCGGGAGGCAGCTGTGCTAACCACTGTACCATCGTGCTGCCCTTCTCTATCTCCCTCCTGTACTCTGACTCATTGTTGTTCGAGATCCGACCCACTACGATCATGTCATCAGCAAACTTGTAGATGGAGTTGGAGCCAGATTTTGCCACAGTCATGAGTTTATAGCGGGTATAGTAGGGGGCTAAATGTGCAGCCTTGCGGGGCCTCGGTATTGAGGACTATCGTGGATAAGGTGTTGTTGTTTAATCTTAATGATTGTGGTCTATGGATCAGGAAGCCGAGGACCAGTTGAGCAACATGGGGCTGGAGGATGAGCCAAGGAGGTGCCAGAGGATGGAGAGGCATCGGCAAGGATTCAACATGCCAGGAGGACCAGGGAGGTCCTCATTGTCTCTAGATTCACATGAGATGAGGCTGTGTAATGGTCAGCTCTACCCTCACCCTCGCACAACACTGTCCCTTCCCCGACCACCCTGTCCCACCCTTCCTGGGCACCTTGCTCCCCCCTGCCAGGGTCTATATAACATCACTGTTAGTGCTGTCAGCAAGCAGATCACTATACAAGGCAGGAGAGTGTGAGGAAAGCTGTGATGCTCCTCAGGTTCTGACTAATTCTGACTCCTGTCTTTCTGCTGACAGCGCGCCCATCCTCATGACGGATTCTGCATCAGGGGCTTTTGTTGGACCACTGTGACAAGGGGACAGGGGTAGGTTCATTGTGCAGATTAAAATGGCAGAGGCATGACATGTTTCAGCTGTGAAATGTTTTACTGGTGAACATTCTACTGTGACAGATTTCCATTCTCTCCAGCTACAGATAGTGACCTCACCTGTACCCACTCTTTGCTCCTCACACGTCTTGATCCTCCATGATCTAATGCTATGTTAAGGTGTGTCCCCAGGATGCACATCAGAGGTGGGTGCTTTCCGCACCTTGTGGCCTTTGATAGCCTTTGCAGTCGTCCTCTGGGGAGGCTTTGAGCCAGAAGGCCCCAGCCAATGTTCTGGTGTCACAGATGTTGCCGTGCTGGCCTTTTGATGTGTTAGGAGGGGGCGATCCAGAAGGACTGGAGAACCCCTTAGTCTCTTTAGTGCAAGGCCACAGGATGGACCCCAGCGCTTCCTCCATCCTGAGGGTGCAACTGGAGTGATCTCCAGAAATCTCTGAGTCATTTTTAAAAATGGAATCCCAACAGTGTAAAAGGAGCCCATTCGACCCATCGAGTCTGCACCAACCCTTCAAATGAGCACTCCTGCCAAACCCACTTCCCTGGCCTATCTCAATAACTGCTTAACCTATCCTACACATCTTCAGGGCAATTTAGCATGGCCAATTCACCTAACCAGCACATAGAACATAGAACATAGAACAATACAGCGCAGTACAGGCCCTTCGGCCCACGATGTTGCACCGAAACAAAAGCCATCTAACCTACACTATGCCATTATCATCCATATGTTTATCCAATAAACTTTTAAATGCCCTCAATGTTGGCGAGTTCACTACTGTAGTAGGTAGGGCATTCCACGGCCTCACTACTCTTTGCGTAAAGAACCTACCTCTGACCTCTGTCCTATATCTATTACCCCTCAGTTTAAAGTTATGTCCCCTCGTGCCAGCCATTTCCATCCGCGGGAGAAGGCTCTCACTGTCCACCCTATCCAACCCCCTGATCATTTTGTATGCCTCTATTAAGTCTCCTCTTAACCTTCTTCTCTCCAACGAAAACAACCTCAAGTCCATCAGTCTTTCCTCATAAGATTTTCCCTCCATACCAGGCAAGATCCTGGTAAATCTCCTCTGCACCCGCTCCAAAGCCTCCACGTCCTTCCTATAATGCGGTGACCAGAACTGTACGCAATACTCCAAATGCGGCCGTACCAGAGTTCTGTACAGCTGCAACATGACCTCCCGACTCCGGAACTCAATCCCTCTACCAATAAAGGCCAACACTCCATAGGCCTTCTTCACAACGCTATCAACCTGGGTGGCAACTTTCAGGGATCTATGTACATGGACACCTAGATCCCTCTGCTCATCCACACTTTCAAGAACTTTACCATTAGCCAAATATTCCGCATTCCTGTTATTCCTTCCAAAGTGAATCACCTCACACTTCTCTACATTAAACTCCATTTGCCACCTCTCAGCCCAGCTCTGCAGCTTATCTATATCCCTCTGTAACCTGCTACATCCTCCCACACTATCGACAACACCACCGACTTTAGTATCGTCTGCAAATTTACTCACCCACCCTTCTGCGCCTTCCTCTAGGTCATTGATATAAATGACAAACAGCAACAGCCCCAGAACAGATCCTTGTGGTACTCCACTTGTGACTGTACTCCATTCTGAACATTTCCCATCAACCACCACCCTCTGTCTTCTTTCAGCTAGCCAATTTCTGATCCACATCTCTAAATCACCCTCAATCCCCAGCCTCCGTATTTTCTGCAATAGCCTACCGTGGGGAACCTTATCAAACGCTTTGCTGAAATCCATATACACCACATAAACTGCTCTACCCTCATCTACCTGTTCAGTCACCTTCTCAAAGAACTCAATAAGGTTTGTGAGGCATGACCTACCCTTCACAAAGCCATGCTGACTATCCCTGATCATATTATTCCTATCTAGATGATTATAAATCTTGTCTCTTATAATCCCCTCCAAGACTTTACCCACTACAGACGTGAGGCTCACCGGTCTATAGTTGCCGGGGTTGTCTCTGCTCCCCTTTTTGAACAAAGGGACCACATTTGCTGTCCTCTGGCACTATTCCTGTAGCCAATGATGACATAAAAATCAAAGCCAAAGGTCCAGCAATCTCTTCCCTGGCCTCCCAGAGAATCCTAGGATAAATCCCATCAGGTCCCGGGGACTTATCTATTTTCAGCCTGTCCAGAAATGCCAACACCTCTTCCCTACGTACCTCAATGCCATCTATTCTATTAGCCTGGGGCTCAGCATTCTCCTCCACAACATTATCTTTTTCCTGAGTGAATACTGACGAAAAATATTCATTTAGTATCTCGCCTATCTCTTCAGACTCCACACACAACTTCCCATCCCTGTCCTTGACTGGTCCTACTCTTTCCCTAGTCATTCGCTTATTCCTGACATACCTATAGAAAGCTTTTGGGTTTTCCTTGATCCTTCCTGCCAAATATTTGGACTGTGGGAGGAAATCGGAGCACCCGGAGAAAACCCACGCAGACAGGGGGGCAAAGTGCAAACCCCACAGGCAGGAATTGAACCTGGATCCCTGGCAGTGTGAGGCAGCAGTGCTAACCACCATGCATCGTGCCGCCCATAGCACTGCTAGTTTTGGAGGCTCTCCATCGTCTGAACCACGGTGTCGAAGCCCTCGGCGTCTATGACTGAGTTTCTGTGACTGGGCCGTGCTCAGGAGTGCCTCGGCACTCTGGAGTGCCCACCTGTGTCTGGGACATGTCCCTCAGTGACTGGGACATGATGATGACTCTCAGCCATGGTTGCCAGAAACTGAGCCAGTTTGGTTGGTGTCTGTATGTGTGGGTAGGTGGGGGGGGGGGGGGGGGGGGGGGCGCGCACACTTAATGGGTCAGGGGTTGTAGCAGATGGCATGTGTGAGCACTGCACCTGGACATGAAGGGATTGTGATGATGAATGCCAGGGGCTTCTGAGGAACAAGCATGGAGGTCAGATGTCAGAGGGTGCAAGGTGTCAAGCCAATGTATTGGTCCTCCTGGTCATGCTGCCTGCACTCAATGCAGATACCACTGCCTCCTAGGCGGCATTGCTTACCATTCTGGTTGTCTTACGCCCTCAGGGGTACAGGGTGGCCGTTTCTCATCCACTGGGTCGAGAAGCCTTGCCTGGTCAGCATCCCCAAAGCGAGGAGCAGGTCTGCATGCTGCCATCCTCGTGCTTTTTTAAAAATAAATTTAGAGTACCCAATTCATTTTTTCCAATTAAGGGGCAATTTAGCGCGGCCAATCCACCTACCCTGCACATCTTTGGGGGCGAAACCCACGCAAACATTGGGAGAATGTGCAAACTCCACATGGACAGTGACCCAGGGCCGGGATCGAACCTGGGACCTCGGTGCCGTGAGGCAGCAGTGCTAACCACTGCGCCACCGTGCTGCACTTGGGAGGGAGTGCTGAGGGACCATTTAATTGTCGTTCCCCCTTGTTAGCGGTGAGCAGCTGAGGCGCGAGTCAGGCAAATCAGATGCCTGGGCACTCAGGCATGGTGAGTTTCATGTGCGGGCTCATTTTTGACACTAAGTGCAGATGAATATAGATTGCACCATTACAGCTGGCGCAAAACACACCGGCAAACTCGCCCAAAATGATACTTCGTAATTTTTGGGGGAATCGCACCGAATATATCTGAAATTCCTACATCGTCACACTGGAAGATCCTGCTGGTGAGAAAGGCAAGAAAATCCTGCCCATCATCAACTCCGCCTGTTGCTACCTGTCCCCATAATCAAAGTCTTTCTCTGTCCGATTCAAACTTTCTTGCTTCCTTTTCTGTGCAATATTCTGTCCTTTCCATCCCTTTGGAATTCCTATTCAAGTGTTTGCATTTCTCTTTTTCTATTTCCTCTTGTCTTCCCTCTTTTGAGTTTTTGCGTTTTTCTTTCTTTCTCAAACTCAATTCTTTTCATTTCCTTTTCCAATTCAAGTTGTTTTGTTTTATCTGAATTCGTCTTTTCCTCAAGGTTTTTGAAATCTGCAGTGCCTCTTAATCCTTGGTTATTTTGAATGCTTGAGAAAATCAGGAGTATTCTGAGTTCTATCACAATATCATGAGTGAAGCTTACTTTTACTTTGAAATCGCATTTTTCATAATTAATTTCCAAGTGTTGGCTTATCTACATTCTGTTCCTAAAGTGGATCAGGGTTGAATTTAACTCTCTTTATCTGGTGCTCCTCTAGACTCCACAATTAAAGATGCCGCTTTCAGCGACCCAGACACCTAGTCTCTTCCACAAGATCTTCCTCAATCCTCCTCCTTGACATTTCGGGCCACCATATATTCACCTGCCCGCATCTGTGCCTTTTCCAAGCTGATTCTCAAGGGGGTGTGGACTGGCAGTATTTAAATAAGGCCTGTGGTTAAAATTACCATAACTTCCTCTTACCTCTGTGTTATAACCTGCACAAGAGAGAGTTACGGGAAAGAACCAATTAACCTCTTTGTGAGCCTCGCAGGGTCTGACCTCCCCGCTGAAGGGCGCATCAGCGGAGTAATGGACTCTGTCATAAAAGATGGTCCAGGTGGGAGCCGAGCAGAGTAGTCCCGGCTGGGACTCAGAGTGTACTGTGTATATAGTTTGTTTTGTAATAAAATAAGTTTCTTTACGCCTCTCGATTTGGATTCCTCCGTGGCCACTAAACTCTGGCAGTCAGAAAAGCAACTCCAAGTTAAACGATGAAGTAACTTTTCTGTACTGGTCAGTTTCAGATCCCAGTTTCGAAGAATCGGAATTTTTAAAAAGGTTGTTTGCACTTGTAACAAAGTGTGATATCTGGAGTGCCCCCTCTACATGTGTTGATGTACCATTTAAAAATATAGCTGTGTTGATTGACACTGCCTCAGTATAATTAAGATGGACTGTAATGTCATTGCCAGGAAATACAAGGACAATTCTGGACCCAACACTTTGCCTGGAATGTGTAATTTGATTCAGTCAGGCTGCATTGCATTTAAGTTCTCTACATGGCGAAGTTCAATGTGTAATTTGATCCTGTGTTAGGAGCAGATTTTGTGTGGCATTACTCAAGGTCAGTTAGCGAGATGATGTTTTCTAAGAACAGAAGCATTGTGCCATGTACTGCCCACTTTATATTCTGCCACAAAGGTGAAACTGTTGTTACAATTTTCAGGCCTTGCTGTATTTCTCCTGTGCTCAGCGCTAAGCAATATTCCTGTAACAGCAAGCCTTTATAACCTATTAGTAATTTTATATGCACAGTATATGTAATATTAGCCAGGGTCCCAACAAAACTTCTTTGTTACTGTCATTTCCTTCTGACAGATGACATTTTGGATTTCAGATAGCAAAATCTGACTTGCAAATATATCATACACATCAGATTTCTTTAAAGTAAAAGCCGTGTTTCCCTCGCCTCTGGCCCTGTTCTTGTGCACATGCCTCAAGTTAACTGTTCATTACCATTTTTCCCCCTCTTTCAGATTCACCAATCAGAGTCTGGTTTTGCTTTGCTTTGGCTGCTGATAGGCTTATTGTTGAGCCTATCAGGAAATGCAGAGTAATATGCCTCCGATTGGATGCACAGTGCACCGGCCCAGGGTCCCCCCATTGGCCAGGGCCTTGCATTTGTGTACGGTTGTGTTTCATTGTAAATCTGCCTCTGCTAAATGAACAGTAGTCCAGTGCCATAGAAAAGTGAGAATTGCTAAGTGAGATATGCCATCCTTTCCATTTGAAGTCAAAACTGGAACCAAGGAAATCAAACAACGTTTCTCACTATTAAATAAAACTGGCAATCGTCTTTAGCAGTGTTTTTCAAATGTTTTTGCCAGATCCATTTTTACCAACTGGCCACTATTCGTGACCCACGCCAGCCGACCATCACGATCCCCGCCGGCCAGCCTTCGTGACCCATGCCGCTCGAACTTCGCAACCCACCATTTTCACTTACCTTTAATGTGTTAGGTGAGCCTGCTTGTTCCTCACAATCTCACTCGCTTTGTCATTCAATGTTTCATTTCTGTTAAGGACTTCATAGAATCATAGAATCCTACAGTGCAGAAAGAGGCTATTCGGCCCATCAAGTCTGCACCAATCTTGCGAAAGGCAACCCTACCTAGGCCCAATCCCCGTAAACCTACCTAACCTAACCTTTGGACACTAAGGGGCAATTTAGCATGGCCAATCCACCAAACCTTCACATCTTTGGGCTGTGGGAGGAAACCGGAGCATCCAAAGAAAACCCACGCAGACATAGGTTGAATATGCAATCGCCACACAGTCACCTGAGGTCGGAATCAAATCTGGACCCCTGGCTCTGTGAGACAGCAATGCTACCGCTGTGCCACTATGCCGCCCTTCAGCTGATGATTTAAGTTCTCACTGCATCCATTGAAAAAAGTCAAGAGGTTTGTCCTTGAATTCGCCATGTTTAGTCTTCAAATGCCCTTGAAATTTTGAGGGTTTTAATCTTTCATTTGGCAGTATGTCCCTGCATACAACACACATGAGCTTTGCATCCTGATTTGCATTGGCACAATTAATAAACCCATAACTCAAGAAATCATCTTTATAATGCTTTATTCTTGATTTCAGCTGCTTCTTTTAAAAACATAAATTTAGAGTACCCAATTCATTTTTTCCAATTAAGGGGCAATTTAGCATGGCCAATCCACCTACCCTGCACATCTTTTGGGTTGTGGGGGCGAAACCCATGCAAACATGGGGAGAATGTGCAAACTCCACAGGGACAGTGACCCAGAGCCAGTATCGAACCTGGGACCTCGGCAGTGTGAGGCAGCAGTGCTAACCACTGGGCCATTGTGCTGTCCTCAGCTGCTTATTAAAGGGTTGTTCACCAGAGGCCCTAGAGCTCACACCAGCACTGCTGGCAGCTATAAAATGGAGGAATCTCTCTCGCGTCCAGAGCACGTGACGTCAGTGTACATTAGCTGCTCTCTGCCACCGCTTCTAGAGAGAACACTCCACCAATTTCTTAAAAGAATCTGCTCCTGAGTCAGAGTGCTGATGTCACAAGGAGGCGACCTGCTTCACTGAGCTCTGGGCCTGTACACTGCTGAAGGGGCATGAATGCGAGGGATGGCCAGCATTTTGAAAGCCGGTCGCGGCCATTGGGCACTTCTTCCTGCGATCGGGAACGCCACGACCGATGGCCCCCCAACCCTCTCGGCACCTGCCTGTCGTAATCCAAAGTTTGAAAATTACTGATCTATAGGGTATGTGTGTGTGCTCATGTACACACATACATAAATGTTAAAAACATTATAATTTGCCTAAAATTGGTCTAAAAATCCGCAAAGTTTAAAATGCAAATTATATCTAATGCAAATCGAATTACTGTGATATTTTGCACCAGTTTAAGAAGCATCACACTAGAAATCAACTCAGTCCACAAAGTTGGCCACACCCTTCAGATCAAACAAATCACCATTGTGAGTTATTGCTAATTGTACCCATGCAGTGTCCATCATCTCCAGACTATACTACTGTGGGTCACACACTGTACTCCTCAGTCATAAGAACTCCTTTTTAGTGTATTGTACCCATACCCTCAGATGCTCTTAATAGTAAGCTGCTTTCTGGACACAAGTTACTAAAGCATGTTGTAAAAGCTTTGAAACAGAATGGGCTGGATTCGCCGCCGGCGGGATGCTCCATTTTGCAGGCAGCCCGGGGGTTTCCCGACGGCGTGGGGCTGCCCCACGATGGGAAACCTCATTGACGTGCCAGCGGTGTAACGGAGCATCCCGCCGGCGGGGTGAACCTGAAATGTGGCGCGGCGGGATGGAGAATCCAGCCCAACCTCTTTTAAACTTTACTAAGAAACTACCACAGTACTAGCAAATGGCTGTGCAGAGTTTTTAAAAATAACTTGCAGTTATTTAAAATCTGGCTACTTACACTGGGTAGATTAGCCATCAAATTCCTTGTAATAATGTTTTTTTTGGGGGGGAACCTATATTTGGCTGTATTAATCAAACCATACCAAGTCATCACTTTTAAATATATTAATTAAGGTGTACATCTTAAAGACAAAATTCAAATGCCCGATTGCGCTGGTCCAAGAAAAATTGTTTGGCAATATATAAATGAGTTTGAGCCAAAACAGTTCTCAAAACAAATGCAATTTCTTTTTTTAAGTAAATTTGGAGTACCCAATATTATTTTTTCCAATTAAGGGGCAATTTTAGTGCGGCCAATCCACCTAACCTGCACATCTTTGGGCTGTGGGGGTGAAACCCACGCAGACATGAGGAGAATGTGCAAACTCCACACGGACAGTGACCCAGGGTCAGGATTCGACCCCGGGTCCTCAGCGCCGTAGGCAGCAGTGCTAACCACTGTGCCGCGCAACAAATGCAATTTCTAATGTAATCTGTACTCAGACCACAGAGTGCGCCCAAAGTAGGAAATGCTGCCCAACAGGCCTATAGAAAATTGTGAGCTTTAATATATTATATCCACTCCAGCATTAAAACTTCCTACTTGTACCACTGTAACGTTGTACATCTCTGATGAACATCTGTTGTTGAAATGCTGGTCCATACCTTTGGTACCTTTAGACGTGTTATTCCAATGATCACCTGGCCATTCATAAACAACGACAAATCGGACTACAGAAGGGAGATAGATCACTTGGTTGCATGGTGTACCGAAAACAACCTCTCTCTAAATGTTGGAAAGACCAAGGAACTGATCATCGACTTCAGGAAGGGTAGCACGACACACACTCCTGTCTGCATCAATGGCTCCAAAGTGGAGATGGTCGATAGCTTTAAGTTCCTGGGGGTCACCATCACCAACAGTCTGTCCTGGTCCATTCATGTTGTTGCCACAGTCAAGAAAGCCCAACAACAACTCTACTTCCTACGGAAGCTAAAGAAATTCGGCATATCTGCATCGACACTCACAAACCTATACAGATGTGCCATAGACAGTATCCTACCCGGCTGCATCACAGCTTGATATAGTAACTGCTCGGCCCAAGCTCGCAAGAAACTGCAGTATGGTGAACTCAGCCCAACGCATCACACAAGCTTGCCACCCTCACATTGATTCTGTATACACCTCCCGCTGTCTCAGGAAGGCAGACACATTATGAGAGACCCCCTCCCATCCAGGCTTTGCCTTCTTCCAGACCCTTCCATCAGGCAGAAGGTGCAGAAGTCTGAAGACATGCACATCCAAACTTAGGAACAGCTTCTTCCCCACAGCTACACGACTCCTCAACGACTCCCCCTCAGACTGATCTGTTCCCTGTAAGAACACTATTCACGCCACCCTATGCTGCTCTTGCTCATGTATTTTCTTTGTTTGGCCCCTTGTTCTGCACTGTAACCAATCACTGTTTGCCGATGTACTATTTGTCAATGTACTCGGTCGATTATTCTTTTTTGTCTACTATGTATGTACTGTGTACATTCAGTTGGCCGCAGAAAAATGCTTTTAACTGTACTTTGGTACATGTGACAATAAACCAAATCAAATCATAAACGTGTTCTTATCCAAAGCTCAGCTGACTATTTCCATTCACCCATCACCCATGTTTACTAGCCTACATTGCCTCCCTGTCTGGTAATGTCTTATTTTAAAAAAAATTCTTATCTTGGTTTTCGAATCCCTTCATGACTTCATCTCTCTCTACCTCTGTATCCACCTCAGTCCTATAATTCTCCAAGATCTCTGTGCTACTCTAATTCTGGCCACTTGTGCATCCTGATTTTAATCATTCTACCATTACTGACTCTGCCCGCGCCTACCTACCTCGGCCTTAAGCTCTGGAATTCTCTTTCTAAACATCGCTGCCTCTTTACCCCTCCCCTCTCTTCCTTTAAAACTTCCTCTTTGATCCAACTTTGGTCATCTGTCCTAACATTTCTTTATGAGAGAGAGAATTAAAAATGGAGAGTATCTAACCACTTTCCCTCGATGATCAATGACATTTCCATGCTGAATCAATATCCTGGCCAGTCATCATTGACTAGAAACTTAAATAGACCAGGCACATAAATACTGCGGCTACAAGAGGAGGTCAGAGACTGAGGCCAGGATTTTCTAGCCCCTCCAGACTGCTCTCCAAATTTTCCTGTCCCACCCAGGACGATGCCCACCACTGGCAGAGCCAGACAATCATGCCCTGGGTAGTCTGCCACAAGTAACTCACTTCTCCTCCCCAAAGCCTTTCCATCACCTTCAAGGCAAAGTCAGGAATAGGCTGAGTTTCACTCCACCTGCCTGGATGAGCGCAGTGCCAACAACACTTAAGAAGCTCAACACATTCAGAATGGAGCAATCTGCTTGATTGCCATCCCATCCACTACATTAAACATTCACTGAGTGCAGCATCCACAAATGGCACTGCAGCAACACACCAAGGCATCGCCTGACAGCGTCTTCTAAACCCATGCCCCCTACTGCCTTAAGAAACAAGGACAGCAGACTTTGGGAATACCACTTGTGAGGTCCCCTTCAAATTACACACCATCCTGATTTGGAAATATATATCCATTCCTTCACTGTCACTGGGTCCAAATTCTTGGCTCCCTTCTGAAGAACAATGTGGGAATAGCTACACCACATAGATTGCAAAGGTTCAAGAAGGCAGCTCACCACCACCTTCTGAAGGGTAATTAGGGATGGGTAATTGGCAATACCAGCAATGGCCACATCCTATGAATGGACTTTTAAAAAAGGTTTGGTGTCACATTATATTTGCTGAAGTTTCTATGGACCATCTTGGTATGTTTTATAATATGAAAAATATTTTTAATCACATATAAAAACAGTGGTTTTTTCCCTCTCTTCTTACAATTTTCAGGAACATCTATACAGAATCTGCTGGAAGTGTCTTGGGTTGTTTTCCATGTTACTGGTACAACACAAATCTAAGTTGTAATTCTTGTTATCGCAAAAAGTTGTGGACAAAATCTTTTCAAAAGTATTCTGACTGATTTAATTTGTTCACAACAAAGTACAATGTACAAATATTGATTTCAGTTTTTGAATTATAAATGTTGGCATATTGTGTTCCCATTATGTGCTGACAGGTTTTCCATATGACAAAGGAAGTAATATGTATAGGAAATGTATAAAAATATGTAAGCTTTTTAATGATATATGGATATATAACATTTTATCATATGTCAAATGCAGTAATACAACAAGTAAAATGTTGCTTGATGACATTAAACAGCATGAAGTAAGTATCCACATGAATAGTGATGGTATCATGCATTCCAAATCTTTTAAACCATTTTGACAATTCTTTTTTTTCAAAATTTAGAGTACCCAATTCATTTTTTCCAATTAAGGGGCAATTTAGCTTAGCCAATCCACATACCCTGCAAATCTTTGGGTTGGGGGGGCGAAACCCACGCAAACATGGGGAGAATGTGCAAACTCCACACGGACAGTGACCCAGAGCCGGGATCGAACCCTGGGACCTCGGCACCGTGAGGCAGCAATGTAAACCACTATGCCACCATGCTGCCCACCATTTTGACAATTCTATGCTGTCAGACCACTTGAAACATTCAATTTTGAAAGGGTCACATATTGCTACAGTTCCAACATTGGAAAGACCAAAGCCACTGTCTTGGGCCCTCATTACAAATTTCACTCTTTAGGCATCGGTTCCATTTCTCTTTCTACCCAGTATATTAGCCTCAGCCATTTTGATTTACTTCTACAATATTACCCACATCTGCCTTTCTTTCCCTCCGTCTTACCTTCCCTCCATTGCTGAAACTCTTCCATAAGTGTCCATCACCTCCAGACTGTACTACTGTGGGTCACACACTGGACTCCTCAGTCACAACAACTCATTTTTAAGGTGGAAGCAATTTTGGAGCAATTGAAGCAATTTTGACTCCAAGGGACTGCCCACGACAAAGAAGGCTATATACTATTCCAATTCTTGCCTTACTGGTTTTCATTCTCCACCCTTCGTGAGCTACAGTGCAGAATCACAGAATGGTTGCAGCCCTGTTATTGATATTGAACCCATGCTGATTCTCTGCAAGGGCAATTTAGTTGGTCCCACTCCCCTTCCCTTGATTGAATCTGCCCCAACCACATTTTTAGGCAACACATTAAATCAGATAACCCACTTCTTGCAGTAAAATGTGGCACAGTGGTTAGCACTGTTGCCTCGAAGGGCGACACATGGCACAGTGGTTAGCATTGCTGCCTATGGCGCTGAGGACCTGGGTTTAAATCCCGGCCCTGGTTCACTGTCCATGTGGAGTTTGCACATTCTCCCCGTGTCTGTGTGGGTTTCACCCCCACAAACCAAAGATGCGCAGGTTAGGTGGATTGACCACGCTAAATTGCCCCTTAATTGGAAAAGAAATAATTGGGTCCTCTTAATTTATTTTTAAAAAGCACTCTTGCCTCGGAATGCCATGGATCCAGGTTCAATTCATGTCTTGGGTGATTGTGTGGAGTTTGCACGCTCTCCCTGTATCTGCGTGGGGTTCCTCCGGGTGCTCTGGATTCCTCCCACAGTCACGATGATGTGCAGGTTAGGAGGATTGGCCATGCTAAATTGCCCCTTGGTGTCAGAAGGTTAGGTATGGTTATGGGGTTAGGGGGATAGGGTGGGGGAGTGGCCTGGGGTAGGATGCTGTTTAGGAGGGTTGGTGCAGACTTGATGGGCTGAATGGCATTGTAGGGATTCTATGTCATATTTGCTTTGTTTTGCCAATCACTTTACATCTGTCCTCGGGTTCAGAAATGTCTCCAAAATTTGACTTGTCGCATCCTGTTCTATATTGTCCAGTAATACAAACTTCAATATCTGTGAGATCCTTGCTCAGAAGAAACCTACATAGAGGAATCTCTTGATTGAAGGGTCACAATTCTTCAAGAACACCTGAGCTAAATCGCTGGCTTTGAAAGCAGACCAAGGCAGGCCAGCAGCACGGTTCGATTCCCGTGACAGCCTCCCCGAACAGGCGCCGGAATGTGGCGACTAGGGGCTTTTCACAGTAACTTCATTTGAAGCCTACTTGTGACAATAAGCGATTTTCATTTCATTTCATATCGAGGAGGTCCAGAAAAGGATCCGGAGAAAAGAATGCCAGAGATTCCTGTAGTGATCTCTATATGTACATGTACACAAGGGGTTAATGTGTAATCAGTAGCACCACATGATCACTAGAGGGCCGGACCAACAGGGGTATAAAAGGCAACCACATTAGGTCTCTCTCCCTCTCTTGGGTGCACTGTGACCGGGGCAATAGCAGACTAGTGTAGTTAGATCTTGTTAACCTTATCACTAGTATCAAAGTTAAAGTAAAGAACTCATGCAATTATTGTTGTAGTTACTCAATAAACCTTTTGTTACTACTGGACGAGTTTGAATCTTCTTCATCGAGATTCAGAATATCTCATCACTAACCAAGGATTGAGTAGCATATGTTGCCTACCACACAGGTAACAAAACAATTCTGAGTCCGAGGACCAAGCCCACATCCCGGGAATACCTGCCAAGTTTGCGGTGGAGATGTGGCTCTAGGATTGAACTCATCAGCTATGCAAGGAACAACAGGGCCCGTGACCAGTAACATAGAGTTTCTTTTTTAAAATTAAAGTACCAATTCATTTTTTTCCCCAATTGAGGGGCAATTTAGCATGGCCAATCCACCTACACTGCACATCTTTGGGTTGTGGGGGTGAGACCCATGCAGACACTGGGAGAATGGGCAAACTCCACATGGAGGGCTGGGATTGAACCCAGGTCCTTGCTGTTTTGCCACCCAGCTGCCAACATTGAGTTTCTTGGGTAGACAATCATACACATTAGCGAGTGATCACCGAAGAATATCGCTCTATGTACCCACAGATCCTATGCTTATTGACCCGTTGGCTCGTCACCCAGCCCATCAAATATAAAATCCTTTTGATGTCTTCTAATTCCTCTACGATTTTGTCCATATTTTTCTGTTCCTCTTGTTCTAACCTCTCTCCCTGTTCTATCATTAGTGGGCGAGTCTATAGATATGTTTTCTCCGGAGTTCCCTTCTGCCTTCTCCCTTTCCTCCTTGAGCAAGTTTATCAAAACTTATCTATGGTCACCCCCTCCTAATTTCTTCTTTGGTGCAACGCCTCTTGCTGATGAGATGCGCTTCACGCTGAAGTACAAACTTTATTTCTAGTTGGCAATGAGAGATTGTATGACACTCAAACGGAAGGCACAGAGACAAACCATTTGCACAGGAAAAATTGCCAAGTGGTCGAAAAACAATGAAACCATTGCAAGAAAAGAATTCTCCATGAGCACCAGCATCAACTGGCGTTAATTTGGAGAGAGAGGAAACTCAAGTGCCTTGTTAACCGTCTTTTCAAAGCCCCTTGTTGACGGTGATAAATTACAGGCTGTCCAAGAAACCGCCTGAGGGTTCACTTCAATCTACTGACTGGCCAACAGAGCACACGGGATACACTGGGGGCATTAAGACCCAGTGGCCAGAAAGCGCTGCTTGCAGCAGACAGCTTCTTGCGGTTCACCAGGGCTGGGGTAGGAGAAGCTGCTTGTTTATCTTCCCCTGCCGAAGCAGTTCTGGGGAAGTAGACCATGGCTGTGGATGAGATGCGGGTAGTTCGGCCCTTTAAGTTGATCGCTCTGATCTGTGTCTTTGTGGCTCTCTGTTTGGACGTGGTATCGTTGCTGAGTCCAGCCTGGGTCACTGCTGAGCGCTCCTCGCTTTCGCTCTGGGATTACTGCAAACAAACCACGGCTGGATGGTACTGCGAGTCCGTGCTCCAGACAGGTAACAACATCAAACTGATCGCAGTAGGATTTTTTTTAGAAGTTTAAGGGTTGCCACAATTAATGCATACTTCCACATTCTGCTTGAAAATTGAGTTCCGCGTTGATTTAGAAAGCAGCCCCTTTGAACTTGATTGAAGATTGAGCGAGTTTTGAGAAATTAGTTCGGTGCTACTGTACCCCCACCCTGTTTTTCTGCTAGAAGCCTTTGGGGCCAACATTTGTTAGAACAACTGCTTTGCGTTTGAGCGTGATTGTCCCTCCCAGCTGATGTAAATGATATCTTCAAAAAATCTTGTGAAGCAGAAGGTGAGGTTGGGGGATACTTGATTAACTGTGAGGGTGAAGTTTTTGTTTCTTTGTTGGGTCGAACTCAATGCAGCAATATGAGGGGGAGGGGGACAAGAACCTCAAACATGGAAATGGGTGAACCAGGTCGGGAGGGGAGGAAACAGAAACAGGCCCATTTAAGGGACAAAAAGTTTTCCTCGTTGGGTGCGAAAGGTAGAAACTTCATCGTGTTTTACTGCGTGGCCATTTGCGTGTTTAGCGAAGCTGACTGGGGGGGCTGAGATCACAGGGGGCAAACAAACAGTATTTTGAAAAGAGAAACTTGTGATAAATTCTAGACAGTGGGGTGAAGTTCCAAAACAACATGATCTATGAGGTGAGTGCAAGGTTCTATTTTAAATGTGAAGCTATAAGACAGAGCTTTGCCAGTAACTAATTACTGTTAATTTTCAGCTAACAGAGAATATAGTGCGAGGTAATGATTTTTAAAAAGTACTCTGCCTTGAAGTGACTTTTGTTTTAGTGCTCGTTCAGTTCTGTCCTTTGGCATATTAGGAGCAATACGTTATACTCAAGCCTGTATGCATTATACTGTGACATGATCTGAACATTCATCACCATTTTCCATATCCACCACCAGTGACTAACATATGACTTACTTCATCCTAATATGACAATGGAATAGGTGCTGCCGATATTTAATTGTTGTTGGATGTTTTTCACAGTTCAAATAAGCCCCACACACTCTCAAATTCATTTGCACACCATTTACTGAAATCCCAGTGCTGATTAATATTTACACAGCAGCCAATGTATAAGGGGCTGCATGGTGGTGGTGTGGTTAGCACTGCTGCCTCGCCACTCCAGGGACCCGAGTTTGATTCCGGCCTTGGATGACTGTGGACTTTGCACATTCTCCCAATGTCTCGTGGGTTTGCTCCGGGTGCTCCGGTTTCCTCCCACAGTCCAAAGATGTGCCGGTTAGGTGGATTGGCCATGAAATGTGCAGGGTTATGGGGAAAGAGCGAGGGAATGGGCCTAGGTAGAGTGCTCTTTCGGAAGTCGTTGCAGACACGCTGGGCTGAATGGCCCCTTCTGCACTGTAGGAAGTTTATGGATAACTTTTAGTGTCTCTTTCTCCAGCAATCGCGGGCGGATTTGGGAGGACAGCATACCTGCAACAAATGCGTCCCGGATCAAAAGTTCTGTGTGGTCGCTGGTCGAAACTTACGGGCAGTCATAGTTCCTCCCTAACACCAGGAGCGCACGGTAGAACTCCTCCAGCGATTCCCCGGGATTTGTCACCTTGTCGCTAGCAGATGTCGGGCGTAGACCTGGTTTACAGGGCGAATATAATGTCCTTTCAGCAGGGTCATTGTGGCCTCGAAATCGTCCGCATCCTCAATGAGGGTGTAGATCTCTGGTCTGTTGCTCGTTTTAGCCTTAGTTTATTAGCTCTAATTCTGTCACCTTTGCTCTTGAGTCGCCAGGTATCTTTCTGATACCGCCACGTGGTTCAAGTCCGAGTAATGATTAATAATCCAACACACTGCTTAGTAAGAGTTAAATCAACGCCTCATTTATACAGGGCGAATATAATGTCCTTTAAGCAGGGTCATTGCGGCCTCGAAATCGTCCGCATCCTCAATGAGGGTGTAGATCTCTGGTCTGTTGCTCATTTTAGCCTTAGTTTATTTGCTCTAATTCTGTCACCTTTGCTCTTGAGTCGCCAGGTATCTTTCTGATACCGCCACGTGGTTCAAGTCCGAGTAATGATTAATAATCCAACACACCGCTTAGTAAGAGTTAAATCAACGCCTCATTTATTAGATACAGCAATTAATACTTATACATTAATTCTACTTCTAAACTACTACCTACCACTAACAGGCCAATACTTAACTTTGGAAATGGCCCACCAGGTCAGGGAAACGAATGACCTTTCGAATGGGTTCTGAGCCTGCGGGATTCAAAAGCTGGTTTATTCTTACGACTTACTTGCTTTTCTTTCCTTAAGCCATTTCTATCTGTTAATGGGGCAGAATTTTACTCTTTTTTTCATGGTGGATTTTGGAAGGGCAAGGGGAGGGGGTGTAATTTGCATGAATGGGATTTCTGCCCACCAGACAATTTCATGTTTGGGCAGACAGGGCCTTAAGCAGGAAATCTTCCCTTTCACCTATGAAATGGCCATTTAAGGCCTTTTCCTGCAAGTCTCAATTTTTACACTGGCAGAAGCGGGTGCTGGAACACCCTTCCTCCCTAACCCAGGGACACTGAGATCAATTATAGTTCCCTTTGTCATTGTCCTGAAAATCTGTAAACAATCTGAAATCAATTTGGGTCTTTCCTGATCTGCAGTGCTCATCTAGTCACTATTAGCCTACAGAGGTGAGTGAGGGGAAGCTCCTATGGCAGGATGATTGGTCACACACAACATAAGAAACAGGGGAAAGATGGTGGCGTAGAGACCCAGATGATTGTTCAGGGGACATGGGTTCAAATCCCACCATGGCAACTGGTGGCATATAAATTCAATTAATTAAAATCTGGAACTGAAAGCTAGTGTCAATAATAGTGAGCATGACAACTATATTGATTGTCAGTAAAAACCCACCAAAGACAATTGGGGATGGGTAACAAATGCTAGTTCTTAGGCGCTAGAATGTGGCGACTAGGGGCTTTTCACAGTAATTTCATCGAAGCCTACTTGTGACAATAAGCGATTATTATTTTGAAATTAGACCCCGTAGCTCTAGATTCTCTCAGCATCTATCCTGTCAAGTCCCCTCAGAATCATTTGTGTCTCAATAAAATTGCCTGTAATTTTTCTAAAGCCCTGCCTGATGCAAATAATAGATGAAAGAAAAGGCTCGAGTCAATATTATAATAGCGACACAGTGGTTAGCACTGCTGCCTCACAGCACCAGGGAGCCGGGTTCGATTTCGGCCTTGGGTTATTATCTGTGTGGAGTCTGAACATTCTCCCGTGTCTGCATTGGTTTCCTCTGGGTGCTCCGGTTTGCTACCACAGTCCAAAGATGTGCAGTTTAGGTGGATTGTCCATGCTAAATTGTCCATTGGTATTCAATGGTTAGGTTGGGATATGGCAGAGGAGTGGTGAGTTCGGAGAGTCGGTGCAGACCCGATGAGCAAAATAGCCGCCTCCAGCACTGTAACGATTCTATGATTCTAACCCGTTTGACTGTTTTCTGTTCGATGGCTGGGCAACAAATATTCTTTGGAAGGCAGTAATGGCTCTGCTCAAAGAGAGAGAGAAAAATCCGCATGAGTTCCCAAAATTGTAACTTCAAAGAAGATGCAATTGAAGTTTTCATTATAGCTGTGGACCTTTTCCATCGTCAGGGAAAGTCTATACAAGCAATCGATATGAAAATCTGGTGCTAATGAACTACATTTGTGACCAGCAAGCTACAGGCAGTCAACATTCTAAACAATGGTTGGGAGAAATCTGTTGGGTCCGATTCGGAAAACCCAAGTTTGAGGGGGTGAACCTCCCAGGTCTTAGTGAAGTGGGATGTTCAAGGAGTAAATTTCACACTTGTGCCTCCTTTACAGTTTAAAAATGGTAAGCCTATTTGCAAGGCACGCCTACAGCCCAAATGGTATTAACGCAGTCAAAAGCAGCAGCACCCAATTGGGAGAGGTAGTTTTGCTGTGCACCTATGAAGGGAGGTGTCTGATATTGGGGAAAGGTTATAGCCAGAACAAAATGTTCATTTATTCCGTATTCCATCACACAATATAACTATGACGTCTGCATTGAGGTTGCATAAACTTTGCTTTTATTCTCGAGTTTGGAATATTGTTGGGTGATTTAGTCATGGTCCTTAATGATAAAGGGATTTGATTGGATAGATACAGATGAATTATTTCCTTTTTAGTATGAGAATCCAGCACAAGAATGCATTGTTTTAAAATTGGAGCTAGAATGTGGAGGAGGGAAATTGGAAAACACTTTTTTCTTCCCCACAAAGGATAGTGGAAATCTGGAACTCGTGCACCAAAAGGCTACGGCTGCTGGTTCAATTGAAATCTTCAAGTGGAAGATTGATGGAAGTGTGTTGGTTAAGGATATCAATGGATATGGAATAGAAGGTGGGTAAATAGAGTTATGTTCAAATTAGCCATGATCTAATTGAATGGCAGAACAGACTCCAGAGGTTGAATGGCCAACGGAGTTCTAATGTTCCGAGTGGGCCTGCCACATAATAAAGAACGGCTTTTGGTATAAGAGGGATAAATGGTTTCCATGGTGCCCAGGCCCTCCAAGTCCGAACAGCTGCAAATTCCTCACACCCTAAAGTAGCAGCTGCTGTGCAAACCACAAGGCCTAATGTTGCTCTGGGTTGTGTGTTAATTGTATTCTAATTCTCATCCGCACAAACATTTTGAAACTTGTGCACCGTATTCACAATTCTGTGAATTCACTACTTTTGCAAGCCAAAACCAAAGTTGTAGCCATGCGCCCTGGTATTTTCTGTAGCTGTCATCTTAAAATGCTTCTGATGCATAGGTTCAACAATAGCTTGGGACATGTGCTGACAGAAGTTGCATTCCTGAAATATGTTAATGCATCTTTAGATTTTTAATTAATTGAGTATTTTACTTCTTTAAAACATCGCTAAGGATCGAAAGGCAGTTGATAAAAGTTGGTGTTTATTGGATGAGGTTCTCAGAACAAATTGTGAAACCAATTTCTAGTTGCGGAGGCGGGGGATGGGCAGTCATTGATTAAAGGTTCAGCTTTTATTGATAGAATTCTGCTTCCTACATTACAGCAGCTTTTGACCTAAATTACTTTAATTGTCATTTGAGGTCAAAGTTACTCCCCTTGATTTAAAATAAGATTTTAAACACTGTCACACCACCAGACTGTCAGTAACTCTTGGCTAAAACTAACCCTAAGCACAAGGCACGATCAAATGTCAGGGAACGTTTCCCACGATTTTCCAGCTAATCCCTGCCTAGTTGGCTGGTGGTACAGTGTGCTAAGGATCACAGAAATGCACCAATCTCCCATCCATCATTTCGCGGTATTCGTGAAACCGGGTTGAACTGAGATCACAGTTGTATTTTAAACTAAATATATAATGGGAGACTAATTAAAATGAGAAAGAATCGCAAAGGAAAGAACAGGCCCTGCCCTCTGGCAAATAGTATTTTTATTGTTAACTTCAAGGACTGTGGTCAGTATTACATTTAGAATTAAATATTAATGAAATGAAAAATGAAAATCGCTTATTGTCACAAGTAGGCTTCAAATGAAGTTACTGTGAAAAGCCCCTAGTCGCCATATTCCGGCGCCTATTCGGGGAGGCTGGTACGGGAATTGAACCGTGCTGCTGGCCTGCCTTGGTCTGCTTTCAAAGCCAGCGATTTAGCCCTGTGCTAAACAGCCCCTATTAATGCCTATTAATGTGAAGTATGATTACCTGATGTGCTAGTATCATACTGGAACTGTGTTCCAAGGGAGTGAGTCCAAGGTGAGGGCAGGAGTTAGGGGTGCAAGTCGGGATCGAACCTGGGACCTCGGTGCTGTGAGACAGCAATGCTAACCACTGCGCCACCGTGCTGACCCTAGTTAATACATTTATCACTTAAGTGGGGGACCTATAACCTGGAGAATATTTTGGGGGAAGAAAATAGGATAAGCTGGATGTCCAAGTCTAGGTTCCAATTCATATGCCTCTACTGAAGGAACTCTGATGTTGAATTACACTGTACACACCAAAAGATCATACTTTCAATCCCTAGATTGTGTTGATTTTGCTCATTTCATCCATGCCAGCTACAATTTACCAGGGTGCCTTGTGACAAGGAGAGGGGGGAAAAAATCAACAACAACTTATTTATGTAGCAAAACATCCCAAGACACTTCATAGGAACAAATTTTGGTACCAAACCACATTAGGTGATATAAACCAGGGTTCTTATTCCTCCTTGACCAGATTGCTAGCAAGTGGTATCAATGCCACCCCACTCCACCATGTTGAAATAACCTGCCAACTCTAACCATTTACATTTGGATGGAGGATAATCATGTAAATAAGACACTGGAATTATATCTCCATATGAGTTGGAATTCTCCAGAAAAAGAGTGGGGAATAGTCCAAGGCCAAATCTGAATGGCAGCATATGTTTACTGGCAGCTTTCTTAACAATATGACTCTGTACTGCCAGCTCTGATAATCCTGAAATAGTTGTTCTGCTTGTGTGATTTATAATGCATTAGTCGTGGTTAATTGCTGAATGAGGTCATTTGTCACTTGTGGTCTGGATGTCAGCCAGGAAAGGTTATTGTCACACATGCTCATGAAAGAGAGACTGAACTAAGGATGTACAATGAGAGATTTTTTTAGATGAGTGGAATGATTTTTTGTTTTTGTTTGCCACAAAGTTAACCTAATAATAGATGGCTGCATTCGCAACTGCAATGGAATTAAGTTCAGGGTCTTAATACCTTCCAGAGTGACCCAGTTCCTTCTGTAAAAATTCTTTCAATTTCTCCTTAAAACAGTGGTGTCCCATTCCGGGCTCTTGGTCCTATCATTATTGGCAGTCCTGTAGAACTTTATGGCCAACTTGTGCTCTTGTCTATTTGTGGTCTTTCGGTGAACTAAGACAGGTTAGCTATTTTAACTGTAGAGAAATCACAAAAGAGCTTGATCCTATTTCCATTGCTCACTCACCAGCTCTGTCAGCTGGGGTTACTGGATAGTGATTTAAGAGCAGGTATTCTTTCCAATCACTCCACCTGGGAAAACTGAACCCACAATGTGTTCTCCAATCGGATATATGAGATCACAGGCTGGAAGAACAGTAATAATTTTGCAATACTAGTGCTTTTTTATATCCAGGAAAAAGCAAGCATAACATTTTTAATCTTGTAGGGTTTAAGATGAAATAACCTCTTGACTGGGGAATAGTTTCAGTAATTCCTTCAAGCTAATTACCCCCATGTGAGTCATCCAGCTCTGAAATGGATCAATTGAAAAGTGGTCCAGTGTTCAGTATGTTCTGTGAATAAGAAAAATCACAGGAGATATTATTCCATTTGGGTAGCCCCAGCAGAACATCTCCCCTAGTGAATCAAGTGTCCCTATTGCTGACCTAATTAGGATTTCAAAAAGAAACTTGTTTGCTACCTTCCTTTTTGTCAACTGTCATTTCATTCCCTTTCCATTTCCCACAGACTGGCAGGTCGCTACGCTAGTGCTGCTGATTGCTGGAGGATCTATCACTCTAATTGCATTCCTCTTTGCTGTGATCTCGCTGTGCAAGGGTGCTCAAAAACGGTGCTACAGGACAATTGCTGTTATGCTGTTCATTTCAGGTGAGTGGGTGTATGGGATCCCCTATGCAGTTTTGGCAGGACTGAGTAGGAAAAATAGCAGTGCAGTTCGGTTGCTTGTTATGCATTGTGGGACTAGCTATTAATGCTAGAAAATCACAAGGATTGTGGTTTATGGACTTTAAAAAAAACCCTGAGGAATTACAGTTTTCTCCCACCAAACCAAAGATGGTAACTAATTTATGTTTTGTGACAATCAGCTGCCATTTGGCATCTTGAAGTAGTAATTTTTCATTTGGGAATCTAAATTATTGAAGGTGGTGGGGCATCACCGTGCCTTATCTTATTCATACATACCTTCCAGCAGGAATTACTGCATAGTAATTTAATTAAGAAAGGGAAGCCTGGCTGTGTTTTATGGTCTCCTTTTCCTCTTCCCCAGCCCTATGCCCTCCACCCCATTGTCAACCATGCAGTCCACAAGTGCTGGGATTTCCCTGCTCTATATGACTGATGGGGCAGTGTATTTTCCAAAGTAACATTTCTATTGGCTCACAGCCTGATGTTTTTCTCTGTTTAACACTGACACTAGTTCAGGAGACAAAAATGATTTCCAAACAAATGTTTATACTTCCAAGCTGGAGTAGGTCAACTCCAATATTAATGTCGTGCAACAAATATCTGCAATTGGAAGGGAATGGAGGTCTTTTTAATTTAAACAAAAAGGAAAACAGGAAATAGACTTTCTGAATACTGCTGTACATCGCCACAATATTGGGCAATATTATGATAAGAATATTAGACACTGATTCAAATTTGTATAACCTACCAAACACCTAAGTGGTAACTGTTGGCATTCAAAAGATACCCATACTTCCCTCCCTCCACCTAGCCATTGATTGGCATTACTGTAAAGGATGACCCCCATCCTGTACTGAATGTTGGTTTACTTCCTCTGTTCCCCAATTATTCCACAGCACTTGTTAATTTAGAGAATACCTCCATCCCACACAAGTCCTGTGCTGATCTACAGATTTCCCAATCTCCCCTGACGCCTGCTCAATGCTCCAGCACCTGAACCATCTTGCAGTCCCATAATGGCTATCATGGAAATGTAGAGAGCACCATTCCCCTGCTCTGATTGGCATATTAGTACATCAGATTACCTAGTGGCATATTAGTATATAAGATTACCTAGTTATGTTAGTACCTTCTCCTGCACTGTCAGTTTTGTGTTAATCCAATGTGTTTCTTTTAGTTGTTTTGCAGGTTTGTGCTCTGGTTTTGTACCCTATCAAATTCATTGATGCCAACACACTGAGGACGTACCATGAATTCAACTGGGGCTATGGGATTGCCTGGGGTGGTACCATCTTCATGCTTGGAGCAGCCATACTTTACTGCCTGAACACAGACACCTATGAGGAAGAATATTATTAGTCCCCTTCTACACCAACAGATTATATTAAGCTTAAGGAAACTATTAGATGTAACGGCAGGGCGAAGATTTACTGCTCAAAAGATCACATTTATAAAAAAAAAAAGAATTTGTGGAAAAGGATCAATGATGAGCAGCCATTCCTTGAAAGGATCTATGATGAGCACCGCTTTCTGGACTGAAGAGATCCAAATGAGGAAGAAAGGCTCCCAGTGCAAGGGAATGACTCATAACTGTCTTGTGCAATCTTTACACACAATTTGCTTTTTAGTTTAGTTGATTCCAAAATAAATCATTGGCCAGTGTTCACTGCATCACATTGAAGCAGTGTACCAGCCAGGCAATGCTTGCTATTGCTAGTGCATGCACTATTTTATTCTGAATAATGAATGATAATTTCTTTTTACTGTCATGTATTTTAGTACTTGTCCAATTGGATTATCTTTCTCTTAATAAATGGTAGGCTTACTGTACACTGGGGCTTGTGTCTGGTAAGCATATTTAAAAAAAGAGTTCCAATTAAGGGGCAATTTAGCATAGCCAATTCACCTATCCTGCACATCTTTGGGTTGTGGTGGTGAGATCCACGCTGACACAGAGAGACTGTGCAAACTCCACTCGGATGTCTGGTAAGCTTATTAATGCATTGCAAATCATTGGACATTCTGGTTCTGCACACTTGGAACTTTAGCAGCTGCAAATTCAACACAAACATACGTTTTGTACGTACATTTGTTGTAACCCTTTTGGCACTGTAGAATGTGTTATTGTTCCAAGAACAGTATGAACCCCGTGTTTCTGAACATTTCTGTGACTGAACCTTTTCGTTAAGTTTGACAGATGTTCTAAGAATTACATTTTTTTTTTTTTTAACAGTACCAATTTTTTCCAATTAAGGGGCAATTTAGTATATCCAATCCACCTACCCTGCACATCTTTGAGTTTGTGGGGGCGAGACCCACGCTGACATGGGGAGAATGTGTAAACTCCACACAGATGGGGGGGGCCGGGATTCGGACCATGAGGCAGCAGCGCTAACCAATGCGCCACTGCTGCCCTGAGGTGCTAAGAATGTGTGAATTTTGAAAGTAGCAAAATCTGCCCACGGTAAAACAGAAAATCTTTATGAATTGGAACCTGAGGTAAGGGGGTGGAATGACTGATCACCATATACTGGGCAACTGTCACTTCTAGCAATTCACCAATACACCTCTGATTATGGGATGAACAAACAGACCTTTGGTTCTATCTGAATAGATCTTAACCGCTGAACATTAATCCATATCAGCAATCAATTCTGTCCCCCAAAGTATCAGATAAATTGCACTGTTTTTAATTAAAGAAATAAAAAAATTACAGATTGACCGGAATTGTTTGGCCCATGAGCTAACAAATTGGGATTGGTTCATAATGATTTTTATTCAATCTCTGAACATAAATATTCTCAAAAGTTTTCTTCTCACAGCTTGGATCTGGGTTTGGGAGGATCTTCAAAAGAGGTACGAGTCCATTATCAATATCTAGGGCATGATTTAATGGGATAAAATCAATTTTGGACATGTTTAGCGGGGTGTTTCTCGGTGCCTGGAGGGCAGAGAATGACCCTGCTATCAAACGGGCCTAGATTTTGTTTGGCTTCAATGAGGAATGCCCCGAAGTAGACCAGTGCTAAATGGCGCCGTAGTGAGTTCTCCCAGGCACGGGCATTCGATCCCAGGCCTTGTGAGAATTTGGCACAAATGTATTTAAGTGAGCCTAACTGCTCGCTTAAATATGAAAATCTGGATCTAGTTAGTCTCGTGAGGCATCCTAAGCATCGCAAATCTTGCAAGAGGCTTACTGGCCTCGTCGCGTCCCAAGTCAGATGTGACGAGGCTGTCCGATCGGGTCCCTAGTTTTTGTTTCCTGATCAATATGGATTCCCTGAAAACTCTGTTTTCACCATTGATGTTAATCCAAAGGAATGAATCACTTTCATAATTTGATATTAATAGAATAAAGTGAAAATTAAATCAACATTTCATAATTATCAGTCCAATTGTACTTCTGTTTCAATAAGGGGAGGTTGTGGTGTAGTGGTTAGTAATTTAGAGACCCAGAGTAATTCTCTGGGGGCTCAGGTTAGGTTTACAAAATTTGAATTTGATTTAAAAAAAAAAAAAAAATTTTTTTTAAAATCTGGGGCGGGATTCTCCCCTACCCGGCGGGGCGGGGGGGTCCCGGCGGGACAGAGTGGCGTGAACCACTCCGGCGTGGGGCCCGCCCCAGAAGGTGCAGAATCCTCCGCACCTTCAGGGGCTAAGCCCGCCCCGGAGTGGTTTGTGCCCCGCCGGCCGGCGGGAAAGGGGCTTGGCGCCACGCCAACCGGCACCGAAGGGCCTCTGCCAGCCGGCGCCAGTTGGCGCATGCGCGGGAGCGCCAGCGCGTGCTGGCGTCATCCCCACGCATCCGCAGATGGCTTCGTTTCTGCTCCTGGAATGGCGGACCAGTACAGCCTCTGGTGTGGAAGGATAGAGTGCCCCCACGGCACAGGCCCGCCCGCGGATCGGTAGGCCCCAATCGTGGGCCAGGCCACCATGGGGGCACCTCCCGGGGCCAGATCTCTTCCCCCCCCCCCCCCACCCCCCCACCCAAGAACCCCGGAGCCCGCCCGCGCCGCCAGTTCCCGCCGGTAAGGGACCTACTCCAATTTACACCGACGGGACTGGCAAAAGATGGGCGGAACTTCGGCCCATCGCAGGCCGGAGAATTCGGGCAGCCCTGGCGCCCATTGCACCGGACCCCGCCATTCTCTGAAGCGGGCGGTGCGACTCGCCGCGCCGATTTTTTTGGGGGGCTGGAAAATTAGGACGACGGCGGGGCGGGATTCACGCCGACCCCTGGCGATTCTCCGACCTGGCGAGCCGTTGGAGAATCCCGCCCCTGAAGTCTAATGATGACCATAAAACAGTTGTTTATAGAATTCATCGAATTTACAGTGCAGAAAGAGGCCATTCGGCCCATCGAGTCTGCACTGGCTCTTAGAAAGAGCACCCTAACTAAGCCCACACCTCCACCCTATCCCCATTACCCAGTAACCCCACCTATCCCCATTACCCAGTAACCCCACCCAACACTAAGGGCAATTTTGGACACTAAGGACAATTTAGCATAGCCAATTCACCTAACCCGCACATTTTTGGACTGTGGGAGGAAACCGGAGCACCCGGAGGAAACCCACGCACACACTGGGAGAACGCGCAGACTCCACACAGACAGTGACCCAATCTAGGAATCGAACCTGGGACCCTGGAGCTGTGAAGCAATTGTGCTATCCACAATGCTACTGTGCTGCCCAATTGTTAACTGTCATTTAAAAAAAATCATTGGTTCAATCACTTCTCAGCCTTTTGGCTAAGATCAAGTGTAATGTAGATTGAGCCTTTGGTTCAGATTTGGTATGTCTCTTGTGGGGACCATGAATTGGATTCAATTTGAATTAGTTTTTTGGAGCAGGCGAGGAGCTGGATTAGGGGTTCGCCCCGGACCCACACTCTGAGCCCTGGCTTGGTAACTCAGAAAAAGTTTTTTTTTAACTAAATAATAATAATTGGTTCATTATGACCCTTACAGAAGGAAAAGTGTCATCTGGACCTGGTCTGGCCTACATCTGACTAGATCCGCAGCAATGTGGTCGACTCTTAATTTCCCCCTGAAATGGCATAGTAAGCCACTCTGTTCAAGGACCATTAGGGATGGGCAACCATGAATTAATTTCCTCAACTTCTCCCTTCCCCTTTTCTGGAGACTATTTTTACTGGGCTATGGTTCCAACGATGTGAATGTCAACCGGCTGTTTTACATGGTTGTTAACAACAATTTGTATTTTCTAGCTCTCAATCTCCATAAGCTCCTGTATCCTGTCCTACACCAAGTCCGACTTGCCCATGATTCCTGTCCTTGGTACCTTATGAAGTGACCCACACAATGTCAAACTGTTAGCAATTTTTATTTTAGCAGTTAGAAGAAACATGCATGTTCTATGTATGTCATTCATGCAGATGTTCCAGTTTTGCATCACATTCTCCAATAGTCTGTTTACGTCAAATACGCTGTGGGCTGCACAGCAGACATCTCTATCCAACAAAAATAGATGTACTTGATCCTTGTCGAGCAGAGAATTATCATCTGTAATACAAAGTGAAATTGAATTCCATGATTCAAAAGTCTACTCTAAAGGTGTTTTGTGGTCTGTGCATCAAAGGGAAAAGTGGAAATATGAAAGTTTTCAAACTCACCATATCGTTTTACCAGATTTCTGCCGTGTGGCAGGAAAATTAAACCTATTTTATCTGTGCCAAGGAAAACTTATTTTGACCTCAATCCTTCTTATTTTCACTTAACAAGAAAGGAAGCCAATTAGCAGGCTCCCCTGCATCTACAAAATGCTGTGAAAGTTACAACATCAAAATGGTTTGTTCAATTTAACGAGTTAGTCGGAAGGGCTCGAGGGGTAGCGGTGCTGGTCAGCCAAAGGGTACGCTTCCAGATGGAGAGGGTGGTGGCAGATCAGGGGGGTAGATATCCCCGACTCGTTAAGACACACACAAACTGATTGTGGGGGGGGACTGGAACTTGGTGCAGGAGCCAAGGTTGGACAGATCACGGCTGCGCTCGCTGGTTCCATCAGGGCGAAGGCACTGGCTGGGTTAATGGTGGAAGTGGGAGGGGTGGACCCTTGGAGGTTCCTGTTCCCAAGGGAACGGGAGTACTCATTTTTCTCAGCAGTCCATAAGGCACACTTGCGGATCGACTTTGTGGTGAGGAAGGCTTTGCTGGCTGGGGTGAAGGGGTCGGAGTACTCGGCAATTGCAGTGTCAGATCGTGCTCCGCATTGGGTCGATATGATACTGGAGAAGGGTAGCTTAGAGGCCGGGGTGAAAACTGGATGTGGGGTTTTTGGGGAACCAAGTGTTCTGTGAGAAAATTGAAACGGTAATTAAGGAATATGTAGGTTTCAACTGTACGTGTGAGGTGTCGAAGGCAGTTGTCTGGGAGGCTCTAAAGGCAGTGGTGAGGGGTGAGATAATTTTGTTTAAGGCCAGGGTGGACAAAGAGGAACGGTTGGAGCGGAGAGGGTAATAGATGAGATGTTGGAGGTAGATAGGAGTTATGCAGAAGATGGGGACCCAGCGAAGCTGGAAAAGAGGAAGAAACTACAGACGAGCTTCGACCGACTGTCTACCAGGAAGGCAGTGCGCCAACTGAGACGAGCAAGGGATGCAGTTTATGAACATGGAGATAAGGATATATAAGTATGATAGCAGGTCAGCTCCGGAGGGAAGCAGCGGCAAGGGAAATTCTTCAGGTGAGGGATAGGGCAGGGAAGTTGGTGGTGGCACCGGAGCTGATTAACAAGGTTTTTGAGGAGTTTTATGAGAGGTGGTACAGGTCAGAGCCACCCGGGGGAGACCGTGAGATGCAGGAATTTCTAGATGGGTTGGAGTACCGGAGGCCAGGGAAGGGGGACAGGGCTACATTAGAAGGAGCAATAGTGGAGCAAGAGATAAAGGATGCGATTGGGAGGATGCAGTCGGGGAAGGTGGCAGGGCTGGATGGGTTCCGGTGGAATATTTTTAAAAATTCATGGTGGGGATGTTTGAAGAGGCGATAGGGAAGGGGGTGTTGCCACAAACCTTGGTAAAAAAAGATAAGGATCCGACAGAGTGTGGGTCGTATAGGTCCATATCAGTTCTGAACGTGGACACAAAAGTATTGGCGAAGGTACTGGCGGGTAGGCTGGAGGAGTGCCTCCCGAAGGTGATAGGTGAGGATCAGATGGGGTTCGTGAAAGGGAGGCAGCTTTTTTTGAACATTAGGAGGGTTTTGAACATCATTATGGCACCGGCGGAAGGGAAGGAAACAGAGGTGGTTGTGGCATTGTACGCCGAGAAGGCATTTGACCGGGTAGAATGGGGTGTACTTGATGGCAGTTCTGGAGCGGTTTGGGATTGGACCAAGATTTGTGAACTGGGTAAAGCTACTATATAAGTAGCCGAAGGCGAGTGTCCGCACAAACATCAGCTCGAGATACTTTTCTCTCCACCGTGGGACGAGGCAGGGATGTCCTATGTCCCCCCTGCTGTTTGCACTTCCGATTGAGCCGTTGGCCATCGCATTAAGAAGTTCGGGAGCATGGAAAGGAATAGTGCGGGGGGCGAGATAGAGCATAGGTTTTCCTTATATGCTGACGACTTGCTGTTACATGTGTCGAAACCGAGTGTGTTGATCGGGGGAATATTGGAGCTACTGCGGGTATTTGGGTCTTTCTCCGGGTACAAGCTGAACCTAGACAAGAATGAGTATTTTGTGGTGTCTCGGCCAGGGGTGGGGGGGCTGCCATTCCGTAGGGCAGGGACTCACTTTAGGTATCTGGGGGTGCAGGTTGCCTGGGAGTGGGGGAGGCTTCGCAGGTACAACATCTCTAGTTTGGTGGGGAGAGTGAAAGCCGATCTGGCAAGGTGGGATGGTCTTCCTCTGTCACTGGCGGGTCGGGTACAGGTGGTTAAAATGAATGTGTTGCCGCGATTTCTGTTTATTTTTCAATGCCTACCGATTTTCCTGCCAAAGACTTTTTTCATGGAGATTGAGGGAAGGATTACCTCGTTCATATGGGGAGGGAAGGATTACCTCGTTCATATGGGGAGGGAAGGTGGCCAGAGTGAGAAAGGTGCTGCTACAGAGGGGAAGGCAGGCAGGGGGTTTGGCTCTTCCGAACCTGATGTATTATTACTGGGCGGCGAATGTGGAGAAGGTGCGGAGCTGGGTAAGAGGGGTTGATTCCCAGTGGGTCAGAATGGAGGAGAGTTTGTACACAGCGCCGCTCCTGATAGCTCCGGGGAAATACTCAGGGAGTCCGGTAATAATAGCTTCATTGAAAATCTGGAGGCAGTTTCGCCAACACTTTGGGTTGGGGGCAGGGTCAAGGGAAATGCCGATTCGGGGGAACCACAGATTTGAGCCAGGGAGGTGGGATAGAAATTTCCGGAAATGGGAAGAGAAGGGGATTAAGACGCTAAAAGATTTGTTTCTTCGGGGTCGGTTTGCAGTATTGAAGGAGCTGGAAACAAAGTATGCGCTGGAGCTGGGAGAAATGTTTAGATACATGCAGGTTCGAGATTTTGCCAGAAAGGAGATACAGAGCTTCCCGGAGGAACCAGCCTCCACATTGCTGGAGGAGGTGCTGACGACAAGGGGACTGGAGAAGGGGGTAGTGTCAGCGGTGTACGGAGCTATTTTGGAAGAGGATAAGGCACCACTGGAAGGGCTCAAAGCAAAGTGTGAGGAAGAATTGGGTGAGGTCATAGAGGAGAGGGATTGGTGTGAGGTGCTCCGGAGAGTGAATGCCTCCACCTCGTGCGCGAAGTTGGGGCTGATACAGCTGAAGGCGGTATACAGAGTACACCTCACGAGGGCGAGGGTGAGCCGATTCTTTGAAGGAGAAGATGTTTGTGAATGTTGCGGGGGGGGGGGGGTCGCTAACCATGTTCATGTCTTGGTTCTGTCCAAAGCTAGAGGATTACTGGAAAGGCGTTTTTAGGGTAATTTCCAAGGTGGTGCATGTGAAACTGGACCCGGGTCCCCGGGAGGCCATATTCGGGGTGTCGGACCAGCCAGGGTTGGAAACGGGTGCGGAGCAGATATCATAGCCTTCGCCTCGTTGATTGCTCGGTGGCGGATCCTGATGGGATGGAGAGCAACCTCTCCACCCTGTGCCCTGGCGTGGCGGGGGGACCTGTTGGAATTCTTGACTCTTGAGACCGTTAAGTTTGAACTGAGGGGAAGGACGGAGGGGTTCTACAAGTCATTATTCATTATGCACTTTCAAGAACTGGATAACATCGAACATTAGTTGGGGGGGGGGGGGGGGATGGGTGGGGGGAGGGGGCTGTGTGATTTAAGGGTGACTATGGGTAATCCCTGATTCCTTTTTGTCATTTGTTTATGTAAACATGCGGGCCAACGTTTGGGGGTTGGTGGGAGGATGGGATCGTTGTTATTGTTATGGGATTGACATATTTGTTGCTGATTATTGTTGGTAGGTGTAAATTTGGGAGAAAATGTGAAAAAGGAGAATAAAAATATAAAACATTTTTTTTTTAACGAGTTGGTAATGGTGTTTATGCTCTACAGAAGCAGTCTTAACCCACGTGTTCACTTTGCTCCCATCGTCCGTTATCCTTTCCTTTAACAACCTAGTCTTACAAATAAACATGGTGCTGGATTCTCCATTCCTGAGTCGTAAGTGCTGACACCAATGGAGAATCCCTGAAAATCCCAGAAAACTGTTTTCGAGGCGGAGCATCCCGATTCAGCATCAAACCGGAGCCTGCCACAATTTTGGCGTCGGGAGCTATTCTCAGCCTGATCGAACACCCCAATTTCGACTTCGGCCATTGGAGAATCCCGCCCAAAGTCTGCTTCGGTCACAACCTGTTGTAGTACATTCCTCACCTCATACCTGACGCTGTAACTATTTTTCCTGCAGTCCTAAATCTACGAGCCTTCCATTTCAAAAAAGCATGTTTCGGTTTATTCTGTTTCATTCCTTCATAATTTTTAAACATACCCATCCACAAATCCCATTATCTTTTCTACTTCCATTGAACAGTCCTAATTTTACAAAGATTTTTGCTGCATTATAGATTGGCATATGGCATCCAAAATTGAAAGGTCGGGAACATATCTTCTATTGAATGTACAAATGTAAGAATGTGCAATTATAGGCTATTTTATGAATAGCTGAACTAACCTCTCCACAGGAATGAGCCATGGTTTCAAAGCTCAGACTAAGGGTACAGACAAAGGACCTAATGACAGAAGACCATAAGCATGAATCTCAGTCTTACCATTCACTGGTCAGTTATACAATAGGCTTCCATATGGGTCAAGTTTTATATTTTCAGAATGTCGTTTGACTAATTGGACACAATATGAAAGAACACCGAGATCAAGGTTGCAACAATTTTGGAGCTGATTTTAATTCTAAGTGAGTCCATGCATGTTTTTAAAATTTAAAGAATCAATCATTCTATTAGATGGAGTCATTAAGAAGAGAAATAATAATCATCTTTATTGTCACAAGTAGGCTTACATTAACACTGCAATGAAGTTACTGTGAAAAGCCCCTAGTCGCCAAATTCTGGCACCTGTTTGGGTACACAGAGAATTCAGAATGTCCGAATTACCTAACAGAACATCTTTTGGGACATGTGGGAGGAAACCGGAGTACCCGGAGGACACCCATACAGACATGGGGAGAATGTGCAGACTCCGCACAGTGACCCAAGCCGAGAATCAAACCTGGGAACCTGGCGCTGTGAAGAAACAGTGCTAACCACTGTGCTACCGTGTCGCTGGTACTAATTTTAAAATTCCGTTTAGATTGTAATACAATAGGCCCTGACTTAAAGTTGCAACTTCATGTGAAACAACTTAGATTTTCCCATCACAGCCATGTAAAAGCTGTTCTAAGATTCTGCAAGATATTTCTCATCAGAAAAAAACAAAGCGTTATACCCTGTATGTTATACCTTACATTTCTATGTTGGAAAATTAAATAACATTTAAAATAAATTTAAAATAGAAAACAAATATGCTCACTCTATTTACCTCCTGCTGGCTGCTGACCTGCTCACTGCACCTCCCACTCCTTGCCTCTTATTGAAAGGAGGATCTTATTAAAACATCCAAGTATACTGAGAGGCCTAGATAAGAGTGCACATGGAGAGGATGTTTCCAAAGCCACAGCCTCAGACTGACGAGATGATCCTTTAAAACTGAAATGAGGAATTTTTTCAGGCAGAGGGTGGTGAATCTGGAACTTTTTGCCGCAGAAGGCTGTGGTGTCCAAATCACAGTGTCTTTAAGAGATAAATATGGGTGGGACAGTGGTTAGCACTGCTGTCTCACGGTGCCGAGGACCCGGACTCAATCCCGGCCTCGGATAACTGTCCGTGTGGAGTTTGCACATTTTCTCCGTGTCTGCGTGGGCCTCCCCCACAACTCAAAAAGATGTGCAAGGTAGTAAATTGGCCATGCTAAATTGCCCTTTAATTGGAAAAAAAATTGGGTACTCTATATAAAAAGAGATAGGTTATTGCTCAATAAGGGGATCGGGTTATGGGGAGATGGCAGGAGAATGGGGTTGAGAAACATATCAGGTATGATTGAATGGTGGAGCAGATTCAATGGGCCGAATGGCCCAATTCTGCTCCTATGTCTTATGACCATCTCCATCAAGAGAGAATCCAACTATCCCCCCATGAGATTCAATGGCATTAACATCAGTAAAATCCTCCACTGTCAACATCGTTGACCAGGAGCTGAACTGACTACTACTATAAATAGAAGCTAGAAGAGCAGGTCAGAGGCAGGGAAATCTGTAGAGAGTAAGTCACCTCCTGCCTGATCAAAGTCTGTCCACCATCTACAAGGCATAATTAAATCAGGAGTGGGATGGAATAATCTCCCCTTGCTTGAGTAAGCGTGGTTCCAACAAGACTCAAGAAACTCACTACCATCCAGGACAAAGCAGTGTTTGATTGCCACCATTCCATCACCTTAAACTTCCACTCCCTCCACCACTGACTCACAGTGGCAGCAGTAAATACCATCTACGCGATGCAATGTAGCAACTCACTCAAGTCTCCTTCGACAACACAGTCCAAAATTGCAATCTCTGCCGACAAGGGCAGCAGATAAATGAGAACACCACCACCTGTACGTTCCCCTCCAAGCCATCATCATCCGGAATTGGAACTATATTGTCATCCCCTCATTCAGAGGTTCAAAATCTTGGACCTCCCTCCTAGTAGCACTGTGGGTTTACTTACCCCACTTACACCACATGGACTGCAGCGGTTCAAGAAAGCGGCTGATCATCACCTTCTCACTGGTAATTAGGGATCGGTACAATGCCCACGTACCATTAACATTTTTTTTTAAAGGTCTTCCTTTTTTCTCGGGACTTGTTTCTGTTGCTTTTGACTGACAACTCTCTATCCCCATTAAGGTCGTTGAGCCTGTTCCTAGCATGCTATCGCTGTAGGGCAATCTTTAGACTTATTTTGGGAGGCGTGCACCAATTGCAGGGTGAGGAAGAATGCATCTTCCTGTAAAATTCAGCCCTTCATGACACTTGTGGGCAACAGTGCTCAATGACTGTAAGCGTGAGAAATTTGTTGCTTCACAGTGGCAGGGTCCCAGGTTCAGTTCCCAGCTTGGGTCACTGTCTGTGCGGATTCTGCACGTTCCTCCTGTGGTTGCGTGGGTTTCCTCTGGCTGCTCCAGTTTCCTCCCACAAGTCCCGAAAGACGTGCTGTTAGGTGAATTGGACATTCTGAATTCTCCGTGTACCCGAACAGACGCTGGAATGTGGCAACTAGGGGATGTTCACAGTAACTTTATTGCAGTGTTAATGTAAGCCTACTTGTGACACTAAGAAAGATTATTATTATGTTTTCACTCAGGAAGTCTTGCTATCCACAAACTGCAATCTTGACAAACTGCACTGCCATATCTCAGTCTTATTTTTATAGATGGAAATATCTATTCTTTTAGTTTTTAGGCCAGTTAACTGTTTAGCAAACTGGTAAAAGCACAAATCGAATAACTGTAACTGACATGGAACACTCCACACTCTGTGCTCACTATAACACTGTCTAGTGTTTGTTGCTTGGCTCCCAATAGCCTCTGCTGCTTCTGATGGCGTTTGTGTGCTGTTTAAATCTGCTGTTCGGATAAACTCTTGAGGCTGGATTCCCGAGCTGAATGGATGCTACTGGAAACATAATCCACTCAATTAACATGGTAATCTGCAGTCACAGATTGCAGCAGAATTTTTTTTACCGTTATACACCTTTTGAGTCTCATTCTCATCAGTCAGCTTCCAGGTCACAATAAATACCCTCTATACATGCAATCGCACATGGCGCCGTGGACCCGGGTTCAATCCCAGCCCCGGGTCACTGCTCATGTGGTGTTTGCACTTTCTCCCTGTGTCTGCGTGGGTATCACCCCCACAACCCAATGATGTGGATTGGCCACGCTAAATTGCCCCTTAATTAAAAATGTTTTTTTTTTTTAAATTCACGCCATTACTGACAGCTGATTGTTGCACTTTTTAAAATTCTAATGAGGAGAAATTAGTTCACATGGTGCCCGCCCTTGTGTAGGCTTACCTCAATTCCCTGGGAGTGAGCACAGCGACCATTGCCTGTGAGAATTTCCTCATTGTTTTTAATGAAGAATACTGTGCAGCGCTATGCAAGTACGTTTCTTCCCCTGAATGTTAAAACTAAATTTTAGGCCGGCTACTTACCAAATTCGAAACTTCCCACTCTGTTTACAATGCAATACCGCAATCTGTGATTAGGTTCTGTGCTCAGCTGCAAGACATTTTCATTGGTGTAATTAAATTGCAAAAGTACACTATTAAGATGCATGGTTGGCCATGACAACTGTTCAAGAGGTCATATAACTGCCTCAACTGAGACGAAGTAATTGGTAACTCAGAACAGATTTATCGATTAAACCTGTGGCCTTCCTCTTCTGCATAGTTCTATATTGCAGAGTGGTCAGTTACTCACTGAGGTAGCGGAAAGATTACCAAAACCATTTTTGTAGATTTTCATCTCATAAAACCAGGGCTGACAATAAATTTTAAAAATCATAGATTAAACTTTAAATAAGTTTTACAATGCAGGAATTGTGTTTAACATTATACTGTTTATCTTGATATGTTCCACCAACAAATCAAATGAAATAGTACAAACTTGCAATGGTTTTTCTCTGGATGAAAAGTAACGGTATAGCATAGCCACTTTTGTAGGAGGGATAGGATATCAAAAAAAGGAGTAATTCCTTATCCATCCATGTGTTTCTTTGCAGACAGTGAAAGTAATACTACTGGAGCCCTGAAAGCAGGCTGCTAGTTTATTCTTTGTTGCAATTGGTTTGGGTCTGCAGAAAGAAGGAAAAATGGTTCCATTTTTATTCAAAAAGTATGGTTTTACTGAGAACTGAAAATAAAATGTTACTTTTTTCCCTCAACCATGATGATATGATAGCCAAATTTAGTTTTGACAGGGGGGTCAGTGTAAATAGGTTTGTCTGTTGTGCTGTTGGACAGAGCAAAAGCAGCATCCTGGAAGGGTCCCACCATTGAACCTCTAGTCATCCATCCCAGATCGCCCTAAGAGGGAAAACAATCATTTTCAATTTATTTGATAAGTGTAGAACAAAAAACATTTAAATATGTGCATTTGTCGATTAATTGTGTTTAAGTCTTGCAGGCAAAGTTACACAAATAGCCTAGCCCCAACTTTTAACTGAACTGTATTTGCTGGCCAAATAATACACAGAATGTTAAATCACGGACAGGGAATGGTATAAGTGGTGCCTGCATCCAGGAGCGGTAGTTGGATGGGATGTCAGCTTTCACAACATGTTTTGAATCGAGTGCTATTGCGTTTGTGCAGTTTAATACATTATCATATCAGAATGTCACCATTGGGAATTGAGAAAATATGACAGCCCATCCGTCCAGACAAGTTTGTAGGATGACATTTAATGATAATATTTCAACAAATGAACCCAGTCGAGTAAAAACATTCTTCAGTTCTTCACTGAAAGAATGTGCATTTCACCAATCTGATCAAAGCATGTAATCCAGTGACCGTATAACTCTGAACAACTAAGCAGTTTGTAGTGAATACATATCTGCTCCTTCAATGGCAGTTATGAACACTGCCAAAATGGCCCAAGGTATCGCTTCTCGGCCATTTGGCAAAGATGAGCGCCAGGTCAAGTGTAATGCCTGGATCTGGTATGTCTCTCTTGTGGGGACCATGAATTGGATTCAATTTGAATTGGATTTTGGAGCAGGCAAGGAGCTGGATTAGCGGTTTGCCCCTGTCCACACTCTGAGCTCTGGCTTTGTAACTCTGATGAAGTAATTTTTAAAAATGGCCCACGGTGAAAGTGAAAGTTGCTATAGTTCCTGCTCTCTCCTATGAGAGAACGAGCCGACTGATGATGATTTAACCTGCGGGTCACCACACCTCAGGCGATGGGCAAGATTGAGAAGGTGGGGCCTTCAGGGATAACCTCAGCAGATACGGGAATTGCCAAACGTAATGATGCAGTAAATCTAGATGTCTACACTTCAATGAACAAGTCAACGCTGAAATGTTCCGTGAGTATTTTTTTTATCATGAAATCGTATAGGTTCAATGTAATGCCAGAGGAAGCAGTAAAAAGCAGATAAAAATTGAAGCCATATTGCATTTAGTAACAAGCAGTTTGACAACTGCACCAAGTATTACTGCTAAAAATCATATGCATTATAGTAACTATTTCCACATGTTTTCAGTTACTACTTACTCCTTGTCTGGCTTTGTCTTCACTGTATTGGCTCGCCACTTCATTAAATTTCATCCCAGACTTCAACTTCTCCATAGCTTCCATGATTTTACTGTGTTTTTCACAGAGAATGTGCCTCACCTGCAACATGTGTTCAGGATGTCAAATAGATGTCGCTCATTAGGATTTTTATGAAACATGCTTGAATTTTTAAACAAGGAAAAATAATTCAAACTAGAACTTCCGTGATGGGATAGTGCTCAAATCCTGGATTGCACTTGAGTCTACAAACTCTGACTCAGGGCTGAGAGTATTATGACTGGGCTTCATAGAAGCTTGGATCAAACAAAATATTTGACCGCAAGATGCAGAAAAACATGCAGGAATCTTCTCCACTTCATTTTCCATTGTGATCACCCTGGGCTGTACGGTGTGTGACCAATAAATTACAAAGGTACCTAGTTTCATAGAAGCCATAAAATCACTATAGTGCAGGAGGCCGTTCAGCCCATCGAGTCTGCACCAACCCTCCAAAAGAGCACCTTACCTAGGCCCACTCTATCCCTTTAACCCCATAACGCCATCTAACCTGCATATCTTTGGACTGGGAGGAAACCAGAGCACCCTGAGGAAACTCACGCAGACACGGGGAGAACGTGCAAACTCCACACAGACACCCAAGGCTAAAATCGAACCAAGGTCCCTGGCTTTGCTCAACTTGTTTGACATCAGCTTAGCTATTCTAATTAAATGGTAGTAAAGAAGTTAAATTTACAATTTCCATTGTAGAGTATTTTCACACAAATTTATTACACTATTAAGTATATTAACATAATCTACCCTTGATCTTTCAAAGTTGCTCTTGTATTTTTTTTTTATTCATTCATGGGATGTGCCGGCATTTATTGCCCATCCCTTGAGGGGCAGTTAAGAGTCAACCACAGTGCTGTAGGTCTGGAGTCACATGTACAAAGAACAAAGAAAATTACAGCACAGGAACAGGCCCTTCGGCCCTCCCAGCCTGCGCCAATCCAGATCCTTTATCTAAACCTGTCTCCTATTTTCCAAGGATCTACTTCCCTCTGTTCCCCACCCGTTCATATATCTGTCTAGATGCATCTTGAAAGATGCTATCGTGCCCGCCTCTACCACCTCCGCTGGCAAAGCGTTCCAGGCACCCACCACCCTCTGCGTAAAAAACTTTCCACGCACATCTCCCTTAAACGTTCCCCCTCTCACCTTGAAATCGTGACCCCTTGTAATTGACACCCCCACTCTTGAAAAAGGCTTGTTGCTATCCACCCTGTCCATACCTCTCATAATTTTGAAGACCTCAATCAGGTCCCCTCTCAACCTCCGTCTTTCCAACGAAAACAATCCTAATCTACTCAACCTTTCTTCATAGCTAGCACCCTCCATACCAGGCAATATCCTGGTGAACCTCCTCTGCACCCTCTCTAAAGCAGCCACATCCTTCTGGTAATGTGGCGACCAGAACTGCACGCAGTATTCCAAATGTGGCCTAACCAAAGTCCTATACAACTGTAACATGACCTGCCGACTCTTGTACTCAATACCCCGTCCGATGAAGGCAAGCATGCTGTATGCCTTCTTGACCACTCTATCGACCTGCGTTGTCACCTTCAGGGTACAATGGACCCGAACTCCCAGATCTCTCTGTACATCAATTTTCCCCAGGACTCTTCCATTTACCGTATAGTCTGCTCTTGAATTAGATCTTCCAAAATGCATCACCTCGCATTTGCCTGGATTGAACTTCATCTGCCATTTCTCTGCCCAACTCTCCAATCTATCTATATTTTGCTGTATGCTCTGACAGTCCTCCTCGCTATCTGCAACTCCACCAATCTTAGTATCATCTGCAAACTTGCTAATCAGACCACCTATACCTTCGTCCAGGTCATTTATGTATATCACAAACAACAGTGGTCCGAGCACGGGTCCCTGTGGAACACCACTAGTCACCTTTCTCCATTTTGAGACACTCCCTTCCACCACTACTCTCTGTCTCCTGTTGCCCAGCCAGTTCTTTATCCATCTAGCTAGTACACCCTGAACCTCATACGATTTCACTTTTTCCATCAACCTGCCATGGGAAACTTTAACAAACATCTTACTGAAGTCCATGTATATGACATCTACAGCCCTTCCCTCATCAATTAACTTTGTCATTTCCTCAAAGAATTCTAGTAGGTTTGTAAGACACGACCTTCCCTCCACAAAACCATGCTGCCTATCATTGATAAGTCTATTTTCTTCCAAATGTGAATAGATCCTATCTCTCAGTATCTTCTCCAACAGTTTGCCTACCATTGACATCAAGCTCACAGGTCTATAATTCCCTGGATTATCCCGGCTACCCTTCTTAAACAAAGGGACAACATTAGCAATTCTCCAGTCCTCCGGGACCTCACCCGTGCTCAAGGATGCTGCAAAGATATCTGTTATTTCGTCCCTCGCTTCCCTCAGTAACCTTGGATAGATCCCATCCGGACCTGGGGACTTGTCTACCTTAATGCCTTTTAGAATACCCAAAACTTCCCCTTTCCTTATGCCGACTTAACCTAGACTATTTAAACATCCATCCCTAGCCTCAACATCCGTCATGTCCCTCTCCTTGGTGAATACCGATGCAAAGTACTCATTAAGAATCTCACCCATTTCCTCTGACTCCAGTCATAAATTCCCTCTTTTGTCTTTGAGTGGGCCAATCCTTTCTCTAGTTACCCTCTTGCTCCTTATATACGAATAAAAGGCTTTGGGATTTTCCTTAACCCTGTTAGCCAAAGATATTTCTTTTTTAAAAAAAAAAATATATTTTATTCAAGATTTTTTGGCCAAACATAACATTACATGGTTTTTCTTTTAAACAACAATAAAGCAATATAAATAACAGTGGCCAGTTTTAAACAAGTAAATAAATAATATATAAAAAGAAACAAAAACAAAACTAAATGGCAACTGCCTTGTCAAAGATAGTTACTCTCCAAAAATACAATCCAACAGTCCAATATACATTACCTCTAGCAAATGTCTATACATATACAATGACATCCCAAAGAGCCCGCCCGGATCCTCCCCCCCTCCCCCCTGGGTTGCTGCTGTTGTCTTTCTTTCTTTTCATTCCCTCTATCGTTCTGTGAGGTAGTTGACGAACGGTTGCCACCGCCTGGTGAACCCTTGAGCCGAACCCTTTAATACGAACTTGATCCGTTCTAACTTTATAAACCCTGCCAAGTCGTTTATCTAGGTCTCCACGCCCGGGGGTTTGGCTTCCTTCCACATAAGCAATATCCTGCGCCGGGCTACTAGGGACGCAAAGGCCAATACATCAGCCTCTCTCGCCTCCTGCACTCCCAGCTCTTCTGCAACCCCGAATATAGCCAACCCCCAGCTTGGCTCGACCCGGACCCCCACCACCTTCGAAAGCACCTTCGCCACCCCCACCCAGAACCCCTGTAATGCCGGACATGACCAGAACATGTGGGTGTGATTCGCTGGGCTTCTCGAGCATCTCCCACACCTATCCTCCACCCCAAAAACTTTACTGAGCCGTGCTCCAGTCATATGCGCCCTGTGTGGAACCTTGAATTGTATCAGGCTTAGCCTGGCACACGAGGACGACGAGTTTACCCTACGTAGGGCATCAGCCCACAGCCCCTCCTCAATCTCCTCCCCCAGCTCTTCTTCCCATTTCCCTTTCAGCTCATCTACCATGATCTCCCCCTCGTCCCTCATTTCCCTGTATATGTCCGACACCCTACCATCCCCCACCCATGTCTCTGAGATCACTCTATCCTGCACCTCCTGCGTCGGGAGCTGCGGGAATCCCTCACCTGTTGCCTCGCAAAAGCCCTCAGTTGCATATACCGAAATGCATTCCCTTGGGGCAACCCATATTTTTCCGTCAGCGCTCCCAGACTCGCAAACGTCCCATCTACGAACAGACCTCTCAATTGTACTATCCCAGCTCTTTACCATGCTCCAAATCCCCCATCCATTCTCCCCGGAACAAACCTATGGTTATTTCTTATCGGGGACCGCACCGAGGCTCCCGTCCTTCCCCCATGCCGTCTCCACTGCCCCCAAATTTTTAATGTTGCCACCACTACCGGGCTTGTAGTGTATTCCTTCGGTGAAAACGGCAACGGTGCCGTCACCATTGCTTGTAAACTGGTCCCCTTGCAGGACGCCCTCTCCAATCTCTTCCACGCCGCTCCCTCTCCTTCTCCCATCCACTTACACACCATTGAAATATTGGCAGCCCAGTAATAATCATTTAGGCTCGGTAGTGCCAACCCCCCCCCCCCATCCCTACTACGCTGCAAGAACCCCCTCCTCACTCTCGGGGTCTTCCCGGCCACACAAAACTCATAATGCTTTTCTCAATTCTCTTAAAAAAAGCCTTCGTGACCATCACCGGGAGGCACTGAAACACAAAGAGGAATCTCGGGAGAACCACCATTTTAACCGCCTGCACCCTACCCGCCAGTGACAGGGACACCATGTCCCATCTCTTGAAGTCCTCCTCCATCTGTTCCACCAATCGTGTTAAATTAAGCCGGTGCAAGGTTCCCCAATTCTTGGCTATCTGAATTCCCAAGTATCGGAGGTCTCTTGTTACCTTCCTCAGCGGTAAATCCTCTATTTCCCTGCTCTGCTCCCCCGGATGCACCACACACAACTCACTTTTCCCCATGTTCAATTTATACCCCGAAAAATCCCCAAACTCCCCAAGTATCCGCATTATCTCTGGCATCCCCTCCACCGGGTCCGCCACATACAACAACAAATCATCCGCATACAGAGATACCCGATGTTCTTCTCCTCGCCTAAACACTCCCCTCCACTTCCTGGAACCCCTCAGTGCCATGGCCAGGGGCTAGCCAAAGATATTTCTTGACCCCTTTTAGCCCTCTTTATTGTGTGTTTGAGATTTGTCCTACTTTCCTGATATTCCTCCAAAGCTTCATGAGTTTTAAGTCGCCTAGATCTTATGTATGCTTCCTTGTAGGCCAGACCGGGTAAGGATAGCAGATTTCCTTCCCTAAAGGACATTAGTGAACCAGATGGATTTTTCTGACAGTAAACAATGGTTACATGGTCATCATTAGACTTTTAATTCCAGATTTTTATTGAATTCAAATTTCACAATCTGCAGTGGCGAGATTTGAACCTGCGTCCGCAAAGCATTACTCTGGGTCTCTAGTTTACTTGTCCAGTGACAATACCACTATGCCACTACCTCCCTGTTTAATTATCTAGTAATTTGAACTGAGCAACATAAATAACATAAGAAAGTGAGAATTTAGTGCTCACAAATTGAAATTATTCGATATTTCTATTGAAAGCAGATTGTGCTATCTTCTTATTGCAATAATGCAAGATAATGCTTGTATTTATACAAGAGCTCCCACGTCAAAGGATTTTACACAATAGTACATAAATTACTCTTTGTAAAACTATTTTGCTGTCAAAAAGAGGAACTAATCTGCCAAAAGCACCCATATTAATTACTTTTTATATTGGTACTGGTTAAGAGAATAATCTTTGCTGGATATCAGGGCAGTTTTCCACTCTTCCTCAATTTTAAAAATTGGATCTTCAACATTCACTCGAAGCACCATGAAAATCAGGTTTGAATTTGATGTTTGATCCCTCACTACTGCACTGGAATATTTGCCTAGATTATACATTTATTACTTTTTTAAATTTTGTTTTTTAAAATAAATTTAGAGTACCCAATTCTTTTTTTTGTCCAATTAAGGGGCAATTTAGCAGGGCCAATCCACCTACCCTGTTGTGGGGGTGAGACCCAAGCAGACACGGGGAGAGGGTGCAAACTCCACACCGATAGTGATCTGGGGCCGGGACCGAACCCGGGTCCTCAGCGCCGTGAGGCAACAAACCACTGCGCCACCGTGCACCTATATATTTATTCCTGATGTGGCTTTTGAACCAATAGCCTATAATTCAAAGGTAAGGGTATTATAAAAGAAGCTAGTTGATACTCTGATCGCTTACCTTCACTGCATTACCTCCTTTGGACCCTTTATCTTTCTTATCAGTAGTATCACCACCAGCTGCGCCACCTTAAATGTACAAAAATCCAATATGATTCGTTATCTACAAAGCAAATGCATTGGTAACTCATAATTCACAGGAATTCAGCCAATGGTTGCATGATCCAGAGGTACAGCCGTACTGTTTTTTAAGTTTTAGACTATTAACGAGCTAAAGTTTGATTCCCCAAAGAATAAGCAATAATAACTTGTTAGTTTATCTCTTTTTAAAAATAAATTGAAAGTACCCAATTCTCTTTTTTTTTTCAATTAAAGGGGCAATTTACCATGGCCAATCCACTTACGCTGCACATCTTTGGGTTGTGGGGATGAGATTTACGCAGACACGGGGAGAATGAGACATGGGGTGGCACGTAGCACAGTAGTTAGCACTGTTGCGTCACAGCGCCAGGGTCCCGAGTTTGATTCCCGGCTTGGGTCACTGTCTGTGCAGAGTCTGCATGTTCTCCCTGTGTCTGGGTGGGTTTCCTCCGAGTGCTCCGGTTTCCTCCCACAAATCCCGAAAGATGGGCTTGTTAGATGAATTGGACATTCTGAATTCTCCCTCAGTGTACCCTAACAGGCGCCGTAGTGTGGTGACTAGGGGATTTTCACAGTAACTTCACTGCAGTGTTAATGTAAGCCTACTTGTGACACTAATAAAGATTATTATTATGTGCAAACTCCAAATGGACAGTGACATTAGTCTATCTCAACAACTGAAAAATGCCTCATTGATATTATGTCCATATATGTCAATGGATGTATGTACTTGGTATTGGGCTTCCTTTTGCACTCCAAACACAGAAATAAAAAGTTAGAGACACAAATTCAGGCTGTCATTCAGGTCTTTAAACAAAACTGTAAAAGCAAACCTTCACAAGACTTGTAAGGAGGATTCAAGAGGGTAGTGAGGAATTATTTTGTTTCAGCCAAGCAAAATGCCCCACTGATATAAAGAAGCATAGCATGTTCATTTATTTTGAATTATTACATGAGGACAAGTAGCACTGATTGAATTAAGTGAACTTGAACGTAATTGTTGTGTTCCCTTGATGTGAAATAAGACACTTAATAATTTATATCTGGCAAGATGCTTTCTGAGTCGACCTTCAAAAACACTGGATGGAGATTTGTGCAATGTACGTGAATGTCCAGTTGAAAGTGGTAAAGGGTTTTGATGTTACAACCTGTATTACATTGTGATATAAGTAAATATAGGTGTATACGGGTTTACTCCAGCACTTAAAGGACACTCCATTTACTCTTTCAATGTAGGATTAGATTGGTTTACTGTCACATGTACCGATGTACATTGAAAAGTTGTTGTGTGTGCAGCTCAAACAGACCATTCTGTACATGAAAAGAAAATATAGGGCAAACATAAAATACATAATGTAAATACATAGACACAGGCATCGGGTAAAGATGTGTGAAGAGATCAGGTCAGTCCATAAGAGGGTCGTTTAGGTGTCTGGTAACAGCAGGGAAATGTGCCCATGCAACTGCAAGGGGCCACAAAACTGAACAGACATTTTGACCCAATATGTGCATTGTCTGACAGCAAGTGTTCAGAAGTCATACCTTGACCAGGTTTCCCCCCTCCTAAGTCCAAGGGCACATGAACTAATCAAATCATCTGCACCCAGTGCAAAATTAGGCCAAGGAAGAAACGTGCAAACTTTGACATACCCAACTATACCTAACATACCATTTTGCATCATAGAAAAGTAATCTGGCGCATGCTCATTTTAAAATGCAAAATATAAATATATTACATCAAGGGCTGCACTGTACAGCCCCTAAAATAAGATCCACCATTTTTTAAGTAACCATTTTCATTGTGAGTGTGGATAAAACATAATATGTTGGTTAGATTTGGACATATAGGGCATGATTCTCTGGCTGCGTTGCGCTCAACTGAGAGCACTACCTGGCTGGAGAATCCGGGGAGAGACCCCCCAAGGGCTTCCCGGCAGCCTCCATGCCTCGTGGGATTCACCCAAGAACTGAGAAGCATCGGAATCGGAATTCTGCCCAAAAGGGACGGGACCAAATGGCTCACGCTGAAGTAGGTCTTAAACCTACTTAAGGCCTACCTACCCGGGATTTACCGGTCTCCCTCGATTCACTGGCCCCAGGGGGCTGCAGCCGGGCACTGATCATTCCTGGTCCACAAGAACGTGGACAAGGCGGGACGGAACGGAGGGCCTCCCGGGCCATTGGAGACCCCTGGGTCGCCAGGATTAGTGCAAGGTGACCCCCTGGAATGTGGGCACCTTGGCACTGCCATCCTGGCTCTGCCAAGCTAGCAAGAGCACTATCCAGATACGAAGATGGCATTGCAAGGGTGCCTAGGTGGCATTGCCAAGGGTCCAAGCCCGAGGGGCCTATGCCCATGAAAGGAGGGGGGGGGGGGGGGAGAGAGGAGGTTTGAAGGGTGGGGGTGTGCAGGGCAGGTAAGTAGGGAGAATGGGGGTCCTGAAAGGGGGGGGGGTGCTGTAAGGGAGTTAGGGGTGTCCTCACGTGGAGGGTGTGGGGTAGTGCCCATATGTGTGGGGAGTGACATTTTCCATGGGTGGGGGAGTGGGGGACTCACAAGCTCACTTAGAGATTGGGGCACTTTCAAAATGGTGACCCGATCTCGGAGTTCAGTTCCCCAATGCTGAAAGAAATTCTAAGTGTAAGCTAAACCGGTGAGAAACTCCCTTGGGCCCAAAAGGTGACTAAGGGGGGGGGATTCTCTGGTCTGCCACCGTGTTTTCCGGTGCGGCGTGCACCACTGGCAGTGGGATTCTCCGTTCCTGCAGAAGGCCAAAGGAATTTCACATTGTGGCCACCCCATTCCATCAGAAACCCACGGGTGTGGGTGCCCTCCTGGCAGACCAGGGGATCCTGTTGTGGTGAATTCCGCTGTAAGTATCATTGGATAACGGTGGAAAACTTGCTGGCAGAGCCGGTAGAAAATTCCCTGAACAACCCGCCACAAATGAACTTAGAAATTTTACAGGAGAATCGCGCCCATATTTTTCCCTTAGCATACGAGCTGTTGAAAATCAGCAATCCTGACCAGACTGTCACCTCGAAGCAATTTCAGTCAGTATTTGCACTCACAACCAGCAAGAATTATATAAAAGCCATTTAATTAACAGCCATTATCACCAGGCACTCTTTCATCTGGGCCACGCTTAAGGCCAACCTCCATTGTAGACATTTGTTGATCAATCTCGCCTCTCTTACTTCCATTTATTACTCAATATCCACCTCTGTATTTTACAGGAGCATTCCAAATGCAAGCTTTTTTTTGTAAGGGTGAGAATGTATAACAGCAAACGATCCTCTTCCAGATATATTTTCACAAGCAATAACATTTAACTTGAATCCGAATACTGATACGATGAGCCAAACTTAAAACTAAACACACCTTTCCCACTCTTAGACTTCCCTTTAGGAGGCATGTTGCCCTGGAGAGAGCGAGAGAGAGAGAGACAGCCAGACACCAACCGCCTGACAGAATTCCTGCAGAACACAAGCTGCCAAGTAACCAACCTGACGGGCTATTTCATTTATTACCCCACGAGAGTGCGGTATCGAGGTGTTCTCCTTTTGCGGGCGGGGGCGGGGGTGTTATATGGTGGATGATTCATTAAAACATTGTGTACGAATGAAAAAGAAAGCGGCTCCTATCGGCGTCATCAAGCAGCGCCACATGAGATAAAGGACCCGCAGCGACAAGACAACATTGGGACTGAGTGTGAACATTGGACAATACCAGCAGAGGGTGAGTATGATAGAGATTGGAGGAAAGTGTCGGCCGTTTCGGCTCCAAATGTTCGTTTTCTCGTCGGAAAGTGGCGAATGTTGGGTCTGGTGCTTTTCTGCAGTGTTCTGCGTCAATGTTCAGGATTTGAGAAAGAGTGAAAGAAAAGTTAACCAGGCAATGAAGTGTGACACAGTGACACCCGAATACATAGAGGGGGAAGGGGAGAGAAATAAACAACCTCGATCTATATAGAATCCCTACGGTGCAGAAGGAGGCCATTAGGCCCATCGAGTCTGCACCAGCCCTCTGAAAGAGCGCTGCCTGCCAACCCGTAACCCCACCTAACATTGGGACACTAAGGGGCAATTTAGCATGGGGACAATTCAGAGCACCCAGAGGAAACCCATGTAGACACTGGGATAATGTGCAAACTGCAGAGACCGATCAGAATCGAACCTGAGTCTCTGGTGCTGTGAGGCAGCAGTGTTAACCACTGTACCACCCTTTGGTGCCTCTCGTATCACAAAGATGTCCCAAAGCACTTTGACAAACAATAGATTATTTTTGAAGTGCAATCAGTTGCTATTTAAACAAATGTTGTGCATTATCCTTCACCTGATGAAGGAGCTGCACTCCAAAAGCTAGTGATCACAAATAAACCTGTTGGACTTTAACCTGGTGTTGTAAGACTTCTTACTGTGCCCACCCCAGTCCAACACAGGCATCTCCACATCATGGCTGTTTGAATATGACCACTTGATCAGGCAGATCGTAGAGTGCATGCTAACCAAGATAGAGACTTAGTTTGATGTTTCATCTGAAAGATGCTGTCTCTACACTTGAGTGTCATTTGTGATGATAACCTGCTCACCGCACAAATTAAACCCACAAATTTCTCACAGCTGAACCAAGGTGACGGGAGTTAGATGGAGAAGGGAGGGAGGGAGGGGATTCGAAAGATGAGAGAATTGAAATGGGAGACCAGTAAAGTGATGAGGAAGACAAGACTGGACAGAGTCAAGAGATGTAATAGGGCGGCACAATGATAACCACTGCTGTCTTGAGCGCCAGGGACCTGGAGTCGATTCCAGCCTTGCATGACTCTGTGTGGAATTTGCACGTTCTCCTTGTCTGTGTGTGCTTCCTTGGGGTGCTCGGTTTTCTCCCACAGTCCAAGGATGTGCACATTAGGTGGATTGGCCATGCTAAACTTCCACTTCTTCATGTCCAGGATGTGCAGGTCAGTTTGGGATAAGGTAAGGTGGATGGGGAATGAACCTGGTTAGAGTGCTCTTTTGGTGAGTTGGTGCAGACTCATTGGGCCAATTAGCATCCTTCTGCACTGCACTGTATCCCTCCACTCAAAGCATGAGGCTTTGAATGCAATGAGAGGTTTATCCAGGACAGTGGGCAATATAGTCGCCGGTGTGACATCAGTGGTTTTGGTGCGTGGTGAGAGGTAATGCTGGCCACGCCAACACAAGTGTGTTGCTTATCGGAAACGGGTTAAAGTGTAGTTGGAGTGCACTCTGGCGTGCGGTGGAAGGCACGACACATAATGTTGTAAATCACAGCCCGACTAACTCGTGGCCTCACTCAAACCTGTTTTTTTAGGTTTGAAATATCTTGGGCTGCGTCCCACAGAAATAAGGCGAAGAGCTCAGCTCCATGCAATCTCAAGTTTGAATATTTCAAATTGTTCCAACACACACCTGCGATCATATCCCAGCCTTTGAATCAGTCTTCAGCTGTATCATATTATAATGTTAATTTTGGTGGTGATTTAGAGTAAGAAGACACTTACATTTATATAGCCCCTTTCAGGATTTCTGACTTCCCAGTTAGCTTCTGAGCCAATGAAGTGTTTTTGGAGAGTATTCGTGATTGAGGGAACAACGCAGCAGACTTGAGATTGGCACTGCTCCACAAACATGACCGGATATGTTTTGAGTATGGGATTGAGGGCTAAAGGTTATCCAGGAAATTGGGAGAACTCCTCTGCTCTTCTTCATTTGCTTGGTGGGATTTTTACACCTACCTGCGATGGCAGATCTTAGTTGTAGCATCATATCCAAAAACAGTACCGCCAATAGTATTACACTTGCAGTATGGCACTGAAGTGTCAGTTTAGTTTACACTCTGAAGGCTTGAACCCAAAGCCTTCTGATTCAATGGTGGGTCTACGCTCCTTAATTCTTGTGACGGGAAACAGGAGTGGGCAAGAGGAAAACAGGACTTTTATTGTATCTCCAACATAGTGAAATATCCCAAGGTGTTTCACAGTTGGGTGTCACTCCAGCAAAGGATTAGGTGGTGCAAGTCAACAAAAGACAAATGGATTTTAAGGAGTAATTTTAAGATGAGCTGAAGTCTTGAATGGCAAATTAATTTAGTTGGGAGGTCCACATTGTGGGGGTGAGAGATGACTGAAGTTCTTGACGAGTAGGATAGAGAAAGGAAAGAGGAAATGCAGATTGAGCAAAATGGAAGTGGAAATAATGTTTTTGTTTTATTGCCTGCTTGTGTGTTTCATGGCCTTTATCTGTAATGTTAGGGTAACCATTTTATTCCAACTCTTATCATTAAACATGGGGCAAGTTAGGACAGGGTGGAGCCATAATTTTGAGTTGTGGTACATTTGAATGTTAAAATGAACACTCTGCACCATATAATTAACTTGGCGGATTAACTCACTCCTATTTCAAAACTTTTGGTGTCTGGCTTTATCGGCATTTTTAGACTTTTACTGTACTGTTCAATTGAAGATCAGATGGTAACAATCCTAGATATAACATTGCTATATGTTTATTGCAAAATTACCTATGATTGTTGCAAAATTTATATGCACACCAAAGAAAGGCTGGATTTTAATATTTTGTAAATGGCAGGAAGATGAGAATAGTGGAGGTCCAAAGAGCAGTCAGTGTCACATAAGTCATTAAAATGTAATGATCACTGTTTTAATAAAAAGTTAATGGAATGTTAACCTTTTATACTTGGAGGACTAAATTATAACGGGTGGGGAAGTTTTGCTACAGTTAGCTCTGGTTGGACCACATCTAGATTACAGTTCTGGGCACCACAATTTCAAAGGATATATTGGCCATGATCCTCCAGAATGTTAATGGGCACTAAGAATTAGGAGAGATTAAATTGACTAGGTTTATTTTCTCTGTATAATAGAAGAATTTAAGTGAAGTTTTTAGGATTTTGAAAATAATTGATTTTTTTTTTTTAAAGGAAGGAAACGTTCTGCTGGGGAGTGGCTTTCAGAACACAAAACTTTAAAATCAAAAACCTGCTATTCGGAGTTTAAAATCAAACACCTGCTATTTGGGAGAGAAGTTCGAACGCACTTCTTCACACAAAGGAACAAGTGTGAAATTCTCTCCCACCAAAAGCAGTAGATGTTAGCTGAATTAATAATTTTAAATCTGAGATGGCAAAGCTTTAGCTAGCCAAGGGCTTTGAGGCAAGTGGAAGACTTGGACAGCAATCTCAGAATGACAGAATAGGCTCAAGAGGCTGAATGGTCTACTCCTTTCCCACTTTCGTTTTTTAAATAAATTTAGAGTACCCAAATATTTTTTTCTCCAATCAAGGGGCAATTTAGCATGGCCAATCCACCTAACCTGCACATCTTTGGGTTGCGGGGGTGAAACCCACGGAGAATGTGCAAACTCCACACGAAAAATGACCCAGGGCCGGGATTCGAACACGGGTCCTCAGCGCCGCATTCCCAGTGCTAACCACTGCGCTGCATGCCGTCCCTCCTTTCCCACTTTCAAATGCTCCAGTCTTTTATGCATCATCGGTAATTGTGGTACCTCAGACAAATGTTGTGCAGAATGGTCATTGTGTGATTTCTATGAAGGAATACTCCAGTCTCTAATCTGTTCAGATTTGTTGATGTATGCTACACAAGTTTAAAAATAGCTGTTGTAATGAAGAATTGAAATGGGATTTAGCTACACAATGAGTGAATTGTTTAATTTGTATCACCTGCCCAGGGAATTGCATTGATCTGTATTGCGTTATTTCAAAATTATTAGAATGGCAAATTACATCACAAAGCAAATATTTCATCCAGTCAGCTTCAGGGGCTTTCACTTGCTTCTGTTATGAACTAAGTAGGAACTTGTTGTCGTAAATTTTCAACTTTGAATTCAAAGGAATAAATATTGGACACATTCTGATTTTATAGGTGCTCCATTTTTCCACCTCCCATTCTCGTTTTACAGGAATGTGACACGACTGTCCAATTTGTAGGCTATTCTCATCCATGTGACCAACAGTGATGTTTGTACAGCATGACAGCCCTAAAGCAGTTGCCAGAGAAAAACTATTTGCAACAGCAGTCAATAGTTTAGTAACTGGTGAAGTCTGACCGCAATAAATTGCCCTGACACTGACGCCACTTTAGGAACATGTTTAATTTTTGATGTGTGATGCCAATGAACCCTTACAAAAAAGTTCTGTGCATTACAGCCGAAAACCTGAAGTGAAAAGTGGTTCAGTGCAAAGTTTTCCTTGAGCATGCATTTCCTGATTTGTGTGTTTGTGGGGATTATTTTGAGGAGTTGTGGGTGCCACTCTGAAGAGACACACTACAAAGATTGGCTGGGGAAGCTGAAAACCATTCGGAATGGAATTCATAAAATTGACATGTATCTGAACGCAGCGCTGGATTTACTCGGTGGAGAGGACGGGCTCTGCAAATATAAATGCAATGATGGTGAGTAAAATGCTCTCTAATTAACATTTTGTTAATTAGGTTACTAGAGAGTTGTAATTCCCTGGAAAATTAATTGGGTAAGCCATTTTATAAATACTGATGGAGTCTCTAACTGTTGGGAAAGCTTTCTATGAAAAGGCACAAATAAACTTCACATGGAATACAATAAGGCAATCATTTTGGGCAAATCAGTTGATGTACACTTTACCCAACCAGGCCATTGAAATATGCCATTGATGAGAGGTTATGTCAATGTGTTAATGGAAATAGGTGGTAAGGAGAAGAATTTTTTTTATAATAAATATACATTCGTTTGGCACAAAGAGAAGTTAAAGTTTATTAGATCAGAAGAAAGAGGCTTATAAAGTTACCAAAAAAAAAAGTCTTGAGGTTGGGAGCATTTTAGAATTCCGCAAAGGAGGACTAGGAAACTGATAAAGAAAAGGAAAATAGCATAAGAAAGTAAACTACCGAGAAACATAAAGGTGGACTGTAAAGGCGTCTGTAGGTAACAATAATAACCTTTTATTGTCACAAGTATGAGGTTACTGTGAAAAGCCCCTAGTTGCCACATTCCGGCACCTGTTCGGGGAGGCTGGTATGGGAATTGAACCCGCGCTGCTGGCCTTGTTCTGCATCACAAACCAGCTGGCTAGCCCACTGAGCTAAACCAGCCACAAAAAGATGAGTAATAATAGGGAAATAAGGAAACAGTACAGAGACAAACCAAATATTTTGGCGGAATACTCCGGTGCACGGGTTTCCCTGCGACGAGGGGTACAGTGAACAGGAATCCCATCGACAACGGCGGGACTGGTAGATCCCGCTGGGTGGCCACTTCCACCACCGAAAAACAGGCGACGGGGTGGTCGGTAAATCCCGCCCTTTGTGTCTGTCCCATGGGGGAAGGTACAATAAACCTCCCAGAAGTACTCAAGAGGATAGCGTGAATGAGGAACTGAAAGAAACAGTACTTGAGAAATTAATGGGACTAAAAAGTTGGTAAATGCCCTGGGCCTTCTATATCCCAGGGTGTCGAAAGAGGTGGCTGAGGAGATAATGGATGCATTGTTGGTCATCTTCCAAAATTCTTCAGATTCTGGAACGATTCCTGCAATTGGGTGGGAGCAAATGTAACCTCATTATTTAAGAAAGGAGGGAAAGAGAAAACCTGAAACTACAGATAAGTTAGCCTGACATCAGTAGAGAAAATGTGAGCATCCATTTTAAAGGATATGATAACTGGACATGTTGAAAATAATGGTAGGATTGGGCAGAGTTAACATGGATTTATGAAAAGGGAATCATGTTTGACAAACCTGTTGACATTTTTGTAACTAATGGAATGCATAATGGGGAACCAGTGGATGTTGCGCATTTGGATTAACCGTTTGTTAAGGTCCTGCACAAGATTATAACAAAAATAAAATAAATATTTCAAATAACCAAAATTAGAGCACATGGGGTAATATCATAGATATCATATCATAGAATTTACAGTGCAGAAGGAGGCCATTCGGCCCATCGAGTCTGCACTGGCCCTTACAAAGAGCACCCTACTGAAGCCCGCAAATCTACCCTATCCCAGTAACCCCCACTTAACATTTATTTATTTATTTTGGACACCAAGGGCAATTTAGCACGGCCAATCCACCTAACACGCACATCTTTGGACTGTGGGAGGAAACCGGAGCACCCGGAGGAAACCCATGCAGACACGGGGAGAACGTGCAGACTCCGCACAGACTGTGACCGAGCTGGGAATCAAACCTGGGACCCTGGAGCTGTAAAGCAACTGTGCTAACCACTAAGCTACCGTGCTGCCCACAACATTGATTCCGAATGAGTAACAGAGAGAGTGGCAATAAACAGGTCATTTTCAGGTTGGTAGACTGTGGCTAGTGGGATATTCAAAGGATTAATGCATAAGCCCCAAATATTCACAAACAGCATCAATGATTTGGATGTGGGGTCCAAATGTAATATTTCCAACTTTCACACAAAACTAAGTATAAGTACGAGTTGTGAGGAAGATGCAAAGAGCCTCAAGGAAATTTAGACAGATTGAGTGAGTGGACAAGAAGTACAGTGGTTAGCACTGTTTCTTCACAGTGCCAAGGACCCGGTTCGATTCCTGGCTTGGGTCACTGTCTGTGCGGAGTCTGAACGTTTTCCCCGTGTCTGCGTTTCTTCCGGGTGCTGCGGTTTATATGGGCGATGAACAAAGGACAAGACAGGTTCACGGTTTAACGCAATTTATTCACAGCTGAGCTTTGGGTTTTACCCACACTTGGTGAAGGAGACTGGCAGACTGCAACCACTCCGTATGGATGCCTTCTCTGGATTCGAAACGCAGGGTCCTTTCTTCTTGCGGTGGTTGTGCCTGGGGGACTCCCTAGTTATCATTGAGGATCTGTTCTGATGTTCCTTTCTTTATACTCGTATGCTAGCATGGTGTCATAGGCCACAACTGGCCATTGCCCAATCCAGACCCCAACTCGTTAATGGGAAAGACAGGATACTCTGTTTATCCAGGGTGATTCAATCCAGATTCATTGTCCTCTGAAACACCCTCGTCTGACCAGGCATCAGCTCATTATGGAGCCTGATAGCTTCTTTTGTCTGTTCTTCGTCCTGCTGCAAAGTTGATCACCATCTGTTTTAGAAGTTTGTTACATATTCGTAGCATGGTCTTGTTTTTTTGTGCAAACGTGAGTCTATATAGCGATAACAAGTTTGTGTTGACTTGAGTGCGCTTGCAGATGGCCAGTATCAATTCCAGCCTGGGCCGTGTGTGCCAGTTTGTGTTCCTGGCCTATGTGTCTTGTCAGCCTGTTCTCAGTACCACAGTGGGATTGTCCTATGAGGTGAGATTGAGAGACTGGGCCTATATCGCACTGCGGGGAGATAGTGATGTAGTGGTAATGTCACTAGACAATTAATCCAGAGACCCTACTAATGCTCTGGAGACATGGGTTCAAATCCTACTATGGCTGCTGGTGGAATTTTGTTAACTGATATGGAATATAATGCTTATCTCAGTGGTGATCATGAAACTACCATTGATTGTCGTTAAAAACCTATCTCATAGAATCAAAGAATTTACAGTACGGAAGGAGGTCACTCGGCCCACCGAGTCTGCACCAGCCCTTTGAAAGAGCACCCTACTTAAGCTCATGCCTCCACACTACCCCCGTAACCCGACCTAACCTTTTGGACACTCCAATTTAGCATGGCCAATCCACCTAACCTGCAGTTGTTTGGACTGTGGGAGGAAACCGGAGGAAACCCATGCAGACATGGGGAGAACGTGCAAACTCCACACGCACACAGTCACCCGAGGCCGGAGTTGAACACTGGACCCTGGAGCTGTGAGGCAGCAGTGCTAACCACTGTGCAAAAGTGCCACCCGTAAACAAGAGAAGTCCTCCGTCCGGGTTTTGAACCCAGTACCTCTCGCAAGCTCTCCATGATAACACCCAAAGCGCGAATCATACCCCATGGACCAACGAGCCACGGGTGTATCTGTTTCATTAATATAAAGAAATTACCATCTTTGCCTGGACTACATATGACCCTAGACCCACAGTAATCTGGTTGAATCTTCTACCCTCTGAAATAGTGTAGCAAGCTACTTGGTTCAAAGGCAATTAGGGATGAGCAACAAATGCTGGCCTTGCTAGTGACACCCATATCCCATGAAAGAATTAGTTTAAAAAAAACACTTCTCGAGAGTTTAGAAGCATGAGAGGTGATTTCATTGAAACAATTATTACATGGCTCGACAGAGTAGATGCAGGAAAGATGTTTCCCCTGACTGGGAAGTTTAGAATCAGAGGGTGGATGTAGCTGTTACAAGGGTGCATAACTATAAGGTTCGGGGTGGGAGATATAGGAGGGATGTCCGAGATAGGTTCTTTACTCCCGAGAGTGGTTCGAGTGTGGAATGGACTGCCTGCTGTGATAGTGGAGTTGGACACTTTAGGAACTTTCAAGCGGTTATTGGATAGGCACATGGAGCACACCAGAATGACAGGGAGTGGGATAGCTTGACCTTGGTTTCCGTCAAAGCTCATAACAACATCGAGGGCCGAAGGGCCTGTTCTGTGCTGTACTGTTCTATGTTCTATATGGTCTCAGAATAAGGGATTGGCCATTTCGGACTGAGATGAGGAGGAATTTCTTCACTCAAGAGGGTGGTGACTCTTTGGAATTTTCTGCCTCTAGAGGGCTGTGGAGGCTCAGTAATTGAGCACGTTCAAAAGTGAAATCGATAGATTTCTAGACATTTAAGGGCACCAGGGGATGTGAGGAAAATGGCATGATCTGCCATGACCTTGTTGAATGATATAGCCTTTATTAACTAGACTGGATGAAATAATTGCCCTCTGTTCACTGTGATAGCCCTCCTGCTCTACTTTCATATTTTTCTGAACATTCGAGTGCATGAAGGGTGAAGGGCTTTTCATCAAAACTGTGCTCGCAGAGAAAATTCATAGCCTACTGAGGCATTGCATTAGACCATCTAAGTCAGGAGTTCAATTCAGGAGATTTGATAATGGGGGTCTTAAGAAATGGGATTGTCCAGAGAAGAGCGCGATAGGAAGACCGTACTTATCAAACTGTAATGGTTCATTCCTCACAATGATTGGAATTAGTTAAAAAATCCCAGACTGGGCAGCACGTTGGCACAGTAGTTAGCATTGCTGCCAGACGGCGCTGAGGTCTCCGGTTCGATCCCGGCTCTGGGTCGCTGTCCGTGTGGAGTTTGCACAATGCAGAATGGGATGAAAGTGTAAAGTAAGAAAATGCAGTGCAAGCACTGGTATTGAGTCCGGAAGTAATTCTTATGACCGAAAATGATCACAAACTAAAGAAAAAACCTCTGATAGCATACAAGGGAAATCTCATTATGGTTCAAACTGGTTACATGCTCCGACAAGACTGGATGCTAATTTTGTTGTGTTTTAGTTAAGTACTGCAATGAGGGCAGCACGGTGGCGCAGTGGGTTAGTCTGTTGCCTCACGGCACCGAGGTCCCAGGTTCAATCCCGGCTCTGGGTCACTGTGTGGAGTTTGCACATTCTCCCCGTGTTTGCGTGGGTTTCGCCCCCACAACCCAAAAGATGTGCAGGCTAGATGGATTGACCATGTTAAATTGCTCCTTACTTGGGAAAAAATGATTTGGGTACTCTAAATTTTTAAAAAAAAAATTTTTTTTAAAAAGTACTGCATTGAAACATCCTCAAGTAGAGAGTGTTTTGAGAGCAAATAAAACATCAAGACAATTAAATCGGGATAAATATTTACTTGAGCTCCCATTCTTGGATAACCAGAAGAATGTGAAGCTCGTCATTTTTAGCAATGTTTCATGTGTGAATGTTCCTGAAGATTATTCTCATGCAGCAGGTTTGGTTTCAAAATCTCTTATCTCGCAAATCAGAAATGTTGTCTTTTAACTCAGGAAGCTAAGAAAACAAAAAGGTAGTTAAAAGAATTTCAGTTGATGAAATATTGGGTGTTGTGGAGGCGGTGGCTGTGGAAATTTGTTTGCCAAATATTTTATGTGATATCCTGTACAGTGGGTGTATCCTTCTGAACACAATGTAGATAGTCATTCATTGTGGGATAATATAGGAAAAGTGAGTGAGAAAAGCTTACTGATTGATTTGCCAGCTTGCAACATGCGAAAGAGAAAAATAATTTTTTAAGATAAATGAATGAATTCAAGCCACCAACTATCAATTATTTCCAATCAGAAGAAATGCATGTTTGAAATTGCTGATGGGGAGGGGGGGGGAGATCTCACAGCATATTACAGAATATGAAATGAAAATCGCTTATTGTCACAAGTAGGCTTCAAATGAAGTTACTGTGAAAAGCCCCTAGTCGCCACATTCCGGCACCTGTTCGGGGAGGCTGGTACGGGAATTGAACCGTGCTGCTGGCCTGCTTGGTCTGCTTTAGAAGCCAGCGATTTAGCCCAGTGTGCTAAACCAGCCCCAAGAATATGGAAGTTGTGATTTAATTTCTTTCATTTTATTATCATGAAGTTTAATTTTTATTTCAGGAGAGAGAAGGGAGGCTGTCAATTGTTATTAAATGGCTGTTTAATTGTACAGTACTCAGTTGGTGAGCAGGCATGGTAGCACAGTGGTTAGCACTGTTGCTTCACAGTGCCAGGGACCCGTGTTCGATTCCCGAAACAATGATAGCCATTATATACAGTTCATTACCGGGCCTTGCAAATGAACCCAAGTTAATGGTGATGAGACCGATGTGGTAATGAAACTTTTATGCCAGCGATAGACTGTTTCTTGGGAGGATGAAACTGGTCTAGGACAGTGTTCTTCAAACTTTTTTTCCGGGGACCCATTTTTACCAACCGGCCAACCTTCGTGACCCACGCCGGCCGACCTTTGCCCATGCCGGCCGACATGCGCGACCCACCATTTTCTCTTCCTTGTTTGCTGCTGACAAAAATGGAAGAAATGGTTTTGGGTCCCTTTGGCCCTTGTACACGCTCCTCCAATGGAACCTGTTGGATGAAGGTGAAGCCTTCCGGTGCCGGAAGGTATGGAGTCTCCATCTGTCCAAAGTTCTGCATTTTTCTCCTGTAAAATTTTATCAAATAAACCCCCCCCCTGAACTTGTAATAAAAATTAAATGAGTGAAAAAAATAAAAATTAAATGAAAATCCCCCCGAACTTGGAAAAAAAAAAAGCTGGGACCGTTTATAAACAAAAAAACGAGTGCACTGCGCGTGCGCGCCGATGACCTGGCACGCATGCGCAGTGCAGCTGCATTTCTTTTACATGTTCGCGGCCATTTTGAAGCTCGCTTGCAGCCGGCGTTATTAACAGCCGACTGCTGCAGCTGTTGCACTCAAATTTGCACAATTGGGAGCACTGCGACGGACGGCTCCGTGATCCTCCCGACACCCACCGATCCTCCCGATTGCGCCCCCGAGTTTGACAATGCCTAGTCTAGGAGAACGGCTTTAGATGTGATGGGGGGGAAAAAGATATGCAAGACGAAAGAAGTTAATTGTATTAAGGGCAGTATTTGGATTGATGTTTCCTGGGGTATTTCATGATAAAGTGAATCTTTATAGGGCGAAAAGGCCTGGTCAATAATACATCCAGGTTCACCTCTGCAAAAAGGATATAAGGATATAAAGTAAGAGATGTTGGGAGATCCTCCGTGCAGGAGGTGGTGGAGATAAACTCCTCCGGGTAGAGTCATGCTAACACTTGTGTATTTTGTGAAGGCATGAGGCAATTAAAAGAAGAGAGAAAGCTGTTTGTGCTTGCCAGCTATCCTGCCCAATCTGGATCAGAACAGGCTACATGTCATGATTGCATGTTTTTACTGTATAACAAGTGATTTACATTCTGTCTTATGAACTCTGATTAAACTCTGCATTGGTTGCAGTTGATCCTGATTGATTAGACAATAATAACTTCAGCTTGTTGCTAATTTTTGCCTTAGTTTAATTGCTCTGTTTTATCACCTTTGCTCTTGAGTCGCCAGGTATCTTTATGATACCGCCACGTGGTTCAAGTCCGAGTAATGATCAATAATCCAATACACCGATTAGTAAGATTTAAATCAAAGCACATTTATTATACACAGTAATTACTACTCGTGTACAAATTCTACGTTTAAGCTACTTCTACAGCTAACAGGCCAATACTTAACTTGGAACTGGCCCACCAGGTAAGGGAAACGAATGGCCTTTCGTTCGCGTTCTGAGCCTGCGGGATTCGAAGTTGGTACAGATTGGTAGCTAGGAGCGCCTATCTCGTAGCGAGCGTTGAAGTAAGACTTACTGGATATTGGCAGCGGCTGAACCGGTCACTGTCAAGGGTTGGTTCGCGTTGCTGAGTGACCCGGTCCAGAAGAGAAGCAGAGGGCCGATTTGAACTTGGGCTTGATTCTTATAGTCCCCAGGGGCCTCCCACCTTTTGGGGCGGATCCTGTACCTGGTTCCAAGTGATTGGACTTTGTCCCAATCACTTGGTTCGATTTTCTCCAATGCTGGAGCGGTTCCCTGATCGATGGGCGGTCCTGAGGTGGTCGTTCACCGCCTTTTGTGTAGGCTTCTGCTGGCGCCAAAGGGTCTGGTTTTGCTTTGTGTCTAAATGTTGCTCATAAATGCAGATGGCTGGTGTTTTGTTATGCTGATGGTTGCTGGTATCGATCTTGTCTGGCCTTTCCAGAGGTAAATACACACTCAACCTGCAGCTGCTCGTTTGTGTCCTGTTGGCTGACTTTCCCATCAGCCTTTGCCGTTCGCCATTTTAAATCGGGAGTTAGCCATTTTTAGTGGCTACAAACTATCTTTTGAAGATTACAATAAGTTTATGATTGGCCAGCATACGGTGGACACATTATAGCCAGAAAAAACAATTGGGGTTTTTTGTTTTCGTTTTATTATAAATTTAGAGTACCCAATTATTTTTTTTCCCAATTAAGGGGCAATTTAGCGAGGCCAATCCACCTACCCTGCACATCTTTGGGTTGGAGGGGGAGTGAGGGTGTGTGAGACCCACGCAGACATGGGGAAAATGTGCAAAATCCACATGGACAGTGACACATGACCAGGATCGAACCCGGGTCTTCGGTGCCGTGAGGCAGCAGTGCTAACGACCGTGCTGCCCAATTCCAGCTATTTTTGATTCTATGATCAGTTGCAGTTCTGTTCTCTTGTCTCACTCCTCCTCTGTCTTCAGCCAAGCCGGTCACGGTAACACAGTGTGTGACCTGATCAAGAGTAGAATAATTATTGTTTCTCGGCCTTTTGGCTAAGTTGAGCATGAGGTCAGGTGTAATGCCTGGATCTGGTATGTCTCTCTTGTGGGGACCATGAATTAGATTCAGTTTGAATTGCTTTTTTGGAGCAGGCAAGGAGCTGGATTAGGGGTTTGCCCCTGTCCACACACTGAACTCTGGCTTTGTAACTCTAATAAAGTAATAATAGAAAAAAAAAGTAGAATAATTAACTGGAGGTAAAAAGTACAGTTTCAATGTGTGTGGTTTATGACCTGTATCTCACAAATATAACACATGACCTACAATATTTTGTAACATATTGGTGCTGATAGTGTACAGTTTTGAGTAATTTGTCCATAAAGCAGATTTGCTTTCTGTTCTGTTAGTGAACTTTTTATTTGCCTGGAATAATCGTGTTTTATAGAAAATCAACCATTCTAACTGGCAGCTCAAAATAAATTCCTGCTTTCTAATTGTTGTGCTTCTCTGTCAGCTGCTCACTAACTGCCCAACTGCAATGCCTGAAGATCTTGTTGCCAGGCAATAAAGAAATGCTGTGTTGGTCAGGATTTCCTTCTGCTTAGTTGTGTATAAATAATGAATCCAAGCCTATGAGAGAGAGAGATTGAAAGCACCTCGCCCACACAGCTTGTTGTCTTTATCAAAGAATCATTGCGTAGGTAGAAGTTGCGTGTACTGTATTTGGGAGGTGCTGCCTTTGCTTGATTAGTGTGCAGGTTTGTGCTAACTATGGAATTTTTTTTTCAAATTTAGAATGTCCAATTCATTTTTTTCCAATTAAGGGGCAATTTAGCGTGGCCAATCCACATACCCTACACATCTTTGGGTTGTGGGGGTGAAACCCACGCAACACGGCGAGAATGTGCAAACTCCATACGGACAGTGACCCAGAGCCAGGACCGAACCTGTGACCTCGGCGCCGTGAAACAGCAGTGCTAACCACTGCGCCGCTGTGCTGCCCGTGGAATGTTAACTGAGTGACCGTCACAAGTGTACTTGGGGCAGCATGGTGGCGCAGTGGGTTAGCACTGCTGCCTCACAGCGCCGAGGTCCCAGGTTCGATTCTGGGTCACTGTTCCATGTGGAGTTTGCTCATTCTCCCCGTGTTTGAGTGGGTTTTGCCCCCACAACCCAAAAGATGTGCAGGCTAGGTGGATTGGCCATGCTAAATTGCCCCTTAATTGGAAAAAATGAATAGGATACTCCAAATTTATAAAAAGATTTTTTTAAAAAACAAGTGTACTTGGGCTGGTTTAGCTCATTTGGCTGGGCAGTTGGTTCATGATGCAGAGCGAGGCAAACCGCGTGGGTTCAATTCCCGTACCAGCTAAGGTTATTCATGAAGGCCCCACCTTCTCAACTTTGCCCCTCGCCTGAGGTGTGGTGATCCTCAGGTTAGATTACCACCAGTCAGCTCTCCCCCTCAAAAGGGAAAGCAGCCTAAGGTCATCTGGGATGATGGTGACTTTACTTAAGTGTACTTATTATCATTGTATTGTTTAATGAATGTCGTGAAACCTACTGTAAGCTAATTTTGTTGCATTGATTTACTTTTAAAAATATTATTTTTCCCAATTAATGGGTAATTTAGTATGGCCAATCCACCTAACTTACACATCTTTGGGTTGTGGGGCTGAAACCCACACAGACACGGGGAGAATGTGCAAACTACACACGGACAGTGACCCAGGGCCAGGATCGAGCCCGGGTCCTCCGCATCATAGACAGCAGTGCAAGCACTGCGCCACCGTGCTGCACTTAATTACTGTTATTAAATATGGTCAGATATCAGGAATAATTAATGAATGTGAATGATATGAAATTAGTATTCTTTAAATGAAAATGCACTCTTTAACCTATGATTCCAAGGACCAACATTGGCTTTTGCTTGTGTTTTCTTATCCTTCTTGCGCCAACTTAAATGAATGTGTTGTGGATTTTGCTTTCCATTTTGGCACCGCTGAATATCTTGGGCAGGAATTACCGACCACCCGACCGTATGTTTTTCGGCAGCACAGGCAGCCCACCAGCGGGATATACTGATCTTGCCGTTGTCAACGGGAAACCCGTGCGCTGGCGTGGGACCGGAATGAACAGCTGGTAAATCCCGCCCCTTGTCTTCATCACTGACTGGGAAATAGTATGCTCTTTAGTAAAAAGTCCCAAATGGATATTCTGGATTAGTTTGTAACCCTTGAGTCATCAGGCTGTCAGTACTGATCGGTTTTGTGTCATGTTGAGTCAAGAGATCTGCTGTCTAATGGGGTAACCCGAGTAAAACTCTTATAAATAGTGCTGTTCGTGTTTCTAGTGGAGAGATATACATCTGCTTGCAAGGGGTTCACTCTTAAGAAACATGGGAACAGGAGTAGGCTGTTTAGCCATTAAACAAAATGTGTTTATTCCAAACGAATAAAAAGTTCACTAATACATTGGGTAAAATATATACTGAGCTCTCGAATATACCCTTAAAAACTGGACACTATCAACACCAAAGCTTTACAAGACATTGCAAGCCATGCATTTTATTTAAGTGATACATGTCATAAACCATACACATTGAAGCTACACTTTTTTACCTCGGTTAATTATTCTACTCTTGACCAGGTCACATTCTGTGTTACTGTGACCGGCTTGGCTGAAGACCGATGATTTCAAAACAACTTCTAAAGCAGGAGTGAGACAAGTTAACAAAACTGCAGCCACAACCAATCACCGCATTCAATGAGCTCATCGCAGTCTTTGGATTGTACTCTACCCACCTTTGTCCCATAATCACTTTAATACCTTTGGGAAAGTGAAATCTATCAATCTCCATTTTAAAAATGAGTGATCTAGCATAATTTGCCCGTTTGCAAAAGAGAGTTACAAACTTCATCTACCCATGGTGTGATGAAGTATTTTCTAATTTCACTAATGAAAGGACTGGCTCCAAATTTTAAACTATGCCCCGAGTCCTAGACTCTCAACCTGTAGAAATAGCTTATCTCTTTCATTTAATCTCATACTTTGAACAAAACACCCCTTAACCATCTAAATTCCAAGGAAGTAACGCTTGCTGTTATCTCATCAAATAAACTCAAGCTAGTTCACCGCGATTTGCCCATAACAAATCCATGCTGGCTTTCCTTAATTAATTCACATTTGCCAAATAGATGTTAATTTTCTCAGAGTATCGTTTCTAAAAGTTTCCCACCACCAAGGTTAAGCTGGTTGGCCTGTAGTTGCTTTTGAAGGGTGAAATATTTGCAATTTTCCGGTGCACGTGCACCACCCCTTAATCTAAGGTAGATTGGATAGACATAGTGGTACTGAGCTGAAAAATAAATCAGCTGCTGAAAATTTATTTTTGGCAGCCGTCAGAACTTTTCCAGCTGGGATTTGCAACATCCTATCTGGTGGAAGAGCTATGTTGCACCGATCAGTGAAAGATGTCAGATCAATAAAATCGATGAAAATTGACCGATGCTGTCAAACAGCCCGGTACAAAATTATTCAATATATGGATTTGCTCACTCTCCTCATCTTGCAATACAATACTGGCCAGGCTTGTGTTCATACTGGTTTTGCATTGTCTGCACATGTGCTCCACTGCAGATTATCTGAACATTTTTAATATCCACGTGCCTGTCATTGCCCCAAAATGGTTGCTAATCTGCATGTTTTCCACTTTTACAACGGGGAAACAAATCATGCTTGTGCAGTGGATTGAAACCTCATGAAGTGATTAGTCCTCTTAAATTCTTGGTACAGAATCTCCAATCGCAACAGTGTTGTCCAGAGGAGATATTCTAGTTGAAAGCAAGGCATTTTCACATGGAAGAGGAAAACTCAAAAACTGTGGAGCCTGAGTAAAGATGTGAATGAAATCCCTCCTTGTAAGGCTTGTTAATATTGTCACAAGTATGAAGTTACTGTGAAAAACCCCTAGTCGCCTCATTCCGGTGCCTGTTTGGGTAAGCTGGTCGGGGAATTGAACCTGCGCTGCTGGCCTTGTTCTGCATCACAAACCAGCTGTCTAGCCCACTGAGCTCAACCAGCCCTGTTGACCGTTCTTCTCTATGGGGGTCAACCAACTTCTCAGACAAAGGGACAAGTACAAGTGCTTCAGACAACTGAACTTAAAACGTGTTAAGATTTGCTAATAAGCTACACTGAACTACCAATTAATGACTAGAGGCATCACCCGCATGAAATGAGGTGATCAAGGTCACGTTGAAATCTTTGATTGTTGCAGGAGTTGTTCCCAAACTGTTGCTGCTCAATATTCTGAGTCTTTGTTCTTTTTATTTGATTTTTCTCCCAGCACTAGAATTTTCCATGGAATACAGCAGGCCCGCCTGCCTTGAGGACATCGTTTTGTTTAGCAACTGCTGTGAATGTGCCGTTAATCTTCCGTATTGACACCTTTACAACTGCAGTTATGTGCTAATTGGCTTTAACACAGGACACTGTCCAGGCGCTAGTTTATTAAAACAGGCTTTACAACTCTTCCTTTCTCTCAAAAAGGTTGTCTTTTCCCATCATGCTTTGAGAACTAGGTCTGTTTCTATTTAAAGCTGAAACTACATCTGCAGCCATTTTCTCAACTGCAGACTTGTCCATTTTGTCCGTATGAGACATGATTACAGGCTGCATTGCAATTTTTTTTTTAAACCAGAGGATAAAGTTTTGAGGAAATAAAGCTAATTTTATGGATTAAGAGTTCGAGAATACAATGAGGAAAGCACCAGTGCATACCATGGTGGAATATATTACGAAAGCAGAGAAATTAGATGGCTCCCACACTCCCCGTTGTTAATGGTACCATCTAATGCCACATCTAAGGTCAGAAACCTTGGTGTACACTGTAAATGGAGAGAGGAGGATGGGATTGGTGGATGTGTTGTGCTAGTTGTAGCACCGTCAATATAACGCGAGGCAGGTTGAGGTAATGTCAATTGAAGGCTTTATTAAGCAGAACTTTATCCTCAGCAGCGTGGTTACAGAATGCAGCTGCTGAGGGAAATGGAGGGAAAAGCTGGGTTCTTATACCGGCATTTCTGGGTGGAGTTCAGTAGGTGGCAGATCCTATCAGGACCTGGCATCCCTCCACCAATAGCCTGTCGACACGTGGTGTACCGTATTACCCCTAATACATACCACCACATTCACCCCTTGTTGAAAAAAAACCCAGCGGGATGGTGGTAGGGGTTTACAGAGTCAGTACTGTGCCATAACTTTGAACAAAACACAAAATTATCACTTCAACTGGGCCAACGGGCCAAACAGGTTCGGCATAACTATAACAAGACCCAATAACTGTAAACGTTGAGAGTTAAAGTGATTCGATGAGCCGGATGGGCGCCCTGGTCGTCCTTTCCGACCGTCTCGGGCGTGGTAGTGATGGCGCTGGCTCGAGTCCCGTCGACTCTGGGAGCGTAGCGCTGTCCCCTGTGTCCTTACTCCTGGACGGGTCTGGGAGGAGAACCAAACCCCCCGGGAAGGGGGTGGCTGCGGGATGAACCGGCGGGAGTGGAGAGGTGGTGATTGGCGTTTTGGGGGGGGGGGGTAGCTCCGGCGGGCGCCAGATCTCGCAGGGAGACCGTGTCCTGTCGGCCATCGGGGTACTCCACATGGGCGTATTGCGGGTTGGCGTGAAGGAGATGCACCCGTTCCACCAACGGATCTGACTTGTGCGCCCGCACATGTTTCCGGAGCAGAATGGGTCCCGGAGCTGCTAGCCAGGTCGGAAGTGGCGTTCCAGAGGAGGACTTCCTAGGAAAGAGGAGGAGGCGTTCGTGAGGCGTTTGATTCGTGGTGGTGCACAGCAGGGACCGGATAGAGTGAAGGGCATCCGGGAGGACTTCCTGCCAGCGGGAAATTGGGAGGCTCCTAGACCGGAGGGCCAGCAGGACGGCCTTCCAGACCGTTCCATTCTCCCTTTCTACCTGCCCGTTCCCCCGGGGGTTGTAACTGGTCGTCCTGCTCGAGGCTATGCCCCTGCTGAGCAGGAATTGACGCAGTTCGTCACTCATAAAGGAGGACCCCCTGTCGCTATGGATATAGTCGGGGAAACCGAACAGTGTAAAAATGGTACCGAGGGCTTTAATGACCGTGGACGCTGTCATGTCGGGGCAGGGGATGGCGAAAGGGAAACTGGAGTATTCGTCAACGATGTTCAGGAAGTACGCGTTGCGATCGATGGAGGGGAGGGGGCCTTTGAAATCCAAACTGAGACGTTCAAAGGGTCGAGAGGCCTTAACCAGGTGCGCTCTATCTGGCCTGAAAGTGCGGTTTGCACTCAGCGCAGATCTGGCAGTTCCTGGCGACTGTTCGGACGTCCTCGGCGGAGTAAGGGAGGTTGCGGGCCTTAAGGAAGTGGTAGAAACGAGTGACCCCCGGGTGGCAGAGGTCCTCGTGGAGGGCTTGTAGACGGTCCACTTGTACATTGGCACATGTGCCGCGAGATAGGTCATCGGATGGCTCGTTCAGCTTTCCGGGACGATACAAGATCTCATAATTGAAGGTGGAGAGTTCGATCCTCCACCGCAAGATCTTGTCGTTCTTGATCTTGCCCCGCTGTGCATTATCGAACATGAAGGCAACCGACCGTTGGTCAGTGAGGAGAGTGAATCTCCTACCGGCCAGGTAATGCCTCCAGTGTCGCACAGCTTCCACTATTCCTTGTGCCTCCTTTTCCACTGAGGAGTGGCGGATTTCTGAAGCGTGGAGGGTTCGGGAGAAGAAGGCCACGGGTCTGCCTGCTTGGTTGAGGGTGGCCGCCAGAGCTACATCCGATGCGTCGCTCTCGACCTGGAAGGGGCGGGACTCGTCGATGGCGCGCATCGTGGCCTTTGCGATATCCGTTTTGATGCGGCTAAAGGCCTGGCATGCCTCTGTCGTCAGGGGAAAAGTAGTGGACTGGATTAGTGCACGGGCCTTGTCTGCGTACTGGGGGACCCACTGGGCGTAATAAGAAAAGAAGCCCAGGCAACGTTTCAGGGCTTTGGCACAGTGGGGGAGAGGGAACTCCATGAGGGGGCACATGCGTTCAGGGTCGGGGCCTATCACTCCATTACACACTACGTAGCCCAGGATGGCTTGACGATCGGTGCAGAACACAAATTTTTCTTTGTTGTAAGTGAGGTTCAGGGCGTGAGCGGTCTGGAGGAATTTTTGGAGGTTGGCGTCGTGGTCCTGCTGGTCGTGGCCGCAGATGGTGACGTTGTCGAGATACGGGAACGTGGCCCGTAAACCGTGCTGGTCAACCATTCAGTCCATCTCTCGTTGGAAAACCGAGACTCCGTTCGTGACGCCGAATGGAACCCTTAAAAAGTGGTATAACCGCCCGTCTGCTTCAAAGGCAGTATAGTTGCGGTCACCGGGACGGATGGGGAGCTGGTGGTAGGCGGACTTGAGGTCCACGGTGGAAAAGACCTTGTACTGTGCAATCCGATTGACCATGTCAGATATGCGGGAGAGAGGGTACGCATCTAGCTGAGTGTACCTGTTGATGGTCTGACTATAGTCGATGACCATCCTCTGTTTCTCCCCGGTCTTAACAACTACCACCTGGGCTCTCCACGGACTGTTGCTAGACTGGATGATGCCTTCCTTCAGCAGCCTCTGGACTTCGGACCGGATAAATGCTCGGTCCTGGGCGCTGTACCTTCTCCGTGTGGCGACGGGTTTGCAATCCGGTGCGAGGTTCGCAAACAAGGAAGGCGGTTCAACCTTGAGGGTCGCGAGGCTGCAGACAGTCCGTGGGGGTATAGGGCTGCCAAATTTAAATGTCAAACTCTGGAGGTTGCATTGGAAGTCCAACCCTAGGAGTGTGGGCGCACAGAGATGGGGGAGGACATACAGCCGGTAATTTCGGAACTCCCTCCCCTGCACCGTTAGGTTAGCGATGCAGAACCCCGTGATCTGAACGGAGTGGGATCCCGCCGCCAGGAAAATTTTCTGGGTGCTTGGCTGAATTACGAGGGAACAGCGCCTTACCGTGTCCGGATGAATGAAGCTCTCCATGCTCCCAGAGTCGATAAGACACGGCGTCTCGTAGCCATTCACTAGGACTGTAGTGGTTGCAGTCTGGAGCGTCCAGGGTCGCGACTGGTCGAGGGTCGTCGAAGCCAGACGTGGTTGTTGAAGTTGAGCATCGTAATCAGGCAGTATGTGGCCGTCTGTGTCGGGGTCCTTCAGCCAAGATGGCGGCGTCCACGGATCGAGCGCGGTCGGGGGTGGATAAAATGGCGCCGCCCATCTCTCCCTCGTGGCGTCCGGGGTCCAAAATGGCGGCGTCCGTTGGTCACACGTGGATCGCTGGGGGGGCAGGGTCTGTGGTCCCGTTTCTTCCCCGGAGATAGCGGCGACCCCGCGGGACTTGCACACCGTCGCGTAGTGGCCCTTCTTCCCACAGCTTTTGCAGGTAGCCGCGCGGGCCGGGCATCGCTGCCGAGGGTGTTTCGGCTGGCCGCAAAAATAGCAGCGGGGCCTCCCCGGTTGGTCTGATGTTTTGGCCGCGCAGGTTTGCGGGGGTGTCGGAGAGTCGACCACAGCGGCGGTCCACGGAGCCCAAAGGGCTGTAGTGCGGTCACGGGCGTAGGCGTTACGCGAGGCCACATCGAGGGATGCCGCCAGGGCCCGAGCTTCTGTAAGTCCCAGAGATTCTTTCTCCAGAAGCCTCTGGCGGATCTGGGAAGAGGCCAAACCTGCCACATACTCATCGCGGACCAGGAGCTCTGTGTGTTCATTTGCTGTTACCGCCGGGCAGTTGCAGTTTCGACCCAGGATCTGCAGGGCGTTATAAAACTCGTCCAGCGATTTATTTATTTATTCCTCCCCCCCCCCCCCCCCCCCCCCCCCCGGAAATTGCCGTCGTGTGGTGAGCTGGTAGCGAGCAAAAACCTGGTTGGCGGGCCGGATGTAAATACCCTTCAGCGCGGCGATGGCACCGGTGAAACCGTCCTCGTCCTCGATAAGGGAGTAGACGTCAGGACTCACCCTGGAATAGAGGACCTGCATCTTTTGTTCATCAGTCGGTGTGCCGGGGGCCGTTCGGAGGTAGTCCTCAAAGCATACCATCCAGTGTTTGAAGATAGAGGCCGAGTTAGCTGCTTAGGATTCGATGCGCAGGCACTCCGAGGTGATTCGGAGCTCCATGTTCCCACGTCGTTTTCTTCAATTTAAATTCTGCTTAATAAATTGTAGCACCGTCAATATGACGCGAGGCAGGTTGTAGCACCGTCAATATGACGCGAGGCAGGTTGAGGTAATGTCAATTGAAGGCTTTATTAAGCAGAACTTTATCCCCAGCAGCGTGGTTACAGAATGCAGCTGCTGAGGGAAATGGAGGGAAAAGCTGGGTTCTTATACCGGCATTTCTGGGTGGAGTTCAGTAGGTGGCAGATCCTATCAGGACCTGGCATCCCTCCACCAATAGCCTGTCGACACGGTGTACCGTATTACCCCTAATACATACCACCACACTAGTCACCCTCATTGACCCTGGCTAGAGGGGAGAAAGCAGTCAGAGTTCCTACTCCTAATCACTGTGTCCATGTCCTTTTGAGCTGTTGAAAAGTAATTTAAGGGCGGCACATGGCGCAGTGGTTAGCATTGCTGCCTACGGCACTGAGGACCCGGATTCGAATCCTGGCTCTGGATCACTGTCCGTGTGGAGTTTGCCCATTCTCTCCGTGTCTGTATGGGTTACATCCCCACAACCCAAAGATGTGCAGTTTGGGCGGATTGGATGTGCTAAATTGCCCCTAAATTGGAAAAAGAAATAATTGGGTACTCTAAATTTATTTTTAAAAACTTTGAGTTGAGAAGTAACATTTTCCCCAGAATTTTGGCAAATGGAATTTTCCAGGCCTTGTGAAAACCCAGTTTTATACTCTAAAGTTCTGTTGTTGCCACATGCAGTACTCTACAATTTACACCAATATATTTGGGTGTAAGCAAATGGTTTCTTTTTAATTCTTGGGTTGCATTATTCAATGCGAAACCATGAAGCAGTATTATCAATCACTAATTGTAAATGTCGGATTATGCTCTCCTAAACCACCCCCTGCTGTGTTTCAGAAATATTTTAATCCACAGTACTGAGAAGGATTTTGGAGAATATGACAGGCAGGAATAGACCGTCTTTTTGAGAACACCATTTAAACAACTGCTTTCCACATGGCTTTTGGTTTTAGTGGAGACAAAAATGTAACATACGTTATTAATATTCCTACATACTTCCCTTTCAAGTACATGTCCAATTGGGTTTTGAAAATTCCTAATTCCTATCTGATTCAATCATCCTTTCAGGCAGTGTGTTCCAGATACTAACCCTATGGAAAATGAATTCTCCTCATTTACCCACTAATTCATTTTCCCAATCCACTTGCTGAAGGAAACAGTTTCTTCTCCTTAACTATCATATTTTAGATATCTCTAGTAGACCTCCTCTTCTCGAAGAGCAATCCAGCATCTCTAATCTGTACACATGACCAAAGTTCCTCATCACTGCTATTATCCTAATAAACCTTCTCCATACCATCTCCAGGCCTTGGTGTCCTCCTTAAATTGCAGTGTCCAGAATTGGCCACTATACCAGTTGAGGCCTAATCAGTGATGTGCAACGATTTATACTTTTTTTTGTAATGGATGCTCTATTTACAAATTCCCAAATCCCATTACTTTCTTAAACCCCCCTTCTCAATTTGCTCTGTCACCTTCAAAGATTTGTGAATAATTGCCTCCAGGTTACTCCGCTCTTGCACCAACGCAAATCGGTCATACCCTTCTCCCAAGGGTATCACTTATTCTGCATTAAAATTGCATGTGCCATTTCTCTACAGGTTTTGCAAGCTTGTTCATCTGAAGGCTCATAAAATAGAATCCCTACAAGGCCTTGCACACTTTTCACTATGTTTCCAAGTTTTGTATGATCTGCAAACTTCAAAATTGTACTCCCTATGCCCAAGTCCAGACCATATTTATATATAACAAACAAAACCTTGGTCCTAATACCAACACATAGAAATAGAAACATAGAAAATAGGTGCAGGAGGAGGCCATTCAGCTCTTCGAATCTGCTCCGCCATTCATTATGATCATGGCTGATCATCCAGCTCAATAGCCTATTTCCCTTGACCTCATGTACTATACCTAACTGCTTTTTGAAAACATACAATGTTTTGGCCTCAACTACCTCTGTGGTAATGAATTCCACAGGCTCACCACTCTCTGGGTTTAAGACATTTCTCATCATTTCTGTCCTAAAATGGTCTACCCCATATCCTCCGATTGTGACCCCTGGTTCTGGACACCCCCCACCATTGGGAACATTCTTCTTGCATCTACCCTGTCTAGTCCTGTTAGGATTTTATCTCATTCTATGAGACAACCCCCCGCCCGCCCCAATTCCTCTGAGCTCCAGCGAATGCAATCCTTTTTAAAAAAAAAAATTAAAAAAAAAATTTGAGTACCCAATACAATTTTTCCAATTAAGGGGCAATTTAGCGTGGCCAATCCACCTACCTTGCACATATTTGGGTTGTGGGGGAGAAACCCACGCAAACACTGGGAGAATGTGCAAACTCCACACGGGCAGTGAACCAGATCCGGGATCGAACCTGAGAACTCGGCGCCATGAGGCAGCAGTGCTATCCACTGCACCACCGTGCTGCCCCTGTGAATACAATCCTAACCAATCCCCGACTCAATTGCTCTTCATGCGTCTGTCCTGCCATCCCATGAATCAGTCTGGTCAGTCTGTGTTACCATGGGGATAAATGATTCTGGGTTGAGTCTGGTTTGGAATTCTGGATGTTTCTCACAAAATGCAGGCAGTTAGCTTGGAAGCAGTCAGCTGTGGGACCAGGCGCTGTGAACTAGCTGTGGGACAAGAACCTTTGAGGCCCATGAGGAAACCAGGGCCTCTACTTATCATGTCTTAATCAATCCCTTTATCCTCCTTTGCTGAATTCGAAACTGCGCCCAACCCTCAGACCTGTTTTTTTTCTTGACCAATTTGTATGCTTCTTCCTTGGATCCAATATTATCTCCCATTTCCCTTGTAAGCCATGGTGTGACCACCTTTCCTGTTTTATGTTTGTGCCAGGGGTCAGATGAGGGTCTCGCGCCATACCACACTGCTTCAATTATTTACCAAGTCACCTGTCCCTTCAATGCCTTGGGAGCTTCTGTTTCCTGAATAAGTTTGTCGCACTTTGTCAGGTGCATTTTGAAAGTCTACACATAGAGTATCGACTGTACAAGCCTTGGCAGGCATTTCTGTCTTCAACTCAATTCTAGAAACAATTTGCTTTTTAATGAACTGGTGCTGACTGTTCCTTATTAGCCCATGCTTCTCTAAGTGAGACTTAATTTTGTCCTTGACAATGACCATTAGTAATTTTTCCATCATTAGTGACAAGTTACCAGTTTTATCACTTCTTTTTTTGAACAGGGGTGTAACATTTGCAATCCTTTGGTCCCATTCCTATAATCCAGGCATTATAGCTGTGTGGTAAACCACTGTATTGTATTATACCTGCTCAGGCTCGGGTATAAAGGTGGCCAACCTCCGGCCCTGCCTTCAGTCTGGGGCCGGCTGCCAGCAGGTATCTTTAAGCTAATTAAATTGATGTACCATCAATAACGACAGAAGACGAGTTGAGAGTGAAACTGTGGCTTTAATTAGCCTAGAAGATACTTGCTGGCAGCCGGCCCCAGACTGAAGGCAGGGTCGGAGGTTGGCCACCTTTATACCTGAGCCCGAAGGGAGGAGCCATCAGGCGGAGCCAGAAGGGGCAAGCCCGGGCATGTTACATACAGCAGGTATAATACAATACAGTGGTTTACCACAAGCAGTCAACAAGGAAAGGCAATGGGGGCTGCTGTTGGCTGGAAGGGAATTAAATGTATTCAACTTTTATTTTACCTTGCAGGATCCAAGCCAGTTCCTCGTTCCAATTATAAACCTCCACCACCCAATGGATGTGGCTCTCCCATGTTTGGAGTTCATGTAAGGAATACTTAGTCTGTCGAACATTTGTATCTTGTGTCTTTTAAAACTCAGCAATATTGAATGAAATACTGCAGCAGCTTTACTAATAAACAATATAAATTGGGTGAACAATGTTTCCTTTAATTATTCCCATGACCGGCAAGAGTGTTGGTTGCATAGCTGCAAAGTCAGTAGACTGAACACTTGAAATTTAAAGATCAGTGCAGTATTTAATTTCCTAAAAGTCACATGCAATTTTCCCTTTAACCCCTCTTGCTCAGTCATCAATTATTACACATGCTAAATAGAGGAAGTGTTTTTTTTCTCCCGTACTTGATTTAAAGAAAAGGAAATAATAAATGTGTCTTTTAGATGAGAAAGCTGGGAATAAAAGTAAATTAATTTGAGGTTTCCATCTTACCAGTGGTTTTAATACATACTGCAGCATTGTGCCATCATGAAAGTGGATTTTCCTGTTCATTCTTTGACTAATTGAAAATATATTTACCGTGAACCAACACAACTTCATTGCCAGTTTTTTGTTTAACCAATTGCTGAAAGCATGTTTCTCCATGTTTTTGTTACATCCGGCTAATCCTGTTGAATAGCTGGCTCAAGGCTTAGCCCCTGTGCTGTCACATTCTCTGTACTTCACTCCACTGCTCCCTGTTTCCGTGTGCATCAAAGTTAAAGTTCTTGTGCTCCTGTATGAACTCTTCCATGGGTGTTTCCTCGAGTTATATGTCCCATTGCATTCACCGTGGTCACCCAGCTCTAGCCCTTGGTATTTGTGGTGTTGGGTGTTCTAACACACAGAAGAGCCAACACAGTTGCATATGGTACAACACTTGTTTATTTAAACTCACTATTTACAACCTGGTCTTTGCACTCTGCACGTGGGGGGCTCCCTGCTTGTGGTGTTTCAACAGCTCTTTCATGCTTCCTTCTCCCCAGACCTACTGACCTCCAGGTGTCGTGCTCGTGCTTTTTATGTGGTTGGTGTTCTTGTCTGTGATTGGTTGTGGTGTTGTGTACTCTGATTTGCCTGTTAGTGTGTCCATCATGATGTGTGTGTTTGAATATCATGACATCCCCCCTTTTTACAAAGATATGTGCCTACGTGGTAATAAATATGATCGTGACGTGAGTGCATCTAAGAGTGTGTGTGTGTCGTGTGCAGCATGTGTCTATGACGGAACTATGTACATGGGGCGATGTCGAGTGCGTCACATGAATCCAGTTGTACCATAACATAACAGAAATGCGAACGAGAGAAGAAGAAAAAAAATTTTGAACAGTTGTCCAGTCAGACGACATCTGGAACGATAAACAACAACAGGTTATCATGTAAAATTGTCCAACTTATTAAACATATGAACTGTATTATAAGTCCATTCTAATGGGTTTGCGACGAATTCGGGTTGACCGCCTTAAAGGTGGATCAAGAACCACCGGCTGCTGTGCAGGCATGGCCATGGGTGGCGATGGAAAGGGCGTGATGTGCGGCAGCTCCACAAAGTCATCCTCGGAAGCCTGTTGAGGATCTGGCGTGTTGTGTGGCTGTGAACGTGGAAGTCGGCGCAGGGCGCGCCGATTGCGGCGACGCACGGAACCATCCGGCATGCGAACCAGGAACGAGCGGGGAGCCACTTGTCGGAGGACTTCGGCCGGTGCTGACCAGCCACCATACGGTTGATGGACGCGTACTTTGTCTCCGGAGGACAGGGGGGGCAGGTCCGTCGCTCGTGTGTCGTACCGACCTTTCTGGCGATCACGCTGCAGTTGCATGTCCCGAAGAACCGCCTCATGGTCTGTTGTCGGTGCCAGGACGGAAGGTACCGTCGTCCTGAGGGAGCGACCCATTAGTAGCTGCGCTGGCGAGAGGCCCGTGGATAACGGGGCCGATCGATAGGCCAGCAAGGCAAGGTTAAAGTCCGATCCGGCATCAGCCGCCTTGCACAGGAGCCGCTTTGCGATGTGGACACCCTTTTCAGCCTTCCCGTTCGATTGTGGATGCAGAGGGCTGGATGTCACATGAGTGAAACCATATGCTGCGGCAAAGGACGACCATTCACGGCTGGCAAAACAAGGTCCATTGTCTGACATGACAGTCCTTGGAATGCCATGGCGAGCAAACGTTTCCTTGCAGGCCCCAATGACTGCGGACGACGTCAGATCATGGAGAGGCATGACTTCCGGGTAGTTTGAGAAGTAGTCTATAATAACAATGTAATCTCTGCCGAGCGCGTGAAATAGGTCAACACCCACCTTCGCCCAGGGGGACGTCACCATCTCGTGTGGTAGAAGTGTTTCCGGAGGTTGCGCCGGCTGAAACCTCTGACAGGTTGTGCAGTTGAGCACCATGTTGGCTATGTCTTCATTAATACCCGGCCAATATACCGCCGCCCGGGCCCTTCGTCTGCATTTTTCGACACCCAAGTGGCCTTCGTGTAGTTGACGAAGAATCATCTGGCGCACACTGTGTGGAATGACGATCCTATGCGATTTCATAAGGACCCCGTCTATATTGGTGAGATCATCTCGCACATTGTAAAACTGGGGGCACTGCCCTTTTAGCCACCCTTCCGTCATGTGGCGCATCACTCGCTGCAGCAGAGGGTCAGTCGCCGTCTCTGCGCGTATGTGGGCCAGACAAGGATCATCAGCTGGCATATTTGCTGCTGTCAGAGTCACGTGTGCCTCAATTTGACGCACGAACCCCTCCGCATCTGGTGGTGTGCTCACTGCTCGGGAAAGAGTGTCCGCCACTATGAGTTCCTTCCCCGGAGTGTAGATCAGTTCAAAATCGTACCTCCTGAGTTTGAGTAAGATGCGCTGGAGGCGAGGAGTCATGTCGTTCAGGTCTTTGTTAATGATGTTGACCAGGGGGCGGTGGTCAGTTTCGACCGTGAATCGTGGCAGGCCATACACATAGTCGTGGAACTTGTCCAGTCCAGTTAACAAGCCCAGGCATTCTTTTTCGATTTGCGCGTAGCGCTGTTCGGTAGGGGTCATGGCTCGTGAGGCATACGCAACCGGGGCCCATGATGACGTGCTGTCTTTTTGCAGGAGTACCGCTCCAATACCAGATTGGCTGGCGTCTGTTGAGATCTTTGTAGGGCGAGTCGCGTCAAAGAAGGCCAGCACTGGTGCCGTGACCAGTTTGTGCTTGAGCTCCTCCCATTCCTGCTGATGCGACTGGTGCCAGTTGAATTCCGTCGATTTTTTTACGAGATGGCGCATGTTTGTTGTATGAGAAGCCAGGTTGGGAATGAACTTCCCAAGGAAGTTGACCATGCCCAGGAATCTTAAGACAGCCTTCTTGTCAGCCGGTCGTGGCATGGCTGTGATGGCGCTAACCTTGTCTGCATCGGGACGGACCCCGGACCTTGAGATGTGGTCCCCGAGGAATTTCAGCTCCGTCTGGCCGAAAGCACACTTCGCACGGTTGAGACGCAGGCCATTTTGCCGTATGCGGGTGAAGACACGTCGAAGACGATGCATGTGTTCCTGCGGAGTGGTGGACCAAATGATGATATCGTCCACATATACACGTACCCCTTCGATGCCTTCCATCATCTGCTCCATAATGCGGTGGAATACTTCAGATGCCGAAATGATGCCGAATGGCATCCGGTTGTAGCAGAATCTGCCGAAAGGGGTGTTGAATGTGCATAGTCTTCGGCTGGCCGGGTCCAGTTGGATCTGCCAGAATCCTTTGGACGCATCCAATTTAGTGAATATGTTGGCTCGCGCCATCTCGCTGGTGAGGTCTTCTCGTTTTGGGATGGGATAGTGTTCCCGCATGATGTTGTTGTTCAGATCTTTTGGATCTATACATATACGGAGCTCGCCAGAGGGCTTCTTTACACAGACCATGGAGCTGACCCATGGCGTGGGCTCCGTGACCTTGGATAGGACCCCTTGGTCCTGAAGAATCTGCAGTTGTGCCTTGAGGCGGTCTTTGAGAGGCGCAGGAACCCTGCGAGGTGCGTGAACGACAGGGATGGCGTCCGGTCTGAGTCGAATCTTGTACGTGTGTGGCAATGTCCCCATGCCTTCAAAAACCTCCTGGTTGTGAGCGAGGAGGGAATGGAGATTCGCGTGGAACTCAGCATCCGGGAAGTCGGATATCTCATCTGGAGAGAGAGACATGATGCGCTGTACCAGGTGAAGGACCTTACACGCTTGTGCGCCCAGTAACGAGTCCTTTGATGAGCCCACAACTTCGAAGGGGAGTGTGGCCGTGTACCCCTTGTGAGTCACCTGTAGCTGGCAAGATCCTACGGACGGGATAACGTTCCCGTTATAGTCAACCATCTGAAGCCGGGATGGTGTGATGAGTGGTTTGACCTTCATGGCCTGGACTGCAGAGTAAGCAATCAGGTTGGCGGATGCGCCGGTGTCCAGACGGAAGGCGACGCGCGATCGGTTGACCGTCAGGGTGGCACACCACTCATCGTCTGGATTGATGGCATTGACCTTGTTGACATCAATGACGGCAACTCTGAAGTCATCCTGGTCATCTGCATCACTTAACTGGAAGTCTTGATGCGTGGGCTGGACGGTCCTGACTCGTGTGCGAGGTTGTCGAGGATGCGCCGGATCCATGGGTTGAGCCGCACGACAGCGGGCTGCGTAGTGGCCTATCATGGCACATCTGTTGCACTGTTGGTATTTTGCAGGACATTGCCCTTTTAAGTGTAGACCTCCACACTTGCTGCACGTCATGACGTCACGGCGTTCGTTGCGCCACTGCGCATGCGCAGTGCGATATTGCGGTGGGCGCGCCTGCGCAGTGCGTCCCTCGTTGTGGCCGTTATTCTTGGCGCGCACCTGCGCGGGAGACCGCGAAAAGCGCGGGAAGCGGCCGCTGTCGTCCGGGCCGTGGGGCGGGAAGAAATCGACGGCCTGGATGCGTTCAACGTCGTGGGCGGCCTGGCTTGCCGATTCGACGGCTGGGGACCCCCTCCGTGCCAACTCGGACGCCTGGAATCGGGCAAAACGGCAGGCAGCATTCTCATGGAGGACACAGGCTTCCACAGCAGACGCTAAGGTGAGGCTCTTTATTTTAAGAAGCTGCTGGCGTAGGCCACTGGAGGCAACGCCAAAAACAATCTGGTCCCTGATCATGGACTCTGTGGTGGTGCCGTAACCGCAGGACTGCGCTAGAATCCGGAGGTGCGTCAAAAAGGGTTGAAAAAGCTCCTCCTTACCTTGCAGGCGTTGCTGAAAGATGTATCTTTCGAAAGTTTCGTTTACTTCAGTTTGAAAGTGCTGGTCCATTTTGAGGATGACCGTGTCATATTTGGCCTGGTTTTCGCCTTCCTCGAACACCAGTGAATTAAAGACATCATTTGGGTGGGGGCCTGCGTAGAAGAGGAGCATTGCAATCTTCGAATCATCCGAGACATTCTGTTTTTCGGTGGCACGGATGTACAGGTCAAATCGCTGCCTGTAGAGCTTCCAGTTGGTGCCTAGGTTCCCCGTGACTTGCATCGGCTGCGGTTTGCCGGTGTGGTCCATGTCCAGAATGGCAGGTTGGTAGGCAGGTATCGATCCACTCCTGTACCATGTGGTGTTGGGTGTTCTAACACACAGAAGAGCCAACACAGTTGCATATGGTACAACACTTGTTTATTTAAACTCACTATTTACAACCTGGTCTTTGCACTCTGCACGTGGGGGGCTCCCTGCTTGTGGTGTTTCAACAGCTCTTTCATGCTTCCTTCTCCCCAGACCTACTGACCTCCAGGTGTCGTGCTCGTGCTTTTTATGTGGTTGGTGTTCTTGTCTGTGATTGGTTGTGGTGTTGTGTACTCTGATTTGCCTGTTAGTGTGTCCATCATGATGTGTGTGTTTGAATATCATGACAGTATTCTCTAATATTACCTCTTTCATCAGTCCATGTTCGTTATTTCATGACATTTCTGTTATCTCTCCCCTTCTCTTTGATCCCTTACTAAATCTCCTTGCCTACAATTTTCTTGGCCATTAAAAACCTCCTCAAATTTATCCCACAATTGTTATGGTGCAGAAGGAAACCATTTGACCCTTGTGTCTGCACAGTTCTCTGAATTAGCATTATGCTGTGGTGTCAATCCCTCTGCATTTTCCCTGTATCCCTGCACATTGTTTCTGTTCAAATATTCATCTAAAGCCCTCTCGAATGCCTCAATAGAACCTGCCTCCTCCACACTTCCAGGCATTGTGTTCCAGACCCGAACCACTCGCTGTGTGATAGTGCTTTTTTGCACATCAAATTTGCTTCTTCTGCAAATCACTTTACATCTGATCCCACTCATTCATGATCCTTTTATAAGTGGGAAGCTTCTCCCGATCTACTCTGTCCAGCCCCTTCATGATTTTAGAACAACTCTTATCAAATCTCCACTTTGCTGCCTTCTCTCCAAGGAGAACAGTACCAACCTGTCCAATTTATCCTCATAACTGAAGTTTCTCATCCCTGGAGCCATTTTTCTAATTCTCTTCTGCACTCTCTCCAATGCGTTCACGTCCTTCCAAAAGTATGGCACCCAGAACTATGCACAATACTCCAGCTGAGGTCTAACTAGTATCCTATACAAATTCAGCATAACTTCCATGTTCTTGTACTCTATGCCCCTATTAATACAGCCTAAGATACTATATACTTTATTAACTACTCTTTAAACCTGCCCTGCTGCCTTTAATGACTTCTGCACACCCAATAAGAGTTGTACCCATTTTATTTTGTCCTGCAATGTTCTTCGTACCAAAATGAATTACCTCTTGCCTCTCTGCATTGAATTTCATCTGCCACTTATCGGCCAACTCCACCAAAATATCCATTAATCATTACTCGCTGTTCCCTATTACTCAGCAGTTGTGTACCCATGTTGCTACTGTCTATTTTATTCAATGAGCTATTCTTACAAATCTTTGTGCTGTTAGTCAAATTTCCTAAATTTTCTACTACTCCTGTCATGTTTTGTTGAACATGCTACATCATAAATACAGGTTATTGTAAGGGACGTTCAAAAACCTGACTCTCATGATATTCAGATAAACATCATGGTGCAAACACACACACACACTGATGGACAGATCAACGGACCAATCAACACACACGCAACATCACAGCCAATCACAAGCAAGGGCACACGCACTATAAAACGGGGAACACCACAGTTCCCGCTCGTTCCAGCAGGAGACAGCTCAGGGCACAGAGCTCACAGCGTGCCACTCAGACATTCACCATGTGCTGAGTGCCTCTCCAAGATAGTGTTAGGGCTGGGTCCACAGGTTAAAGGGTAATGAACGAACCACAGTAACCAGTTTACAGATGTTGTTATTGATAGTAATAAAACAGAGTTGTACCATCTGCAACCGTGTTGGTTCGTCAGTGTAGCAGAGCACCCAACACGACACTGACCACATTTTCTGACAAACTTCTCCCTCACAGGAAACGATAGATATTGGAGGAAGAAGGCAATTCAGCTGGTTACAAAATGTTTAGATGGAAAGACCGCCAACTTGATTTATTTTGGGTGGTGAGGGTGTAGAAAGGGGGCATGGAGAGGAGGAATGAAGCCCTGGTATGGGAAGGGGAAGAGAAATTTCTTAAAGTTATGCTGTGAGCAAAGAAGATCAATTAAAGGTTCACACAAAATAATGTCTGACATTTCAATGATTAAAATATTAAGCAAGGTTCCTGTTTTTTTAAAAAAAAAAATAAAAAAATCAGAATGTCCCAGATTTCTGTTGACTTTGCTACAAGTGAACTTTGAGCTTGTGGAGCAAGAAGTGGGTTCTGAAAAGCCAGGAATCTAGTTTCTGATTACTGTTTAGTAACTTTTGCTTGAAAATGGGGAGATGAAATTTGGTAATGAGGTCAGCTGTCATCACTCCCTGTTTGTATAACCCACGGGGCTCACACATAAAGAATTAGTGCTTGGGCAACATGCTGAATGATTGTTGGTGGCGATAGAACCAGATTCAGATCCTAACAAGAGGCTGCACTGAGGAGAAGCGGGGAGAAAATTCCCACATCTGTCTATCTACATCTCCCTCTGCCCCCCTGTATGGTCCATATGCTTATTGTTTCTTATTGGTCACATTTTGTGATCATGCTTCCGATCCTTTTCCAGAAAATAGATTTATCTGTGGCAGCCATATAGCATGTTATGAAGGCTCTGGATTTAGTTTTATTCTACTAATTCGGTTTTACATCGCGCTGCAAGTTCACCATCCTGGGGCTGCTAATGCTAACATTAGACTGTTGCTCTCGCTTTCTGTGGTGTCTTTGTAGTTCTTGGCTCCAGGGATTCAATATAAATTTACACAAAGGCTGAGAAACCTGTCCTGCTTCTCTCCTGCTAGTCTGTTAGCCCAGCTAAGTTAATATCTCCCTCCCTCCCAGGACAGATTCTTGGCCTCTGCCTTCTGTTCCTACCCAGAGTGCTTTGCTTTGGCTTTCAAACCAGTTTTGTACTCAAACAAAATGCTCTGGCTCCACTTCTTGGTCATGTGGGCATTCTGTCCATGCCAGACCTGAGAATGGAGCACAAGTGAAGAGGCTTGAGGCGCTAAAGGCAACACCAGTTAAATAAATAAAAAAGATTATATCTAAATCTGTCTCTGCTATCTTTTTATTTCACAACAGCTGCCCATGTCTGCTGCTTTTAACCATCAGGCATTGCCTATGATCTGATTTAATGAGGGCCAACACTCTATCTTTCGTGTTGACTGCAGATTTTATCATGAGATTCCTGCCCACTCACATTTATGTCTCTTTTTTTTTAATAAATAGCTGGATGTGGGAATCCCTTCTATGACAAAATGCTGCAATCAGCATGATCGTTGTTATGATACTTGTGGTAATGCTAAACAGGACTGTGATGGAGTGTTTCAGTACTGCCTGTCCACAATCTGCAGAAATGTACAGAGAACATTAGGAATGGATTCAACTGTGCAAGGTAAGTGCAGTTAAATAGTTTGATGTCTACTGCTCCCAGGTTGAATGTGGTTACTGCTTATGTTGTGTTTGCACCATTCATGAGATATAGCTACAAAGGGATGCAAATACTTTGGTGCTGTACATTGAAGCATCAACTGCATTTTCTGTTAAACTTCAGCAGACAGAAACCTAGTCTTCTCTACAGAGCTTTATTCACATTGACATAGAACTCCTGTATTCTCACCTGTTTCCCCTTTTATATACACCCAGTGAAGTGCTTACCAATTGAACTGACTGATTTAAACACTTCTTGACAGTTTCCTATCCTGTTATCTGACATTCCCCTCTTTCCATCATTGGTAATTTCCTGGCTTGAGCTGGGACTCGTACTGCACTTTATATTTATATATCAGCCCATGAGGATTGATGTCCAACGTGATTTCAGGTTTTCTGCTACTTTATCTGGCAATCCTATACACACTGTTCAATTTATAATGGGAAGAATTTCCTGTTGGCCCCAAATATACCCTTTTAGCCTTGAGCATGTTTCCTCCAGCTGCCTTCTAATCAGCCTGTGACGTTTCTCTGCATTGATTGGAACAATTTGCTTATTTCTTGCAAAATAGAACTGAAAAGGGTGGCCTAACCAGCCACTTAGTCTTTCCCAACCAAGACACCCAACATGACAGTTTTGTGTTGTAACACAAAATTGAAAATACATTATTGGGTAGGCAATCCTTCTGTCAAATCTTTACATCTGAGGAGGGTTTTCCAGCCACCCGGGCTGTTTTGCTTTTTAAACAAATGAAAAGATCACCAGCCAGATTCTTCGGAATCTGTTGGGATTCTATTTTCCTGCTGGCAGCGCACCCCGTCTGCAGGTTTCTCAGCGGTTTGGGTTGGCTTCAATGGGAAATTCCATTGACCAGCAACAGGAAGAGAGAATGCCGCCACCACCAAATGGCACGCTATCGAGAAACACGTGGCTGGGGGACCGGAGAATCCAGCCCCATGTTACTAATTTCTTGGGCTCAATGGTATCTAACATTCTCCTCTTAAGTCATAAAAATAAATTTGGATTTATATGGACCATTTCATATCCTCAAGCCAATATAGTCAAAATTGGCAGCCAATTTGTACAAAGCAAGGTCCCATAAGCAGCAATGAGATTTTATGTTGTAAACATAAATTACCAGATAACCTGTTTGTGATGTTGTTTGATGAATAAATGTTGCCTGGGACACCAGGAAACCTTCTTTGCTCTTCAAATAGTGATCTTGTAAATCTATCTTTTTTTGTTTTTTTAAATATAAATTTAGAGTACCCAGTTTTTTTTTCCAATTAAGGGACAATTTAGCGTGACCAATCCACCTACCCTGCACATCTTTTTGGGTTGTGGGAGTGAGACCCATGCAGACATGAGAAGAATGTTCAAACTCCATACGAACAGTGAGGCAGCAATGCTAACCACTGTGACACCATGCCGCCGTTCTGTAAATCTGTCGGCAAGAGCAAACAGGGTTTTGTTTTGAGAAATAACAACTTTGCACCCCATTTAAGTGTCGTACTGAAATGTCAACCTAGGTCAGATGCCTCATGTGGGACTTGAACCCACAACCTCTGACTCTGAGGCAAGAGAACTACTACCAAGTCAGGGCTGATACTATTGCTGACTTTCACTTGAACTTTTATCTTGTACACTTACACCTCCATCTATGTATGTTTCAGTATGAAGTAAGGAATTTGGCTTGAGAACTTACTACAACATACAATTAATGTGTGATACAATTGTGTCTAACAGTTTTAAAGTAATGTAACTCAAAGTAAAAATGTATTCAACAAGTGAGAATGGTGTTGCTGTCGATCAGTTTATAAAAAAAAAAAAAAAAAAAACAACCCGGAATAAATAGAGGGCGGCACAGTGGTTAGAACTGCTGCATCACAGTGCCATGGACCCCTTCGATTCCGACCTTGGCCGACTGTGTGGAGTTGCACATTCTGCCTTTGTCTACATGGGTTTCCTCCAGTTCCCTCCCACAGTCCAAAAATGTGTAGGTTAGGTGGATGACCATGTTAAATTGCCCCTTGGTGTCCAAAGACGAGGTGGGGTTATGGAGATGGGGCGGGGCAGTGAGCCTAGGTGGGTTGCTTTTTTTTAAAAAGAGTGTCTGCGCAGACTCGATGGGCTAAATGGCCACCTTCTGCATTGTAGGGATTCTATGAAGAATTCTGACACAAGGTTTACTCTTTAATTTTTCCAGTTAAGGGGCAATTTAGCGTGGGCAATCCACATACCCTGAACATCTTTGGGTGTGGGGGTGAGACCTACGCAGATACGGGGAGAATGTGTGAATCCATGTGGAGTTCGCACAGTGACACGGGGCCGATATCGAACCCGGCTCCTTGGCGCATGAGGCAGCAGTACTAGCAACTGCACCACCATGCTGCGCCAAGATTTTCTTGCAATGGAATTAACTGGTTTCCTTTTTTTGATTTCCTCTCTTTCCCCCTCCACCCCCGCCAGCGGTGAGGATAGATTAAGCTATTTAAAATCCAGTAAAATTAAAGCGGTATAGGATCTGTGAAATTTGGTGATTTGGCTGGCTTCAGGCTGAACATGGTCCTGCAGCTGTCACTCAGCCCTGCTGGCTTTGGCATCGCCCAGTTTAGAGCTGTAGCTGAACCATTTACCTGGTTTTCTGAAGGTAGCTGCATGGAGAATTTGTTTTTCTGTCTGTAGTCCAAAAGCAGCAAACAGGTTCAGAGTTTGTGAGTTGTATGGAATAAATGAGTGAGACACCCATTCAAGGTCTTGCTCCATCAGCATCTCAGTTGCTTGTCTTATTTTGTAGAGAAAAATGTTTAAATGCATAGGCGGTTGTCACATGATTCCCTCTCCTCGTCTGCCCAGTGGCCCAAATATGGCCATGGCTCGTGTATTTTAGCTGTAACTTGATTAAGTCATGGCTTGGAATCCTCTCTCAGCCAAGGTCACTTTGTTGAAGTGATTATGTCTAATGGTTTGTGCCCAGGTGAACATCTGGATCCTTTACTAATATGACCGGTAATGGCCTTCATTCATGCACTTCAACGCGATTATTCCTGATGCAACTTTGCAGACAGATTGTCTCATTTTAGTGGTTTTGGAATGCAGAAGGTACAGTGATGCAAATGTGAAGCCATCTTGGACTGTGATCCCAAGTCACTGGAATGTGGCTTTAGTCTGTATTATTCAATTGGTGGTTTCCAGTCAGTAAATTTAAAAAGTAGTTTTTTGAAGATCTCCTGCAACATGTGAGAGTAAGGTTTAGTCAAGTGCACCAAAGTCGAATATGCATGCTCAATTTTACAATTTCATCGGGCAATTGAATTTAAATTTACAGGGACACGCAACACCTCTCCTTGCAATCGCTGAAGGTGCAACACCTGCCCCTTTACCTCATTCCTTCTCACTGTTCAAGGCCCCAAAAATTCCTTTCAAGTTAAGCAGCGTCTCACTTGCACTTCCTTCAATTTGGTCTATTGTAATCCTTGCTCCCAATGGCGTCTCCTGTACATAGGAGGGACTAAACACCGACTGGGTGACCGTTTCATGGAACACTTTGCTCAGTCCACAAGCATGACCCCAACCTTCCTGTTGCTTCCCATTTTAACTCAGCACTTTGCTCTCGTGCCCACAGGTTCATCTATGGCCTGCTGCAATATTCCGGTGAAGCCCGTCTCCAGCAGGAGGAGCAGCATCGCATCTTCCAGTTGGGCACTTTGCAGCCCTCGGGACTTGATGTTGAGTTTGCAGCTTTAGAATTTGACCTTTCTCCTCAATCTTAGAACCCCCTCCCTTTCTCTTTTTAAAAATATTCCATTAATGTATTGCCTCAATACAAATCGCCCCCCTCACACCAGGCCGTCTGTCATTTGTTCTTAGAAACTGCAACAAAATGTAGGAATTTTATGTTCTCCCTCCTTTCAGTATGAATGAAGGCCATTACCTATCACATTAGTAAAGCATCCAGATATTCACCTGGGCACAAGCCATTCGGCATAATCACTTGGACAGTGGGTCTATGATTTGAAACATTATCTCTGTTTCTCTGGGCAGCACGGTGGCGCAGTGGTTAGCATTGCTGCCTCATGCGCCGAGGTCCCAGGTTTGATCCCGGCCCTGGATCACTGGCTGTGTGGAGTTTGCACATTCTCCCCATGTTTGCGTGGATTTCATTCCCACAACCCAAAGATGTGCAGGCTAGGTGGATTGGCCACGCTAAATTGCCCCTTAATTGGAAAAAAATAATTGGGTACTCCTAAATTTACTCTTGTTTCTCTCCTGATAGATGCTGGCAGATCTGCTAGGGTTTTCCAGGGTCCTCTGTTGTTTTTATTTAATGTTAGTTGCTTCTAAGGAATAAACGTAACTTTATTTTTCTATGTTTTGTAGCTTGTGATCATGCTGTAGAATTGCTTTTCAATGCTGTTATGCATTTGGGCTGCAAACCCTATTTGGACAGTCAGGGGGCCTCCTGCAGGTGTGCCTATGAGGAAAAAATTGACCTCTGATGTGAAGATTGAGGAAAACATATCTTTTGTATGTGGAGCTGAAGATTTCCAGTTTTCTTGGGGACTTTTAATTATGGCGTAGCGAATCGAATCCTCTAACATTCTGTTGTGTTGAAGATTTTCTACAATGTTCTATGTTCTTTCTGTTAGCTGTTTACATAAATTAAGATGTGAATTATTGTACATTATCTGACATGTTGTTATAAGCCCCAGTGCACTATGGTATGTTTTTAATGGAGGTTATAGACTCATGCTCATACACTGAATTCCACCTTCCCTTTAGGTATGGAGCTCAACAAAGGTAGTAAAGGTTTTCTTGTGCCAAACCATTGGAAGAAAAATCAATAGTGAGTTAACCGACCATGCTTATGCACCACCTAGTGGCAGGTTACTGAGTGACACTGTCACAAATCACTGTCAGAACTGCAAATAGATTGATTTAACTTATTTTAAATGGGAACTTAGTTCAGATCCAGTTAAGCTTGATTCAAACGTGCCTTATACCATACAAGTAGAGAGAGAAACAGGATTAACGATTCTTCGGCTCTGACGAAGAGCCATATTTACCTCAACGTTAACTCTATTTTCGTCCTGATAGATGCTGTCAGATCTGCTGAGCATTTCCAGCACTTTGTTTTCATTTCAGATTTACAGCATGGTAGTATTTTGTTTTTATTTTATTTTATCATCATCAGTCGAACTATGTTACCAGACTACCAAAAACAACATAGCTACTGGAAATCTAGAAGAGAACAGAAAATGGTGGAGATGCTCAGCAGGTCAGGCAGCAATTGTGGAGACGGGAGAAAAAATAGTGTAGGCCAATGGCCTGAAAAGTTAACTCAATTTTTGACTCTCCACATATGGTTGGTTACCTGACCTGGAAAATTTCAGCATTTTCTACATTGGCTTGGTATCCAAAGCAGTTCAAAGTTAGTATTCTAACTGACATGAATTGTGACAGTAGGGTGAATCGGCATTGGTGAGCAACCTCGAGCAAACATTATCTGAATTTAATATGTTTACAAATCGAGTGCAGGTATAGAATTATCTTGCTAGCATTACCCATGTTCCTTGCCCCTAGATAGTAATTGCAATTTTACATTTCCTTTTGATAGATTAAGAAAGTCTAAATTTCCATTTCTTTAATCGCTCCATTCGCATTCTTGCCATATCCCAAACTATTTCACAACCAAATAATTGTTTTGGAAGTGCGGTCGCTTTTTACATAGGCAAATATTGAAGCAACACAATTTGTCATGTACCAGAAACAGCAATAAGATAACTCCGCAGTTAATTTGTGTGTGTGGGATGAATTTTGACCAGTATACCAGGAAAATTCCTCTGCTGCTCAAGAGGAGCCATGTGATCTTTAGAACTTTGAAAAATTAAATCTAGGTTGATGCGCTATTGCTTTCAAATATTGAGCTCCCATGTGTGCTCTGCCCAAAGGTGGGTGCTTGGCTCATCCTGAGCTGGGGGGTTTTGCCAGTTTTTAAGAACATGACAAATAAGAGCAGGAGCTGATGTACTTATCCCTTGATGTTTTTAATATGTAGAAATCTATACTCTCCGTCTTGAACAGAGTCAATAACTGAGCCTCATGCACCCGTCTCGGGCAGAGAATTCCAAAGATTCAGCACCCTCTCACTGAAGAGGATCCTCCTCATTTTGGTCCTAAATGACCTGCCCATTATTCTGAGACTGTGGGCCCTGATTCTAGATACCCCAGCCAGGTGAAACCTGTTGCACCTGCCCTGTCAAGCCCTGTTAAGAATTTTTGTATGTTTGAATGAAACCACCTGATTCTTCCAAGCTCGCGAGACGTCGGACAATTTAATTTTGTCAGTGATGCTTTGCCATTTTCTTCCACTCTTGGGAAAGGAGGCAGGTCCCAAGTCGATCTGAGCTGGAATGGAATCGTACCCACAATGTTGGTGTTAATTCTGAACCACATAACAGCCAACTGAGCCAACCGGACCCATTGAACACTACAGCATTAAAAAAAATTACATCTCGCCTCTCCAATTTCTATTGCACAAACCAATGGCTTTCTATTTTACCAGAACTATGTTATCTCCCCATTGCTGCTTAAAATGAGCTGAGAGCTACAGTTGACATTATCCATAGAAAATTAACATGTCTTTAAAAAATGTCACGTTACTTTGATAGATATTTCAGCCTGTCATTTTCCAGTGTAGGTGAAATATTTCTTGAAGTCTGTCCTCCCACCAGGCCCAAGTCCTGTCTTTAGTGATATCTGTAGCAAGTAAAGTGAGGACCAGATATAGCTGGAAGGTTGTTGCAGGCACCTAAAATTTGGGGATTGGGTGTTGATATTAGTTTACTCCTCTTTTCCTTATGGCACTTGGGGAAACCCAAAAGTCAGCAAACTGTAAGTATCCTTTGCGAAAGAAACTGGGGCAGTCTCAACCCTGTTTCCAATGGCTATAGGTTTATAGCTCAAAACGACCCACAAGTGAACAAAAATTTATATTAAACTAGTGATTCCATTTGGGTAACAAAGATAGCTGGTGCGATGAATGGAAATGTTACACCAGTAGAGTAGAGAGAGTTTGTGGTTAAACCCCATCATTTGTTTCATGCAGAGGTAATTTTACCCACTGAAGGGGTTAAAAGAAATTTGAACAGCAAACAGGACAGAGGAGGAGTTACATTCTACAATGCCGATGTGCCTTCATAGTGATTGGGCAAAGTAGTATTAACAGTGATTGGATGATATAATCACATGTACTCACTTGGCATGTAATGAAGTAATCTTGTCTTGTAGACCTAATCAGAATCTGCATATCAGTATAAAACTAGTAGTTTTGTAATTTTTCAGAGAGCTCCTGCTCCACTTTGAATGGGTAAGAATTTTCTAGCATTTGCCAGTATAAATAAACCAATTTGAACAAAATACGTCTCATTTGGTCTTTGCGGTCTGATCTTTATCTCTCTACCAATTGGCGTAGTCTGCAGATCTGTAGACTGGCTCTGTGAAGATAGATCAATGATCTGGTGAGTACTTTTCATTTTAAAGAACACTTGCTAGCAGTTTGGAATGGTGGCCCAATAAAATGGATCTGAACACCGAACCCAAGACTTCAAGAGCTGGGTGTTTTCCATACATGAGGTGAAGGAGACTGTAGCCTCGAGGGCCAAATGGCATCTGGTAAGTGATCAGAGTATTCTTGATGGTGGCGGAACAGAAAAGGTAACTTGAATTTGTTGAGGACTGGAGAGGTATGGAGACAATGTTACTTTAACTCCTAACCCAAAAACCTAAGAAACTGATCAATTGAAAATTTTAAAATTAGGTTGGTCAAACTGTAAATGAAATACAGACTTGTGTCAAACCATTCTCTTTATGTGAAAAAGCATTTTGCAGACTTTGAATCAAGTTGAAGGCGAGTTGATAAGGAAAAGTACAGTTCCTTATGTGGTTCCGAGGGGAGAACCTGTACTCGTCTGCCCCCAAAACCAGAAATAGAATCCAGCTCGGAGTCCACTTGTAAAGTCGCTCTGGGTCTTGTATTCCCATCAGTCATAGGAACAGTTTAAGATGGGAAGTGATTGTTAAGTCAGTTAAGGTTAAAACGTCTGTTATGGGTGAGGCGTTTTCAGAACCCCAAAATGTATCATGGAGTTCAACCAACCTCTCCCTTTAATGTATTTGTTGCTTTTCCTAGCACATGGATTGTTCCCTAGGTGTGGGATTACAATTATGGACATGTGGGTTTTTAAACACAAAACACTGTTTATTCCATGAACTCAACTTAACATCTTAAATAAACATTGGCTCTCTTAACACTCCTTACTTCAAAGATAACTCAGAAAATATTGGAACAGTAAATCATTCCTAAAAATGTTCCTTCAAACTTCCAAGAGACTAACACCTTTAAACAGAATCACATCAGGTTAAAGGCTTTACTATTATGAGTTTAAATCACCCAAATGATCCAGAGATGGTCTTTCATGGCAGAGATCCAGCTCACTGCAAAACACAGACACCCCCAAGCTCTTTTCAAACTCCAAACTGCAGCTCTTTGGATACACACAGGCACACACAGCTGCTTTTTCAAACTGCAAAATGGCTGACCTGACCTCCGCTCCACCCACTCTCTGACATCACTGTTTTCTTAAAGTTACATTGCTTAAACATCCATGTCTTAAAGGTACTCTCACATGACACCTCCCCCCCCCCCCCCCCCCAAGAAAAAAAAACCCCCATCAATTTCAAGATGGTTTCATTTTACACTTTTGCACCATCTACTAAGAAATGTACACAGTAAATATACCTTTCCGTTTTAAAAAAAAAAAACAACAACATGCAAACAGGTATAATAACATAGTCCATTTTTCTTTGTTCTTCTTCCTCCAACCGAAAACCTTCTCGATTGATCACATTCGTGACAAAGCATCGGCTATCACATTTTCCCGACCGGCCACATGTACTATTTTTTAAATGAAATGGCTGTAACTATAAACTCCAGCGAAACAGCCTTGCATTGTTACTCCGGAATCGCTCCAAAAACGTCAAAGGATTATGATCAGTATATGTAATGGTATCAGATGGATTGCTGGTCACATAAATGTGAATGTTGCAAAGCCAGCACCAAACTCGAAGCCTCCTTCTCAATCGTCGAATACTTTTGCTGGTGAGAATTCAATTTCTTTGAAAAATAACCAACAGGCTGCTCTAGCCCTTCGTCGTCATCTTGTAGAAGCACCGCACCTACGCCCACATCGCTCACATCAACAGCCACTTTGAAGGGTTTGGTATAATTTGGGATGACTAACACAGGAGCAGTGGTTAACACAGCCTTCAGGCCGTCAAATGCCTGTTGACACTCCGCTGTCCACTGGAATTTGTTATGCTTCTTGAGCAAGTCTGTCAGTGGAGCGACCACATGGGGCAGCACGGTAGCCTTGTGGATAGCACAATTGCTTCACAGCTCCAGGGTCCCAGGTTCGATTCCGGCTTGGGTCACTGTCTGTGCGGAGTCTGCACATCTCCCCGTGTGTGCGTGGGTTTCCTCCGGGTGCTCCGGTTTCCTCCCACAGTCCAAAGATGTGCAGGTTAGGTGGATTGGCCATGATAAATTGCCCTTAGTGTCCAAAATTGCCCTTAGTGTTGGTTGGGGTTACTGGGTTATGGGGATAGGGTGGCGGTGTTGGCCTTGGGTAGGGTGCTCTTTCCAAGAGCCGGTGCAGACTCGATGGGCCGAATAGCCTCCTTCTGCACTGTAAATTCTATGATTCACACTGCTTAAAATTTGGTACGAATTTCCGGTAAAATCCACTCATACCAAAAAAACGCATTTATGTCCCGTCGTGTCAAGGGTATCGGAAACTCTCCAATAACTTTCGTTTTCACATCCCGTGGGACCAGTCGACCCTGTCCGATTGTCTGGCCAAGGAAAGTGACTTGGGCTTTTCCAAATTCACTTTTGGCTAGATTCATCACCAAACCCGCCTCCTGAAGTCGATTGAATAACTCCCTCAGATGTTTTAAATGTTCTTTCCATGTCTGGCTGAAAACTACCAGATCGTCTATGTATACCGCACAATTGGGTAATCCTGAAACGACTGTATTAGTTAACTGTTGAAATGTTGCTGGGGCCTTTTTCATGCCAAATGGCATAACTTTGAACTGGTATATACCATCTGGAGTCACAAAAGCTGAAATCTCCTTCGCTCTTTCAGATAAAGGTACTTGCCAGTAACCTTTCAGTAAATCCAATTTGGAAATAAAAACGGATTGTCCCACTTTGTCAATGCAATCCTCCAAACGTGGGATAGGATAAGAGTCCGTTCTTGTAACTGCATTCACCTTTCGATAGTCCACACACAACCGTTGGGTGCCATCTGGTTTAGGTACCATCACTATGGGTGAGCTCCATTGGCTGCAACCCACTTCAATTATGCCCTTCAGCATACTCTCAATCTCTTTGTTAACCTGTGCCAATTTTAAAGGGTTAAGCCTATATGGATGTTGTTTGATAGGAACCGCATTTCCCACATCTACATCATGTATAGCCATTTTAGTAGTTCCCAATTTACCTCTACAAACTTGCCCATGTGATATCAATAGCTCTTTCAGGTCAGTTCGTTTTTCCTCTGGAAGGTAACTTAACAATTCATTCCAATTTTTAAGAACATCCTCATTTTCCAATTTAATTTGAGGTATGTCAAATTCACAGTCATCTGGATTTGGTTCATCACTTTGAGTTAGAATCATTAAAACCTCCTTTTTCTCTCCTTCCCTTTCAAAGTACCTTTTAAGCATATTCACATGACACACTCGGTGAGTCTTCCTTCTATCTGGTGTTTTTACCACATAATTCACCTCACTTAATTTCCTTTCAATCTGATACGGTCCACAAACCCTAGCTTTTAAAGGCTCACTTACCACCGGTAACAACACTAAAACTTTATCCCCACTGGCAAAATTACGAACTTTGGATTTCTTGTCCGCTACCCGTTTCATCACATTTTATGCAACTTTCAAATGTTGTCTCGCCAATTCACCTGCTCTATTTAATCATTCCTTAAAATTTGACACGTAATCCAATAGTGTAATTTCTGATTTCTCACCCACCAATTTTTCCTGAATCAATTTAAGTGGTCCTCTTACCTCATGACCAAAAATTAGTTCAAAAGGACTAAATTTGGTAGACTCATTCGGTGCATCCCTAATTGCAAACAATACGAATGGAATTCCTTTATCCCAATCCTCTGGATAATCTTGACAATACGCCCTCAACATTGTCTTTAATGTCTGATGCCACCTTTCTAACTCTCCCTGCGATTCTGGATGGTACGCAGTTGATTTAAATTGTTTTATTCCTAAGCTATCCATAACTTCTTTGAATAACTTTGAAGTAAAATTTGTTCCTTGATCCGATTGAATTTCTGTGGGTAGTCCATATCTAGTAAAGAATTTAAGTAACTCCTCCACAATCCTTTTAGCTGTAATATTACGTACTGGAATGGCCTCTGGAAACCTAGTGGACACATCCATTACAGTCAAAAGATATCGATTCCCACTTTTTGTTTTAGGAAGCGGTCCTACACAATCGATTATGACCCTCGTAAAAGGTTCCTCAAATGCTGGAATGGGTATTAAGGGTGCTGGTTTTATCACTGCTTGAGGTTTCCCTATCACTTGACATGTGTGACATGATTGACAAAATTTAACTACATCTTTATGTAGTACAGGCCAATAAAATGTTGGATTTTAGCTTGAGTTTTCCTTATTCCCAAATGACCTCCCACTGGTACCTCATGTGTAACTCGCAATACCTCCTTTCTATACCCTACCAGCAATACTACTTGATGAACTTCTGCCCACTTTTCATCCGCCTGCATATGTACAGGTCTCCATTTTCTCATCAAGACATCACTTTTATGGTAATAACACTCTGGTATACTCGGATTCCTCTTCCGTATATGCTTTCTGATATATCCATTTTATTTCTACATCTTTCTGTTGTAACTCCGCCAATTTTCCTGAACTAAAAATATCCGCCTCATCCTCCACCTGTTCTTTTTCAACCATCTGATCAAAAATCGTTTCTGATAATTGCACTTCACCTTTATCTTCACTCTTTGATTTCTCCTCTTGTCTTAATCTGTAACTTTACGAGCTTGTTACTACACAATCCGGAAAAATCCCAGGATATTCGTCCTTCAACACTTCAGTTGTCTGATTTTCCACTGGCTTATCAACCACAGTAGGCATCACTCCCACCTGCGATCCAGCTACATCATTACCCAAGATAAACTGTATTCCTGGACAAGGTAGTTTATCTATTACTACTACCACTTCACCACTCTTCACTGGACTTTCCAACCTTACCTTATACAATGGAACGCTACTCCTCTCACCCTGAATTCCACATATCACCACCTTTTCTGGCAACATTCTTCCCAAACGACATAATTCCTCATCTCTTACCATTAAAGATTGGCTAGCCCCTGTATCTCTTAAATAGTGACTTCTTTACCTGCTCCTCCTTATACACCATGAGTAAGCTTTACCCACACAAGTAAATTCTTCAAATACATCTGGCACCTTCTTATCAATTACTTCTTGAAAAGGCTATACAATCGTTTGCACCTCCTTTGCTTCCCTTTTATAAAAAAAAAAACCCACTGTCTTATCCTGTTTTACCACATCAGCCTTCCCAGTGCTTTTCTTCAACCACCAACACCGTGACTTTACATGACCTAGTTTATTACAGTGAAAACATCTGAACCTTTTCATTTCTTTTCCACCCTCCTGGATTTCTTTTTTAATCTGAGGTACACTCTCTTTATTGTCTCCATCAGATCACCTTTACCTTTACCACTTGAGTATTTCTCATGTCCCCAGTTTCTATCCCTCACCGGCTGAAACTGATGTCGGAAACCAGTCTTTGATTTATGAACTAATTCATAATCATCTGCCATTTCCACTGCGAATCTCACAGTTTTAACCCTCTGTTCTTCCACGTGAGTTCTCACTACATCAGGAATTGAATTTTTAAACTCCTCCAAAAGTATAATTTCTTTGAGAGCTTCATACATTTGGTCTATTTTCAAAGCCCTTATCCACCTATCAAAATTACTCTGTTTGAGCCTTTCAAACTCCATGTATGTTTGACCAAATTCTTTCCTTAAATTTCTAAACCTTTGTCTGTAAGCTTCAGGCACTAGCTCATATAAACTTAAGATGGATTTCTTCATCTCCTCATACGTTCCAGATACCTTCTCCGGTAGTGATGCAAACACTTCACTAGCTCTACCTACCAGCTTTGTTTGAATCAGTAACACCCACATGTCCTGTGGCCATTTCATTTGTTTAGCTACCTTCTCAAATGAAATGAAAAAGGCTTCCACTTCCTTGGCAATGCTTGGACATATTTAAATAGATTCCCAAGCCTTCGACTATGACGCTCTTTCTCACTATCCTCATCACTATCATCCAACTGTACGTTTCCCTTTTATGTCTGCCAATTTTAATTGATTGTCATGTTTCATGGTCATTTTCTGAAGTTCATACTCCCTCTCTTTATCTTTTTCCCTGATCTGTATCTCCCTTTCTTTTTCTTTTTGTTCTGCTAGGGCTATTCTTTCTTTTCCCCTTTCTTCTCTCTCCTTTTCTTTTTCCATTCTCTTTTACCTCTCTCTCTCGTATTCAAGCCGCTTTAATTCTTTCTTATGTTCCATTTGTTTAATTTGCAACTGAATTTTTGCCATTTTCGATGAGTCAAAGGGTATCTCAGGCAACTTTAAATGCTTAACCACCGCCATAATTAACTAATCTTTTCGCATTTTGTCAGGTAATGTTAACTGCAATGTTCTTGCCAAATCTAACAGTCTGCTTTTTGTTTCTGTCCGTAAGGTACTACGTGTGACATTCTCCACCCCCAAAAACCTCTGAGCCTCTGAAAGAGCCATTGTTCACAACACTCTCCCCACTTAAACTAAAATACCACACCGGAAAAGCAACAATCCTTCACTGTTTTTAAGTTCACAAAGGCCAATCCAATAGATAGACTTTTATCCTCCTCAAGCCCCCAATTGTTATGGGTGGGGTGTTTTCAGAACCCCAAAATGTATCATGGAGTTCAACCAATCTCTCCCTTTAATGTATTTGTTGCTTTTTCTAGCATACGGCTTTTTTCCTAGGTGTGGGATTACAATTATGGACACGTGGGTTGTTAAACACAAAACACTGTTTATTCTATGAACTCAACTTAACATCTTAAATAAACATTGGATCTCTTAACACCCCTTACTTCAAAGATAACTCAGAAAATATTGGAACAGTAAATTATTCCTAAAAATGTTCCTTCAAACTTCCAAGAGACTAACACCTTTAAACAGAATCACATCAGGTTAAAGGCTTTACTATTATGAGTTTAAATCACCCAAATGATCCAGAGATGGTCTTTCATGGCAGAGATCCAGCTCCCTGCAAACACAGACACCCCCAAGCTCTTTTCAAACTCCAAACTGCAGCTCTCTGCTTTTTCAAACTGCAAAATGGCTGACCTGACCTCCGCTCCACCCACTCTCTGACTTCACTGTTTTCTTAAAGGTGCATTGCTTAAACTTCCATGTCTTAAAGGTACTCTCACATGACACGTCAAGAATTTACTGTTTTCATTTTGAGATGCGCAAGAGTTTTTGTTTATTGTGTTTAGTTCCCTGGGAAAATACGTAAAATTAGTTAGAATTTAATTTGAATTGCTGTCACTTTCTGTTTAAAATAAATTTGAACTGCTCTAGAATTCAAAACATTGGGTTTGAGTTTGAAATTAAACTGTACACGTAAAATTGTCAAGGCCAGTCTGTTCCTGATACAAAGATACACCTGTAGTTTGGCAGTGATCCAATTTCAACTTTTCAAAACTTTGAGTTTTTAAAAAAACAACGTAATATTTCTTTCAAACTTGTTTTTTCCAATTAAGGGACAATTTAGCATAGCCAATCCACCTACCCTGCTCATCTTTTGGGTTGTGGAGGAGAAAACCAAGCAAACACGGGGAGAATAAAATTGAGAGTTTTTTTGTGGTTCGAGAATTTTTAAATTACGTCAAGTGATACAATTGCGTGCCAAGTTTCTCCGCACACCCCTCGCCCCTTTGGGTTCTGTAGAAAAGTTAACCCTTTCAGCAGACAGTTAATTTGTTTTTAAGTCTTCTCCAGCTTGTTTTTATATAAAGGTCACCTCTTACAAAATTAAGTTGCAGGAAAGGCTGTAGTGACCCAACAACATGGGGACCGCAATCTACCCATAGCCTACTATTCAAATAAACAATCCTCTGGCTGCTGGCTTAGCCAAATGCATTCAAGCTGCTTGGGTGATCATAGTCAGCAAGCCGATTACCATGTTGGGGGAAGTAATTCTGCACACTGCACATCCTTGTGCAGATTCTGAATACTGGGAAGCTAAAATCTGTATCAAATGCTAGAAGAACAGTGGGAAAGCCTGCTGCTCCCTACAGATGGACTGATCTCTATAGTAAGATGATAACATGGATTCATGAATATGGAGGGAAAAAGCCATAAATGTGATGTAGCGGATGGTGACGAGAAAGTGGATAGAGGGAGAGCAGAGCTATTGGAGGGAGTTGATATGACCTATTTGGATGGACCTCGTAGAATATCTGGAGGGATACCCCAAACAGGATAGTCTGCAGTGGAGGAAGGGGGAATGATAAAGACAAGAGAAAGGTTGGCAGATGATCATTCGACCCAAGTGGCAGAGGTGAAGGCCTGAATAGAAGCCCTAAGATTGGCAGAAGGCAAAAGACTGAATAGTCAGTATGCATTTGGAACGGTGCATGATTATTTAGGACCTTTGGATAGAAGGGGAAAGGTCACTTTTAGTGGACAGGCAATTCAAAATGAGGAATTAATTAGGAAGTTAATAGAGGCTGCGCAGTGTCCAGAGAAAGTCGTGGTGATTAAAGTTAAAGTACATTGGAAAATTGATATACCAGACAGAGCAGTTGGGAACAAATCAGGTTAACCAGGTAGCCAAGGAGGCCGCAATGATAGAAGAGGAGGTGGAATTGATAAGTGTGATAACCAAGCAGCTAGAAGACGTTACAGACCTAAATGTTGTGAGTCTACAAACACAAGCAAAGGGACAATGGGAAGAGAGTGAAGCATCAGAACATGCAGATGGAGTATGGAAAAAGAAAGGGCGTGTGATAGGCCCACAGGGAGTCAGATGAACTCTATTGGGAATATATCATGGTAATCAGCAAAGTGGATGGAACAATGTATTGGAGGAAATGAACCGTTGCTGGTGGTGGAAGGGTATGGGTCAGGAAGTTGTTAAGAATTGCCAACAATTCATTAATTACCTGCACCCGGCATAACCAGTAATGATACCACTAGCCATGGCACGGGACCATGGGAATAAATGCAGATTGATTTTACAGGACCATTCTCTCCAAGAAAGGGGAAGAAATACTGTCTTGTGATTGATCAATTTATTAAATGGGGAAAAAGCATTCCCAACAAGGGACTGCTCTGCTTTGATCCTAGCCAAGATCTTAACAGAGGTTGTACCACGATTTTGTGGGAGGGGGAGTTGCCAATATAAATTGATACAGACCAGGGTACACATTTGGATTTGTTTTATTGTCACTTGTACTGAGGCCAAGGTACAGTGAAAATGAAAGCATTGTTCTGCATACAGTCCAGACATCATTCCATACATGAAGAAAAACATAGGACACATATAAATACGCTAATGTAAATACGTAGGCACAGGCAACGGGTGAGCATACGGAGTGCAGTACTACTCAGTAGAGGTGTCTGAAAAGATCAGTTTAGACTTAGAATTCTGGTAACAGCAGAGAAAAAGCTGTTTTTGAACCTGTTGGTGTGTGTTCTCAGACTTTTGTATCTCCTGCCCGATGGAAGAAGTTGGAAGAGTGAATAACACCTTTTTAGCAGGAACATTGTTATGGAAGGATGTAAACAGATGGGAATAAACCAAAAATGTCATATCCCCCAATATAAAACCCTGGCTACACCCCACTTCGGGTACTGGGAGCAATTCTGGGCACCACACCTTCGGAAGGATATTTTGGCCTTGGAGGGAGTGTAACATAAGTTTACTAAAATGATACCTGGACTACAGGGGTTAAGTTACGAGGAGAAATTACACAAATTAAACTATTTTTTGGTGAAATTTAGAAGGTTACGGGGTGATTGAAAAAATAAGATGTTAAACAGGGAAAGACAGGGTGGATAAAGATAAACTATTTACACTGGTTGGAGATTCTAAAACTAGGATTACACCGTTCAGGAGAGAAGCACTTCTCCACTCCCAAGAGTGGTGGAGGTTTGGAACTCTCTCCCACAAACAGCAGTTGAAGCTAGAACAGGTGTTAATTTTAAATCTGAGATAGGTTTTTGTGAAGCAAAGATCTTAAGGGACGACTTCCGGAGGCGACATGGAGTGAGTGGTCGCACATTTGGTGGCTCCCGCTCGTGGTGGATTTTTTGGACCTTTTCCTCGGCTAACATCGGAGTTGAGTGGTGGTATAAGGTGCAGGAGAGGTGGGAGAAGAGATTATCCCACCGGTTTATGGATTTGTGAACCAGAAGTGGGCAAGAAAGGAGGGAACGACTGTTGAAAGCTGGTGTGGAGCCTGCGACACAGGGGAAGATGGCGGAGGGTCAGGGTCCGAGCCTGCCGGCCCAATGGTCGACTGAGCAGTTAGTGACCTTTCTCCTCGAGACGTTTGCCCAGCAGAGGAAGGAGAACTTGGAGGACCTGGCCAGAGGTTCTGAGGTGGGCCAGGCAGACGAGACGCTGTACATGGGAAGGCAGCGAGCTGCGTGTCTACCAAACCTGGGTGTGGAGTTGGCCAAAAGGAGAGCAAGCTTCAACAAGGTTAAGTCAGCCCTCTTTAAGCAGGGGGTGAAGTTCGGCATGATGTACCCAGCGCGACTGTGGGTAACGTACGAAGGCCAGGAGCTCTACTTTGGATCGCCAGAGGAGGCGATGGAATTTATTAGAGACAATAGACTGGCAGGAGAATGAGGACATTGGACTCTGGAGGGAGTGTTTATATTTTGTATTTTGGTTTTCTTCTGGTTTGTATGAATCACGTTTGTATGAATCACTTTTGCACTATGTTTAGGACCGTTGCTCTGTTCTGTTTCGGGTTTGATTCACACTTGATGGGGGATGGTGGGTTGCTTTTTCTTCTTTGTGTTTATTGGGGATTGTAAAGTGCCTCCCGACCAGGCTGATCACTTGGAATGTGAGAGGGTTGAATGGGCCAGTCAAGTGGGCCTGTGTGTTTGCGCATCTGAAAAGCTTAAAGGCGGACGTGGCAATGATACAGGAGACACACCTGAGGCTGGTGGATCAGACTAGGCTGAGGAAGGGATGGGTAGGGCAGGTATTCCATTCGGGGCTGGATTCTAAAACTAGGGGAGTGGCGATTCTGATTAATAAGCGGGTGGCGTTTGAAGTATAGTGGCGGACTTAGGGGGAGGGGGGGGGGTGCGGGTGCAGATACATTGATACTTTATGGTGAGCGGGAAGCTGGAGGGGATGCCGATAGTGCTGGTGAATATTTATGCACTGACCTGGGACGATGTAGAGTTTGAGGTGGGTATTGGGGAAGATCCCTGATCTGGACTTGCATTGGCTGATTATGGGGGGACTTTAATACTGTTATAGATCCAAGGCTGGATCGGTCAAGTTCGAGGACAGGGAGGGTGTCAGCGCTGCGAAGGAACTGAAGGAGTTTATGGAACAAATGGGAGGGGTGGATCCGTGGAGGTTTGGGCCTCAGAGAACGAAGGAGTTTACTTTCTTTTTTTCCCCCTCATGTACACAAAGTACACTTCCGGAGTGGTGGAGGGGCTGGAGGCTATGCAGTCGGGCAAGGCTCCGGGACCGGACAGGTACCTGGTGGAATTTTATAAAAGGTTTTAGGAGTGTTGGGGCCCCTGCTGGTAAGGGCATTTAATGAGGCTACGAGAACAGAGGACTGTGTGCCAGGGGTGATAGAGGAGGACCAAACGGGGTTTGTGAAAGGGGGGCAGCTAACAGCTAATGTTAGAAGGTTGCTAAACGTGATTATGATGACCCCCGAAGGAAGGGAGTTGGAGGTGGTGGTCGCCATGGATGCGGAGAAGGCCTTTGATCGGGAGTACCTGTGGGAGGTCCTGGGGCGGTTTGGGTTTGGGCATGGTTCGTGGACTGGGTCCGACTGCTGTACCAGGCACCGGTGATGAGCGTGCAGACGGACCGAGTGAGCTCGGATTATTTTAGGCTGCACTGGGGGAACGAGGCAGGGATGTCCCCTCTCTCCACTGTTGTTTGCCTTGGCTATAGATCCATTAGCGATGGCAAAGAGAGTGTCAAAGGAGTAGCAGGGGTTACTGCAGGGGTGGGGGTTGGAGAACTGGGTCTCATTATATGCGGACGACCTACTTCTATATATTTCTGACCCGCTGGGGAGGGATTAGAGAGATCATGGGGATCCTAGGGGAATTTGGTCGGTTTTCGGGGTACAAATTAAATATGGGCAAAAATGAGGTCTTTGCGATTCAGGCAAGGGGCAGGAGAGGAGATTTGGGGGGATGCCGTTCAAGGTGGTGGGAGGGAGTTTTCGGTATTTGGGAATCCAGGTAGCGCGGGAGTGGGAGCAGCTACATAAGTTGAATTTGGCTCGATTAGTGGAGCAGATGAAGGAGGACTTTCAAAGGTGGGATATGTTCCCGTTGTCACTGGCGGGGTGGGTGCAGACGGTAAAGATGACGGTTCTCCTGAGGTTTTTGTTTGTATTTCAGTGTCTGCCTATTTTTATCCTGAAGGCTTTTTTTAAGAGGGTGAACACGGAGACCTCTTGGTTCGTATGGGTGGGTAATATCCCGCAGGTAAAGAAGATGCTGCTGGAGCGGGGTTATGGAGGGGGGGTGGCCCTACCGAATTTCAGGAACTACTCTTGGGCGGCGAACATAGCAATGATCAGGAAGTTGGTAGTCGGCTGGGGGTTGGTGTGGGAGCGGGTGGAGGCGGCAGCGCTTAGGGGCATAAGTTTAGGGGCACTGGTAACGGCACCTCTGCCGTTCTCGCCGGCTCGGTACTCTACAAGACCGGTGGTAGTAGCGGCTTTGAGGGTGTGGGGACAGTGGCGGAAGCACTGTCGGTATGGGTTCCAATTTGTGGCAATCACCAGTTTGTGCTGAGGGGGCTGGGGGGGGGTTTCAGAGGTGGCTGCGAGCTGGGGATTGAACGGTCAGTGGACCTGTTTATTGACGGCAGCTTTCCGTACTTGGAGGAGGAGTTTGAGCTGCCAGGTGGGAATGGGTTCCGCTATCTGCAGGTGAGGGACTTTGCACGGAGGCAGGTTCCGACCTTTGTACTCCTACCGCCCCAGGGGATACAGGACAAGGTAGTGTTGAAAACGGGAATGTGGGAGGGGAAGGTCTCGGAAATTTATTAAGAGTTCATGGAATGGGAGGGATCTCCGATAAGGGAGGTAAAGCGAAAATGGGAGGAAGAGTTGGGCAAGGAATTAGAGGTGGGATTGTGGGAGGATGCCTTGAGTAGGGTAAACGTGGCCTCGTCGTGTGCCAGGCTCAGCCTGATACAATTCAAGGTGGTCCATAGGGCGTATATGACTGGCCCATATGAGCAGATTCTTTGAAGGGGTGGAGGATAAATGTGAGCGGTGTATGGGAGGGCCCGCGAATCATGTCCACATGTTTTGGGCATGTTCGAAGCTTGGGGGATTCTAACAAGGATTTGCCGATGTCATGTCCACAGTATTGAATGTACGGGTGGTTCCTAGTCCAGAGGTGGCACTTTTTGGTATGTCGAAAGACACGGGAGTCCAGGGGGCGAGAGAGGCTGATGTTTGGGCCTTTGCCTCCCTGGTAGCCCGGAGACGGATTATTGGCGTGGAGGGACATGGAGCCCCCGAAATCAGGGGTATGGATTAGTGACATGGCCGAGTTTCGTAGGCTTGAGAAAATAAAGTTCGTCCTGAGAGGATCGACGTTGGGGTCCGCCCAGAGGTGACAGCCGTTTATCAACTTCTTTGGGGAAAATTAAACTGTCAGCAGATTTTTTTTTAGGGAAGTAGGGGAAGGATGGTTGAGGCGGGATTAGTTAGTGGGGGAGGGGGACTGGGGAACTAGTAAGCCATGTTGGCTGGGTGTGGTTGTTGATTGGGTGGGTATTACTTACTTTGTTATTTTTTCCTCTTGAAATTGTTGTTAAAAATTTATAAATGCCTTAAGGGACATGGGCCAAAGGCAGGTAAATGGAGTTAAGCCACAGATCAGCCATTATCTCATTAAATGGCAGGACAGGCTCGAGATGCTGAATGGCCTACTCTTGTTCCTATGTTCCTACCATCCTCCGTGTTCAGGAATGGTGGACAGAATGAATAGAACCTTAAAGACATCCATAGCCGAAGCAACCCAGGAGCAGGGGAACAATTGGGCTACCGTTCTACCGAGCATTCTGTGGGCCACTAGAATAAAATTACCAGATTTATTCCATTGGAGTTGATGACAGGATGAGGAATGAAGTTATCAGAGGGAATAATAATAGTGGATGGCTGCAGATCATGCCAGAGGCAGGATTCGAGAATATGTAAATTACATGTGTGAATGACATCAGATCAAACAAGAAGGGGAGGGGAGGCAAGCAGTTAGAGATATGGACTTAGATCAGTGATTGGAGAAACAAAAGGTGACTTTTGTAAGGGCCACGAAGAATCCAGCACGAGTTTTAAGGATACAAAGTAATAACGTTTATTTACTATAACAATATATACATAACAGTAGCAGTAACTTCCCTTGCTACCTTCTCCTTCCTGCTCGTTCCTGAACTGGCCAGCTTATTTATACTAGGAGTTTCTCCGCCCCCCCTCATTGGGGAAGTTCATACTCCCATAGGATTGTGGGATAGTCATTAGTCCCCAGCCAATCGTAAGTAGGCAGGTTATAACAGTGACCAAGGTAGGAGATAAGGTAGTGGTAAGGGTGGGCCCAGAACGCAGCAGATTTTAACCCAGATGGCAGGGGCAATACGGGGTAATTATGACATGATATGTGCGTGCTGATAGACATGAAAACTGGGAGTAAATGGAAACCTTTTACTCTATTAAAGCTGTATATGAAAACTAAAAGAGCTAATGGCAAGCCAGGCGACGGGAACTGGTGTTAATGTTAATGTCATCACAGGATTCTCCCCATCTTGATTATTATTCTTTTAAAAGAATATATTTTATTGAAATTTTTCAAACAATTTTTCCGTTTTTACAACTCAACAAGGGATTATACATCAAACGTTATTTAAATAATATAGTGAGCTTACAACAAAAACTAGAAGAGAAAAACAAATAGCAGAAACACAAAATAGTGCTCCCTCCCCCCTGGGTTGCTGCTGCTGTCATTTCTATCTTTTCATTATCGTTCCGCGAGATAGTCAAGGAACGATTGCCACCGCCTGGAGAACCCCTGAGCCGATCCTCTCAACGCAAATTTTATTCGTTCCAATCTTATGAACCCTGCCATGTCGTTTATCCAGGCCTCCACGCCCGGGGGCTTCGCTTCCTTCCACATGAGTAGAATCCTACGCCGGGCTACTAGGGACGCAAAGGCCAAAATGTCGGCTTCTTTCGCCTCCTGCACTCCCCGTTCTTCTGCAACCCCAAATATAGCTAACCCCCAGCCTGGCTTGACCCGGACCTTCACCACCTTTGAAATTACCCTTGCCACACACCCCCAGAACTCGTGCAGTGCTGGACATGACCAAAACCTGTGTGTGTGGTTCGCCGAGCTTCCTGAGTACCTCCCACACCTGTCCTCGATCCCGAAAAACCTGCTCAGTCTTGCTCCCGTCATATGTGCTCTATGTAGAACCTTAAATTGAATCAGGCTAAGCCTGGCACACGAGGACGAGGAATTTACCCTGCTTAGGGCATCCGCCCAAAGCCCCTCCTCGATCTCCTCCCCCAGTTCCTCCCATTTTCTCTTCAGCTCCTCTATCATCGCCTCCCCCTCATCCCTCATCTCCCGGTATATTTCGGACACTTTGCCCTCTCCAACCTATGCCCCCGAAATCACTCTATCTTGGATCCCCTGCGTCAGGAGCTGCGGAAATTCCCTCACCTGTTGCCTCGTAAATGCCCTCACTTGCATATATCGGAAGGCGTTCCCTGGGGGCAACTTATATTTTTCTTCTAGCACTCCCAGACTTGCAAACGTCCCATCTATAAACAGGTCCCTCAGCTTCCTAATTCCTGCTCGCTGCCAACACTGGAACCCCTCATCCATCCTCCCTGGGACAAACCTGTGGTTATTCCTTATCGGGGACCACACCGAGGCACCCGTCACTCCCCTGTGTCGCCTCCACTGCCCCCAGATCCTCAAGGTTGCCACCACCACTGGGTTTGTGGTGTACCTTTTCGGGGAGAACGGCAGCGGCGCCGTCGCCAGCGCTTTTAGGCTCGTTCCCTTACAGGACGCCATCTCCAGCCTCTTCCACGCTGCTCCCTCTTCCTCCCTCATCCACAGACAGACCATCGACACATAGGCGGCCTAGTAGTAGTCGCTCAGACTCGGCAGCGCCAATCCCCCTCTGTCCCTACTGCGCTGCAGGAACCCCCTCTTTACTCTCGGGGTCTTTCCCGCCCACACAAAGCTCATAATGCTCCTATCTATTTTTTTTAAAAAGGCCTTTGTAATCAGAATGGGGAGGCACTGAAACACGAAAAGAAACCTCGGGGGGACCACCATTTTAACTGCCTGCACTCTGCCCGCCAGCGACAGCGGCACCATATCCCATCTCTTAAAGTCCTCCTCCATCTGCTCCACCAGTCGCGTCAGGTTAAGTCTATGCAGGGTTCCCCAGTTCCTGGCCACCTGGATCCCCAGGTATCGGAAGTTCCTTACCACTCTCCTCAGCGGCAGAGCATCTATCCCCCTGCTCTGTTCCCCGGGGTGCATTACAAAAAGCTCGCTCTTCCCCATATTTAGTTTGTATCCAGAGAACTCTCCAAACTCCCTAAGTATCTGCATTACATCTGGCATCCCCTCTACCGGGTCCGCAACATATAGCAGTAGATCATCTGCGTGGAGCGACACTCGGTGCTCCTCTCCCCCTCTAAGCACCCCCCTCCACTTCTTAGAACCCCTCAGCGCTATGGCCAGTGGTTCAATTGCCAACGCGAACAGTAACGGGGACAGGGGACACCCTTGTCTTGTACCCCTATGTAGCCGAAAATATCCCGATCTTTGACGGTTTGTAACTACGCTTGCCATCGGGGCCCCATATAAGAGCTTGACCCAACTAATAAACCCCTCACCGAACCCAAACCACTTCAGCACCTCCCACAGATAGTCCCACTCCACCCTATCGAATGCCTTCTCTGCATCCATCGCCGCCACTATCTCTGCTTCCCCATCCGGTGGGGGCGGCATCATCACCCCCAGCAATCTTCGTACATTAACATTCAGTTGTCTCCCCTTTACAAACCCTGTCTGATCGTCATGCACCACCCCTGGGACACAATCCTCTATCCTTGTCGCCATCACTTTGGCCAGCAGTTTGGCATCTACATTTAGGAGTGAGATAGGCCTGTATGACCCGCATTGCAGCGGGTCTTTATCTCGTTTCAGGATTAGCGATATCGTCGCCTCCGACATTGTCAGGGGTAGCATCCCCCTTTCCTTACCCTCATTAAAGGTTCTCGCCAAAAGCGGGGCCAACACTCCCTCTACTTCATGTAGAATTCCACCGGAAACCCGTCTGGTCCCGGGGCCATCCCTGCCTGCATGTTCCCCAGTCCTTTAATCACCTCATCCACCTCGATTGGCGCCCCCAGACCTGCCACCTCCTGCCCCTTCACCTTCGGGAACCTTAGCTGGTCCAGAAAGTGTAGCATTCCTTCTTTTCCCCCCGGGGGCTTGGGACTTGTATAGCCTCTCATAAAAGGTCTTGAACACCTCGTTCACTTTCCCTGCTCTCTGCTCCAAATTTCCCGTTTCGTCCCTAACTCCCCCGATCTCCCTCGCCGCCATCCTCTTCCGAAGTTGTTGGGCTAGCTGCCGGCTCGCCTTTTCCCCATACTCATATTGCATCCCCTGTGCCTTCCTCCAGTGTGCCTCTGCCTTTCCCGTGGTCAGCAGGTCAAACTCCGTCTGTAGTCTTCGTCTTTCTCTGTATAGCCCTTCGTCTGGGGCCTCCGCATATTTTTTATCCACCCTCAAAATTTCCCCCACTAATCTCTCCCTTTCTTTGCCTTCTTGTTTCCCCTTGTGGGCTCTAATGGAGATCAGCTCTCCTCTAACCACCGCTTTCAGTGCTTCCCATACTACCCCCACCTGACCTCCCCATCGTCGTTGACCTCCAGGTATCGCACAATACACCCCCTCACCCTTCCGCAGACCCCCTCGTCCGCCAGTAGTCCCATATCTAATCGCCAGAGTGGGCGCTGCTCCCTTTCCTCTCCTAGTTCCAGATCCACCCAATGCGGGGCGTGGTCTGAAACGGCTATAGCTGAGTACTCCGTTCCTGCCATTTTCGGGATAAGCGCCCTTCCCAAAACGAAAAAGTCTATCCGGGAGTATACCTTATGGACGTGGGAGAAGAAAGAGAACTCTTTCGCCATTGGCCTGGCGAATCTGCACGGATCCACTCCCCCCATTTGTTCCATAAATCCCTTAAGCACCTTGGCCGCTACCAGCCTTCTCCCGGTCCTGGATCTGGACCGGTCTAGCCCTGGATCCAGAACTGTGTTAAAGTCCCCCCCCCCCCCCCCCCCCATTATCAAATTTCCCACCTCCAGGTCTGGGATGCGTCCCAGCATTCGCTTCATGAATCCCGCGTCATCCCAATTCGGGGCATATACATTCACCAGCACAACCGCCTCGCCCTGCAGTCTGCCACTCGCCATCACATATCTGCCCCCACTGTCCACCACTATGTTCTTAGCCTCGAATGATACACATTTCCCCACCAATATTGCCACCCCTCTGTTTTTCGCGTCCAACCCTGAGTGGAATACCTGTCCCACCCATCCTTTTCTTAGTCTAACCTGATCCGCCAACTTCAGGTGCGTCTCCTGGAGCATGACTACGTCCGCCTTCAGTCTCTTTAAGTGCGCAAACACCCATGCCCTCTTAATCGGCCCGTTTAAGCCTCTCATATTCCACGTGATCAGCTGGATTGCCCCCCCCCCCCCCCCCCCCCCCCCCCCCCCGTCGATTAGCCATCCCCTTTTTTAGGCCATCTCCTCATCCAGGTCCCGCGCACCCGTCTGTCCCCCAGGTAGCGCCTTCCCACCCCGACCACCTCATCTCTTACCAGCTCCCCCTTGCACTCAGCAGCAGCAACCCGGTTGATTCTCCCCCCCCCCCCCCCCCCCCCCCCCCCCCCACCCACTAGATCCCCCTCTAGCTTGATTACTCCCCCCATATTGCTTCCGGAAGTCAGCTAACTCTGGCTGACCTCGGCTTCCCCCGTTCACTCTTTGACCTCCCTGCGTGTGGGGCTCCCTTCCTTTCTGCGCCCATTTTCCCACTATAATTTCCATAGCGCGGGGAAATGCCCGCGCTTTCCTCTCGGCCCCGCCCCCTATGGCGCAGTTCCCTCATTCCCCTTCCCTGTCCCTTTACCCACCGGTGCCCACATTTCTTCGCGTGTCCCCCATCGGGGGGAGAGAAATTCCCCGTCCAACATTGCTGTACATTAGCCCTCCCCTTTCCCTACTTTACATTTCTGTACCACCATCTCGCTGCTTCTCTCCAAACATCAAACTCTCAAATCTAGTCCAGTTTCTCTTCTTGGATAAATGTCCATGCCTCCTCCGCCGTCTCGAAGTAGTGGTGCTTGCCCTGATGCGTGACCCACAGTCGCGCCGGCTGCAGCATCCCAAATTTAATTTTCTTCCTATGGAGCACCGCGTTGGCCCGGTTAAAGCTCCTCCTTCTCGCCACCTCCGCACTCCAGTCCTGATACACACGAATCACCGCATTCTCCCATTTGCTACTCCGTGCCTTCTTGGCCCAGCTCAGGACCATCTCTCTGTCCCTGTAGCGATGGAACTTCACCACTATTGCTCTTGGTGTCTCACCTGCCTTTGGTCTTCTCACGAGGACCCGGTACGCTCCCTCCACTTCCAGGGGGCCCGTTGGGGCCTCAGCTCCCATTAGTGTGTGGAGCATCGTGCTCAAATAAGCCCCAGCGTCAGCTCCCTCTGCTCCTTCGGGGAGACCTAGAATCCGTAGGTTTTTCCTCCTCGAGCTGTTCTCCAGGGCTTCCAGCCTTTCTATGCACCTCTTGTGTAGTGCCTCGTGTGTCTCCGTTTTTACCACCAGGCCCTGTATCTCATCTTCATTCTCGGCTGCCTTTGCCTTCACTCCACGGAGCTCCATCGCCTGGATCTTTTGTGTTTCCTTCAGTCCCTCGATTGCCAGTAGCATCGGCGCCAGCACCTCTTTCTTGAGCTCCTCCACACATCGTCGGAGAAACTCCTGCTGGTCCGGGCCCCATACCATCTGGGCTCCATCTGCCGCCATCTTGCTTCTCCCTTCTCTTCTCTGCCGCTGCTCCAAAGGATCCTTTGCAATCTGGCCACTACCGCCGCTCCTTTCCATACACACCGGGGGGACTCCTTCCTTCGTCACCCCACACTGGGTTAGGTCAAAAAAAAATTCCGTTGGGGCTCCTGATAAGAGCCCAAAAGTCCGTTGGAACGGGAGGTGCCGAAACGTGCGGCTTAGCAGTGCATCACCGCACCCGGAAGTCCCCATCTTGATTATTTTGACCGCAGCATGAGAAGCACCGACCGTGCACATGGATCAATCTGCCTTAATCCTGGACTGTATATCCAGCTTCCAAAAGGAGGAGTTGGAAAGTGAATAAAGAAACCAAACATTTGGATTACTGACCAAATTACTACCCAAACACATGAAACAAAATTACATGAGAAGTGTGTGCAAAGTTTGAATGAAGGGTATTGGAACCTCAGTTGTAATGGGGAGTTACTTTTGGTAGCACCAGGACTATCAGTTAAGTCAGTGTTTTTCAAACATTTTTGCCCGGGACGCTTTTTTACCAACCAGCCATCCTTCAGGACCCACGCCGGCCGACCAACAGTCACGGCCAGTCTTTGTGACCCATGCTGACCAAAGTTTGTGACTGACATTTTTGCTTACCTTTAATACTACTGGTGAGACTGCATTGTCCTCAAGATGTCACTTGCTTTGTCATTCAACGTTACATTTCTGCTAAGGGCTTCAGCTGACGATTTAAGTTGTTGCTGCATCCTTTGAAAAAAAAAATCAAGAGGTTTGTCCTCAAACTCACCATGCTTAGTCTTGAAATGCTTTTGAAGTTTTGAATGTTTAATTTTTCATTTGCCAGTACTTCCCTGCACATAATGCACATGGGCATTGAAACGTGATTTGCATTGGCACAGTTACTAAAGTACCTCAAGAAATCATCTTGATACTGCTTTGGTTCCGATTTCAGCTTCTTAATGGTTTGTTCACCAGAGGCCCTGGAGCTCTGCTGTGGAATCTGCTGAGAAGCTCTCTGCAGCAGATTTTGCCTTATTACAAACTAATCCATCTTCAGTTCTTCACACAATCCTGTTGCTTGCTTGCTGCCAGCTACAAAATGGAGGAATCTTTCCTTCAGGATTTTGCAGCCAAAGCATAGATCGCGTGACCTGCTCTCCTCTCGCCACTTCTGGTGTGAACGCGCTGCCATTATTGATAAATAATATAATCTTTATTATTGTCACAAGTAGGCTTACATTAACACTGCAATGAAAATTTGGTCCTGGGACAGCATGCTGATGTCAGGAGGAGGTGGTACTCGGACAGTGCGCTGACATTAGGACAAGATGTTACTGGGATAGTGGGCTGATGTCGGAAGGTGATATTCTGCCCCACTGGGCACCGAGTCTGAGCACTGCCGGATCAGCCTGAGGACAGCACGGTAGCACAGTGGTTAACACAGTTGCTTCACAGCTCCAGAGTCCCAGGTTCAATTCCCAGCTTGGGTCACTGTCTGTGCAGCGTCTGCACATTCTCCCCGTGTCTGCGTGGGTTTCATCCGGGTGCTCCGGTTTCCTCCCACAGTCCAAAGATGTGCAGGTTAGGTGGATTGGCTATGATAAATTATCCTTGGTGTCCAAAAAAGGTTAGCTGGGGTTATTGGGTTATGGGGATAGGATGGAGGTGTGGGCTTAAGTAGGGTGTTCTTTCCAAGAGCTGGTGCAGACGCGATGGGCCGAATGGTCTCCTTCTGCACTGTAAATTGTATGCGGACAGCATTTTCATTTTTTAAAAACAGAACATGGCATCCCACAAGTTTTATTTGTGAAGACTGATAACTTAGAATACATCATTATAGTAGTGACACGTTTGCAGACGTTTCAAACATTCACACACATTTGGCGAAACTGCCTCCAAATTCTCAATGAAGCCACTATTACTGGACTCCCTGAGTATTTCCCTGTGGCCATTGGGAGCGGCGCTGTTGCTAGCGCCTTCAATCCCGAGCCCCTACACAAACTCTCCTCCATTCTGACCCACTGGAAATCATCCCCTCTGACCCAGCTCCCCACCGTCTCCACATTCGCCGCCCAGTAGTAATACATCAGGTTCGGAAGACCCAAACTCCCTGCCTGCCTTCCCCTCTGTAGCAGCACCTTTCTAACTCTGGCCACCTTCCCTCCCCATATGAACGAGGTAATCCTTCCCTCAATCTCTCTAAGAAAGCCTTTGACAGGAAAATCGGTAGGCATGGAAAATAAACCGAAATCGCAGCAACACGTTCATTTTAACCACCTGTACCCGACCCGCCTGTGACAGAGGGAGACTATCCCACCTTGCCAGATTAGCTTTCACTCTCCCCGCCAAACTCGAAACGTTGTACCTACGGAGCCCTGCAGCATTGCTACATCGGCTTTCAGACTTTTAAGATGCGCAAGCACCCTTGACCTCTTGACTGGACCTCCTAACCCCCTCACGATTCCCCCCCCCGCCCCCCCAATCCACCATCATCGTACCCCCGGGCCCTGCCCCATGAGTCTGGCCCACCCCTATCCATTTATTTTTATTTTTTTTTTCATTTTAGAGTGCCCAATTCATTTTTTCCAATTAAGGGGCAATTTAGCGCGGCCAATCCACCTACATCTTTGGGTTGTGGGGGTGAAACCCACACAAACACCGGGAGAATGTGCAAACTCCACATGGACAGTGACCCAGAGCCAGGATCGAACCTGGGACCTCGGCGCCATGAGGCAACAGGGCTAACCCACTGCGCCACCGTGCTGCCCTCCCCTATCCATTATTAACATCGAACCCCCTCCCCCCCCTCCCAGAATCCACCCCTGCACTTCCTCTCAAAAAAACTTCTCCCCGTATCGATCCCTTCCCCCTCCCCTTGCTCACGGCTCCACGACCCTTTTGACACCCGCCTACAACGCGGGCCATGAGCCTGGGTTTGAAAAACCCTGGGCGGGATTCTCCAACGCTCCACGCCAAAATTGCACCCGGCACAGGGGAGGAGAATAGCCGTTCACGGCGGAAATCTGGCAAGATGGCGCTTCCGCGATTCTCCATGCCCGCCAATCGCATGCATACGGTCGACGCGGCGCCGGTCAGAGGCCGCTGACAGAGGCCCCCGCAGCGATTGTCCGCGGTCGACCGGCCAAATTCCCGCCGCCGTGGTTCACATCCGGTACCACCCGACGGGAGCTTGGACCCGCGGCCGCGGTGGCAGTCCTGGTGAGGGGGGGCCTCAGCGGTGGCCAAGCCCGCGATCGGGGGCCACCAATAGGCGGGCCATCGCGATCTTGGGGGGACCTACCTTACTCCGCGCGGGCCCGTTGTGTGGGTCCGCCATGTTGGCGCCAAAATGGACCGGCGAGCACCTTCGCGGTCCTGCTTGTGGCCACCGTGCACATGCTCAGCCGCGCAGTCTGAACAGTAGCGGTCTACCGGCATCCTGAGCTGCGGGACGCACTGCTGGGCCTGCTAGCCCCCTAGAAAACAGGGGGCGCGATTCTCCACTCCCACGCCGGTTGGGAGAATCGCCTGGGGCGCCAAAATTTCTGAGGCTCGGATGGGCCGAGCGGCCAGGCCAAAACGGCGGGTTCCCCCCGGCGCCGTCCACACCTGGTCGCTACAGTCGTGGGCGGTGCGTGAACGCTGGGGGGGCGGCCTGTGGGGGGGGGGGGCGAGGGGGGATCCTGCACCGGGGGGTACCTTAAATGTGGGGTGGCCCGCGATCGGTGCCCACCGATCGTCGGGCCGTCCTCTCTGAAGGAGGACCTCCTTCCTTCCGCCGCCCCGCAAGATCCGTCCCCCATCTTCTTGCGGGGCGGATGTGGACAGGACGGCAACCACTCATGCGCGGGTTGGCACCGGCCAACCCGCGCATGCGCGGATGACGTCCGTTATGCGGCGCCGGCCGCGTCATCTAATTGGCGCCGCTTTTACGCGGGCGACAAGGCCTCGCGCGGGTAGATGGCGCGGGTAGATGACGCAGCCCCGATACTGGCCCATTGTCAGGGCCTGAATCGGTCGCGACCGGGGCCGTTCCGCGCCGTCGTGAACCTCGACGGCATTCACGACGGCACGGCCACTTCGGCGTGGGGGTGGAGAATCGCGCCCAGGGAGTCACCCGGACTTTCGTGGGAAAAGTCCGGAGTAATTCTCACCCGTTTTCCGGTGGGCGTGAGGACTTAGTCCCCAAAAGGGAGAATCCTGCCCCCTGAGTTAGATTGACTCAGCCTCCATGTCCCCGTGATGGGAACCCGTAGGATATAATCTGAGCAAGAAACCAGCACCTCGAGTGTGATTTCTTCCTGATGAGTCCCAGCAACAAAGTATCCACACGGATGGATAGTAGTGGGGAAATCACGATAACTGGAATATATGATAACATGACTGGATTGGACCAGTGATATTCTGGGTGCCGCCCGAACGATCGGACAGAACTGTTAATCACGCAATAAATATTATAGCTGGATGGACTGATCCACCCTTCATCTGGGAACCAGGTCTGGATGGGCGACATGCCAGAAAGTGTGTAAATATGTAATGGACATGTTTGTTTGTTATGATACACTATGTTATAATTTGAGTACTTGTAGTTGTCAAAGCCCCGCTCATTGTCCTGACATGACAACACCAACTCCAGATGGGATAGTTAGGAAAGGGAAGGCCAAACTCCTGTTGCATGATGTAATCATGTTTCGGATGATTACTCAAAGATGTGCAGGTTAGGTGGATTGGCCACACTAAATTGCCCCTTAATTGGAAAAAAAATAATTGGGTCCTCTAAATGTATTTTTAAAAAGTTAAGTGGATTTGGCTCCCCAAATAGTCACCTGTTAGCAAGATGGCGATAGTTTACTCAACTGCATATTGGATAGTGAGAGGGTGGATACTATTAACCGTCCTTAGCCTAGTGGTTTTATTGTGGACCATTAGCTTCTGTTGTTACCAGACATCAGTCTTGTGAAAATATCAAATAGTAATGCAGGGATATGGCAATATCCGCTGCGAAAATTGACCCAGGGAGAAAAGGGATTAGGGCAATAGCTAGTTTATACAGTTCAGCAGTTTAGGATTCCTCCCTGTATCCAGAAGACTGGCCACCCGATGGAAGAAGGAAGGAAGTCTCAAAACTGATAATGGCCCTACTTGGGCATTTGCCAAGGGCCAAAAGAGGGGGCTGAAGAAGTTGAAAGAAATTTGAACAGCAAGCAGAGGAGTGAGCAGGACAAACCACAAGTATTTACATGCTACAGTGTATACATGCCTTAGTAGTGAATGGACAACGCAGTATTGATAGTGATTGGATAATATAATCATGTACTCTCTTGGAATGTAATTAAGTAATCTAATACTGTAGACATAATTGGGGTAAGATAGCAGAGCACACTGTGTAAGCTGCTGATTGATGTAATTGATACCTGCATATCAGTATAAAGTTTTGTAGTTTTTCAGGGAGCTTGTGTTCCATTTTGAATGGGTATGAGTTCCCTAGCATATGCCAGGATAAATAAACCAGTTTAAACAAAGAAATTCCAAATTTTGTTTGGACCTTGCAGAATCAGAATAGATCTTCAGCTCCCTATCAGCCACCATCTAACCTGTGACATGTGTCAGCTGGGAGTGCATGATGTCTCAGCAAGGTGGAGCAATAAGGGGGGGTTGCAGGGTAGAAAGCAGAATTGTGTTTTGGGAACATGTACAAAGTCATGAGGAATGCACTTGATTTATTAAAGGACTTCTATTTATTTGTTCTTTAAATATAATTCTGAAATGGTAGCATTTATATTTTATGTATCTTATATTAAAATTTATAAACAAATAGTTAAAAAAGACACCTTTGTTTCTTTAATACAATGGGAGTTTTTTAAGCGATCCCTTTATTATTCAGGTAACACTTCAAGGCAACTCCTTACAATCCATTGCACAGATTATTTTCTCACAATGGCCCATGAAGAATCCTCATTGCTTTATGAGAGACTCTGAGGCCAGCTGCCAAGCCTATACTGCCCCAACCAAGTTTAGATTACTTAGTACAGTTTGATTCTGATTGTTCTGCTGCACATGCCTCAATATTACAGTGCATTTCCTTTGTACCATTTGGGTTTATCAAGTGCGAAAACGCTGGTTGAATGCTTGCTGAAGTGGGGCATATCACAAGATGCCTCATTTGCTTTTTTTTCCTCCCCCCCCCCCCCCCCCCCCCCCCGCCAACCTGAAAATGTTTGCCCTGCAAATTGTTGAAGTGCAGCTGATAATGACATGGTGAGATTGATGGGGCAATTGGGGACAATGGTGAATGATGGAATCAACAGACTGCCTCCTTAATCAATGAGATTTGAGAATAGAGAAAGAAACAATTGTGATGGAGAAGGAAATGGATTGCATTAGAATCAAATCAGTTACTGAGAGAGAAAGAAAAAGAAATATCAGAAGAGAGTCAGGATGACACGGTACGGCGCTGAGGATCCAGGTTCGACCCCGGCTCCGGGTCACTGTCCATGTGGAGTTTGTACATTCTCCCCATGTCTGCTTGGGTCTCACCCCCACAACCCAATGCAGATGTGCAGGGTAAGTGGATTGGTCACACTAAATTGCCCCTTAATTGGAAGAAAAGAAAAGAGAAGTTCAAAAATATATATTTTTAAATACCTGCAGGAATGAGACACCACAGTTTAGATTGTTGTCTTTTTGGTCAGATGGTTTCAAAGGCATTGCACAAGCATAAATCTTTTAGTAAAAAGGTGGTAAAAGGAGGAGTGAGTCTGATTAGGGTCTAAAAAGGGGATTTACACATGGAAGCAGAGGGCATAGTTGAGGTATCAAATGAATACTTTGTGTCGGGGTTCGGACTGCATACTAAACCCCAGAGTAAGAAAATTCTCGTCAAGTAATAACCATATTGGCAAAAAGGATAACCACTAATTTAGAAGGACTAACCAGGTTTATTGGACAATAAAGATTGATGCTTAACATTTCATTTGTTAAGACATGAGCAAGGGCCCTTCCTGTTGATTTCCTTATTTCCCATTTCTTTATTTTTTCCGTTATCTTTAAGTTGAGGAGAGGAAGTGAGGAACTCAGAAGTTACAAAAGGGAACACTGTGCTAGCCTTCGAATGGCGGAACTCAGACTTTTACGCACCTGAGAGATCGGTGGGACTCGGTTCGATTGGCTAGCTGGTGGTTAATAAACTGGACAAAAAGCTGTATTCTGCCCGGTAACAGGCGGTGATTGGATTCTACTCCAGTGGGATGATTTTCAGAGAACCAAGGACAGTTGATACTGGACTTTCAGAGGCAAGGACCTGCTCTCTGTCTCTCTTGAAAAGCTGCAGAGCTGTACTGAGACCTGAATGAATCTACAGCGAAAATCATTACCGATTGAAAGCAGAACCTGCAAACGGAACGCCTAAATTGAAGGTAGGTGTGGTAGAAAACAACTATCTGAACCAAAGACGCTTATCGTTTTTACTGTTATCATTATTTTACACCCTGCCTTTCCCCTCTGTTTGTCTGTCTTGTGTGTATGTAGAGGGTTGGGTGAGTTTAAGTGGAGGCTTAGGAATTATATAATAATTACCCTGTTGTATTTTCTGAACATTAAATCATAGTTATTGTTATAAAGAAAATTAATTGTGTTTAAATTTACAAACCAGGTGACTCTAGTTATTGGGCAGCCAAGGGCCAACGACTTTGGGTGTTTCTCTAAGAATTATTTATTAATTTCAAATGTGTGCGACTCAGGGTCAAGCGGGGCTGGAATTGGCCGCGCACTAGCCCAGGGGGTAGTTACACCTCCCCCCTCCAAACAAAAATGAACCTGCAATATGAAAATCTGACTTCATTTTCCAAAGCCTTTTCAACTTAATATACTATTTATTACTAAACACTATTCTTCCATTCTAAAATACATATATTGTCATATTCATACACATTAATACTGTGGCTACCAGAGCAGGTCAAAGGCTAGGAATCCTACGGCGAGTAACTCACCTCCTGACGTCCCTAGCCTGTCCGCCATCTACAAGGCACAGGTCCAGAAAGTAATGGAATACTTTCCACTGCCTGGATGAGTGCAGATCCAACTGAAGCTTGACAGCATCCGGGACAAAACAGCCTGCTTGATTTGCTCCCCCTTCCACAAACATTCAAACCCTCCACCACTGAGGAACAGTGGCAGCCGTGTGTACCATCTACAAGATGCATTGCAGTAACTCACCAAGGTTCCTGTTTTTTTAATAAACATTTTATGGAGGTATTTTTTGGTATTATAACAACAACACAATCAACAATGTACATGAAACTATAAACATAATGCAAAAGCCATCTCCCTCCCTTACAGGTCCCACCTTTATTAACCCTCTACTCTAAGCTAAACTAACCCCCCCCCCCCCCCCTTCTGCTGATGATTAATTTTCCGCGAAGAAGTTGACGAACGGTTGCCACCTCCGGGCGAACCCTAACAGTGACCCTCTCAAGGTGAACTTTATTTTCTCCAAACAGAGAAAGCTATGTCCGATAGCCAGGTCTTTGACTTTGGATGCTTTGAGTCCCTCCAAGCTAATAGTATCCGTCTCCGGGCTACCAGGGAAGCAAAGGCCAGAACGTCTGCCTCTTTCTCCTCCTGGATTCCCAGGTCTAACGACACTCCGAAAATCGCCACCTCTGGACTCAGCACCACCCTTGTTTTTAACACCGTGGACATGACATCTGCAAACCCCTGCCAAAATCCCCTAAGCTTCGGACATGCCCAGAATATGTGGACATGGTTCGCTGGTCCTCCCGCACATTTTGCACACCTGTCTTCCAGCCCAAAGAATCTGCTCATCCGGGTCACTGTCATGTGAGCCCAGTGAACGACCTTAAATTGTATCAGGCTGAGCCTGGCACATGTTGCGGTAGCGTTGACTCTACTCAATGCGTCCGCACACAAACCATCCTCTGTCTCTCCTCCCCGCTCCTCCTCCCACTTGCGCTTCAGCTCCTTGGTCTGTGTCTCCTCTGACCCCATAAGTTCCTTGTAAATGTCCGAGACGCTCCCTTCTCCTACTCACCCTCTGGAAACTACCCTGTCCTGAATCCCCCTTAGCGGTAGGAGCGGGAAGGTTGACACCTGTTTACGTAGGAAGTCCCACACCTGCAGATACCTGAATTTGTTTCCCCTCGCCAACCCAAACTTCTCCTCCAGCGCCCCATACTCGGCAAGCTCCCCTCTCTGAACATATCCCCCATCCTCTCAATCCCTGCTCTCTGCCATATCTGGAACCACCCCATCCATACTTCCCGGGGCAAACCGGTGATTATTACAGATTGGGGACAAGACCGATGCTCCCTCTGTCCCACATATCTCCTCCATTGCCCCCAGACTCTCAGGGCCGCCACCATCACGGGGCTGGTGGAGTGCCGTGCCGGTGGGAACGGCAGAGGCGCAGTTACCAACGCCCCAAAACTGGTGCCCTTGCATGAAGCCGCCTCCATACGCTCACATGCCGACCCCTCCCCCACCACCCACTTCCTGATCATGGCTATATTCGCCGCCCAGTAATTGTTACTAAAATTTGGCAGCGCCATCCTGCCGTCTCCCCGACTCCGCTCAAGCACTACCTTCCTTACCCGCGGGGGTCTTGCCCACCCAAACAAAGCCAGAGATCACTTTGTTGACCCGTTTAAAAAAGGACCGCGGAATAAAGATGGGGAGACATTGAAACACGAACAGGAATCTCAGGAGGACCGTCATCTTCACCGTCTACACCCTCCCAGCTAATGACAACGGGAGCGGGTCCCATCTCCGAAAATCGTCCTTCATTTGGTCTACTAGCCGGGCCAGATTTAATTTATGCAGTCAGTCCCATTCCCGCGCCACTTGAATGCCAAGGTACCTAAAGCTCCCCCCTACTAATCTAAACGGCAGCTCCCCCAATCGCTTCTCCTGTCCCCTCGCCTGGATTGCAAACATCTCACTTTTCCCCATATTCAGCTTATACCCCGAAAACCGGCCAAATTCCCCTGGAATCCTCATGATTTATTCTTCCATCCCCTCTAATGCATCCGATACATACAGAAGCAGGTCGTCTGCATAGAGCGAGACTCTGTGCTCCACTACCCCCCCCCCCCCCACGGACCAGCCCCTTGAGGCTCTCAGAGCAATTGCCAACGGCTCTATAGCTAGCGCGAACAACAGTGGGCGAGGGGGCATCCCTGTCTCGTCCCCCGGTGCAGTCTAAAATAGTCCGATGTTGTCCTATTCATCCGTAAACTTGCCACAGGAGCCTGATACAGCAACCTGACCCAGTCAATAAAGCCCCGCCCATATCCGAACCGTCCCAGTACCTCCCACAGATAATTCCATTCTACCCAATCAAAAGCCTTTTCTGCATCCATTGCGATCACGACCTCCACCTCCCTACCTTCCGGGGGCATCATGATCACATTTAACAGCCTTCTTACATTGGCCACCAACTGCCTACCCTTAACAAACCCCGTCTGATCCTCCCCAATAATGCCCGGAACACAATCCTCACTCCTGGAGGACAAGCCTTTGGCCAACAGTTTGGCATCCACATTCAACAGGGATATCGGCCTGTCGGACGCACACAGCTCCGGGTTCAGAATCAGCAAAATCGTGGCCTGTGACATTGTCGGGGGCCGCACCCCTCTTTCCCTTGCCTCATTGAACATCCTCATCAACACTGGCCCCAATATCCCAGAGAACTTTTTATAAAACTCCACCAGGTACCCGTCCGCCCCGGGGCTTTACCTGACTGCATGACCTTCAGACCCTCCACTATCTCTTCCAACCCGATCGGGGCCCCCAGCCCTTCTACCAGCTCTCCGTCCACATTTGAGAAATTCTGCCCCCTCGAAGAAGTGCCTCCGGCCCCGTAGGGGGTTCCGATCGATACAGCCTACTGTAGAAATCACTAAACGCCTTATTCACCCCTGCTGAATCTCCAACCAGGTTCCCAGCTCCATCATTTACTTTCCCTATCTCCCTGTCTGCCTCCCTCTTTCTAAGCTGCTGTGCAAGCATTCTGCTGGCCTTCTCTCCTAACTCATAGATTGCCCCCCTCACCTTTCTCAGCTGCTCCACCGCCCTCCCTGTGGTTAACAAGCCGAACTCCACCTGTAGCCTCCGCAGTTCCCTTAAAAGCCCTGCCTCTGGGGTCTCCGCATACTTCCTATCAATCTCCTTAACCAGCCGGTCCGTCTCTTCCCTGTCCACCTTCTCCCTGTGGGCCCGTATCGAGATCAGCTCCCCTCTGACCACCGCCTTCAGTGCTTCCCAGACCGTCGCTGCTGAAATTTCCCCCGTGTCGTTGACCTGCAGGTAGTTCTGAATACATTTCCTCAGCCGCTCGCACGCCCCTTCGTCAACCAAAAGTCTCACATCTAACCTCCAGTGCGGGTGCTGGTTACTGTCCTTACTAACCTGCAGGTCAACCCAGTGCGGAGCATGGTCTGAGATTGTGATCGCCGAGTACCCCGTGTTCACCCTGCCAGTAAGGCCCTGCCCAAAATGAAGAAATCGATCCGGGAGTACACTTTATGCACGTGTGAGTAGAAGGAAAACTCTGTCACCCTTGGCTGCCCAAATCTCCATGGATCCACCGCCTCCACCCCATCAGCTCCATGAACCCTTTTAGTTCCTTTGCCATTGCTGGCACCCTGTCTGGTTTCGAGCTTGACCGGTCCAAGCCAGGGTCAATAACTGTGTTGAAGTCCCCTCCCATGACCAACCTGTGCGAGTCCAGTATCTTCCCCAGCATCCTCTTTATGTAGAAGAATGTAGTTTAGTCGGACAGCATGGTCGGCACAGGCTTGGAGGGCCGAAGGGCCTGTTCCTGTGCTGAACTTTTCTTTGTTCTTTTGTTCTTTATAAACTCCACATCATCCCAATTTGGCGCATGCACATTTACTAATACCACCTGCACCCCCTCCGGTTTCCCACTGACCATAATGTACCAACCTCCCACCTCTTTTTCTCTTTTTGTCGTTACAGGAGTTCGTTATGATGCTTGATGTTTACACTTGTTTTGTTTATGGTACATCCTCGTTGCTATGTTGCACCTGACACCTTCCTATGTATATAGTGTTGTAGATATTGCACACACACATTCAGCTGCGCTCAGTACACATCTATATTTATTAACACATCGGCACATATTTTTTTAAAAAGGGGGGATGTCATGATATTCAGATAAACATCATGGTGCAAACACCCATACACACTGATGGACAGATCAACGGACCAATCAACACACACGCAACATCACAGCCAATCAGAAGCAAGGGCACACGCACTATTAAAACGGGGAACACCACAGTTCCCGCTCATTCCAGCAGGAGACAGCTCAGGGCACAGAGCTCACAGCAAGCCACTCAGACATTCACCATGTGCTGAGTGCCTCTCCAAGATAGTGTAAGGGCTGGGTCCACAGGTTAAAGGGCAATGAACAAACCACAGTTACAAGTTTACAGATGTTGTTATTGTTAGTAATAAAACAGAGTTGTACCATCTGCAACCGTGTTGGTTCGTCTGTGTAGCAGAGCACCCAACACGACACAGCAGAGTCCTACATTTATCCAGTGTTTTTTCTATGATATCTTTCAGTAGCAAATCTGTATTGTTTAAATATACAACATACCACATGTGGAAAATCCTATTGGGTACATCATTTTGCACAGTGCCTGGTATTGAGGCATGAAACACAGGTTTTTAAAAGGGAAGTTCACCTTTTGGATCATTTTGTGGGAATCCACTTCCCAGCAAGCTCTGGTTTTGTTTTGAAATACTGATTTTAATTGCATGACTTTACCCACGAGACAGCTTATGGTATGTGGATGATTCATCAAGTGCTTTTATCATATTGTTAGAGTAATTCAAAATTCAATTTAATTAGAGGTCCCAGGTTCGATCCCGGCCCTGGGTCACTGTCCGCGTGGAGTTTGCATGTTCTCCACGTGTTTGCGTGGGTTTCACCCCCACAACCCAAAGGATGTGCAGGGTAGGTGGATTGGCCATGCTAAATTTCCGTTTAATTGGAAGAAAAAAAATCAATTAGTGTGAGGAATGTGAGAAATTTTCATATTTTAAAGTTTGTATTTAATATTTGTTCTGTGATTATAAAGGGAGAGAATAATTGATTTTTGCAGCGGCAATGTAATGTTTTGTAACAAGACACAAGAATGTGGTGTGCTTTAGGATTGTAGGTGGCATAGTTAATGGGAGGGGCCAGGTTTGCCAGTTGCTTCTGGAACAGCAAGCTGGACACACAGGGTTCAGTTTGCTATTAAAGGACACTCTCTAAATGACTGTACCAATATACGCAAGTGGAAACCCTTGTTGTCACCTTTATCTATGAATGACATTCAAAAGATATTGGTTTGCTTAATGTTACGACCCCCTGGGCCACTGCGTGGTCAATTCCAGCCCCACTTGACCCGGAGTCGCAACACAATTGAAATTAATAAATTATTGTTTGAAAAACACCCAAAGTCTTTGGCCCTTGGCTGCCCAATAACTACAGTCTCCAGGTTTGTAAATGTAAACACAATTCATTTTACTAATAACAGTAACTATAATTAAATATTATCTAATTCCGAACTCCCCCACTTAAACTCACCCCACCCCCTATACACATACACAAGACAGACAAACACGGGGGAGACGAGGGATGTTTAATTAGTAGAGTAAAATGATAAGAGTCTTTGTTTCAGATGGTTGTTTCCAGCACACCTTTCTTCAATCTAGGCTTTCAGTTCAAGGTTTTCTGTTTCCAGTCTGTAATGGTTTTCATTGTAGATTCATTTAGGTCTCTGCAGTTTCAAAAGTACAGCAGGTTTTCTGAAGAGAACACAAGAGAGAGAGAGGCAGAGAGAGCAGCTTCTTTCCTCTGAACATCCAGGACTCCAACCGCTTGCCCTGGCTCTCTGAAAATCATCCCACTCAGGAAGGACTCAATCACCACCCGGGTAGAATACAGCCTTTTGGCCAATTTATTGACCAGTCAACCAATCGAACCGAGTCCCACCAATCTCTTGGATGCTAAAAAGTCTGACCTCTGCTGTCCAACAGTGTTCTATTTTGTAAGTTTTGAACTCCTCACTTCCCCTGCTTAACTTAAAGATATATGTCCATTCAGCTTCCAAAAATCAAAATAATAACAGCAAAAATAAAGAAATGGGAAATAAGGGAATCCCCAGGAAGGGCCTTTACATTCGTTGCAATATATAAATATATAGAGGCAGGGTGAGAGAACAAGTAAAATTCTGTAACAGTTATTTTGTTGTTGTTAATGCATTTAATTCTATGTTCAAACTAAAGTTTATTTTACCATAAAAGCTGTCTGCTGGTCAGTGTTATCACTCCTGTGGCGCAGTAACATTTCCTCACAGTTTTACCAAAAGAAATGATGGGTTCTAGTTTGGGATTTTAACAAACAATTGGCGTTCTGGTCAGGCTCCATAACAATTGGGGGCTCTTTTGGAGGGATTTAAAAGTATAATTCCTTGTTTGGCTTGGGGTTATTGAATGTAAACACAGCAAGTCTGGGGAACTGTTGCTTTCAGGTGTTGATACACTGTCAGTTTGATAGGGAGTGACTCATAAAATAGCTCTTTCAGAGGCAAAGAGTTTCCTGGGTGATAAAGAAATAACCCGGGGTGGGTTACAAAAGATAGTTAAACGGAGGTTGAGGGGAGACCTGATAGAGGTCTACAAAATTATGAGGGGCATAGACAGAGTGGATAGTCAGAGGCTTTTCCCCAGGGTAGAGGGGTCAATTACTAGGGGGCATAGGTTTAAGGTGAGAGGGGCAAGGTTTAGAGTAGATGTACGAGGCAAGTTTTTTACACAGAGGGTAGTGGGTGCCTGTAACTCGCTACCGAAGGAGGTGGTGGAAGCAGAGACGATAGTGACATTTAAGGGGCATCTTGACAAATACATGAATAGGATGGGAATAGGGGGATACGGACCCAGGAAGTGTAGAAGATTGTAGTTTAGTCAGGCAGCATGGTCGGTACGGGCTTGGAGGGCCGAAGGGCCTGTTCCTGTGCTGTACATTTCTTTGTTCTTTGTTCTATGTTCTTAAAACATTTGGAATTGGCAGGCAAGTTGCAGTTGAATCTATCTGCAGTGGCGAGAAAGGTAGAGATAATTGAAGCGATCCCTCAGCATTTAAATTTGGAAGAGATGCCAGGAACACAGTCTGGTTCGAGGCAAGAATCAGTGGAATTAGCTCAAATTCAATTACAAATGAAACAATCAGAAATGCAGCAAAAAGAAATAGAAAGAGCTTTTCAGAAGGAATTGAAATGAAGAAACTTGTTGTGGAAATGGACAGAGTAGCAATATAAGAAAGGGAAAAGGGGAGAGAAGGAGTATACCAAGTTAAAAGATTGGAGTTAAAGGCAGCAGTAAGGAAAGTCAAGAGGGTGGAGTAACCCTTCCCAGTCAAAAACCTATTGGGGTTATGTTTAAATATGTTCAAGCACTGCCAAAGTTAGACGAGAAAGGCACGTAAGTATTTTTTTCATCACTTCTGAGAAAATAGCTAAACAATTGAATTGGCCAAAAACCATGTGGGTATTGTTGATTCAATCAAAACTAGTAGGTAGAGCTAGTGAAGTGTTTGCATCATTGTCAGAGGAGGTATCTAAGGATCACGATGCCATTTATATTTCTAAACTTCTGTCTCGAGGCTTCTGGCACTAGTTCACCTGCATTTTAAGTGCAGGTGAACTAGTGCCAGAAGCCTAGAGACAGATGTTTAGAAATATAAGGAAAGAACAAGGTCAGATGTGTATAAAAGGTGAAAGAATCAAACAAAATAATTTTGATAGGCGGATAAGAGTATTAAAAATAGAACGTATGAATCTCTTCAGGAAATGGCTATCTGGAGGAATTTAAAGATTCTCTTCCTGCAATCATGAGAACTCATGTGGAAGAGAAAAAGGTTAAGACTACAAGACAAACAGCAGAAATGACAGACAATTTTGAATTAATTTATAAATCAAAGTTTAGTTTTCAACATCACTTTCAGTCTGTGAAGGATAGAAACTGGGGAATTGAAAACTCCACAGGTGATCAAGGCAAAGGAGGTATAGTTGGAGATACTACAGATTCTTTGCCTCAGGTTAACAAGGAAATTTATGAGAGTGAAAGAGAGATAAGAAAACTCAGATGCTTTCATTGTAATAAAGTTGGACAAAGTCACAGTATTGGTGGCTTATGAAAAGCACTGGGAGGATAGACTATTTAAAATAGGATAAGCAAGTGGAGTTTATTAAAGTCACAAAAGAGGTGAAAAAGTGTGGACAGCCTGTTCAGAGGTTGGTTGATAAGCAGACATCAGGCCTTTTAAAAGATCATGGGCGTCATTCTCCGACCCCCCAGTGGGTCGGAGAATGGCCATTGGCCGCCGTGAATCCCGCCCCCGCCGGTTGCCGAAGTCTCCGGTACCGGAGATTGGGCGGAGGCGGGAATCGGGCCGCGCCGGTTGGCGGGCCCCCCGCTCAATTCTCCGACCCGGATGGGCCGAAGTCCCGCCGAGAAATTGCCTGTCCCGTCGGCGTAAATTAAAGTAGGTATTTACCGGCAGGACAAGGCGGCGTGGGCGGGCTCCGGGGTCCTGGGGGGCGCGTGGGGCGATCTGACCCCGGGGGGTGCCCCCATGGTGGCCTGGCCCACGATCGGGGCCCACCGATCCGCGGGCGGGCCTGTGCCGTGGGGGCACTCTTTCCCTTCCGCCTCCGCAACGGCCTCCACCATGGCGGAGGCGGAAGAGACTCTCCCCACTGCGCATGCGCGGGAAACTCTCAGCGGCCGCTGACACTCCCGCGCATGCGCCGCCCGGGGATGTCATTTCCGCGCCAGCTGGCGGGGCAACAAATGCCGTTTCCGCCAGCTGGCGGGGCGGAAATCCCTCTGGCGCCGGCCTAGCCCCTCAATGTCGGGGCTCGGCCCCCAAAGATGCGGAGCATTCCGCACCTTTGGGGCGGCGTGATGCCCGTCTGTTTGGCGCCGTTTTGGGCGCCAGTCGGCGGACATCGTGCCGTTGGGGGAGAATTTCGCCCCTTATTTGTCAGGGTAAAGTTTACTCAAGCGTACAAGGTGGAGTAGGTAAGGAGGTTAAAATCCTGAGGGATACATGAGCAAGTCAATCTTTAACGGTGAGAGATAAGGAGATAAGTAGTTTGGAAGGATTATTGCTAGAAAGGATGGTAATATGTAGAATTAATGGTGAAGTGAGTAGTATTCCATTATATAATGTAAGGTTAGAGAGTCTGGTGAAATGGTGGTAGGAGTAACAGAGAACTTATCTTTTTCAGGGGTAGAGTTTATCCTGGGTAGTGAGATACCTAGGATAAAGCTGGATCACAGGTAGGAGTGATAGAGCTGGATCACAGGTCGGAGAGATATCTACTATGGTTGAAAAGCCGGTGCATTTCCTCGGGTGGTTCCAGATTGTGTGGTAACAGGATCATAAAGCCATAGGTTGAGACAGGAGGAGGCGAAATCAAGAATCAAAGATAAGGAGGCTGCGGTTCAGTTATCCGGAAAAATCTTTGACCAGATTGTTGATAAAGGACAAGAGCAGATGGAGGATGAAGCTGATATCTTTAGTTCAGCAAAGTTGGTAGAGTTACAACAGAAGGATTTAGAGATAAAACATTTGTATCAGAAACTATGTACAGGAATAGAATCTGAATGTATATCTGAGTACTCTTACATTAGAAATAATGTATTAATGGGAAAGTGGAGACCTTTACATGTTCAGGCAGATGAGAAAAATGGGCAGACTTTCATCAAGGAGGAAACCGAAGCACCCGGAAGTAACGGCGGCGGCACAATGGCACAGTGGTTAGCACTGCTGCCTCACAGCGCCAGGGAACTGGGTTGAATTCCGACCTTGAGTGACCACCTATGTGGACTTTGTACGTTCTCCCGTGTCTGCGTGAGTTTCCTCTGTGCGCTCTGGTTTCCTCCCACAGTTCAAAGATGTGTAGGTTCGGTGGATTGACCATGCTACGTTGCCCCTTAGTGTCCAGGAATGTACAGGTTAAGTTCTGCTGCTAGGACGGAGGAGTGGATCTAGGTAGGGTGCTCTTTCAGAGGGTTGGTGCAGACTTGATGAGCCGAATGGCCTCATTCTGCACTGTAGGAATTCTATGGTCCTATTCCATGGTTCTAGGAAACACATGCAGACACAGAGAGAATGTGCAAACACCACACAATCACCTAAGGTCCGAATTAGACTTGGATCCCTGGTGTTGTGTGGCAACAGTGCTAACTAGTATGCCACTGTGTTACCCACGTTAAACATGTTTCTGACTTGTTTACTTCAATTATCTTATTCATTTATAATTATCACAGTTAAATATTATGTTCTGATATTTCAGTAAGACATTTGTAGAAGCTTGTAAAGTTTAATGTAATACATTTATTAACAAAAATAATTTTATACATACAAACCTTTGAAAGCAATTAACATTTAACATAACATTTAACTTTATCAGCTGAACAATGACATAAAACTACCTCAACTTTTACAAATTTCTTGCAATAAAATATATTTCTCACTTAAACACAACGGTCAATAAAATATATTTTTCCACATAGAGACAATGGGTCTGTCTATTTGTAAAGAGAGGAGGGAGAGAAGAGGGGTTGGAGGGGAGGGTTTTGACATATCAATTGTTAATGTTACAAGCTCAAAGTCCAAAAGCAGCAGCTGCTGAAGTGCAGTGTCCTGGCACACAGCTCCTCTGACATCATTTTGGGATGTCCTTTGACAGTACACTCTTAGGGCTGGCTGATTGATTCGCTACAATACCCGTCAGAGAGATCATAGAATCACTGAATTTACTGTGCAGAAGGAGACTATTTGGCCCATCGGCTCTGCACCAGCCCTTGGAAAGAGCATCCCACCAAAGCCCACACTTCCACGCCAATCCCATAACCCAGCAACCCCACATGACCTTTTTGGGCACTATGGGCAATTTAGCATGGCCAATCCACTTCACCTGCACATCTTTGGACTCTGGGAGGAAACTGGAGCACCTAGACGAAACCCACGCAGACACGGGAGAACGTGCAGACTCCGCACAGACAGTGACCCAAGCTGGGAATAGAACCTGGGACTCTGGAGCTATGAAGCAACTGTGCTAACTACTGTGCGACCATGTTGTCCACATTAGCTTACAGGAGGCTTGCATATATCAACTAAGGGATTAAACTTTGTTAAAGCATTTGAAGAATTACTGAGGCTTGTAAGGATGCACATTACATCAAGGAGAATCTTAAAAAACAAAGCTTAAAATAAATTGCAAAATCCAAATGTACTTCAACTCTGAATCAGCTGGGAGGTCAGACATGCTAACATTAGTGTTTTTGAAAGAGTCAATAGCACCAGTATTGAGGTCATGATCATCCAAAACCAACTCCGCTGGGCCGCCCATATGCTTAGGATGTCAGAGTCCCGATTGCCAAAGCAAATCTTATTCACCCTTCTCAAGGAAGCATCCCAAACAGGAGGAGGACAAAGGAGGGGAGGGGAGGGGAGGGAAGGGAAGGAGATGGGGGGAGGGGGGGAGGGAGGGAAGGGGGGAGGAGGGGGAGGAGAGCAGCCAGACAACATCGAGCTCTGATATCGCCCGGAGCATAGCCGGGCCCGTGGCGCGCATGCGCACGGCGGCAGCCTGCAGCGCGCAGTGGCCGCGCTTGCTTCATGGCAGACCCGGACCGCAAAAATAGTTCACCTCTTCGGCTGGCTCGCGTGCCCCGGAACGTCCCCCACGGTGCCCTCAGCCCCGAATAAAAAAAACCCCGCCCGCGGATCGGCCCTCCCCCGACTGTGGCGGCGCTGGACTGAGTCGGCAGCCACCACTCTGAGTTCCAGACGGGTGAGACCACACGTGTCCCACGCTGTCGGGAACTCAGCCAGTCGGGGACGGAGCATCACAGGGCATACGTGGATACGGCTTTCGGCGTACTCCTAGAGTATGCCGCTTTTCAGGGGGTGGAGCACTGCAAAAACAGCGCCACCCCCAATTTTGTTGTCATCGGGGATTCTCCGCCCCATCGCTGAACGCGATTTTGGCATCGGGGATTGGAGAATCCAGCCCAATATATCTCCCTTTCACTTTAATTGCATTTTAAACATTTATAAATGCTAAACACTAATAATACAGAACATTAATCTACCAAAAGAATGTCCCCCATTGTCTACTGTCTCTGTTAGACAAAAAAATAAAAGCGCAAACAAAAAGGTGTAAAAACTCACCTAACACTGGGGCAAGTGGTCCAAGTTAGCGCTGTAACTGGATTTTTCGTTCAGTAGCTCCAGCACAGCGCAGGGCTTCAAGCCGTGCGCTTGCAGCATGCATGCAATTATGCTCACACTTCCAGGTCGTCACGCCGCACATGTGCAGCGCACCACGACTGAAGTTGTGTATCCTACAGGAAGTTACAGGCCAGTTGTAGCAGAACTTGAGCAAGAAATTTGAGTTACGGAATCAACTAAGTTTGCCACATTTTGTCGGATTGATTATGGAGAAATGGCTACTCGGGTATGCAATACTCCAGAACATGGGAAAAGGCTTGAACAACTAAAAAAGGCTTCTTTCCAGTCAGTTCTCAAGGCTATGATGCATTTCTTTGTCACAAAATGACTCTCATACCACCTTCAATACTGAAGAAGTACAGCATTCCCTTTGACAGGGGAAGAGATTGATTCTGTCGTGTTGGAGGCTTAATCTGGAAAGTCTGGAGAAATTGACTTTTTGCTATTGAAAGAAGCAGACTGAAATGGGACCTATATATAGAATACTAACATCGTTGGAGAAGATACTTAAGAGGAGAAACCAATACCTCTGTCTCCAATTTTACCAGAAGCAAGTCTGGGAACTTTTAGCACATTCTGCAATGAGCATCTCTCGTTCAAATTCATGAGAGTTAGAGATGAAGACAAAGATTTTGGAAGGAAAATTTCATGAGCACAAGCTCAAACTGCAGTAACAGCATGATGATGATGTTCAAAACATTTTGGACCAGGAAAAAAATTCAGAAAGAAAGAATAAAATGGACTATAATTATGATAAATTTGCATGTATGAATATGACAAGATTTGTATTTTAGAATGAAAGAGTAGTGTTTAGTGGTAAATAGTATATTTAGTTGAAAAGGCTTTGAAAAATGAAGTCAGCTTATTATATTGCTGGTTCATTTTTGTTTTAAGGCGGAAGGTGTTACGACCCCCTGGGCTAGTGCGTAGTCAATTTCAGCCCCACTTGACCCTGAGTCGCAGCACAATTGACATTAATAAATAAATTTTAGAGAAATACCTAAAGTCATTGGCCCTTAGCTGCCCAATATCTACCAGGTTTGTGATTTTAAACACAATTAATTTTCTTATTAACAAGAACTATAATTAAACACGCAGCAGCTAATATAGGTAAACTATTATCTAATTCTTATCACCCTCCCACATAAACTCACCCCATCCTCTACACACACACACAAGACAGACGAACACGGAGAGAAAAAGAGGGGTGAAAAGTAATGATAAAAGTAGAAGGGATAAGAGTCTTTGGTTTCGATGGCTTTTTCTAACACACCTTTCTTCAGACCAGGCTTTCAGTTTGAGGTTTCTGTTTCCAAACTGTAATGATTGTCACTGTAGCTTCATTCAGGTCTCTGCAGTTTCAGAAATATGGTAGCTATACAGCTTTTCTGCCCATGATGTGGAGATGCCAGTGTTGGACTGGGGTGGGCACAGTAAGAAGACTTACAACATCAGGTTAAAGTCCAACAGGCTTATCTGGAATCACCAGATAAAGCTTTCGGAGTGTAGCTCCTTCATCAGGTGAGTGATGATCACCTGATGAAGGAGTTGTGCTCCGAAAGCTTGTGATTCCAAATAAACCTGTTGGACTTTAACCTGGTGTTGTAAGACTTCTTACAGCTTTGCTGGAGAAAACAAAGGCGAGAGACAGCAGTTTCTTTCCTCTGAGCCACCCGGGACCCGACTGCCCTTCCTCCCATTCGGACAGGACCCAATCGCCGCCCATTACCAGGCAGAATATATTTTTTTGGCCAATTTATTGGCCACCAGCCAACCAATTGAATGGAGTCCCACCGATCTCTCAGGTGCCGAAAAGTCTGAGTTCTGCTGCCTGAAGGCTGGCACAGTGTTCTCTTTTGTAACTTTGGAGTTCCACACTTCCATTGCTCAATTTAAAGATATATATCCATTAAGCGTCCATGGGTCAAAATGATAACAAGTAAAATAAAAAAATGGGAAATAAAGAAATCATGCCTCCCTTCATAAAATGAAAGAAACTTCAGGGCACGGCGTATAAGGTATGCAAAACATAAATCACAAACATATATCCATTCATCCATCCCCATTATATATGTTCCCTTCCCAGTCTTTACATTGGTAACTAGTCAGCCGTTACTGTGACAAAGTATCCGCTCTATCACATTATTATTTCCAGGGATGTGTATAATTTTAACATTGAACAGTTGTAATAATAAACTCCAAATGAATAGTCTTGCGTCCGGGATTTAAACTTTTATATAAACGCAAGCGAATTCTGGTCCGTATAAGCTAAACTTTGTTTCTTGCCATGCCGGACACATACTTCAAAGTGCTGAAGGGCTAATTCCAAGTCTTCCATTTCAATGGTGGAATACTTTCTTTGGCAAGGATTTTGTTTATTTGAAAAATATTCTACTGGTGTCTCCATTCCTGCATCATCGTCTTATAGTAGCACTGCCCCTATCCCCAGGTCACTGCCATCTGAAGCCATTTTAAATGGTCTGGAAAAGTCTGGGGCAGCCAGCACTGGCTCGCTCATTAATATGGCCTTCAATCTCCCAAATTCTACTTTGGTATTCTGTGGACCTTAGCGTTTTTGCCTGTTTCCGTAACATATCCAACATACACTGCATTTCAGAGTCTAACTGAGCCAGTCTCCATGGTTTTCGTCAAGACAGATAAAGCTTTATTCGTTTGTCGTTTCCTATGTCTGCATCATGACTAGGTAACATAGTGCACCTTGGTGTTTCCCTACAAATCTGCCTATATTTTTTCACTATCTTTATTAGATCTTCATTCTGTTCTTCTGCTGGTAGTTGTGCATCTTTGGTTTTAGAACGCTTTCTGATATCTTCAAACAGTGCCTTGTTTTCACTTTTTTCTTCAAAATCAAAGACAACTTGCTTCCCTTTGTCAGGTTTCTGACTGTCCAAATTGGAGACAACCCCTTGAATGAGTTTCTGCTGTATTTCTGACTCCTTCTGTCTCTCGTGTAATGCAGCCAGTGTTTTCTGATTGTCCAATAAATTTTTATCCAAATTTCGAGGATCTTTTGTAGCCAAACTACAAGTAGTATTGTCAATGCTGAGGGAAATATTTGCTCCATTTTTAATCAATAAACACTTTTCAACCCCTCCAGCTTTATATTCTCCCTTTTCCTTCACATGGTTACTTTCAGCAACACGTAAAGCGGAGGGTTCAATCTTCGCAGTTGGTTTGCATGATATGCACCATTCTTTGTTTCACAGCTTTTATCACTTCATTGGAGTTGTCGTAATTACAGCTTTTATCTCCATTTAATAATACGGACTTATACAATTTGTGCTTCCTGATTTCAACTTTTCTTCTTTACTTTCAGATATACCAAGGTGAAGCCTATGGCAAGGAGTGTCCATGGTGAATGCGTTGAATTGAAGATTCAGGGCACATGATAGCAGAGTGGTTAGCACCAGGACATTGACAGCGCCAGGCCCAGGTTCAATTGCGACCTTGGGTGTGTGTCTGTGTGGAGTTTGCACGTTCCCCCATGTCTGCATGAGTTTCCTCCAGGTGCTCCGGTTTCCTCCCAGTCCAAAGATGTGCCGGTTAGGTGGTTTGGCCATGATAAATTGCCCCTTAGTGTCCAAAGATGACCAGGTTAGGTAGATTGGCCACGCTATGTTGCCCCTTAGTGCCCAAAGATGTGCAGGTTAGGTGGATTGGCCATGCAAAATTGCCCCCTCGCATCCAAAGCTTAGGTGGGGTTACAGGGTTACGGAGATAGGGTGGGGGAGTGGGCCTAGGTAGGGTGCTCTTTCAGAGGTCGGTGCAGACTTGATGGGCTGAATGGCCTCTTTCTGCGCTGTAGGAAGTCTATGGCTCTATGGTAAGAGACATTGCTTCTTTAAATGGTGGTGACATGCAACTACATTTCACATCATTACGGGAGTCAGAGGATAGCAAACTGTTGGTTCCATGAGTGTTGTTTTTTATTAACAGATTTGGTTGCAGAATCACTGCATGGTTCTTCGTCTCCCTTCCTCTTCATTTTCAAAAGGAATTGATCACTAATTGTTTCATCTCCTTTGCTATTTGCTTCCTTTACCTTGAAGAGGCACTGTGGATCTTTAAAAGGAGATGGGATAATCAGTTGTTCGTTTGCTGTCATTTCACAGTCATTGCTGTTCTGATCCTGAAGAGCTGATAATAATAATCTTTATTGTCACAAGTATGCATACATTAACACTGCAATGAAGTTACTGTGAAAAGCCCTAAGTTGACACATTCCGGCGCCTGTTCGGGTACACAGAGGGAGAATTCAGAATGTCCAATTCACCTAACAGCACATCTGTCGGGACTTGTGGGAGGAAACCGGAGCACTCGGAGGAAACCCATGCAGACACGAGGAAAACATGCAGACAGTGACGCATGCCGGGAATCAACCTGGGACCCTGGCGTTGTGAAGCCACAGTGCTAACTGATGCACGATCAATTGTACAAAGACTCAGATTGGGTACAACTGTGGCTTTATTGCAGTAAGATGCGTGGCCTCCGACAGCAGCTGGCGAAATGGCAGCTGAATGGAGGACATACATATTTATACTCCTCCTCTTGGGCGGAGCCAGCAGGCAGGGGCTACCGGTGAACCTGTAGTACAGGTCCTACCTTACATCCCCTAATACAGGTGTACAGTGGTTCACCACACTAACCACTGTGCTATTGTGCTGCCAAACTATGCTACTGTGCTGATGTAATACTATTATGTATATTTTCGTTCAAGACAGACATGCTCTGGGAAATATTTGCTCCTGAAGTGGATGGAAATGGAGTTACGGCATTATGGAGTTGTAACAAGTTACATTTAGGAAAGTCCAATTCACTTTCTTTTTCCAATTCACTGTGTTCTTCCTTAGCTTTGGAAGAATTACTTGTTCAAGATCAGTTATTGACAGGTCTATTATCAGTTGTTTATCATTTCTTCATAATCAGAATCCAAATCGGATTCAGAACTCTCGTCTGAATCTTCATCAATGTCATTACTATTAAATTTGGACTCCTCTTTCTTCAGACCACCTTCAGTCTTGGAGTTCTCAGAATCAGGTTTTCTGCTAGATTTTATCTTTGTCAAACCTCCAAGAGGGCTCATTCTTGTAGAGATAATCTCATCAGTATCAGCAGAATCAGATTCACTACCATTGTCATTCGGTGCGTGATTCATGTCTTTCAACATTTCTTTCTTTGATTCATTTAATGCCAAATGAATTTTCTGAATTCTCACATGTGGTGCCATTGATATCTCATGCACTATCCACAGTATTTCCCTCGAACTCTCTGGAATCATTGTGAAGCTACAACCATCACTCCCGCGAAATGATTCTCCAAAAGTAAGTCTACTCTGTCCACTGGTAACCTCTTTTTTTAAAAAAAAATTATTTTAAAAATAAATGTTTTATTAAAGTTTTTCCAATCAGAGTTTTTACATAACAAAAATAGAAATACAGATAGTAATAAAAATAACAATAAGCATAGCCCAAAGCTTACAATAAAACTACTTACAAAACAGAATTTTAAAATTTTCTTTAAACAGAACAAGGTGGGTTTTGTCTCCATGCCCAACTCACATTATATCAACAGTACCTCCCCACCTGAACCCCCTCTTCCCCCCCCCCCCCCCCCCCAGGATGCTGCTGCTGACACTTACTGCTCCCCTAGAAAGTCAAGTAAAGGTTGCCACCACGGGGAGACGCCCATCAAGGACCCTCTCAAGGCGAACTTTATTCGCTCCAGGCTGAGGAACCCCGCCATATCGCTAACCCAGGTCTCCACAGTCGGGGGTTTCGAGTCCCTCCACATTAACAAAATCCGTCTCTGGGCTACCAGGGAGGCAAAGGCCAGTACCTCGGCCTCTTTCCCTTCCTGCACTCTCGGATCCTCCGCCACCCCAAATATCGCTACCGCTGGACTCGCCTTCATCAGAGCGTCCAAAACCCTAGACATCACGCTTGCAATCCTTTAAGCGCCGGGCATGCCCAAAACATATGGGCATGATTCGCCGGACTCCCTGCACACCTCGGGCACCTGTCCTCCACACCAAAAAACCTACTCATTCTTGCTGCCGTTATATGCGCCCGATGCACCACCTTAAACTGGACTAATCCGAGCCTGGCACATGATGAGGAGTTCACCCTGCCTGGGGCATCGGCCCAGAGGCCCTCATCCAGCTCCTCCTCCCATTTATCCTCACTGGTAACCTCTTAACTATTCTGAAAACTACTGGACCTGACATTAAATCACACTCCAATTGTACTTTATACAATGGAACCCGGATATAATCTCCACCTATTCCATTCACTAATACCTTGCCTTTCATTGAACTCCCTGGAGGGAAAGTCAAATCCTTCTCCAGTGGGAGTTTGCGTAATACCTGTGTCTATTAAAATAGTTGTGGATTTGGCTACCCTGGTTGATGAAAATGGGGTGGTATTCACCGGAGACAAAAACCTTGTATATCTCTCATCTACCTCATTCATCACATCTGCTCCCACAGCAGTGTTTACCTCAGGTCTTCTAAGAGATAGAGTCTGCCCTATGTAGTCATCACTTTAGTTCCCTTTTCAGAATCCTCCTTATGAACTCCAACAAGTTCCATGGGCTTTCCTTGCCACTTCCAATATGCTGAATGAACATGTCCCACTTTATTACAACACCCAGACCTTTGAGTCTCACTCTCAGTATCTTCTTTCCTTGTCTGAGGAGATTTCGGAGCATTTCCAGCAGTCCATTCCTTGCTTTGGCTACCTGCCTTCCTTTCACTCTCACACTTCCTATCTTCTTGAAAATTATGGGACTAATGGAACAAAAGTTTACATTTATGGATCAGCTCATAATCATCAGGCATAATTGCTGCTTGTCTAGCAGTCATCATCCTTTGGTCTTCAATATGTCTGCTTCTGTCAGGAGGTAGTGAATTCTTCTAAGATAACTTCTCGCAGAGCCTCATAGGTAGTTTCAATTTCCAATGCTTGTACCCATCTCTTAAAACTGTTCTGCTTAACCCTTTCAACTTCGTCTGCCCCGCTGTCTCCTTAAATTCTGAAACTTTTGCCTACAAGGCTTGGAAACCAATTCATATGCATTCAGAATAGCCCTTTTCACCTTGTCATACGTCTAAGACATCCCTTCTGACAGAGAAGCATAAACTTTCTGTGCCCACCCCCTCAATTTATCTTGCTTTGGTAATGTCCACTTTTCTTTTGGTCACTCCATTTGAGTTGCTATTTTCTCAAAAGCCATAAAAAAGATTTCTACTTCTTTTCCTTCAAATTTAGGGAGGGCTTGTTTATACTTAAACATATTGCCATAGGGTTCCATTCTAGAATTAGCTCCCCTGTAGCTCCTGGCAGGTTCCTTTTAATTTCCACCGGTTTAAACTGGAACTTTCTCTCTAATGCTTTTTCCTCGCTCTCTAATTCCAACCTCCTTAATTCAATTTCCATTTGAAAAGCTGTTTCTTTTTTCTGCATCTCTAATTATTTCATTTGTTGTAACTGGGTTTTAATTAATTCTACTGATTGTTACCAAGCTGTGTTTCTGGCATTTCTTTCAAATTTAAATGCCGAGCAATTGCTTCAGTTATCTCTACCTTCCTAGCTTTAGCCAGCACCTCTATTTTTAATTCACCCGCCAATTAGATTAGCTTGTCTTTTTGAAGCCCTTTTAAGTAAACCAAAGACAAGTTGTTCACCTGAAGTAAACCCTTAGCAGTTTCAAAGCCATCCTGTTCTATTACTACAAACCTGGTGTCTCTTTTTAATTTATATTGCAACCCAAACATCGCCGTCTACCATTCCAAAGATCATGGACCTGAGCTCCCATATTATGTTATGACCCCCTGGGCTAGTGCACAATTGATATGAACAAATAATTCTTTGAAAAAACACCCACAGTCTTTGGTCCTTGGCTGCCCAATAACAACAGCCACCAGGGGCGAGATTCTCTGACCCCCCGCCGGGTTGGAGAATCGCCGGGGCTGGCGTGAATCCCGCCCCTGCCGGTTGCCGAAGTCTCCGGCACCGGTTATTCGGCGGGGGCGGGAATCGCGCCGCGCCGGTTGGCGGGCCCCCCCGCGCGATTCTCCGGCCCGGATGGGCCGAGGTCCCGCCGCTAAAATGCCTGTCCCGCCGGCGTAAATTAAACCACCTACCTTACCGGCGAGACAAGGCGGCGCGGGCGGGCTCCGGGGTCCTGGGGGGGTCGCGGGGCGATCTGGCCTGGGGGTGCCCCCACGGTGGCCTGGCCCGCGATCGGGGCCCACCGATCGGCGGGCGGGCCTTTGCCGTGGGGGCACTCTTTCCCTTCCGCCTCCGCCACGGTCTCCACCATGGCGGAGGCAGAAGAGACTCCCTCCACTGCGCATGCGCGGGAAGCTGTCAGCGGCCGCTAACGCTCCCGCGCATGCGCCGCCCGGAGATGTCATTTCTGCGCCAGTTGGCGGGGCACCAAAGGCCTTTTCCGCCAGCTGGCGGGGCGGAAATTCGTCTGGCGCCGACCTAGCCCCTTAAGGTTGGGGCTCGGCCCCCAAAGATGCGGAGCATTCCACACCTTTGGGGCGGCGTGATGCCCGTCTGATTTGCACCGTTTTGTGCGCCAGTCGGCGGACATAGCGCCGTTTCGGGAGAATTTCGCCCCAGGTTTGTAAACGCTATTAATTTTATTAATAACATTTAGCACAGTGGTTAGCACAGTTGCTTCACAGCTCCAGGGTCCCAGGTTCGATTCCCGGCTTGGGTCAGTCTGTGTGGAGTCTGCATGTTCTCCCCGTGTATGTGTGGGTTTCCTCCGGGCGCTCCGGTTTCCTCCCACAGTGCAAAGATGTGCAGGTTAGGTGGATTGGTCATGATAAATTACCCTTCGTGTTCAAAAAGGTGAGGTAGGGTTATTGGTTTAGTGGATGCGTGGGCTTAAGTAGGGTGCTCTTTCCAAGGGCCGGTGCAGACTCGATGGGCCTCATCTGCACTGTAAATTCTATGAACAAGAGCTGTAATTAAATATGCAGCAGGCACAACAGGTTGACAATTATCTAATTTATGCACCCCCCCTCCCCCCAAAAGACAGACAAATACAGAGGGGAAAAGAGGGGTGAAAAATAATGATAAAAGTAAAAAGGATAAGAGTTTTTGTTTCAGATGGTTCTTTTCTAGCACACCTTTCTTCAAACCAGGCTTTCGGGTCGAGATTTCTATTTTTCAGTCTGTAATGGTTTTCACTGAAGATTCATTCAGGTCTCTGCAGTTTTAGAAATACAGCAGCTGTACAGCTTTTTAGGAGGTAGCGAGAGAGAGCAAGAGGGAGAGAGAGAGAGAGCAGCTTCTTTCTTCCGGGACATGGCTACTCTTGGTTTTCTTAAAAAAATCATCCCATTCGGGCAAGATCCAATCACCACCTGTTACCGGGCAGAATACGACCTTCTGCCCAATTCAATGGCCACCAGCCAGTCAATCGAGCCGAGTCCCACTTATCCCTCAGGTGCCAAAAAGTCTGAGTTCTGCAGTCCAAAGGCTAGCACAAGTGTTTCCTTTCATAAGTTTTGAGTTCCTCACTTCTCCTGGTCGACTTAAAGATATATGTCCATTAAGCAGATTGGGGGAGACTGTTGGCAGGCAAAGGGACGGCTGGTAAATGGGAGGCTTTTAAAAATGTGTTAACCAGGATGCAGGGTAAGCACATTCCCTTTAGAGTGAAGGGTAAGGCTGGTAGAAGTAGGGAACCCTGGATGACTCGAGATATTGAGACTCTGGTCAAAAAGAAGAAGGAGGCATATGATGTACATAAGCAACTGGGATCAAGTGGATCCCTTGAAGAGTATAGAGATTGTCGAAATAGAGTTAAGAGGGAAATCAGGAGGGCAAAAAGGGGACATGAAATTGCTTTGGCAAATAATGCAAGGGAGAATCCAAAGAGATTCTACAAATACATAAAGGGGAAAAGAGTAACTAGGGACAGAGTAGGGCCTCTTAAGGATCAACAAGGGCATCTATGTGCAGAGCCACAAGAGTTGGGTGAGATCCTGAATGAATATTTCTCATCGGTATTCACGGTGGAGAAAGGCATGGATGTTAGGAAACTAAGGGAAATAAATAGTGATGTCTTGAGAAGTGTGCATATTACAGAGGAGGAGGTGCTGGAAGTCTTAAGGCGCATCAAGGTAGATAAATCCCCGGGACCTGATGAAATGTATCCCAGGGTGTTGTGGGAGGCTAGGGAGGAAATTGCTGGTCCCCTAACAGAGATATTTGAATCATCGGCAGCCACAGGTGAGGTGCCTGAAGATTGGAGAGTGGCGAATGTTGTGCCCTTGTTTAAGAAGGGCAGCAGGGAAAAGCCTGGGAACTACAGACCGGTGAGCCTAACGTCTGTAGTAGGTAAGTTGCTAGAAGGTATTCTGAGAGACAGGATCTACAAGCATTTAGAGAGGCAAGGACTGATTTGGGGCAGTCAGCATGGCTTTGTGCGTGGAAAATCATGTCTCACAAATTTGATTGAGTTTTTTGAGGGGGTGACCAAGAAGGTAGATGAGGGCAGTGCAGTAGACGTTGTCTACATGGACTTTAGCAAAGCCTTTGACAAGGTACCGCATGGTAGGTTGTTGCAGAAGGTTAAGGCTCACGGGATCCAGGGTGAGGTTGCCAATTGGATTCAAAATTGGCTGGACGACAGAAGGCAGAGGGTGGTTGTAGAGGGTTGTTTTTCAAACTGGAGGCCTGTGACCAGTGGTGTGCCTCAGGGATCGGTGCTGGGTCCACTGTTATTTGTGATTTATATTAATGATTTGGATGAGAATTTAGGAGGCATGGTTAGTAAGTTTGCAGATGACACCAAGATTGGTGGCACAGTGGATAGTGAAGAAGGTTATCTAGGATTGCAAAGGGATCTTGATCAATTAGGCCAGTGGGCCGACGAATGGCAGATGGAGTTTAATTTAGATAAATGTGAGGTGATGCATTTTGGCAGATCGAATCAGGCCAGGACCTACTCAGTTAATGGTATGGCGTTGGGGAGAGTTATAGAACAAAGAGATCTAGGAGTACAGGTTCATAGCTCCTTGAAGGTGGAGTCGCAGGTGGACAGGGTGGTGAAGAAGGCATTCGGCATGCTTGGTTTCATTGGTCAGAACATTGAATACAGGAGTTGGGACGTCTTGTTGAAGTTGTACAAGACATTGGTACGGCCACACTTGGAATACTGTGTGCAGTTCTGGTCACCCTATTATAGGAAGGATATTATTAAACTGGAAAGAGTGCAGAAAAGATTTACTAGGATGTTGCCGGGACTTGATGGTTTGAGTTATAAGGAGAGGCTGGATAGACTGGGACCTTTTTCCTTGGAGCGTAGGAGGCTTAGGGGTGATCTTATAGAGGTCTATAAAATAATGAGGGGCATAGATAAGGTAGATAGTCAACATCTTTTCCCAAAGGTAGGGGAGTCTAAAACTAGAGGGCATAGGTTTAAGGTGAGAGGGGAGAGATTCAGAAGGGCCCAGAGGGGCAATTTCTTCACTCAGAGGGTAGTGAGTGTCTGGAATGGGCTGCCAGAGGTAGTAGTAGAGGCGGGTACAATTGTGTCTTTTAAAAAACATTTAGATAGTTACATGGGTAAGATGGGTATAGAGGGTTATGGGCCAAGTGCGGGCAACTGGGACTAGCTTAATGGTAAAAACTGGGCGGCATGGACTGGTTGGGCCGAAGGGCCTGTTTCCATGCTGTAAAATTCTATGATTCTATAAGCATCCATGGATCAAAAATAATAACAGCAAAAATAAAGATATGGGAAGTAAGGGAATCAACAACAAGGGCCCTTACAGGAGATGTGACGAATGTATGAAATTTTTGAATTTAAAGTTTGTATTTAGTATTTTTGCTGTGATTGCAAAGCAAGATAATCATTGATTTCTGCAGGGGCAATGTAACCTTTTGTAACAAGACACAAGTAAAACGTTGTAACTGTTAAATGTAAGCTATTTCTTTGTTGCTGATGTGTTTAATTCTGTGTTAAAGTTTGTTTTACCATTAAAGCTCTCTGCTGGTCAGTGTTATCACTCCTGTGGTGCAGTAACATTTCCTCAGTTTTACCAAATGCAAATTATGGGTTCTCGTCCGGGAACTTAAACGATTGGGATTCAGGTCGGGCTCCACAACATTAGTTTTATAAATTGTACTAATTTATGATTTAGAAGGCTTGTGTCAGTAACCCTTGTTATTAATAGTGCCTAAAGTTGACAAAGTTAACATAAATCGCCAGAATCTAAAGCAATTAAGCTTAATTTTCAGCTTACTGATGGTATAGCATTGGCTCGTCTCAATTTACCATAAGAGTTCTTGTTTTTTCCCTGTGGGGGAACCGTCAATGGAGGATGCGTCTACAGGGGGTGGCTACAATTAGGAATGCAATTTCTTTTTTCTTTATTTTTTTTAAAATTTAGAGTACCCAATTAATTTTTTCCAATTAAGGGGCAATTTAGCACGGCCAATCCACCTAGCCTGCACATTTCTGGGTTGTGGGGGCGAAACCCACGTAGACACGGGGAGAATGTGCAAACTCCACACGGACAGTGACCCAGAGCCGGGATCGAACCTGGGACCTCGGCGCCGTGAGGCAACAGGGCTAACCCACTGCGCCACCTTGCTGTCCAGGAGTGCAATTTTTAACAGAGTAAGAAGGACAGTAAATAAATGCACTTCTGGGTATGATTCCGCCACACTGGCCCCCTAGTTCCACCAGCTGTCTGTGTTGAGATTGGTAAACTAAACTAGATGGGCAACATTGAGGAAGGATATAATAGACAAGGTCAATTTATGGTGTAAAAGAGTCAGGATTGATTGCCTTCAGGAAGAACATACAGGACTACCTCAGAATAAGTCACTGGTTGGGAAGAAGTTAGGGGTGGAGGAATTGAAGATATGTGATCCAGAATAAACCTTTCAGTTCTGCCTCTGTGTTATCAAACTCTGTTTTATAACCTTTGCTCTCGAATCGCCAGGTATCTTTATGATACCACCACGAGGTTCAAGTTCAAGTAATGATCAATAACTCAATACACCAATTAGTAAGGTTCAAATCAAAGCACATTTATTTACACACAGTCAAATCTACTCATGCATAAACGCTACTTTCTAAGCTACTTCTACAACTAACAGGCCTATACTTAGCTTCGGACTGGCCCACCAGGTCAGGGGAACAAATGGCCTTTCGTTCGGGTTCTGAGTCTGCGGAATTCAAAAGCTGGTATGGACTGGTAGCTAGGAGCGCCTATCTCGTAGCAAGCGTTGACTTGAGACTTACGGTCTTTTGGCGGCAGCTGAACAGGTCAGTCAAGGGTTGGTTCGCGTTGCTGAGTGACCCTGTCAAGAAGGACGATTTGAACATGTGGGGCTTTACTTTATAGTCCCAGGGACTTCCCGCCTTTCGGGGCGGACCCCCGTACCTGGTTTCAAGTGATTGGACTTTGTTCGAATCGCTTGGTTCGATTTCTCCAATACTGGAGCAGTTCCCTAATCGATGGGCGGTCTTTAGGTGTCCGTTAACCTCTTTTGTGTTGGCTCCTGCTGGCACCGAGGAGTCAGGCTTGGCCTTGTTTATCTCAAATGTTTTGATTGTTCCCGGGGATCGCTCATTAGTATGTAGATGGTTGCTACATTATTATGCAGATGGCTGCTTGTATCGATGCTGTCTGGGCTTTTGCAGAGTTTAATACACAGTAAACTTGCACCTGCTAGTTTCTGCCTGTGTTGGCTGACTTTCCCTTCAGCCTTTGCTTTTCTCCATTTTACTTCGGGAGTTGGCCAACCCAGGTGGCTACACTCCGCACAGACAGTGACCCAAGCCGGGAATCGAACCTGGGACCCTGGAGCTGTGAAGCATTTGTGCTAACTACTATGCTACCATGCTGCCCCGGTTTCCTTACCTAAGGAAAGACATACTTGAGCTGGAGGGTGTGCAATGTAAGTTCACTAGGCAGGTTCCTGGGGTGAGAGGATTGTCCTATGAAGAGATTGAATAGACTAGACCCATTTCCCTGGCGTTTAGAAGATGGGACGTGATCTAACTGAAACATGTAAAATTATTCAGGGCTTGAACAGGGTGGATGCTGAGAAAATGTTTCCCCAGGCTGGAGAATCTAGAACATGGTGTCACAGTCTGAGAACAAATGGTTAGCCATTTAGGACTGAGGTGAGGACAAATAAATTCACTCAAACAGTTGTGAATCTTTGGTTTTCTCTCCTCAGAATGCTGTCATTGAGTATTCAAGACAGATTGATGGATTTTGGGGTATTAAGGAAATTTAGGCACATAGGGATAGTGCGGGTAGGTGGACATGGGCCATGATCTTGGTTGAATGAAGAAAACTTGAAAGGCCATGTGGCCTATTCTTGCACCTGGGTGTGATTTAACCACTCCCTTGAGCCCGGTGTGGACCGGGCGAATAGTGGGAAAGGCCAAAATCGGGATTTGCGCCAGTTCGCAATTCACCTGGCTCACTCCCTATGGCGAGTTCTGGACCTTGCCCAAAGATGGCAAGGATATTGTTAACCCTGATGTGAATTCATTTTGATCTCATTAGTGAGGTTGAAGTTGAATGCAGCGGCCTCCTGTGAATTACCTGACCCACCCGTGGGAAATCACTTAGTACTCCTTTTCAAAAATATGAAGCTCGTGCAATGCCTACTATGGGGAAGTGAATAGGTGAGTAGTCATTTCCATTTTCTGGCATAAAACCCAAGGGCACCGGAGCTGCTGCCGCAGTGCTTGGGGGGGGAAACCCCTCAGCGGGCTGAAGCGTTCTATGTTGAGGGTCATCCCTGGGCTGTGGGGGCGGGGAGGGGTTTTGCTCTTGTGAGGCCATGTTTAAAAAGCCATAACAGGGGCAACCACAGCTGCAGCCTGTCTATCCTACAAAACACTTCCAGGACAGAGCCCTGCTGTAGCTTCTATCCTGAAATTCAATTTCACTCCCTTTGACTGTGAGCAGCCTCTAGCTTCACAGCTGAAGGCTATGATGAATTAGCCTTGTTAGTTGTGATAGCACTTCACACTCAACTGCCTCATCGAGGGCACAGGTGCCATGTCTCAGAGAATGATTAGTGCCAAGCATGTCAAGCAACCTTTCACAACTAAACAGTGTACTTGAACTCTAGGAGCTTCAGCACCATAGAGGCAGCTGGCAACACGGGCTTCAGCACTATTGATCTTCTGGCAGCCAAAGGGTAAGTGTGAGCATCAGGGGAGGGCACCTGAGCACAGCCTTCCTTTTGTTTTAGAAAATATATTATTGACGCATTTATAATTTTAACATTTTAAACAACAGTGATCCAGCACACGCAAAACCCCCACAACAACATACCCAACTCCCTCTGGCCCTAAACCCTAACTACCCATACACTAGATTCCCTGCCCTTATTTGTCACTTCCATGCCTCTCCCTCCTGCTGATCGTCAATTCTCCTTGAAGAAGTCGATGAACGGCTCCAAGCGAACCCTTGTAATGAACTTAATTTTCTCTAGCCTAAGAAACCCTGCCATGTCACTGACCCAGACCCCGACTTTGGAGGCTCCGAGTCCCTCCATCCCAGCAAAGTCTCTCTCCGGGCCACCAGGGAGGCAAAGGCCAAAACGTTGGCCTCTCTTCCCCTCTGGGCTCCTGGATCTTCCGACACTCCAAATATTGCCACCTCTGGACACGGAGTTACCCTCCCTTCCAGGACTTCTGACAAGACATCTAAAAATCCCTGCCAAAATCCTCCTGAGCACAGCCTTCCTAATGTTTCCGGCAGAGGTCTGGGGTCTACGGCTTCCTGATGTGGCCAGGGAGGAGTGTGCAGAGCGGGGTTCTCCAGTACAACTGGCTCGCTGGATCACATTCTGAGAGAAGGCAAGACATGCAAGGGTGGAGGAGGCTTGGGAGGATTTGAGGGTTCCGGGATGGAAGCCCTAACTGATTATCAGTCTCTCTCTCTCCTTCCAGATCAAAATATTTTTGCTGGTGTCGATCCCGCAGAGGCAGACCTACCATCAGGCTGCGGAGGGACCCAGAAGGGGAGGCCAGTGACGGCCAGTGTACAGGCATCGTTGGTCATTCAATGAGCTTACAGACACCATGTGCTCCATAATACTGTACCTCATCAGGGAGACCGTGCAGCACCTGTGCCACGTCCTCACCAGCTTGGCACCCTGTGGATGCGGACACCCAATCCCGAAACCCGTGAAGGTCACCGCAGCCCTCAACGCTTATGTCACTGGCCGAGATGCTCAGGCATTGCTGTCACCGACTGCACGCCTTGGACAACTTCACTAATCGTGCCGGATGTCGTGTACCAGGCTCTCCACTTCGGTCGCCAACCTAGCAGTGTTGGTCTCGGTGCCAGGCATTACCAGCAAAATCTCCTGCACCCCAAATCCTGGGACTCCTCCAATCAGCTATTGATCTGCTAGAGTGTCACTGACATCGCCCTCTGAATCTGCTGACTGCTTTCTATCATCTCCATCAGTACCAGATATACCTCTTCCATAGGCTCAGCATCAGGCTGGACCAAGCTGGGTCCTGGGATCCAGCAGACCTCTGACTGCTGTCTCGCCTGGAGGTTCCTGACTCCACCCGATGTACATCAGCAGCTGTGTGGTGCTCACCAGATTGTGCCCCAGAAGCCTGACCACTAACATTTCCCACCCAGCTGCATGTATCAGCATGTAGTGGCTGGGGTTGTCAGCTGTGGCACCACGATCGTGTTTTCCTCGGACCTCCCCATGGTCTCCAGGGAGGCTGGAGAGGGCGCAACCCAGGATGGGCTGGTACCGTCAGATGGAGGACTTGCGGGAGAATGGACATGGTCAGTGGGAGTGATGGGTCAGTCAGTATGGCAATAACACACCGTTGATAGGTCCTCCGGGTGGATCCCTGTGGTTCCTCAGCTTTGTGGCGTCTGCCAACCTCTTCATGGGTGACCGCCCTGTCCTCAGTCATCCCAGTCACCTCCAAGGCCTGGAAGGTGGTGAGGATTCTTAAGACTGGCATCACTCACCAGTCTGGGCCCTCTCCCGGCGATTGTGCGAGAGCTTTTCCTGAGGAGACACAGAGGGCATCGTTAGCCGCACACGTAGTTCACATTGGTGGGGTGGTGTTGTGGGAAAGAGTGTAAAGGAATGGTGGGGGTGGCATGGAGAATTGGAGGGATGGGGGGGTTGCTGGTGTCTACTCACTCGTGCTGCCCGGTGTAGGTCATTCACCTTTTTTTGACACTGGAGACTAGTCCTCCTGGTTACACTCCTGGAGCTTACAGCCGCCACCTTGTCCCAGGCAGTACTTGCTGCCCCGTGGCTGACCCTCCGGGACCCTCGGGCACGGTGCAAGCGAATCAGCAGCCTCGTTAAGTGGACCAAGGGTGAAACGGTAGCACAGTGGTTAGCACAGTTGCTTCATAGCTCCAGGGTCGCAGGTTCAATTCCCAGCTTGGGTCACTGTTTGTGCGGCGTCGACATGTTCTTCCCGGTCTGCGTGGGTTTCCTCTGGGTGCTCCGGTTTCCTCCCGCAGTCCAAAGATGTGCAGGTGAGGTGCGTTGTCGATGCTAAAATTGCCGCTAGGGTGGAGGTGTGGGTCAGGTGCTTTCTCCAAGGGCTGGTGTAGACTCGATGGGTCGAATGGCCTCCTTCTGCACGGTAAATTCTATGATACTATGAATTAACGTTGAATAGCGTTGCTGGCCTCGATGGGCCAAGCGCCGGGAAGCTTGCAGCAGTTCTCGCTCACTAGCACACTTCAAAATCTTTCCCGAGAATCGCGCCCACGGACTCTTCTGTTACACCGACACAGCTATTCCCACTGCACTCCGGACTGGCCTCCCACATTCCCAACTCATCAGATGCAGCCTTGGGAACACTCTCACAGCTCCCCACTTTGTACCATCATGGATGAGAGTGCAACATTCCCCTTTCCTTTGCAAATGCTGTTACAAAGCAACAATGACACTTTTTAAAATTGGAAGTTTTATTTTTGTCACCCCAGTCTTTACAAAAGGTATTTGCACATTTCCACAATCGTCACTCCCAACATGAGTGAAGAGTTATCTTGGGGTCGTGTAGATTCAATGTTTTCCTGACATACAGGCTGGTTATTGCTTTTTTTCGAACCGAATTCAGCCTCACACCAGACGGTGTGCCGCTCCGCTAACCAGATTGGTCTGATGGGAAAAAGCTCTTTTCCGATTTTAAATAATCGTAAGGAAAGCTGCCTTTCCAACGACAACTAAGCGATTCCATCACCGTCTGCAGGTTTAAAAAATATATAAAAATGAAGTGCAAAATGTCAGAAACCATAACATTGGTCCAAGTTTTGCTGGGTCGTGATGCAGGTGGGTGCCAGTGAGCAGCTGTTTCCTGGGATACGCCGGACTGCGTGGGTGTTGCCTTCCCATGTTCGTGCAACGGCACACTGGTGCGATTCCCATGACAGGAGCGGGCTGCGGCTGGGAGGGGGAAGGAGGCCGGGCGCCAGGCCAGGCCGACCCGACGGACAGCCGCCGTATCTCGGCATTCTGGAAGCTGTAGTCCCGCTTTAAGGCGTGGCCCCGCCAACGGTCGCCCCGGCACGAGCCAGTTCGAACTCTTGGAGCCTGTGGGGGTGGGGGGGAGGGACTATAAATAAACAAACAAGACAGTCTGGGGATTATAACCGCGGGGGGGGGGGGGGGGGGTCTACTACAACAGGGGAATGAACGTGAGGGGATTGGGGAGCGCGCGGCGGGGCAAGGAAACCAAACTTGATTCATGCTCTTCAGCGATTGGAGAATGGGGCGGGCGCTCGGCGTGCGAATGGCTGATCCCGCTGTCAGTCAGGTCGGGTGGGCGGGGCCTGCCCGTCAGCAGGTTGGGTTGAGCGGGGCAGTGGCTGGAGTGCGGGGTTTGCTCGGAGCGTGACGTGTGAGGTACGTACTGTCTGTGTCTCTCCCTCTTTTGTCTTCGTTAATGGCAGTCTAAGGGCTATTTTATTTATTTCCGAAAGCCTTTTAATGTCGCAGCTGAGTGGCTTCCCGAGGTGTCCCTCTATTCTTGTCCTGATGGTTTCCCCCCGCCCCCGTTGCAACGCTACTCACTTGGTACCTTTTCCTTTCCACCCTCACATTCTCGTTTCCATGGAAACCCCCTGGGATATTTGACGGTGAAATGATCAGATGCCTTTAGTAATCTCATTTTGCTGAACCAATATTACCTAAAAACAAACTTTTTAAAAAATTACATAAACCACGTTAATAAGCAAAACACCCATCTCTCCACCCCCACCCCGCCTTCCCCTATTTTTGCTTGATTCTCTTTTCATTTTCTGAGATTGTCATTACATTTATTGGGATGACTCGTGTGGTGTTGCAAGGTTCGTCAGTATTTAGTTGTGGGGTTTTTCTATTTTTTGCAGAGTAGCTGTTGCATGGACATGAGTGTTGTGACACACTGAAGCCATTGCTCCAATAGAATTGAGTTATGTTATCAAGCCACATCGAACACTGTAGGATTTAATATGCTTTTTAAATTGTGTAATAAAAATGAGTGTGCATAATTTGAGTTTTATATTTGAGCAGTAAATGAAAATTGATTGCTGTGAGATTATTGCCTCACTTTTTTTTTAATGGGGACCGACTCTGAACGTGGCTTTAATTTACATGTAGCTGCAGAGGTGAAGATTGAATGTTTTCAGAGGAAAAGAGATGGCAGGGGAATGGGTAGGGTAAAGTCATATGGAGACCTCTGAATGCCGAGAAGATGGAGTAGCCTCTCCAGAGGGCAGGCCCCACCCAAAGCAATCATAAACAAATGTTCTACACTTACATTTTTTTTAATGTACAATTACGCAGCACCTTTTAGATAGGTACTTTTCAGAATGTGGTGAAGACAACGCAGGAAGTACAGGAGATGACCAAAGGAATAGTCTGAGACCGAAGCGTTGAGAAAGCCTTTGAATATGGAAAAGGATGTCACTAAAAGTGGTTTCAGAATTGAATTCCAGTTCAAAAGTTCAGTGACTTGGAGGAAAATGTAACTGGTCTCATTAGTAAGTTTGTGGACGACACAAAGGTTGGTGGAATTGTGGATAGCAATGAGGACTGTCAGAGGATACAGCAGGATTTAGATTGGAGACTTGGGTGGCGAGATGGCAGATGAAGTTTAATCTGGACGATTGTGAGGTAATGCATTTTGGAAGGTCTAATACAGGTAGGGAATATACAGTGAATGATCGAACCCTCAAGAGTATTGACAGTCAGAGAGATCTTGGTGTACAGGTCCACAGGTCACTGAAAGGGGCAACACAGGTGGAGAAGGTAGTCAAGAAGGCATACGGCATGCTTGCCTTCATTGGCCGGGGCATTGAGTATACAAATTGGCAAGTCATGTTGCAGCTGCATAGAACCTTAGTTAGTGCACACTTGGAGTATAGTGTTCAATTCTGGTTGCCACACTACCAGAAGAATGTGGAGGCTTTAGACAGGGTGCAGAAGAGATTTATCAGGATGTTGCCTGGTATGGAGGGCATTAGCTATGAGAGGTTGAATATACTTGGTTTGTTCTCAATGGAAGGAAGGAGGTTGAGGGGCGACCTGATAGAGGTCTACAAAATTATGAAGGGCATAGACAGAGTAGATAGTCAGTGACTTTTTCCCAGGGTAGAGGGGTCAATTACTAGGGGGCATAGATTTAAGGTGCGAGGGGCAAGGTTTAGAGGAGATGTACGAGGCACGTTTTTTTTACACAGAGGGTAGTGGGTGCCTGGAACTCGCTGCTGGAGGAGGTGGTGGAAGCAGGGACGATAGTGACATTTAAGGGGCATCTTGACAAGTACATGAATAGGATGGGAATAGAGGGATACGGACCCCAGAAGTGTAGAAGATTTTAGTTTAGACGGGCAGCATGGTCGGCACAGGCTTGGAGGGCCGAAGGGCCTGTTCCTGTGCTGTACTTTTCTTTGTTCTTTGACTCTGTTACTGATGGTGAAGTGGAGGAAGGAAAGACCAATGATAGACAAAAATTGGGGACGTAGAGCATGAATTATAGGATCTGTGGCTGAAGAAGGTTGGTCGGGTGGATGGATTGGAAGATGAGCACAAGGATTTTGAAATTGATACTTTATGGAACAGGAAGGTAGTAGAAGCTTTGAGAATGGTTGTGTTGGAAGTTCTTGAAAGTTAAGCATAGTTTATGTAGATTTGAGTTCGGTGAAGGGAGGATGAGTACTAGTGGAATCAAGCTTTGAGATTTTAATTGCATAATGACTAAGGGTTGGGGTGGGGTATAGATGGATGATCATGAGGTGAAAGTCCATCTTGGTGACAGTCCGCATTTGAGTTTTGAAGCAAAGTTCTGCTCAGGGTTGATCAGAATTTTCAGAATATCAAATATTCTGACAGAGATGAAATCAATGCCTGAGATATAAAAATTGTAGCAATATCCAAGCAGAATGACTCAGTCTTGGGCTGAAGAAAATCCTGGCCTGTCCAGAATTTGGAAAAAACAGTTGGACAGCAAGGAAATAGTTTTGAAATTCAGGGTAGGATTGACGATGTACAATTGAATGTCATTGACACACTTGAAAGCTGACCCTATATTTGTAATTATTTTGCCAAGGAACAGGTGGGTTTCTAGGATATAACTAATGGATGCTGGAAGTAACTGTGCAGGCATAGGAGAAGAAGTTAATAAGATGCAATTCTGAGCACAATGATGCAGATAAGAATGAAACCAGGAGACAGTGATGCCACAGATACAATAATTTACCATGTTAGAAAGGTGTGGAAAAGACCCAGAAAAACATGTCGCCACGACATAGGGTATAATTAATAACTGGTCTCATGAAACCATACAATGAGTAAATAAAGACATAAAATGCTGGAAACACTCAGCAGGCAAGTGCAGCACCTGTGGAGAGAAACAGAGATAACATTTCAGGTCTGTGAACTTTCATCAGAACTGGGAAAGATAGAAATGTGGTAGGTTTTGAGTAAGGGGTGGGACAAGGACAGAAGGAAGGGTCTGTGATAGGGTGGAAGTCAGGAGAAGTTGAATGCTTGAAAAATAGTACAGTACGAAGTCTTACAACACCAGGTTAAAGTCCAACAGGTTTGTTTCGATGTCACTAGCTTTCGGAGCGCTGCTCCTTCCTCAGGTGAATGAAGAGGTCTGTTCCAGAAACACATGTATAGACAAATTCAAAGATGCCAAACAATGCTTGGAATGCGAGCATTAGCAGGTGATTAAATCTTTACAGATCCAGAGATGGGGTAACCCCAGGTTAAAGAGGTGCTCACCCCAGTCCAACGCCGGCATCTCCACATCATGAAAAATAGTATTCCAGGGTCGAACGGAATGATGCTGGTGCAAGAAAAGAAACAAAAAATGTGCGCTCCTGATTAAAGGAAAGGAAACAAAATGGAGCACAGATTATGGTTTGAAATTGTTGAGCTTAATGTTGAGTCTCAAAGGCTTTAATGTGCTTAATTAAAAGATGAGGTGCTGCTCTTCCAGCTTGCATTGAGCCTCATCTGAAAAGTGTAGTAGGTTGAGGACAGAAATGCCAGCAAGAGAATAAGATGAAGAATTAAAATGACAGGCTACTGGAAGCTCAGGGGGCCATGCTTGCAGACTGAACGGAGGCATTCTGCAAACGGTCACCCTTTTTTGTCTCCTCACTATAGCGAACACCACCACATTTGGAGCATTGAATGCAGTATACTAGATTGAAAGCAGTATACTTAAATCGCGGCTTCACTTGGAAGGAGTGTTTGGTGCCTTGCAAGGTGAGGAGAGAGAGGTGAAACGGCAGGTGTTATATCATCTGTGTTTGCAGTGTAAGGTGCCATGGGAAGGGACAGGGTGTTGGGATGACTGAGGAGTGGACCAGGATATCGTGGAGGGAATGGTCCTTAGCAATGCTGCAAGTGGAGGGGGAGGGAAGAATTGTTTGGGGGGGGGGAGGAGTGTGGTGGGGGTGGGGGGGGTCAGGGAGTGTGGTGGGGGGGGGTCAGGGAGTGTGGTGGGCGGGGGGGGGGTCAGTGAGTGTGGTGGGCGGGGGGGTCAGGGAGTGTGGTTGGGGGGGTCAGGGAGTGTGGTTGGGGGGGGTCAGGGAGTGTGGTTGGGGGGGGGTCAGGGAGTGTGGTGGGGGGGGGGGTCAGGGAGTGTGGTGGGGGGTTCAGGGAGTGTGGAGGTGGGGGGGGTTCAGGGAGTGTGGAGGTGGGGGGGGGTTCTGGGAGTGTGGGGGTGGGGGGGGTCCAGGGAGTGTGGGGGTGGGGGGGGTTCAGGGAGTGTGGTGGGGGGGGGTCGGAGTGTGGTGGGGGGGGGGTCGGAGTGTGGTGGGGGGGGGTCGGAGTGTGGTGGGGGGGGTCGGAGTGTGGTGGGGGGGGGTCGGAGTGTGGGGGGGGTCGGAGTGGTGGGTGGGTGGGGGTCAGGGGTTGTGGTGGGCGGGGGGGGTCAGGGAGTGTGGTTGGGGGGGGTCAGGGAGTGTGGTTGGGGGGGGTCAGGGAGTGTGGTTGGGGGGGGTCAGGGTGTGTGGTTGGGGGGGGTCAGGGAGTGTGGTTGCGGGGGGGTCAGGGAGTGTGGTTGGGGGGGTCAGGGAGCGTGGGGGTTCAGGGAGTGTGGGGGTGGGGGGTCAGGGGGTGGGGGGTTCAGGGAGTGTGGGGGTGGGGGGTTCAGGGAGTGTGGGGGTGGGGGGGTTCAGGGAGTGTGGGGTGGGGGGGTTCAGGGAGTGGGGGTGGGGGGGTCAGGGAGTGGTGGGGGGGGGTCAGGGAGTGTGGGGGGGGTCAGGGAGTGTGGGGGGGGTCAGGGAGTGTGGGGGGGGTCAGGGAGTGTGGGGGGGTGTCAGGGAGTGTGGGGGGGGGGTCAGGGAGTGTGGGGGGGGGGGTCAGGGAGTGTGGGGGGGGGGTCAGGGAGTGTGGGGGGGGGGGTCAGGGAGTGTGGGGGGGGGGTCAGGGAGTGTGGGGGGGGTCAGGGAGTGTGGGGGGGGGGGTCAGGGAGTGTGGGGGGGGGTCAGGGAGTGTGGGGGGGGGGGTCAGGGAGTGTGGGGGGGGGTCAGGGAGTGTGGGGGGGTCAGGGAGTGTGGTTGTGGGGGGGCTCAGGGAGTGTGGTTGGGGGGGGCTCAGGGAGTGTGGTTGGGGGGGGTTCAGGGAGTGTGGTTGGGGGGTGGTTCAGGGAGTGTGGTGGGGGTTCGGGGAGTGTGGTGGTGGGGGGGTTCAGGGAGTGGGGGGGTTCAGGTGGTGGGGGGGTTCAGGGAGTGGGGGGGTTCAGGGGGTGGGGGGGGTCAGGGAGTGTGGTGGGGGGGGTCAGGGAGTGTGGTGGGGGGGGGGTCAGGGAGTGTGGTGGGGGGGGGTCAGGGAGTGTGGTGGGGGGGGTCAGGGAGTGTGGTGGGGGGGTCAGGGAGTGTGGTGGGGGGGTCAGGGAGTGTGGTGGGGGGGGGGTCAGGGAGTGTGGTGGGGGGGGTCAGGGAGTGTGGTGCGGGGGGGGTCAGGGAGTGTGGTGGGGGGGGGTCAGGGAGTGTGGTGGGGGGGGGTCAGGGAGTGTGGTGGGGGGGGGTCAGGGAGTGTGGTGGGGGGGGGTCAGGTAGTGTGGTGGGGGGGGGGTCAGGGAGTGTGGTGGGGGGGGGTCAGGGAGTGTGGTGGGGGGGGGGTCAGGGAGTGTGGTGGGGGGGGGTCAGGGAGTGTGGTGGGGGGGGGGTCAGGGAGTGTGGTGGGGGGGGTCAGGTAGTGTGGTGGGGGGGGGTCAGGGAGTGTGGTGGGGGGGTGGTCAGGGAGTGTGGTGGGGGGGAGGTCAGGGAGTGTGGTGGGGGGGAGGTCAGGGAGTGTGGTGGGGGGGGAGGTCAGGGAGTGTGGTGGGGGGGGAGGTCAGGGAGTGTGGTGGTGGGGGGGGGGGGGGGGGGGGGGGGGGAACCTGGCAGAATTTCTCAGGTTAGAAAAAATAAAGTTCGCCTTGAGGGATTCTGTGGAGGGGTTTGCCCGGAGGTGGCAGCCGTTTATTGATATCTTCGAGAAAAGTTAAGATGGAGGGGGAGGGAGGGATAGAATGAGGAGGCAGGGGAAGTGGGCAGTGGGTTGGTGGGGTATTTTGTTGAGTTTGTTCACATTGCTGGTTTGATTTCATTTGTGAGTATGTTTGTTGTGTGAATATATAAATGCCTCAACAAAATATTGTTTTTAAAAAAAAAAAACTTTTCAGAGAACCAGTTGAATGTCAAGGGAAGGTGTTGCGATGGTCATTGTCTGGCACTTGTTTGGAGCAACTTTATTTACCAATTCAACCAGTCTGAATTTGTTCAGATCTTTCTGCATGCGGACACAGACTGCTCAACATGTGAGGAGTTGTGAATGGAACTGAACACTGCAGAACCTTATGATGGAAGGAAGGCTATTGATGACGCTTTTGAAAATAGTTGGGCCTAGGACCGTGCTCTGAGGGATTCTTGCAGGGGTGTCCTGGAGCTGCACTGAGTGGCTTCCAGCAACTACAACCATCCTCCTTTGTGCTAAGTATGATTCCAGCCAGTGGAGACTTTCCCCCGATTCCCAGTGACTTCAGTTTTGCTCGGGCTCCTTGAAGTCACACTTGGTCAAATGCTGCCGTGATGTCAAGAGAAGTCTCACTTGCTTCAGTTCTGGAATTCAGCTCCTTTATTCATGTTTTGATTGAGTACGTAATGAGCTCTGGAGCCTAGAGGTCCTGGCAGAACTCCAACTGAGCCTCAGTGAACATGTTATTGCGTGATAGTACTTTCAATGACATCTCCATCACTTGGCTGTAGAGAATAGTCTGATGGGGCAATACTCAGCGAAATTGGATTTGTCCTTTATTGTATAACTCCTTGGTTCTGTATTGTGTGTCAATCAGGTCAAGGGTGGGTATTCCTATTAGCGATGGCAGAACCCAGCTGATTGGTGCAAACGGCTGAGACATTTGCAATTATCTTCAGTCAGAAGTGCCAAATGGATGATATACCTTGGCCTCCTCCTGAGCAGAAGGCAGTCTTCAGCAAATTCAATTCACACTGCACCATATCAAAAAATGGCTGAATGCTCTGGATACAGCCATAGCTATTTCCCCTGATAACATCCAGCTGCAATGTGGAAAACTTGTGCTCCAGAACTAGCTGTGCCTCGAACAAAGCTGTTCCAGTACAGCTCCAACACTTGCATATATTCAATATATCCTGTCCACAAAAAACAGACCAAATCTAAGCCAGCCAATTACTGCCCCTCAATTTACTTTCAGATATCAACAAAGTGATGGAAGGTGTCACCAAGAGTATTATTAAGCAGCACTTACTCCGCATTGACCTGCTCACTGATACTCTGTTTGAGTTCTGCCATAGCTGGCTCCAGGCCTCATTACATATATGGTCAAAGGAGCTGAATTCCAGAGCTGAACAAGAGAGATGGCCCTTAACATCAACGCATAATTATACTCAGTGTGACATCAAGGGGCACTGGTAAATTAAAGTCAGTGGGAATCGATAGAAAGGTTCACACTGGCTGGAGTCATGCCTAGCACAAAGGAGGACACTGCTTGTAATTATTGGAGACAGATAATCTTGGCCTCAGTGCATCACTTCAGGCTATTGCCCTAGGCCCAACCATCTATTGGCCATGATAAATTGCCCCTTAGTATCCAAAGGTTAGGTGGATTATAGGGATGGGGCGGGAGAGTGACCCTGGTGGGGTGCTCTTTCAGAGGGTCAGTGCAAACCCGATGGGCTGAATGGTCTCCTTCTCCACTGCAGGGATTCTGTGGTTCTATGATATTCAGGGGCATTACAAATGCTAACTCTGCCACACTATCAACATTCGGGGTGTGCGGCGGGGTGTCAGCGTTTATTATTGACCAGAAATCTAACTGGACCTGCCATATAAATATCGTGGCTGCAAGAGCAGGTCATAGCTTGGGTATTCAATACTGCATGACACACGCATCTCTTTACTTCCCAGATCCATTCTACTGTTTGTATGGCACAAGTAAAAAGTGTGCTGTCATACTCCACTTGCCTTGATTAATGCTGCACCAGCAACGCTCACCATCCAGGGCAAAGCAGCCTGTGTGATTGGTACCTCATCAGTCACCTTAAGAACATAAGCACACAAGTTAAGAGGACACTCCGGATTGTGCATAGCTTGGTCATTAACTTGACGTCATTACACTTACACACTCTTCTTTCAGTCTTTTTCCTGCTTGATTTATTTTCTGTAACTACAAATTGAGAAAATAGAAATCTTCCTATTAAGAGCTTCCATCTCACTGAGTAGACTTTTATCAATCCACGGCCAACATCCTGCTCTGAAAACTCTGCCCACATTTTGACAGCTGTGACAAATTTCCCCACAGCGGCTGAGACAATCCACAGCATTCTAAAACAATCAAGAACATTTTAAACAAAACAACCCATTACATTATAAAAGAAAAAGTAAATTCTCCCAATGTTAACAGATTCTATAAATACTTTGGATCTAGATCTGCAGCTTTGCCAAAACCTAATCAGTTCTTCTTGGGTCATGCTTGATTATAGAGTTATAGAACATTGAAATGAGAAAGGTTCATGAATTGACGATGGATAATGCACAACTTTTGTGAAGGAGAGTATAATACCTCCTCTGTTTAAGATTCCTCATTATAACAAGTGCCCTCTGGATTAAAAATATTTAAGTTTTAAAATGGTATCTATTTTTTCCAGTTCTTTTTGATTAACCTGGGTTTCACTGTCCCATAAGACAGCTAAAAGCTAATCTGCTCTCAAGGCTTTGCGAATGGCATTAGTGAAATAAGGATTGGGAATTATTTGACCACCGTTGTCTTTGTCTACACAGATCATGAGCTCGGTATGTTATCAATGTACTGCAGAAATTAATTGTTTTGATTGTACTGTTTTTCAATCTTCTCATATTCTCTCCTGAAGACGCTATTAAAATTGGGATAGAGATCAGTAATTATTGGCAGCTTTCATACACACCTTGCTGATATTGTTATTCTTTGTATATGAGATCAGGTAGTGTTCACAAGCTGTTTGTTTTTTTCATTAGCTATTTGTTTGTTGGAGGGACTTATAGCCGAACCTGTTTCTGTCCTTAACATTATTTGCATTCTTGCACTTTGCAGAAGATGTTACTATATGGTAATTAAGAGCAGATGCCATGAATGATTTTTCTTTTTCTTCTCTCTACCATTGAGATGGAGAAATGAGTGGTTGCTATAATCCACATGGGTCTTACCCGGTATGGATGATCCACTACCCCGTGGAGCTTGCAGAATACGAGCTTCCCCAATAAGGGACGGGAGACCCTTAACTAAATCAATGTTCCTTTGTATAAATAGCGTATAGAGTCGGCTAGTCAGGCACTACGGGATAGAGACGATCCACTACCCCATGGAGCTTGTAGAATAGAAGATCCCCCGATGGGACGGGAGACCCTTAACCCTTAACTAAGTCAATGTGCCTTTGGGTCGGGCACCGACTAAAGAAGGTCCGTAGGGAACTACTGGAGCTGTGTATATAGTTAACATTTCAATAAAAGTAAGTTTTTGTTTTTCTCTACAATTCGGTGTGGTCTCCTTTTGTTGCTCCTTATAAAAGTGGTATTATCTCCAGCCATGGGGCGATTCAGGAAAGGATAAATTTGAAAGCAGTAAGAAATGTCAAGGTTGTAAAACAGAGTACTGATATGCATAAAAATAACCAGAGTGGGTCAGGAAGAGACCGAAAGCATAACAGTGCATTAGAGACTAAGGAGACATTAGGGAAAAACAGAATAAAGGTACAGACAAAGAATTCACAAAGCACTTGTAACGAAACAGCTAGAAAGAACATCTCTTGTTAAGAGGAAGAAGGAGGCCTATGTGAAGATGAAGTGTGAAGTTTCGGTTGGGGCGATGGATAGTTACAAGGTAGCGAGGAAGGATCTAAAGAGAGAGCTAAGACGAGCAAGGAGGGGACATGAGAAGTATTTGGCAGGAAGGATCAAGGAAAACCCAAAAGCTTTCTATAGGTATGTCAGGAATAAGCGAATGACTAGGGAAAGAGTAGGACCAGTCAAGGACAGGGATGGGAAATTGTGTGTGGAGTCTGAAGAGATAGGCGAGATACTAAATGAATATTTTTCGTCAGTATTCACTCAGGAAAAAGATAATGTTGTGGAGGAGAATGCTGAGCCCCAGGCTAATAGAATAGATGGCATTGAGGTACGTAGGGAAGAGGTGTTGGCAATTCTGGACAGGCTGAAAATAGATAAGTCCCCGGGACCTGATGGGATTTATCCTAGGATTCTATGGGAGGCCAGGGAAGAGATTGCTGGACCTTTGGCTTTGATTTTTATGTCATCATTGGCTACAGGAATAGTGCCAGAGGACTGGAGGACAGCAAATGTGGTCCCTTTGTTCAAAAAGGGGAGCAGAGACAACCCCGGCAACTATAGACCGGTGAGCCTCACGTCTGTAGTAGGTAAAGTCTTGGCGGGGATTATAAGAGACAAGATTTATAATCATCTAGATAGGAATAATATGATCAGGGATAGTCAGCATGGCTTTGTGAAGGGTAGGTCATGCCTCACAAACCTTATTGAGTTCTTTGAGAAGGTGACTGAACAGGTAGACGAGGGTAGAGCAGTTGATGTGGTGTATATGGATTTCAGCAAAGCGTTTGATAAGATTCCCCACGGTAGGCTATTGCAGAAAATACGGAGGCTGGGGATTGAGGGTGATTTAGAGATGTGGATCAGAAATTGGCTAGCTGAAAGAAGACAGAGGGTGGTGGTTGATGGGAAATGTTCAGAATGGAGTACAGTCACAAGTGGAGTACCACAAGGATCTGTTCTGGGGCCGTTGCTGTTTGTCATTTTTATCAATGACCTAGAGGAAGGCGCAGAAGGGTGGGTGAGTAAATTTGCAGACGATACTAAAGTCGGTGGTGTTGTCGATAGTGTGGAAGGATGTAGCAGGTTACAGAGGGATATAGATAAGCTGCAGAGCTGGGCTGAGAGGTGGCAAATGGAGTTTAATGTAGAGAAGTGTGAGGTGATTCACTTTGGAAGGAATAACAGGAATGCGGAATATTTGGCTAATGGTAAAGTTCTTGAAAGTGTGGATGAGCAGAGGGATCTAGGTGTCCATGTACATAGATCCCTGAAAGTTGCCACCCAGGTTGATAGGGTTGTGAAGAAGGCCTATGGAGTGTTGGCCTTTATTGGTAGAGGGATTGAGTTCCGGAGTCAGGAGGTCATGTTGCAGCTGTACAGAACTCTGGTACGGCCGCATTTGGAGTATTGCGTACAGTTCTGGTCACCGCATTATAGGAAGGACGTGGAGGCTTTGGAGCGGGTGCAGAGGAGATTTACCAGGATGTTGCCTGGTATGGAGGGAAAATCTTATGAGGAAAGGCTGATGGACTTGAGGTTGTTTTCGTTGGAGAGAAGAAGGTTAAGAGGAGACTTAATAGAGGCATACAAAATGATCAGGGGGTTAGATAGGGTGGACAGTGAGAGCCTTCTCCCGCGGATGGAAATGGCTGGCACGAGGGGACATAGCTTTAAACTGAGGGGTAATAGATATAGGACAGAGGTCAGAGGTAGGTTCTTTACGCAAAGAGTAGTGAGGCCGTGGAATGCCCTACCTGCTACAGTAGTGAACTCGCCAACATTGAGGGCATTTAAAAGTTTATTGCATAAACATATGGATGATAATGGCATAGTGTAGGTTAGATGGCTTTTGTTTCGGTGCAACATCGTGGGCCGAAGGGCCTGTACTGCGCTGTATTGTTCTATGTTCTATGTTCTAAAGGAATAGAATCAGTTAGAAATAAATGAGTTTGAATAAAAGCTGTTTATGAGACAAGATTGCAGAGTGACCAACCTTGGGAATGACAAGATTATTGACTTTTAGAAGAAATAGGCAAAATGGTAACAAAGGCTGGTGTGTGGGTAGCACGGATAAAGGATTGGATAAAGGCAGTTGAGTGAAAGGACCTTTACTCAGGAAGTCAGCAAAATCATTACAATGGAGCTAAGAAACAGCAAGGGGCAGGAAATGCTGATGGGAGCAGTTTAACAGCCTTGAAAGATTAATTGTGGTGTTGGGCATAATATCAATAAGAAAATTAGAGGTGCTTGTAACAAGGGTAATAGAGTAATTATGAGTTATTTTGATCTTCAAATAGACTGGACATACAAAATTTGTAGTGTGGAGGAGGCGTTCATGGAATTTATGCAAGACCATTTTCTTCATCAGTATGTTAAGGAACCAACTCGGGAATAGACTACTTTCAATATGGTATTGTGCAATGAAAAAGGGTTAATTAACAAGCTTGTAGTAAAGAAGCCTGGGGGGGGGGGGGGGAGGAGGGGGAGACAATGATCAGCTTGAGCTTTATATTGAGTTTGAAAGCGATTTAGTTAGTTCAGAATTAGTTCTTGAGTGTAAGCAAAGCAAACCGTATGGGTGTGATTTAACGGGAAAAAAGTCCCGTTATGGGCACGTTTAGTGGGGTGTTTCTCGGTGTCGTGACCCCACTATCAAATGGGACTCTTTTTATTGGCCTCGGCAATGAATGTCCCGCCGAGGCTGCGCATACCTTCATTTCCTGCACTGACAGCTCGGTGCAAGAAGAGATCGGGGTGACATTTTAAAATGCTGTCTCGATCTCTCGACCCCCCCCACCCCCAACACCCCAATTGACCTGTTAGGGGCTCTTCATACGCCCCTCACCACATCTAAGGGCAGAGCATACCCTGGCAGTGCCCCAGCCAGCCTGATAGTGCCACCTGGGCATCCTGGCGGGGCCCTGGTAGAAATTCTTGTTAGATCTTGCGATTCTTGTTAGATCTTGCGAGTTGTTCCGCACGTTGCAAATCTCATGAGAGGCTTCTCGTGAGATTCAATGGGCTCATCGCCTCACCGAGTCGGGCACGACAAGGACGCAGGTCTGAGGGATAATCTGGCTGATAGATTGAGAAACTAGTTTAAAAGCAGTGACAGTAGATAAGCAGTGATAAACATTTAAATAATTAATTCATAATTTGAAATTAAGATGTATTCCCTTAAGGAGTAAAAACTCCACAAGGAAAGTAAATCAACTGTGGCTAACAAGACAAGTTAATGATGGTATCAGGTTAAATTAAGTGGCTTCTATTGGTGCCGAAATGAATAGTAAGTCTGAGGGTTGGGAGAATTTTAGAATTCAACCAAGAATTGATTTAAAAAAAAGAGAATGAGAATAAACTTGCAAGATGCATGAAATAGATGATCAAAATTTATATTATGTAAAAAGAAGAGATTAGTAAAAGGAAGCATGGGTCTTTTAGATACAGAGGCAGGAGAAATTATAATAGGGAATAAGGAATTGGCAGAGAGATTAAACAAATATTGGTGTGGAAGAAGTCACAAAAATTGAATAACGGGGAAGCAAGGGCTTAATTTGAATGAGGGAGAAATCAGTTTTTGTAAAATAAAAAGTGCTGAAGCAATTAATGGGACTAAAGGTCAACATTACCCTAGACCTGATGGCTCACATTCTAGGGTTTTAAAATACGCCGATAGTGAATCCATGAACTTTCCAGAATTCCCTAGTTTGTAGAATGCTTCCAGTAGATTGGAAACCAGCAGACAAAATTCCACTATTTAAGAAAGGAGGAAGATAGAAATGATGGAACTATAGGCCAGTTAACCCGACATCACTTGTAGGGGAAAAGTGAGAAACTGTTATTAGAGATAGGTAACAGGGGAAATCTTAATATGGTTGAGCAGAGTCGACAGGGATTTATGAAAGAGAAATCATGTTTGGTAAATATATTAGTTTTTTAAAAATTGGTAACTGGCAGAGTAGTTGAGGGGAAAATGGCGGACATTGTGCATTTGGATTTTCAAAATGTTCTGTTAAGGTGCCACTAAATAAAGTAAAGTCGCCACAGTCCCAGATGACGATAGGCTCCCCTTTGAGGGGGAGAACTGACTGGTGGTGATTTAACCTGAGGATCACCACACCATTCAATATATTGTCCCAATTGAAGCTTCTGGTATTGGGTGCAACATCTTGCATCAAATAAAGAGTAGTTAACAAACCGAAAAGAGCATGGAATAAATGGGTATTTTTTAGGTTGGCAGGCTGCAACTTGTGGGGTACCACAATGATCAGTAAAATATTACATGGGAATGTAAACTGTGAGAAGGACACAATGAGGTTACAAAGGGATATCAACAGGTTAAGTGAAGAAGTGTGAAGTTATCCACTTTGGAAGGAAAAGGAGCATACATTTTAAATGGTGAGAGACTGGGAAAATGTTGAAATTCAGACGGACCGAGGTGTTCTTATACACAAAACACATAGGTGCACTAAACAATTAGGAACACAACTGCTATGTTAGCTTTATTACAAAGGGATTGGAATATGAGAGTAAAGATGTTTTAGAACAATATTATGCAAGACCTGGTGTCTTGTGTATACCTTTGGTCTCCTTTCATAAGAAAATATATATTTGCCTCATAGTTTTGTTAGACTGATTCCTGGGACGGGTACATTGTCCAAGGATAAGAGAGTGAATTGACTGGACCTATATATCCTAGAGTTTAGAAGAATGAGAATTGATCTCATTGAAACATTAAGTGGCCTGATGAGACTGATGCTGGGAGGATGTTTGCCATCCTTGGGGAATATAGGACTCCTGGTGGTGGCATGTAGGAGGAGTTTGTGCACTAGATAGCTCCCACCAGTGTACTTGACCTTTGGCCGTTTTTGCCTGGTTCCCGGGATTTTTTGGTGGAAAACTCTTCCCATAAGAGGGATCCTACTGTGGAAGTATGTCAAAAAATGCTACAACTAAGACGTCTGTGGGTGAAAATTCTTCAACTGACTCGGTGGTTCCGCATGGCACCTCGGCAGGGAAGATGGCAGTGGTTACTCTGGCGGTTGCGGCAGCCCCGATCACGAACTGAGGTACTGGATGCTAAATTTGAAATGCAGTTTGAAAAGTATTTTGAGAGGCAGTGGAGAGTGATGTTCGATACTCTCCATAAATTGATTGACGAGGCACTGGGTCCTGTCTGAAAGTTTGGAGAGGACTTTAGAAGCTATGAAGGAGCATGGTGAGTTGTTGAAGGAGGTGGGGACAGCTTTGTTGAGGCACAGTGACCAAATTGCCTCACTGAAGGCTGAGATCTTGATGGTGGTAGAGAAGAATAAGAATCTGAGGGCGAAGGTGGGTGACCTGGAAAATCGGTCGAGAAGACAAAACCTCAGGGTTGTGGGGTAGCCGGAGAATGTAGAGGGTTTGAATCCAACAGTCTACTTTTTTTGCAGATGTTCGGTAAGATGGTGGGTGTTGTACAGGCAAAGACTCCACGAGAGGCCAGGCTGACCAGGTACAACTCGCTTTATACCACACTAGCACAATAATCACACCTCTCCACTCCCTGCAGGGTCTCCTTCCAGGTCGGGGTCGGGGTTTATATTCTGTGGGGAGCTGGGCTCACTAGTCACCTGCACCTGGACCGCATAGGAGACCAACCGAGTCGCGTGAAGGACTGTCCCAGGGATCCATGTGGCTCCGACCCCGAAGTTCCGCACATAAACACATCACCCATCGTGAAGGTGCGTGCTCGTGGGAGGTTATGGGAGGCCGTCTTGGAGCGGTCCTGCCGCTGATGGACCCTTGCTCCAATGTCGGGAAGGACGAGGGGGACACGTCTGGAGTTGGCACCTCATGAGTAACTCTGCCGCCGCAATGCCAGTTGTGGCGTGAGGCGTTGTACGATAACTGAACAGGAATCTTGCCAACCGCGTTAGGGCAGCACGGTAGCATTGTGGATAGCACAATTGCTTCACAGCTCCATGGTCCCAGGTTCGATTTCGGCTTGGGTCACTGTCTGTGCGGAGTCTGCACATCCTCACCGGGTGTGCGTGGGTTTCCTCCGGGTGCTCCAGTTTCCTCCCACAGTCCAAAGATGTGCAGGTTAGGTGGATTGGCCATGATAAATTGCCCTTAGTGTCCAAAATTGCCCTTCGTGTTGGGTGGTGTTACTGTGTTATGGGGACAGAATGGAGGTGTTGACCTTGGGTAGGGTGCTCTTTGCAAGAGCCGGTGCAGACTCGATGGGCCGAATGGCCTCCTTCTGCACTGTAAATTCTATGATATCTATGTTTCTCACGACCATGAGATCATCTTTTTCATGGCCGTCTTGAACGTTTGTACTGCTCGTTCGGCTCGTCCATTGGAGGCTGGGTGGTACGGGGCCATATGTACGTGCCTGGTGCCATTTGCGGCCATGAACGAAGCAAACTCCTGACACATGAATGCCGTTTCATTGTTGGACACCAGGACCTCAAGCAGCCCGTGTGGGCTAAAAATAGCTTTCAGTTTGTCTGTTGTTGCTCGAGTGGTCGCTGTGGGGACCTGGTATACTTGCAATCACTTCGAGTGGACGAACACTACTATAAGGAATGTGGCCCCCCCTGAAACGTGCCGGCAAAGTCGATATGTACACAAGACCAAGGCTTCCCGGGCCACTCCCAGGGATTCATCGGGGCTGCCAGTGGGCCTTCTGGTGCTCCTGGCATGGGATGCAACTTCGGGCCACCCACTCAATCTTGGCATCCAGTCCGGGCGACCAAACGTAACTGCGGGCCAACATTTTCATCTTGCCACCCCGAGGTGCCTGTTATGGAGATCTTTCAGCAGGAGCGTGCTTCGCCGCATCCCCCACAGGAATACACTATGTTTGATGCTCATCTCGGGTAGCTTGGCAGCATAGGCCCGCAGCCTGTCTGGTATCACCCTTATGTTGGGCCCTGTATTGGACCATAATGACGGACCCTCGACAACTCGGTCTGCGTCCATTCTCTGATATAAGCTGCCGTTGCAGGCAGTATCAATGAAATGGAGGGCAGCTATCACCACCATGGCGCAAAAGCTATAGGTCGCTTCAAGTCGTCGGGCATGCAGTGTGCCAGGACCGCCCTGATGCAGTATAGTGAGGCGTTGCATGTGAGGAGCAGGGCCTTGTCTGGGTCGAAATGGGTAAGTAATTCCTCCGACGAGAGCCGCTGCTTCACCTCGCAAAACTCTTTTTCTGGTGTGGGGGGGGCCCAGTTCCACTTTTCTGTCCCTTAGTGATTTTACATAGATTATATAGAACATACAGTGCAGAAGGAGGCCATTCGGCCCATCGAGTCTGCACCGACCCACATTAAGCCCTCACTTCCACACTATCCCAGCAACCCATTAACCCCTCCCAACCCTTATGGACACTACGGGCAATTTAGCATGGCCAATCCACCTAACCTAGTTGGTGAAGCGGACTGAGCAGTGTGGCCAACCGGGTTATGAACATCCCATAATACTTCACCAGGCCGAGGAAGGAGCGGAGTTCTGTTTGGTCGCAAGGGATGTGGCCTGGCAAATCGGCTGCACCTTTTCCTCCACTGGATGGAGGTCTCTGCTATCCACCCAGTAGCCGAGATACATGACATCCGACACATGAAAAACGCACTTCTCCCTCCGTAGGCGGACCCTGGCCTGAGCAAACCGCTCGAGGACCTCGATAAGATTCTCCACGTGTTCCCGGTGATGAGAACATCGTCCAGGTAGACGGTCACCCTTGGCAACCCTCGCAAGATGTTCTCCATTACCCTCTGGAATATTGCTCAAGCCGAGGAGATTCCGAATGGCAACCATGTATATTCGTAAAATCCTCGATGGATATTGATTGTCACGTACTTTCTGGATCTTGGCTTGAGCACCAGCTGCAAGTACGTGTGGCTCATGTCCAGTTTGGTGAACGTTTTATTCCCACTGAGCCAGACATAGAGATCCTCGCTCTGAGGGACCGGGTAATGGTCAAGGCAGGACACCTGGTTCACTGTCATTTTGTAGTCCACACACAACCGCACTGACACGCCCGGCTTCAACATGGGACCACTGGTACGGCCCAATGGGCATAGTGGACAGGGCGAATAATCCCCAACTGCTCCAAACGGTCCAATTCCTGGTCCAACTTGGTGCGAAGTGCATACGGCACAAGCCCAGCACGGAAACACTGGGGATTGGCGTGTTCCTCCACATTTATTGTGCCCATAGCACCTTTAATGATCTCGAGACCTTTGGCGGAAACAGACAGGAACTTGGACAGCACTTCATCTGGCCCACGGGGGTACATCTGGCACAAACGCTGCCATTCCTAACGTAGGTGGTGCAGCCAATCGCGCCCTAATAGGCTGGGCCGGTTGCCTTGGACTACCACCAATCTCTCATTTGGGCACGCGTCTCTCTCTCTCATTTGGGCACGCGTCTCTCTCTCTCATTCGGGCACGCGTCTCTCTCTCATTCGGGCACGCGTCTCTCTCATTCGTGCACGCGTCTCTCTCTCATTCGGGCACGCGTCTCTCTCTCATTCGGGCACGCGTCTCTCTCTCATTCGGGCACGCGTCTCTCTCTCATTCGGGCACGCGTCTCTCTCTCATTCGGGCACGCGTCTCTCTCTCATTCGGGCACGCGTCTCTCTCTCATTCGGGCACGCGTCTCTCTCTCATTCGGGCACGCGTCTCTCTCTCATTCGGGCACGCGTCTCTCTCTCATTCGGGCACGCGTCTCTCATTCGGGCACGCGTCTCTCTCTCATTCGGGCACGCGTCTCTCTCTCATTCGGGCACGCGTCTCTCTCTCATTCGGGCACGCGTCTCTCTCATTCGGGCACGCGTCTCTCTCTCATTCGGGCACGCGTCTCTCTCTCATTCGGGCACGCGTCTCTCTCTCATTCGGGCACGCGTCTCTCTCTCATTCGGGCACGCGTCTCTCTCTCATTCGGGCACGCGTCTCTCTCTCATTCGGGCACGCGTCTCTCTCTCATTCGGGCACGCGTCTCTCATTCGGGCACGCGTCTCTCTCTCATTCGGGCACGCGTCTCTCTCTCATTCGGGCACGCGTCTCTCTCTCATTCGGGCACGCGTCTCTCTCTCATTCGGGCACGCGTCTCTCTCTCATTCGGGCACGCGTCTCTCTCTCATTCGGGCACGCGTCTCTCTCTCATTCGGGCACGCGTCTCTCTCTCATTCGGGCACGCGTCTCTCTCTCATTCGGGCACGCGTCTCTCTCTCATTCGGGCACGCGTCTCTCTCTCATTCGGGCACGCGTCTCTCTCTCATTCGGGCACGCGTCTCTCTCTCATTCGGGCACGCGTCTCTCTCTCATTCGGGCACGCGTCTCTCTCTCATTCGGGCACGCGTCTCTCTCTCATTCGGGCACGCGTCTCTCTCTCATTCGGGCACGCGTCTCTCTCTCATTCGGGCACGCGTCTCTCTCTCATTCGGGCACGCGTCTCTCTCTCATTCGGGCACGCGTCTCTCTCTCATTCGGGCACGCGTCTCTCTCTCATTCGGGCACGCGTCTCTCTCTCATTCGGGCACGCGTCTCTCTCTCATTCGGGCACGCGTCTCTCTCTCATTCGGGCACGCGTCTCTCTCTCATTCGGGCACGCGTCTCTCTCTCATTCGGGCACGCGTCTCTCTCTCATTCGGGCACGCGTCTCTCTCTCATTCGGGCACGCGTCTCTCTCTCATTCGGGCACGCGTCTCTCTCTCATTCGGGCACGCGTCTCTCTCTCATTCGGGCACGCGTCTCTCTCTCATTCGGGCACGCGTCTCTCTCTCATTCGGGCACGCGTCTCTCTCTCATTCGGGCACGCGTCTCTCTCTCATTCGGGCACGCGTCTCTCTCTCATTCGGGCACGCGTCTCTCTCTCATTCGGGCACGCGTCTCTCTCTCATTCGGGCACGCGTCTCTCTCTCATTCGGGCACGCGTCTCTCTCTCATTCGGGCACGCGTCTCTCTCTCATTCGGGCACGCGTCTCTCTCTCATTCGGGCACGCGTCTCTCTCTCATTCGGGCACGCGTCTCTCTCTCATTCGGGCACGCGTCTCTCTCTCATTCGGGCACGCGTCTCTCTCTCATTCGGGCACGCGTCTCTCTCTCATTCGGGCACGCGTCTCTCTCTCATTCGGGCACGCGTCTCTCTCTCATTCGGGCACGCGTCTCTCTCTCATTCGGGCACGCGTCTCTCTCTCATTCGGGCACGCGTCTCTCTCTCATTCGGGCACGCGTCTCTCTCTCATTCGGGCACGCGTCTCTCTCTCATTCGGGCACGCGTCTCTCTCTCATTCGGGCACGCGTCTCTCTCTCATTCGGGCACGCGTCTCTCTCTCATTCGGGCACGCGTCTCTCTCTCATTCGGGCACGCGTCTCTCTCTCATTCGGGCACGCGTCTCTCTCTCATTCGGGCACGCGTCTCTCTCTCATTCGGGCACGCGTCTCTCTCTCATTCGGGCACGCGTCTCTCTCTCATTCGGGCACGCGTCTCTCTCTCATTCGGGCACGCGTCTCTCTCTCATTCGGGCACGCGTCTCTCTCTCATTCGGGCACGCGTCTCTCTCTCATTCGGGCACGCGTCTCTCTCTCATTCGGGCACGCGTCTCTCTCTCATTCGGGCACGCGTCTCTCTCTCATTCGGGCACGCGTCTCTCTCTCATTCGGGCACGCGTCTCTCTCTCATTCGGGCACGCGTCTCTCTCTCATTCGGGCACGCGTCTCTCTCTCATTCGGGCACGCGTCTCTCTCTCATTCGGGCACGCGTCTCTCTCTCATTCGGGCACGCGTCTCTCTCTCATTCGGGCACGCGTCTCTCTCTCATTCGGGCACGCGTCTCTCTCTCATTCGGGCACGCGTCTCTCTCTCATTCGGGCACGCGTCTCTCTCTCATTCGGGCACGCGTCTCTCTCTCTCTCTCATTCGGGCACGCGTCTCTCTCTCTCTCTCATTCGCGCACGCGTCTCTCTCTCTCTCTCATTCGCGCACGCGTCTCTCTCTCTCTCTCATTCGCGCACGCGTCTCTCTCTCTCTCTCATTCGCGCACGCGTCTCTCTCTCTCTCTCATTCGCGCACGCGTCTCTCTCTCTCTCTCATTCGCGCACGCGTCTCTCTCTCTCTCTCATTCGCGCACGCGTCTCTCTCTCTCTCTCATTCGCGCACGCGTCTCTCTCTCTCTCTCATTCGCGCACGCGTCTCTCTCTCTCTCTCATTCGCGCACGCGTCTCTCTCTCTCTCTCATTCGCGCACGCGTCTCTCTCTCTCTCTCATTCGCGCACGCGTCTCTCTCTCTCTCTCATTCGCGCACGCGTCTCTCTCTCTCTCTCATTCGCGCACGCGTCTCTCTCTCTCTCTCATTCGCGCACGCGTCTCTCTCTCTCTCTCATTCGCGCACGCGTCTCTCTCTCTCTCTCATTCGCGCACGCGTCTCTCTCTCTCTCTCATTCGCGCACGCGTCTCTCTCTCTCTCTCATTCGCGCACGCGTCTCTCTCTCTCTCTCATTCGCGCACGCGTCTCTCTCTCTCTCTCATTCGCGCACGCGTCTCTCTCTCTCTCTCATTCGCGCACGCGTCTCTCTCTCTCTCTCATTCGCGCACGCGTCTCTCTCTCTCTCTCTCATTCGCGCACGCGTCTCTCTCTCTCATTCGCGCACACGTCTCTCTCTCTCATTCGCGCACGCGTCCCCCTCGCCTTCGCGTCCCCCTCGCCTTCGCGTCCCCCTCGCCTTCGCGTCCCCCTCGCCTTCGCGTCCCCCTCGCCTTCGCGTCCCCCTCGCCTTCGCGTCCCCCTCGCCTTCGCGTCCCCCTCGCCTTCGCGTCCCCCTCGCCTTCGCGTCCCCCTCGCCTTCGCGTCCCCCTCGCCTTCGCGTCCCCCTCGCCTTCGCGTCCCCCTCGCCTTCGCGTCCCCCTCGCCTTCGCGTCCCCCTCGCCTTCGCGTCCCCCTCGCCTTCGCGTCCCCCTCGCCTTCGCGTCCCCCTCGCCTTCGCGTCCCCCTCGCCTTCGCGTCCCCCTCGCCTTCGCGTCCCCCTCGCCTTCGCGTCCCCCTCGCCTTCGCGTCCCCCTCGCCTTCGCGTCCCCCTCGCCTTCGCGTCCCCCTCGCCTTCGCGTCCCCCTCGCCTTCGCGTCCCCCTCGCCTTCGCGTCCCCCTCGCCTTCGCGTCCCCCTCGCCTTCGCGTCCCCCTCGCCTTCGCGTCCCCCTCGCCTTCGCGTCCCCCTCGCCTTCGCGTCCCCCTCGCCTTCGCGTCCCCCTCGCCTTCGCGTCCCCCTCGCCTTCGCGTCCCCCTCGCCTTCGCGTCCCCCTCGCCTTCGCGTCCCCCTCGCCTTCGCGTCCCCCTCGCCTTCGCGTCCCCCTCGCCTTCGCGTCCCCCTCGCCTTCGCGTCCCCCTCGCCTTCGCGTCCCCCTCGCCTTCGCGTCCCCCTCGCCTTCGCGTCCCCCTCCCCCTCCGGCAGTGCACAGGCCCGGTGCCCAGCCTCCTGATGTCAGCGCGCTAGCCAAGAACTGAATCCTCCTGACGTTAGCATGCTGTCCCAGGACCAAATTCCTTTTTAAAAACGGCAAGAACAGAAGTTTTTAGAGAGAGCAGGTCACGCACCCGGCATGTACTCTGATGTCACGCTTTGGCCGCTAAATCCTGGAGGGGAGATTCCTCCATTTTGTAGCTGCCAGCAAGCAAGCAACAGGTGTGTGTGAAGAACTGAAGATGGATCAATTTGTAATAAGGAAGAGAAGGCCAGAGACACAAACAGGCGAGGATCTCACAATCAAATCTCCTGGAGAGAGCTTGGGACACTCCTCGGCAAGACAAAGCAGTGCTGGTGTGAGCTCCAACGACTAGGGTGAACAGCCCATTAAGAAGAAGCTGAAATTGAAAACAATGCAGTATAAAGATGATTTTTTGAGGTGTGACTTTGTTAATTGTGCCAGTGCAAATAAGGATGTAAAGACCATGGGTGTTATGTGCAAGGAAGTACTGGAAAATGAAAGATTAAACCCTCAACTTCAAAAGCATTTTGAAGACAAACCTCTTGATTTTTTTCAAAGGATGCAGCGAGAACTTAAATCGTCAGCTGAAGCCCTTAGCAGAAATGTAACATTGAATGACAGAGCAAGTGAGATCATGAGGGCCAAGCAGGCTCACTTGTCGCATTAAAGGCACGCAAAAAAGTCAGTCGCGAAGTTCAGGCAGCATGGGTCACTGAGGTCAGTCGGTGTGGGTTGCGATGTTTGACTGCCGGCGTGGGTCCCGAAGGTTGGCCGGTTGGTAAAAATGGGTCCTGGGTAAAATAAGCCTAAATTTCCATTTGTGCTTCAGAACCTGTTTGCTTGGTGATTACTTTTGCGACTCAAGAGTTGTTTTTGGCTCACGGGCCTTCTGCAGTTGTTGTTCATCATCTGTGTACTTAAGAATTTATTTGGCATTGTAATACTTGTGTAGTTCATATTTGCACAATAAAAAATTGGGTGTAGGTTAGTGCAGTTCAGCTATCACTTGCTGCTGAAGTAGTTCGTAATTTGCGACCTGGGACCTTGTGCTTCCTCATCATCTTTTAATTCATTCATAAAGGAGCAAATAAATTGTCATCGTACAGTAGGTACAGAATTGGTGGTTATAAGCAGAGGATGTATCCAGGGATATCAAAACATAAATGTTAGATGTATGAGCTACAAATTTCATCATGTGCTCATTGATTTTTTTTTAAATTTACCAATTTGTTTTGCAGGTTTGTTTGAGGCAAAAATCAGCAATGTATATAAGACCGAGATGAACTATTAGAGCTGCATCAAGCAGCCAATTCAATACAGAAGAGCCAGGGAGTTTTTCCTGAGACCTGGGGCTAATAGTTATCCCTCAACCTACAGCAACAAAATAAACAGATTATCTAGTCATTACCACATTGCTGTTTGTTGGCTTCTCTGTTTTCCTGCATTACAAAAATGACCACCTTTGAAAAAGAGAACTTTGTCGCCGTCAAGAATGTTGGGATATTCTGTGGTTGTTGGGATATTCTGTGGTTATGAGAGATGCTGCAGAAAGTATGTCCTTTCTTTCCAGACTACATGTTGGCAAGTGTGTGGAATAGTTTTTTTAATATAAATTTAGAGTACCCAATTTGTTTTTTTCCAATTAAGGGGCAATTTAACGTGGCCAATCCACCTACCCTACGCATTTTTGGGTTGTGGGGGCGAAACCCACGCAAACACTGGGAGAATGTGCAAACTCCACACGGACAGTGACCCAGGGCCGGATGGAACCTGGGACCTTGGTGCCGTGAGGCAGCAGTGCTAACCACTGCGCCACCGTGCTGCTCAAGTGTGTAGATTATTTGAAGATATCAATGAAAGTTCATTATATGAAGTGATGCAACCGAGATATTTAAATTTATAGAAAAAAGTTTTGGGTCAGGATGGTTTTTAAAGACTTCCGGGTGCGGCAATGACCAGCTGAGTCGCACGTTTCGGCACCTCCCGTTGGAACGGACTTTTGGGCTCTTAATAGGAGGCCCAACGGCAATTTAAACGGCCAAAAACACTGTGCGGTAAACTAGAAGGGAATCCCCCCGGACACGCATGGAAAAAGGAGAGGATAGCGGCCGGATTGCAGAAGATCCTCTGGAGCAGCGGCAAGGAAGGGAAGCTCGAAGCAAGATGGTGTCGGAAGGTGGCCGTTTGCTATGGAGCCCGGAGCAACAAGAGTTCCTGCGGCGCTGTGTGGAAGAGCTGAAGAAGGAGTTGAAGAAGGAAGTGTTGGCCCCGATATTACAGGCGATTGAAGGGCTAAAGGAGGAGCAGAGGACCCAGGAGCTGGAGCTTCGGGTCGTGAAGGCAAAGACTGCTGAAAACGAAGATGAAATACGGCCTGGTGATGAAGGCAGAGACGCATGAGGCACAGCACAAAAGGTGTGTGGAGAGGTTGGAAGCACTGGAGAATAATTCGAGGAGGAAGAATTTAAGAGTCCTGAGTCTCCCCGAAGGCGCGGAAGGGCCGGACGTCGGGACATATGTGAGCACGATGCTTCACTCGCTAATGGGATCGGAGGCCCCAACGGGCCCTTTGGAGGTGGAGGGAGCCTATCGAGTTCTGGCGCGAAGACCAAAGGCTGGAGAAATACCTCGAGCTATAGTGGTGAGGTTTCTCCGCTACAATGACAGAGAGACGGTCCTCAGATGGGCGAAGAAAACTCGGAGCTGTAGGTGGGAGAACGCGGTGATCCGCGTATACCAGGATTGGAGTGCGGAGGTGGCGAGAAGGAGGGCATGTTTCAATCGGGCTAAGGCGGTGCTTCACAAAAAGAAGGTTCAATTTGGAATGTTGCAACCGGCGAGACTGTGGATCACACACCAAGGGAAGCACCACTACTTTGAGACGGCAGAAGAGACGTGGACATTCATTGTGGATGAGAAGCTGGAATAGTCTGGCGAGAGAAAGCTTCTGGGACAAAGTGGTGGGGTGATTGTGGGGCGAGGAAGGGGAAGGGGGGGGGATGATTTTTCAATTTGTTAATTCTGTGATCTTGTAACTTTTCTCTCTTCCCCCATGTTGGGGGGGGGGGGGGAACTGTGGCGCCGGTGGGACGGAAAGGGGAAGGAGAAGGGAAATGCGCCATTAGGGGCGGGGCCGAGTGGGAAACGCGGGCTTTGCTCCCGCGCTATGGTAATTATGGCGGGAACAGGGACGCAGGAAGGAGGGGGCCTCGCACAGTGGGGGCCGAGGGCAAGGGGGGAAGCCGAGGTCAGCCAGAGTTCGCTGACTTCTGGGAGCAATGTGGGGGGTGCAACTACGCTAGAGGGGGATCTAGCGGAGGTGGGGGGGGGGTTAACTGGGTTGCTATTGCTAAGGAGAAGGGGGAGCTGTTATGGGATGGGGTGGTCGAGACGGGGGGCACCGTCGGTGGGACATACAGGTACGTGGGAACCGGGTGAGGAGCTGGGTTAAAAAAGGGGATGGCTAGTCGACAAGGGGGGGGGGGTAGGGGGGTAAAGAGCCCCCCAACCCGGCTGATCACGTGGAACGTGAGAGGGCTGAACGGGCCAATTAAAAGGGCATGGGTACTCGCACACCGAAAGAAATTAAAGGCAGATGTGGTTATGTTGCAGGAGACGCACCTGAAACTGATAGACCAGGTCAGACTACGTAAAGGATGGGTGGGGCAGGTGTTTCATTCGGGTTTAGATGCAAAGAATAGGGGGGTGGCTATCTTAGTGGGGAAACGGGTACTGTTTGAGGCAAAGACCATAGTGGGGGTAGATATGTGATGGTGAGTGGCAGATTGCAAGGGGAGGCGGTGGTTCTGGTGAACGTATACGCCCCGAACTGGGATGATGCAAATTTTATGAGGCGTATGTTGGGGCGTATCCCGGACCTGGAGGCGGGAAGGTTGGTAATGGGGGGAGACTTCAATACGGTGCTTGATCCAGGGCTGGACCGGTCGAGGTCCAGGACCGGTAGGAGGCCGGCAGCTGCCAGTGTGCTCGAGGACTTCATGGAGCAGATGGGAGGAGTAGACCCCTGGAGATTTATTAGGCCTAGGAGTAAGGTGTTCTCATTTTTCTCCCATGTTCACAAGGTATATTCACGGATAGACTTTTTTGTCTTGGGAAGGGCACTGATTCCGAAGGTGACAGGGACTGAGTATACGGCCATAGCCATTTCGGACCACGCTCCACATTGGGTAGACCTGGAGGTAGGAGAGGAAAAAGAACAGCACCCACTCTGGAGAATGGATATGGGCTTATTGGCGGATGAGGGGGTATGTCTAAGGGTGAGGGGGTGTATCGAAAGGTACTTGGAGCTTGATGACAACGGAGAGGTTCAGGTGGGAGTGGTCTGGGAGGCGTTGAAGGCGGTGGTCAGAGGGGAACTGATATCCATAAGGGCACATAAAGGGAAGCAAGAGGGTAAAGAAAGGGAGCGATTGTTGAGAGAACTTCTGAGGGTGGACAGGCAATATGCAGAGGCACCGGAGGAGGGATTGTACAGGGAAAGACAAAGGTTACATGTGGAATTTGACCTGCTTACCACTGGTAAGGCAGAGCCACAGTGGAGGAGGGCACAGGGTGTACAGTATGAGTATGGAGAGACGGCGAGTCGGCTACTGGCCCACCAATTGAGGAAGAGGGGAGCGGCGAGGGAGATAGGTGGGGTGAGAGATGAGGAGGGAGAGATGGAACGGGGAGTGGAGAGAGTGAACGGGGTGTTCAAGGCATTCTATGAGAGGCTATATAAGGCTCAGCCCTCGGAAGGGAAGGAGGGAATGATGTGTTTCCTGGATCAGCTGGAATTCCCGAAGGTGGAGGAGCAGGAGAGGGCAGGACTGGGAGCACAGATTGAGATGGAGGAGGTGGTAAAGGGGATTGGGAGCATGCAGGCGGGGAAGGCCCCGGGACCGGATGGATTCCCGGTGGAATTTTATAGGAAATATATGGACCTACTGGCCCCACTTTTGCCGAGAACCTTTAATGAGGCCAGGGAAAGGGGGATGTTGCCCCCGACTATGTCGGAGGCGACGATATCGCTACTTTTGAAGAAGGAAAAAGACCCACTGCAGTGTGGGTCCTACAGGCCCATTTCCCTTTTAAACGTAGATGCTAAGCTCCTGGCCAAGGTGATGGCGACGAGGATAGAGGACTGTGTCCCGGGGGTGGTCCACGAGGATCAAACTCGGTTCGTTGAGGGGAGACAGCTGAACACGAACATACGGAGGCTGCTGGGGTGATAATGATGCCCCCACCAGAGGGGGAGGCGGAGATAGTGGTGGCGATGGACGCCGAGAAAGAATTCGACAGAGTGGAGTGGGACTATCTGTGGGAAGTGTTGAGGAGATTTGGTTTTGGAGAAGGGTTTATTGGATGGGTACAGCTGCTATATAGGGCCCCGGTGGCAAGTGTGGTCACGAACAGGCAGAGGTCTGACTACTTCCGTCTTTATAGAGGGACGAGGCAGGGGTGTCCCCTGTCCCCGTTACTGTTTGCATTGGCAATTGAGCCCCTGGCCATAGTACTGAGGGGCTCCAGGAAGTGGAGGTGAGTACTCCGGGGAGGAGAAGAACACCGGGTATCATTGTATGCAGATGATTTATTGCTGTATGTTGCGGACCCAGTGGAGGGGATGCCTGAGATAATGCAGACACTCAGGGAGTTTGGGGAATTCTCGGGGTACAAATTGAATATGGGGAAGAGTGAGTTGTTTGTGGTGCATCCGGGGGAGCAGAGCAGGGGAATAGATGATTTACCGCTGAGGAAGGTAACAAGAGATTTCCGGTACTTAGGGATTCAGATAGCCAGGAGTTGGGGAACCTTACATAGGCTTAACCTAACACGATTGGTGGAACAGATGGAGGAGGATTTTAAGCGATGGGACATGGTGCCCCTGTCACTGGTGGGTAGGGTGCAGGCGGTCAAAATGGTAGTCCTCCCGAGATTCCTTTTTGTGTTTCAGTGCCTCCCGGTGATGGTCACGAAGGCTTTTTTCAAGAAAATCGAGAAAAGTGTCATGAGTTTTGTGTGGGCTGGGAAAACCCCGAGCGTGAGGAGGGGGTTTTTGCAGCGTAGCAGGGCCAGGGGGGGGACTGGCACTACCGAGCTTAAGTGAGTATTACTGGGCCGCCAATATCTCAATGGTGTGTAAGTGGATGGGAGAAGGGGAGGGAGCGGCGTGGAAGAGATTGGAGATGGCGTCCTGCAAAGGAACCAGCCTACAAGCACTGGCGACGGCGCCGTTGCCGTTCTCCCCGAAGAAATACACCACAAGTCCAGTGGTGGTGGCAACACTGAAAATTTGGGGGCAGTGGAGACGGCATAGGGGAAGGACGGGAGCCTCGGTGCGGTCCCTGATAAGAAATAATCATAGGTTTGTCCCGGGGAGAATAGATGGGGGATTTGGAGCATGGCAGAGAGCTGGGATTGTGCAACTGAGAGATCTGTTCTTAGACGGGATGTTTGCGAGTCTGGGAGCGCTGACGGAAAAATATGGGTTGCCCCAAGGGAATGCATTTCGGTACATGCAACTGAGGGCTTTTGCGAGGCAACAGGTGAGGGAATTCCCGACGCAGGAGATTCAGGATAGAGTGATCTCGGGGACATGGGTGGGGGATGGTAGGGTATCGGATATATACAGGGAAATGAGGGACGAGGGGGCGATCATGGTGGATGAGCTGAAGGGAAAATGGGAAGAAGAGCTGGGGGAAGAGATTGAAGAGGGGCTGTGGGCAGATGCCCTACGTAGGGTAAACTCTTCGTCCTCGTGCACCAGGCTAAGCCTGATACAATTCCAGGTTTTGCACAGGGCGCATATGAGCTCGGGTGGGTCCTCAGGGGTGTTTTTGTATAGATATTTGTACTTGGTTATGTATATTGGATTGTTTGATTTTATTATCTGGGAGAGTTATTTTTGTTATGGCAGTTGCCATTTAGTTTACATATTATTTATTTACTTGTTAAAAACGGTCACTGTTATATATATATTGTTTTATGGTTGTAAAAAGGGAAAACCCTTTGTATTGTTTTGTTTGGCTGAAAAATTTGAATAAAATATATTTTTTTAAAAAAAGGATAGTTTTTAAAAGCCTGTAGCTCTGCAGATGCACATGGTTTTAAGAATACAATGAACTTTCAGAAATTACAAGTTTGCGCATTATTGGACGAAATAGGAGCAAAAGTCAATCATACAGCCACTCTAGCCTGCTCTGCCATTCAAAATGATTATGGCTGATCTTCTTCAACTCCACTTTTGCTTCCGCTCCCCATATTTAGTAATTCTCTGAGAGATCAAAAATCTATGTAGCCTAGCCTTGAACATACTCAACGATGGAACATCCGCAATCCACTGGTGTAGCGGAGTTGGCCAGGAACGCAAGTCCTGACAATCTTTGGAAGTTTCCACACATGCATGGACTGGGACTGGGTTGCATTTGTGTAATTCCAAATTTTAAGCACTTTGAGCCTTGGATGGGCCCAGCGCAGATATGTAAAAAGAAAACTGTGCAAGAAGCTAGGTGATGTGACCCAGACACAGTGCATCATATCGGGGAAGATCCCAGGCAGGGGAGATGGAGAGGTCCCAAGTCCCAGGCAGGGAACAGGGAGAGTTTAAGTTGAGAAGAAAGAGCAGAGAAAGAGGCCGCAAACATAAAAGGGCCAGGGTTGGCAGAATTTGTGAGGAGGGCTCAGGAAAAACCCTGAAGATATTCGAAGGCAGCAGAAGGTTAGTGACTGTGGGCTATTGGAGTGAATGTACCACTTTTGAGCAGCAGTAGTCTGCTTGGCGTGGCTGAAGATCTGAAATTATGTTGGTGGGTTGGTGCCTGAGTACAGTATTGGGAATGCAAGGGAACAAGATAAAGTCTCAGGAGACGAGATTGAAAACCTGAGAAGCGGGCTGTTTTTGAGGCTGTCCAAGTTGTAGCAACCTTTGGAGAGAATTACAAAGTGATATCTTTGAAGCTGAAGACTGAAAACCCTTGTGAGAAAGCTGGGTTCAACGGGAATAGTTGACTCAATGTTATTGATGTATGGGTGGGTTGTTGAGAAATCCGTGGAATCCGTCTCGGTCACATTTACTATTTGTGCAGTGTGGTGTGTTCGACCACACCTTTCCTGTTAATTCACTTGTACCTCCTATTAACCCTGACTGTAAATAGCTGAGGACCTCATACAACTCTTAACGGCAATCCACTAATTACAGCCTGCCGACTCACAAATGCCTTGCCTATTCCTATAGCTCTGCTTCCTGTCCACTAACCAATCTTCCATCAATAATAGATTTCAACATTTATTTGACTGGTATCAGGCTAACTCGCCTGGAGCTCCCCTTTTTCTTTCTCCCTCAGTTTTTGAATAGCTGTGTTATATTCTGCTGGGACCATTCTAGAATCTAGGGAATTCTGAAATGTCGGAACCAGTGGATCCATTATCTCTGCAGCTACCTCTTTTAGAATCCAACGATGTAGGGATTCGGTCCTGAGGATTTATTGGCCACTTGAGTTTCTCTCCTATAAATTTTCTGATATTAATTACTTGAAGTCCCTTTTGTTTTGGACTGGAGTATGTTGCTCTTAGACTTGATATGGAATTCAATTGGATTATCACTTTTCCTCGAGGATTTTGTACTGAGAAATTAATAATTAACATTGCCTCATTGCACAGTGTTAGATCTAAAATAGGTGTATTGTTAGCTGGTTCAAGAACACGTTGCTGAAAGAAGCTGAGTTGATTTCACAATGTATTTGTTTTCAGTGCTGAGTTTCCAAAGTGCTGGCATTTCATATTAAGTCTGTGCGTTGTTATCACACCCTGGGCTAGTGCACGGTCAGTTCCAGCCCCACTTCACCCAGAGTCGCAACACAATTGAAATTAACAAATAATTCTTGGAAAAACACCCGAAGGCTTTGGCACTTGGCTGCCGAATAACTACAGTCACCAGGTTTGTAAAGTAAACATAATTAATTTTTAAATTAATAATAGCTAGAATTAAATATACGGAAAATACAGCTGGTTAACTGTTATCTAATTCCTAACCCGCTTCACACAAGGCAGACAAACCAGAGAAAAGATGAGCGTAAAATAATGATGAAAGTATAAGGATGTGTCTTTGTTGCAGATGGTTGTCTTCTAGCACACCTTCCTTTAGTCTAAGCTTTCAGTTCGAGGTTTCTGCTTTCAATCTGTAATGGTTTTCACTCTAGATTCATCCAGGTTCTCTGTAGGTTCAGATATATAACAGCTATGCAGTTTTTCTGGAGAAAGAGACTCTAAACTCCTTCTCTGAATGTCCAGGACCTGACTCTTCTTTCCTGGGTTCTCTGACAACCATCCCACTCGATTAGGGCTCAATCACCGCCTGTTGCTGAGCAGAATATGGCCCTTTGCCAATTCATTGGCTACCAGCCAACCAATCGAATTGAATCCCTCTGATATCTCGGGTGCCAAAAAGTCTGAGTTCTACTGTTCAAAAGCCAGCACAGTGTACTATTTTGTAAGTTTCTCACTTCCTCTGCTCGACTTAAAGGTATATATGGCCATTAAACATCCATGGATCAAAATGATAACGGCAAAATAAAAGAAATGGTAAATAAGGGAATGGCCCTTAAAGCGTGCAGTGATTCTGTTTACAATTGGAAGATTTGCAAAATCATCTATTGTATTCGATGGGCTGCATTGCGCTTGACATTTGATTGATGTAATTGTAACTTGAAAATCCTTTAGACTTTTCAAGGTGTTCAGTATTTTATGAACATGTGCCTAATTTGAAATGAGGTTGTACCTCAAAAGGTTTCAGCTGATCCTGCATCTCTGATGGTAAAAGCAAGGAAGACTTGCATTTAAATAGCACTTCTCTCAAACTTGGAACATCCCAAAGGGCTGTGGTGATTGTCCCTTTAATGGCAACCCTTTAGGGGCAACATAGCAGAGTAAGGGTCACCTGGCCTGGGTGATCAATTGGTAGGGTTGAATCACCCCATGGTGATAGAGGTTTCTAGGCAGAGACATTTTGGGAGTTAGCTACAGCCAAGCGGCTGCTGTACAATTCTTATATGTAAAGATGCACTTTCACAGACTTCATTAGTGAACGCAAAGGTATTTGCTTGTGAAGAGTACTCTAATGTTGTAATGTAGGAAAGGTGGCAGGGCAATTTGCACACTGCAAGTTCCACAAACAGCAATATGATAACCAAATTATCTGCTTTTGTGATGCTGATTGAGGGTTAAATATTGGCCAGGACACCAGGGAGAACTTCCCAGTTCTTTAAAATAATGCCATGGAATCTTTTATGTCAACCTTTTATGTCCAACAAGGTTTAATGTCTCATCTGCAAGATGGCACCTCTCGCAGTGCAGCGGTTTCTCAGTGCTACACAGGAACAGTACTGGGCAATGTTCAACCATGCAAGGATGACTTTACACAATCTGAAACTCTCTCTCAAAAAGTTGTTTTGGTTAAGTCGGATCAATTGAAATTTTTTTGTGGAAAGTAATAAAGAGTACGAAGCCAAGAGAGACGGATGGAGTAAGATCAGTCATGAACTAATTATTTGGCAGAGCAGTCTTAAGAGGCTATGTCACCTTTATTAGTTCTGGTAGAAACTAATCTGGAAGGTGACTCTGTAGAGGGAAGTAAAATTGAAGAAAGGGTGGGATTAGATAAAATGGATTGCTCAGGGGTGTTTTTTTCAGGAGAGGATTGCGTGACCATGGTGGTTTTAAAGAGAATGGGAAGGTGTTTGGCAAAGGTTGTGCACCAGAATGCAGAATTTCAATTGGTTTGAAAGAGCCAGAGGTGGGTATCAGGAAATTAAGTTTGGAAAGATAAAGGAAAAAAACTTCAGAACGCTGAGGTAACAGGTTGGGAGATTTGAGTGGGGACACCAGGATGAGGAGGGTATGGTAGAGGTATCTGCTGAAAGGAATTGTGGATCAAATCTTATAACACTATCTAGGACTTGCAAAACAAATGCACAATAATATCAAATTTGTAGTTGTTTTGTGGTAGAGATTAAAAAGTAAAATCATAGAGGAGGAGTTTGAGTTGGCGGGTGGGAACGGATTTCGGTATCTTCAGGTGCGGGACTTTGTAATGCGGCAGGTTCCAAGCTTTCCTCGCCTCCCCCTGAGGGGACTACAGGACAAGGTGATGTCAAAAACAGGGGTTGGAGAGGGGAGGGTTTCGGAGATATACAAGGAGTTGATAGAGTGGGAAGGGCCCCTAGCAGAGAGGTGAAGAGTAAGTGGGAAGAGGAGCTGGGAGGAGAGCTGGAAATTGAACTGTGGGGAAAAAGCCTTGAAGAGAGTCAATTCATCCTCGTCTTGTGCCAGACATAGTTTGATCCAGTTCAAGGTGGTCCACAGGGCCCATATGACGGCAGCCCGGATGAGCAGGTTCTTTGAGGAGGTGGAAGACAGATGTGGGAGGTGTGGGGGCAGCCCGGTGAACCATGTACATATGCTTTGGGCATGTCCGGAATTGAGGGGATTCTGGCAGCGATTTGCGGACGTTATGTCAGAAGTCTTGGAAGGGAGGGTAACTCCGAGTCCAGAACTGGCAATATTTGGGGTATCGGAAGATCCGGGGCCAAGGGGGGTAGGGAGGCCGATTTCCTGGCCTTCTCCTCCCTGGTCACCCGGAGATGGAGTTTGCTGGGATGGAGGTTCTCTGAGCCCCCAAAGTAGGTCCGGAGATGGAAACCGTTCTTCGATTTCTTCAAGGAAAATTGAACATCAGCAGTCAGGGGGAGAGGGGTGGGTGGAGGAAAACAGGAGTCATGGCAATGTTAAATAAGGCAGGGAACTTGGTATACGGGTAATTAAGGAATAGGGTGGGGGATAGTAGGGGATGTTGTTTTCTGTTTTTGTTCTTTTGGGTGTCGGCCCGTGCAGTTGTTTAAGAAATGTTAATGTGCTAAACTGTGAAAATTACAAATTACAAAATATTTTCTAAAAAAAAAAGTAAAATCACAAACTACAGATCTCTAACAGATATATGTTGGACAAGAACTTGGGCTTGTTAACAACTGTTTTTTTGGCTGCATAGAGTTCTAAACTAGTGTCCACAGTGAGCACACACTTTGATGGGTGAATGGTGCTGGATACCATATTGATGTAGGTGTTGGTGCATGTGCAGTGAATGTACCCAGAAGTATGAACATAGAACATTACTACAGCGCAGTACAGGCCCTCGATGTTGCGCCGACAGGCAGATCGTGATGTTAATCACGCCGACAGGCAGATCATGACGTTAATCACCCCGTCAATCAGCATTCAATATTAATGCCAGTGGTGTCACTTTGGAGTTCTACTCTCCAACCAATGCCCTCTCTTAACCTTGCAGAGCTGAACATGAACTCTGTATCAGGAAGGAATGCTCCACAATGCTACTCAAAGGTATCAACTGCTACTTGCAGTTCATATGATGATTTATTTCTTCTGGATGTTGTTATGCTTTTACAAGTGTTTTGTGCTTCATGTTATAAAGGTTTACAGAGACTGGTGCAACAGTGCTGAGTGTCTTTTTGCTAATTTCACGGCTTCTGCTCAAAGCGATTGCTCCCAGGGCATGGATACACTAGCAGTCATTCTCTTTGGAATGTAGGATGACTTGGAGAATGAAGGACATGTAAAGCAGAACAAGCTGCTGGAGGAAAGTGGAAAGGGAGCAGGGCTCTCAACAGGAGGCCATAGTCTACTCCGGATGTTCAAAGAGCAATGAGCAATTTTTCTGAACTTCAGTGAACACCAATGTGTGAGATATCTGCATTTCAGTCATAACTACAGTCCCGGAGCTGGGCGAGGACTACAATGCCAGTAGCTATAAAAATGACATTGGCAATAGATGTTCATGACTCTGGCACCTTCCAGGCCATAGCTGGAGATATTTATAACAGCTTGCAGTTTGTGTCGTAAGGGTAGTCACTGAGGCTCTGTATTCAAACAGCTGAATACATTTAATTTTCTCTTGCAGAAGACAAGACAGAGGAGCGAGCATCCAGCTTCACAAGAACTACAGGCTTGCCCATAGTGCTTGTGCCACTAACTGCTCATGCAAATTGATCTGAGGGTACTGAATGTCACCTCTGCTCTATACCACTATGGATTCAAAAGGAATTCTACTCACTTAATATTGTGCTAATGTGTGACCACAAGAGCAGATGATCCAAGGGGAATGCCTGGTGTCCTTGGAGCAGTCATTATGCCCTCGCTCTGCAGCAGATTGCTGTGCCAGCTGCATTTGAGCACAGGAACAGATGATCCAAGGGGAATGCCTGGTGTCCTTGGAGCAGTCATTATGCCCTCGCTCTGCAGCAGATTGCTGTGCCAGCTGCAGCTGTTTAGCACACTGGGCTAAATCGCTGGCTTTGAAAGCAGACCATGGCAGGCCAGCAGCACGGTTCAATTCTCGTACCAGCCTCCCCGAACAAGCGCCGGAATGTGGCGACTAGGGGCTTTTCACAGTAACTTCATTTGAAGCCTACTTGTGACAATAAGCGGTTTTCATTTCATTTCATTTGAGCCACTACAACAGACCAAAGACAAAATAATGGGTGACAAGGGCTGTCCACTGATTACATGACTGATGACTCCAGTTTGTAACCCTGGCACACTTGCATATAATGAAAGTCATGATTCACTCAAAATGTGATGAAGCAGACTATTGCTACACTTGAACAGCACTTCCACTGTCAAGACCATTCTGGAAGAGTCCTGCAGTATTCTGCAGAGTGGGTGTCAAGATTTGTGGCGATCTGCTGAATGATCTCCAACATCATTATCATGAAAAGACACCCTTGCCACTGACTATAAGACAAGTAGCTCAGGATCAGGAGGAAGAAGAAGAGGGGAGGCAACCTAAACAGCTGCTTTCTGCCTAGATTATCCATGAAGCTCACTGGAATGTGCCCGCAGTGATTAGATCCCCAATTGCTCCATTCATCAATAATTCCACTCCTTGCCCCCTGACATTGACCATTATAATATTAACCACCACAGTCTGAACATTCCAGCAACTTTATGAATGAAATCATGTAATATTACATACAAACTTCAACTATAACCCTGGTTCTTTTCCTTAGGGCATTTCTTCAGTGTGTCTTTGTTGTCCTAGTGCTTCTATTCAAGCCAGTTGCTATAGCATGCCTAGCAGAACACTACTGACTTTCAATGCAGGTGACCATGAATGACTTTGGAGGGCAACCTTGAGCAGCTCTTTGCCTCGAAGCCTGGCTGCAGACTGTGCCATCTCTGCATGAATGACAGCAATCTGGGCTGGTTCGCAAACAAGAACAAAAGTTCTGGCAAAATTGCAGGGGTACGGGGAAAATGCTCCCCTACAATAGTGGCTAAAGGGATATTGGAGAGAGGGGGGGGGGGGGGGGGGGGTGGAGGAGAGGCAGGATCAGGGTATTGAACTTGATAATCAGCTATGGTCACAATGAAGGGCTGAATAGCCTCCTCCTGTTTCTATTTTCTATGTTTCTATGGAACTCAGCAATGCTGGTAATGTGTTGGTTGATAGATTGCTGAGATCCTTGCACTCCCCTTTGCAAATTATAATCAGGCATGATGGTAGCAGTTTGACCTTGCATGGCAGCAAGCTGACTTTGCCTAACAGCAGTTTGAGCCTCCACTGCATCACTTAGCCATTGCAGAATAGGCCTCAGCCACCCAGTGGTAGCAGTGACATTATCCATCAGACTCTCCGTCATGCTTGTGTCTACAAATGTGCTTATGGAATTGGCCACCGCCTTCTGTGCTAGGAATGGTGAGCTGCAATCTTTTTTTTATAAATTTAGAGTACCCAATTAATTTGTGGTTTTCTTTCCAATTAAGGGACAATTTAGAGTGGCCAATGCACCTACCCTGTACATTTTTGGGTTGTGGGGGTGAAACCTACGCAAACACGGGGAGAATGTGCAAACTCCACACGGACAGTGACCCAGAACCGGGATCGAACCTGGGACCTCGGTGCCATGAGGCAGCAGAGTTAACCACTGCGTCACTGTGCTGCCTTTGAGCTTCAATCTCTGCTCGGAGTCCTGTACTAAGTTGGTCCTGGATTCCGTCATCTTGGCATTGATCGGGGGTTTTCTATTTGGGACTTCCCAATGCACCAGGTGTTTTGTGCACACAACCACTAGAGTTCATCATCTTCTCCATCAAAGTCCTCACTTGAGTTCTCTGCATCAGAACCCGAGTTCAACCTTGCCCTCTAGTGAGCTGGCACCTGTGCAATCCTTTCCCTTTGACCTGGCTGCAACTGATGTATCACTGCATACAGATCCTGCCCCTATTCAATACCAGAATGTACAGCTGAGCTGGTAGCTATGAGAGTGATATCAAGTGACAATGTTGTGCTTTCATTGTCACTCTCTTCTTGGTGTCCCTCCTTCCTGATCAGTTGAGACTTTTGGGTATCTAAAAGGAAAAAGGCATAAGGTTAAGGACCAGGGGCGAGATTCTCTGACCCCCCGCCGGGTCGGAGAATCGCTGGGGGCTGGCGTGAATCCCGCCCCCGCCAGTTGCCGAAGTCTCCGGCACCGGATATTCGGCGGGGGCGGGAATCGCGTCGCGCCGGTTGGCGGGCCCCCCCCCCTGCCCCGCGCGATTCTCCGGCCCGGATGGGCCGAAGTCCCGCCGCTAAAATGCCTGTCCCGCCGGCGTAAATTAAACTACCTACCTTACCGGCGGGACAAGGCGGCGCGGGCGGGCTCTGGGGTCCTGTGGGGGGTGCGGGGCGATCTGGCCCCGGGGGGTGCCCCCATGGTGGCCTGGCCCGTGATCGGGGCACACCGATCCGCGGGCGGGCCTGTGCCGTGGAGGCACTCTTTCCCTTCCGCCTCCGCCACGGTCTCCACCATGGCGGAGGCAGAAGAGACTCCCTCCACTGCGCATGCGCGGGAATGCCGTCAGCGGCTGCTGACGCTCCCGCGCATGCGCCGCCCGGAGATGTTATTTCCCGCCAGCTGGCGGGGCACCAAAAGCCTTTTCCGCCAGCTAGCGGGGCGGAAATACGTCCGGCGCCGACCTAGCCCCTTAAGGTTGGGGCTCGGCCCCCAAAGATGAGGAGCATTCCGCACCTTTGGGGCGGCGCGATGCCCGTCTGATTTGCGCCGTTTTGGGCGCCAGTCGGCGGACATCGCGCCGTTTCCGGAGAATTTCGCCCATGGTGTGAGGAAGTAAGAGATGCTTGACCACACCATTTTCCCCCCCTATTCTTTCATGGGATGTGAATATTGCTGACAAGACCTCAATTTGGGCAGCATGGTGACACAGTGCTGCCTCACAGCGCCAGGGACCGGGGTTAAATTCCAGCCTTGGGTGACTGTGCGGAGTCTGCTCGTTCTCCCCGTGTCTGCATAGTTTTCCTCTGGGTGCTCCGATTTCTTCCCACAGTCCAAAGCTGTGCAGGTTAGGTGGATTGGTCATGCTAAATTGCCTATATTGTCCAAAAGGTTAGGTGAGGTTATGGTGCTACAGGGATAAGCTGGGCCTTGGTAGAGTGCTCATTCAGAGGTTCGGTGTAGACTCAATAGGGAAAAAGGCATCCTTCTGCACTGTAATGATTCTATGATCCCTAATTGCCTTTGGGAAGGTGGTGGTGAGCTTTTGGCTAGAACTCCTTGAACTGAAATAATTAATGGGGATTTAATGAGATGAGAATAGATCTTGCCCAGGTGAATTGGAATCAAAAGTTGGCAAGGAAAATTGCAACTGAACAACATGATTTTAAAGAGTCAAGTCTATTCCCATGAAGAGGAAAGGTAGGGCAAACAAATCCAGATTCCCCTGGATGATGAAAGGGATAAAGTGTAAAATGATGGTGGAAAAGGGTGCACATGACCGCTATTAGGTGGATATTACAATTGTGAACCAGACTGATTATAGAAGGTTCAGAAGGGAAGTGAAAAAAACAAGAGCAGCAATCAAAGAGAGAGTATGAGAAAAGACTTGCATCTATCATGTAGGGGAATCCGAAAGTCTTGTTTAAGCAGATCAATAATATAAGGGTGGTAAAAGAAAAAGTGAACTAATTAGGAAATTTAAAAAAAAAAAAAAAATGTTGTTATAAATTTAGAGTACCCAATTCATTTTTTCCAATTAAGGGACAATTTAGAGTGGCCAATCCACCTCCCCCGCACATCTTTGGGTTTTGGGGAGAATGTGCAAACTCCTCACGGACAGTGACCCAGAGCCGGGATCGAACCTGGGACCTCGGCGCCGTGAGGCAGCAGTGCTAGCCACTGTGCTGCCAGGAAATTTACGCACGGAGGCGTGAACTAAATGAGTTATGAACTAAATGCTTTGCATCTATCTTTACCAAGGAAGAAGGTGCTAACCAAGTCATAGTGAAAGACATATTGTATGAGTTGAAATATAGGAGGTACTAGATAGGCTGTTTGAAATTAAAGTTGATACGTCACCAGGACAAGGCGAGCTGCATTTAAGGATACTGAGGGAAGCGAGAGTGGAAATTGTGGAGTCACTGACCATAATCTTCCAATCCTCATTAGGTACAGGTGTGGTGCCAGGGAAACTGGAGAATTGCTAATGGGTGCAAGGATGAATACCTGGCAACTAAAGACCAGATAGTTCAGCCTTGGTTGTGGGATACTTATAGAAGTCACTTGAATAAATGTGGATTATTAAGAAAAGCCAGCATGGATTTGTTAAGGGCAATCTTGATTAACTAACTTATTTTAATGAGGTAACAGGTTTGATGAGGGTATTGTGAGCAATGTGCTGTACAGAGATTTGCAAAAGGTATTTGACATACTGCTGTATAACCGGCTTGTCAACAAAGTTAGACACATGGAATAATAAGGCCTGCAGCAGTTAGATACAAAATTAGCTGAGAGTCCTGGTGAATGGAAGAGGGTATACAGTGGGGTTCACCAGGGCCCAGCTTTTCTTGATATGTATTAATGACTTAGGCATGGTTTTTTTTCAAAGTGCGGGTCGTCACCCGCGGCGGGTGGGTTGCGGGCGGGTGTCAGAAGGATCGCGGAGCTAAGGTTCACTGTGTTCTGCATCCATCAGCCGCTAACGCAGTTTGCCAATGTCAATATTTATAAGCCTGCAGAGAAAATCCTGCCTAAAATATCAATTCAGTCCCCGAGACAGAGCAATTATTCGACTGATTTCCTGAAACCCTCACGGTTCCTTCCCGGTGGCGGCTCTGCTTCAAAAACCATATTCCACACAATGTTCGATGGATTTGTTGTCCTCTGCTGGCCAAAGTTGTGGCCCAAGAGTTCGCCCAGACACGGTCCATCTGCACTTGCATCCCCATATACTCTGCACCCTGCAGTGGACCACATCAAGGTGATCTTATTCCCCCTCTGGGAGACCAGCAGAAAGAGGCCGTCATGAAATACAAGGGGATCATCAGCTGATCCAGAGCCCTCAGTGAGTGTGCACAAACCTGGACAGAGAATTTTTCTGTATGTAATTATAAATCAAGATTTTAAGTTCTCCGTCGTCTTCCTTCTCTTTGTTTCCTTGAGGCAGTGTCCCAAGATGAATCCCACGACTGTTGGCAGTACTCCAGTATCAGTGAACCTTTATAGATGGGAGGATATCACAGGCATATATGATCCCGTCCTTGCTCAATGTTGACATAAATTCAATGCTCCAAGGGCTACTGGATAGTGATTACGAACATGACATCTAAATGATTTACTTTCCCTCCCTTGCCTGAGGCAAGAAAACCGTTGTGCCTCAAACACTGCTTTGACTCAGGATAGACTGGGTTAGCAAACGTGGCGTGAGCCCCGAAGGTCAGCCATTTGGCAAAAGTGGGTCCCGGGGGAAAAAAGTGGGGGGAAAAAAGTTTGAAAAACACTCGTGCAAATGCCACAATTTCAAAATTTGAGAGTATCATTGTGTGAGTGATAGACTTCAAAAGGATACAGATAGGCTGGTGAAATGGATGGACATGTGAGTGATATTTTACTGCAGCGAAGTGTGACATTCATTATTGTAGGAAGAACGAGGAGCGGCAATATAAGATACAGTTCTAAAGGTCTGCAGGAACAAAGGATCTGGGGGTATGTGTGCATAAATCATTGAAGGTGGAAGGACAGATTGCAAAAGCAGTTAATAGAGCATATGGGATCATAGGCTTTATAAATAGAGGCACAGAGAGTACAAAAGCAAGGATGTTATGATAAACAGTTTGGTCTCAACTGGAGTATTGTGTTTAATTCTGGGCACCTGACAATAGTTTCAAGGATGAGAAACTTCAACTACTTAGATAAATTAGAGAAGCTAGGACTGTTTGGGGAAAAGGAGATTTAATAAATTTCTTCAAAATCATGAGCGAGCTGGACAGAGTAGGTGGAAGAAACTGTTCCCATTAGTGAAAGGGTCAAGAATCAGGACATCCATTTACAATGATTGACAAAAGAAGAAATGATGACTTGGGGAAAAAATTTCACACAGCAAGTGGTTAGGATTTGAAAGGCGCAGCCTAATCGTGTGGTGGAGACAAACTTAGTTGAGGCCTTCAGAGAATTATATAATTGTGTGCAAATAAAAGCATTGTGGAGCTACATGGAAAAGGTGGAGGAGTGGGTCTAGGCCAGGGGTTTTCAAACTCTGGTTGTAACCCGCGGGTGGGGCGTGGGCAGGTTTTGGGAGAGCTTTTAAAAATGCCGGCCGCGACGGACTTATGAGATTGCTGGCCATCCCACATATGCATGCCGGATCAAGCAGTGTGCAGGCCCGGAGCCCAGCAGGGTGGACCGCCTCCTCCTGACATCCAGGGCCAGTTTTCTTTCAGCAAATGATGGAAACCTCCCACCAGAAGCAGGGAGCAGGTCATGCGGCCAGTACGCTGACATCATGTGTTGTGGGCGCGAGAGAGATTCCTCCATTTTGCAGTTGCCAGCAGTGCTGTTGTGAACTCCTGGACCTCTGGTGAACAATCCATGAAGAAGAAGCTGAAAACAGGAACAAAGCAGCATAAAGATGATTACGTGATGTACGGGTTATTAATTGTTCTACTGCAAATCGGGATTTAAAGTTCATGTGAGTTATATGCAGGAATCACTGGCAAATGAAAGTTTAAAACCCTCAGAACTTGAAACACATTTGAGGACTAAATATGGCGAGTTCGAGGACAAACCTCTTTATTATCAGAAATGTAACATTGAATAACAAAGCAAGTGACTTCATGAGGACCAAACACGCTCATCTGTCACGTTAAAGGTAAATGAAAATGGTGGGTTGCAAAGGTCGGTTGGCATGGGTTGCAAAGGGCGGCTGGTGTAGGTCTCGAAGGATGGTCAGTTGGTAAAAATGGGTCCCAGACAAAAAGTTTGAAAAGCACTGATCTGTGCGAGTTGCTGTTGCAGAGAGCTTGCACAGAAATGATGGGCTGAATAGCCTCCTGTGCTGCAACAATTCTAGGATTCTGTGCTGCAGTCCATCTGGTGTTGTTGCTCTCAGAATTCTATTAGGAAGGTAGTTCCTGGTTATTGACCCAGCAACATGATATGTGGCCTGTAGGGGAATTAGAGATGGTGGTGTTCCCATGTGTCTGCCTGTGTAGGTTGTATAGGTTATGGGTTTGGAAGGTGCTATAAAGGAGGTTTGGCAAGTTGCTGCAGTGTAGATCTTACAGTCACTATGCACTGGTAGTGTGGTGATATGTACAATGTCTGAAGCTAATGGTGCAGTTGGTAGGATATGCATTTGACAATACAGTTGCTCTTCTTGATCACTCTCATGTGAGATCATTGAACTTATTGTGGCACTACATCTAGGCCTTTACCTGCACGGATGTCTACTCAAACTGTCTTTTAACCATGTGCCTGCGGATCTCATAGTCTCCTGTGGATACAGGACATCCCTCTTCCTTTCCACCTACTCCACTAAGACATTCAGTGTAGCGTTCGATAACCTTGCAGCTCATTCTCTCCTATGCCATTCCTCTTTTTTTTTTCCAGGTCAGATTTCCATCAACCATGACCCACAGCACCTTTTCCAGCTACAATGCACCTCCGTTAAGGGGTGCAGGCTAACTTTAAACAGTGCACGCCAACTTTCAGAGTTGCTAGCCACTTTAAGATATTGGCCCCCGATGTGTCCAGCCAACGGAGAGAATGCTGCGTGATGCCTGGATGCAGAATTTGTGGAAATCAGCAGGCAGCATGAAGTTGGTGAGCTGTCTGCATTGAAATCAATAGGCATGAGTAATTATACATCACATTCCCTGTGCCCATTTTTGAAGGCCATCAAATTGGCACCCAAAATATTGGAAATGTACAATAAGTTGGTGCGCCTCTGAATAGTAAAGAAATGGTTTTGGATAGGAGCCTGCATCAAATTTTCTAATATCCCTTTTAGCCTTATCTTTCACGATCTTTCATTTCCACAGACTATTCTATGACTGACACTTGTAATATAGCTCTTGAATCTTTTGTTGTAACATCCATGTTGTCCATGGGATGTAATTAGTGTGAATTTATTGAGTGAAAATGATCACCAGGAAATAAGTCAGTTATTGTTATTTTTGTTACAGAATTGAATAGAATTTCCTCTAACCAAAGTTAAAGAATAATTCCTTGACTGTCATGAACAATAATGATTTAGTAAAAAACAGTTTACACAGAAGATATAAAACCTTGTATCAACCACAAATGAGGTAAATGAAAAGTGATTAAAATGGTCATCATGTGGTTGTTGATGGTGTATTTAAAAGGAAAATAACATGAAAAATATTACTATCTCGTAGATGACAGGAATATTTTCCATAGCCTATGCTTTCAACTGACATTGCACAGAGTTAACAAAAGGGTTGTTTTCACACTTGGTTGTTTGGTGGGTATTTTTAGAAATTGTGTAACATCAGCTTTGAGCTGTCCACACTGTGCTGCATCTGCTGTAATTCTCCTGATATGATCGCCCATAATGATCAAACTTGAATAAGCATTGGAGGAAATTTAAAATAAAAAAATCATCACTTGCTTATTTGTCCATTGACTCCTCTGGATTTGTGTAAATTAATAACAGAATACATAAAGTTTAGACACTTGGTTTTCCCCACTGATTATTACTTTTGGGCTGTTTAACGCACCTTGATTTGGATGATTTCAATAAACCCTTCCAATGTCACTTTGTAAATATATGGCATCATCTGAACTGCTTGATATTATGCAGTATGCTTTCAACACTGGCATTGTATATGGTGGATGCTCTTCATCTGGAATATTTAGTGAAATAATTGCTGACGTCTCTGTTCAAATCATGATACAACACTGAAATGACCCTAATCAGTATCGCAACTTCAGTACGACAAGAGGGGATGTGGTTTGGGATACTGCTAGTAGAATTTTGTTCTTCATTCTTGGGATATGGCGTTGCTGGCAAGGCCAGCATTTATTATCCATCCCTAAGAATGTTGTGGTGAGGTTTGTTCTTCACATCTGAGTAGCTTATTGGGCTATTTCAGAGGGCAGTTAAGAGTCAACCACATTTCTTTGATTTGGAATCAGAAACAGAACAGACTGGGTAAGGATAGCATATTTCTTTCAGCATATTTATGAAAGCTGATGCCGTACCTTTAAATTATGGCATCAAAGGGAAGATGTAGATGGGAAATAGGAGGGAGACCAGAGATAAGTACTGAGGGTAGTGCTTCCCAAACTATTTTCAAATGTGTCCTCATTTTAACATTTTGTAAATTAACTTGACCCCAGGAAAAGCAAAACAACAAATAAAGCAGCAAAATAACACAAGTTCAAATATTATAGATCAATATATAATAGGACGGCACGGTAGACAGCGGTTAGCACTGTTGCTTCACAGCTCCAGAGTTCCAGGTTCGATTCCTGGCTTGGCTCACTGTCTGTGCAGTCTGCACGTTCTCACTGTATCTGAGTGAGTTTCCTCCGGGTGCTTCGGTTTCCTCCCACAAGTCCTGAAAGATGTGCTGTTAGGTAATTTGGACATTTTGAATTCTCCCTGTGTACTCGAACAGGTTCCGGAATGAGGCAACTAGGAGCTTTTCACAGTAACTTCATTGCAGTGTTAACGTAAGCCTACTTGTGACAATAATAAAGGTTATCAAGAATATTATTATTTTTCCCCAAGCTAGGGAAATGAAATTTGTTCCAGCTTGTCACCACCATCACGTGTGTTACGATGATATAAAAGCACCAATCACTCATAACGTATTTGGGTAAACGCATTGTTCGTTCATTTATTATTTCTAGGTACATGTGAACAGATGTACCTGGACAGAATGCTTGAAATATCAAAGCTGCAGAGCTGTGTGTGTTCTGTGCAAAAATAAACATAAAACTTGATCGCATGGCATACTTCTTTCTAATGATGTCATGCTGCAAGCCCATAAAGGCATATCACAACAACACATTTCTTCCAAAGAAATCTAACTCATAGCAAAATATGATCATGTTTAAGTACTAATACATAAGTATATGTAGACAGTCCAACTAGGGAAGGGGCGGTACTGGACCTGGTATTGGGAAATGAGTCCGGCCAGGTGGTAGAAGTTTCAGTAGGGGAGCATTTCAGGAACAGTGACCACAATTCAGTAAGTTTTAAAGTGCTGGTGGACAAGGATAAGAGTGGTCCTCGGATGAATGTGCTAAATTGGGGGAAGGCTAATTATAACAATATTAGGCGGGAACTGAAGAACCTAGATTGGGGGCGGATGTTTGAGGGAAAATCAACATCTGACATGTGGGAGGCTTTCAAGTGTCAGTTGAAAGGAATTCAGGACCAGCATGTACCTGTGAGGAAGAAGGATAAATATGGCAATTTTCGGCAACCTTGGATAACGAGAGATATTGTAGGCCTCGTCAAAAAGAAAAAGGAGGCATTTGTCAGGGCTAAAAGGCTGGGAACAGACGAAGCCTGTGTGGAATATAAGGAAAGTAGGAAGGAACTTAAGCAAGGAGTCAGGAGGGGTGGAAGGGGTCACGAAAAATCATTGTCAAATAGGATTAAGGAAAATCCCAAGGCTTTTTACACATACATAAAAAGCAAGAGGGTAGCCAGGGAAAGGGTTGGCCCACTGAAGGATAGGCAAGTGAATCTATGTGTGGAGCCAGAGGAAATGGGCGAGGTATTAAATGAATACTTTGCATCAGTATTCACCAAAGAGAAGGAATTGTTGATGTTGAGTCAGGAGAAGGGTGTGTAGATAGCCTGGGTCACATTGAGATCCAAAAAGACGAGGTGTTGGGCGTCTTAAAAAATATTAAGCTAGATACTATTAAATATTAAGAAAAATACTTTTCACTGTACCTCGGTACACGTGACAATAAACAAATCCAATCCAATAAGTCCCCAGGGCCTGATGGGATCTACCCCAGAATACTGAAGGAGGCTGGAGAGGAAATTGCTGAGGCCTTGACAGAAATCTTTGGATCCTCACTGGCTTCAGGTAATGTCCCGGAGGACTGGAGAATAGCCAGTGTTGTTCCTCTGTTTAAGAAGGGTAGCAAGGATAATCCAGGGAACTACAGGCCGGTGAGCCTTACTTCAGTGGTAGGGAAATTACTGGAGAGAATTCTTCGAGACAGGATCTACTCCCATTTGGAAGCAAATGGATGTATTGGTGCGAGGCAGCATGGTTTTGTGAAGGGGAGGTCGTGTCTCACTAACTTGATAGAGTTTTTTGAGGAGGTCACAAAGATGATTGATGCAGGTAGGGCAGTGGATGTTGTCTATGTGGACTTCAGTAAGGCCTTTGACAAGGTCCCTCATGATAGACTAGTACAAAAGGTGAAGTCACACGAGATCAAGGGTGAGCTGGCAAGGTGGATACAGAACTGGCTAGGTCATAGAAGGCAGAGAGTAGCAATGGAAGGATGCTTTTCTAATTGGAGGGCGGTGACCAGTGGTGTTCCGCAGGGATCAGTGCTGGGACCTTTGCTGTTTGTAGTATATGAAATGATTTGGTCTGATTAGTAAGTTTGCAGACGACACAAAGGTTAGTGAAATTGCGGATAGCGATGAGGACTGTCCGAGGATACAGCAGGATTTAGATTGTTTGGAGACTTGGGCGGAGAGATGGCAGATGGAGTTTAATCCGGACAAATGTGAGATAATGCATTTTGGAAGGTCTAATGCAGGTAGGGAATATACAGTGAATGGTAGAACCCTCAAGAGTATTGAAAGTCAAAGAGATCTAGGAGTACAGGTCCACAGGTCATTGAAAGGGGCAACACAGGTGGAGAAGGTAGTCAAGAAGGCATACGGCATGCTTGCCTTCATTGGCCGGGGCATTGAGTATAAGAATTGGCAAGTCATGTTGCAGCTGTATAGAACCTTAGTTAGGCCACACTTGGAGTATAGTGTTCAATTCTGGTCGCCACACTACCAGAAGGATGTGGAGGCTTTAGAGAGGGTGCAGAAGAGATTTACCAGAATGTTGCCTGGTATGGAGGGCATTAGCTATGAGGAGCAGTTGAATAAACTCTGTTTGTTCTCACTGGAACGACGGAGGTTGAGGGGCGACCTGATAGAGGTCTACAAAATTATGAGGGGCATAGACAGAGTGGATAGTCAGAGGCTTTTCCCCGGGGTAGAGGGGTCAATTACTAGGGGGCATAGGTTTAGAGTAGATGTACGAGGCAAGTTTTTTACACAGGGTAGTGGGTGCCTGGAACTCGCTACCGGAGGAGGTGGTGGAAGCAGGGACGATAGTGACATTTAAGGGGCATCTTGACAAATACATGAATAGGATGGGAATAGAGGGATACGGACCCAGGAAGTGTAGAAGCTTGTAGTTTAGTTGGGCAGCATGGACGGCACGGGCTTGGAGGGCCGAAGGGCGTGTTCCTGTGCTGTACATTTCTTTGTTCTTTGTATATAGAAGAGATGAATCTATGAGTCTCCAAAGTGTGGAGGCAATCTGCTGGTACATCCAGATCTTGTAATAGTAACCTTGTCTGGAGGAGTTTTTAATTGTTCACAGGGATCCATGGGGTTGTCATTCTTGAATGTTGTCCAGGTTGTATGTGGGATCTTGTCCTCAATGCACAATAGTTGAGGAGCTGGAATGGATTTGATTTGTTCTCGGTTATGCATTAGTGAACCATTGTGCCTTTGTAAGTAATGACTTCATAGGAATTTGGTTCTGAACAAATCCTTGTCATTTTGACTGGTTGTCACATATTTCTGTGGGATCCTGGTGTGATGACTGTAGGGATTTCTGATACATGGTATTATAGGTATTTGGTGCAGCAAGGGTTAAAAGCCTGTGTTAGTAGTGTTTTTAAGGAATCCTGGGTTGAAGGATTTTAGAAGTCACTGGTGCAATTGAGCCATCATAAAAGCTTGGGCTAATGGAATGTTGTTTGGATTAAGGGGACTCCCTGTGGAATTCATTTGATTTCAGCCTGATAAGATGATGTAATTACTGGGGGGAGTAAAAGCAGTGTTAGTTAAGAGTAAGTTGGAGATGTGAGCAGAAGTCCAGCATCTCAAGTTAAGTTGAAAGATATGTCTGTAGATAGATTAGCAGCTTCTTTCCAGCCAGTCCAGAAGAATGTGGTTAGAAGGTGAGCTGAAACAAACTGAAGCAGCTACTGAAGAAATACAGCCAGAGTTTGTACATGGTTCTGACAGGAATTGGGTCTTATCTTTAAAGCAGTGTCGAAAGATCTATTTTTCTTGAAGTAGAGTATCCAGACATTTCTGTAAAGCAGGTATTCCTGAGTACTAATTGTTTTTAACAATCGATTGAGAGCTCAGATTTTTTTGTTGTTTGAGTGGGAATAAAGATAGCAGTTAAAGGTTATTGTGCCACTGCATTGATTAGCATTGTTCAAGGGGTAATTGTAAACTATTTTCAGGTGTGATGTTAAAAATATTTTAATACTATGTTCGTAATAAGGTTTGTTTTAATCTACCATATTCCTATTTCTTGTGAAATCACGCCTGGAGCAAGGTATACTTTCCTCCCAGTTTTACAAAATTAAAATAAAATATTGGGGTTTCTGTCCAGTATCCTATCCATTGGTGGGGTCTAGTTCGGGATCGTAATACTGGATGTGAACTTGTCCCAACTGTAAACCATACAATTTTGTACCCACGTTATTACTGTGCATATTTGTCATTTTCACTTGCTGTTTTAAAAGTTGTTCCCTATTTTCTGAGAGAGTAGAATAGGTGAAAGGAGGCAGATTGATAAGCACTGATCTGCCAAACATAAGCTCTGCCAGTGATGAAATAGTTGCACTTAAACGTCACTCCCAGATATTACATTGCAAATCGTGGATCTTGCTTGGTCTGCCGACATTTGAGAATTATGGATTTCACTGTGTAAATCATTCATTTAAATATCAGGTCACAAAGATTCCAATATGATGACCTGTCTGCCTTAAATATGACTCCCCAGGAGATGCCTAGCTTATCCCGATAAGGCCAAAATAGTCTCTCTCGTTTTTGGACATGATTTTTGAATCAGTCCATCCTCCAATGATAGTTATCCACAGTTTCTGACATTTTGTTTTGTAGCTGCTGGCATGGGCACTATGCAAAATGTAGCCGATCAATTGATGGACTTGCATTCACCTGCAAGTGTTGCAGTTCCCTTGAAACTGGCAGTTTTGTCAATAAATTCTGGTTATTTTGATATTCGGTAATGAACTGAGGTAATAGGAGCTGTTTCTGAAGTCTGCCTACTGTATGGTGTTTGACAAATTCCATGTGTTATTATTATGAGGTCATGGCATGCTGATAAACTTGCGATCGTCTGGCCTTAAGTCTCTACGCTCCTAGCCTAGCTTTGTGACTCCACCTAATCTTTTGGACACTAAGGGGCAATTTAGCATGGACAATCCACCTATCCTGCACGTCTTTGGACCAGTTGGTAGAACTTTTTTTGTTACTTTACAACGTTCCACACACAAATCAGAAGCAATATTATCAAATTCTCGATTTTCTTTGTGTTACTTTCCCCCAAAAGAAAGAAATCAATGATTGTGACATCCAGGATGATTGATTGTACTTGCTCTCCAGGACAATGGAACATACACGTCGATATATTGAACCATGTATGCTGAGAGTTTCGCAGCAGTAGGTTTTGCCATAGTGGTTAGCGCTGTTGCTTCACAGCTCCAGTGTCCCAGGTTCGATTCCTGGCTTGGCTCACTGTTCTCACTGTATCTGAGTGAGTTTCCTCCGGGTGCTCCAGTTTCCTCCAACAAGTCCTGAAAGATGTGCTGTTAGGTAATTTGGACATTTTGAATTCTCCCTCTGTGTACTCGAACAGGCTCTGGAATGTGGCAACTAGGGGCTTTTCACAGTAACTTCATTGCAGTGTTAACGTAAGCCTACTTGTGACAATAAAGATTATTATTATTGTAATAACACATATAAATATGATGTGGAGATGCCGGCGTTGGACTGGGGTGAGCACAGTAAGAAGTCTTACAACACCAGGTTAAAGTCCAACAGGTTTGTTTCGATGTCACTAGCTTTCGGAGCGCTGCTCCTTCCTCAGGTGAATGAAGAGGTCTGTTCCAGAAACACATATATAGACAAATTCAAAGATGCCAAACAATGCTTGGAATGCGAGCATTAGCAGGTGATTAAATCTTTACAGATCCTGAGATGGGGTAACCCCAGGTTAAAGAGGTGTGAATTGTACCAAGCCAGGACAGTTGGTAGAATTTCGCAGGCCAGATGGTGGGGGATGAATGTAATGCGACATGAATCCCAGGTCCCGGTTGAGGCCGCACTCATGTGTGCGGAACTTGGCTATAAGTTTCTGCTCGGCGATTCTGCGTTGTCGCGGGTCCTGAAGGCCGCCTTGGAGAAAGCTTACCCGGAGATCAGAGGCTGAATGCCCTTGACTGCTGAAGTGTTCCCCGACTGGAAGGGAACATTCCTGCCTGGTGATTGTTGCACGATGTCCGTTCATTCGTTGTCGCAGCGTCTGGCTTGGCTTGGTACAATTCACACCTCTTTAACCTGGGGTTACCCCATCTCTGGATCTGTAAAGATTTAATCACCTGCTAATGCTCGCATTCCAAGCATTGTTTGGCATCTTTGAATTTGTCTATATATGTTTCTGGAACAGACCTCTTCATTCACCTGAGGAAGGAGCAGCGCTCCGAAAGCTAGTGACATCAAAACAAACCTGTTGGACTTTAACCTGGTGTTGTAAGACTTCGTACATTTAAATATGAAAGTCTGTTTTTAAAGTACTTTGTAAAGGTGTATGTATGTATATAGGTTTCTGCCAAGCTCTCCGTATTCCTGGTTACAGAAGACTTGGTGAAGCCCCTCTCTCCCACTCTCCCTTCCACTCCTCCCACATACACACAGTCAGTAGCTCCTTTCCTCTTCACTCAGGTTAGCCAGCGGGGAGACACAACAGCTCTGACACCTCAAGCCATTGTGTCGCTGATTCACCAACGTCATGTTTTTGTTGTACCTACCAGCTATTGTCTGTTAAGACTTTCATAATTTCTTAACATGTATTGAAAAAAATTGCTGTTTTTCGCAATGGTTGTTTTGGTCATACAGAACTTGAGTGTTGCTGAAAAAAAGAGACATGCTATCAAAGTTTTTCATTGCCTTGGAGAATGCACTGGGGAACAATTAATTATCACACTTTAACTCATGTTGTTTTTATTCATTCTCCATGGCAACCTTGCCAACCAGTCAGCACTCTCTTCTCATGCAGCATAAATTATTGTTCCCTCCCAGGGGCTGATTTAGCACAGTGGGCTAAACAGCTGGCTTGTAATGCAGAACAGTGCCAGCAGCGTGGGTTCAATTCCCGTAGTGGCCTCCCCGAACAGGTGCTGGAATGTGGTGACTAGAGGCTTTCACAGTAACTTCATTGAAGCCTACTTGTGACAATAAGCTATGATTATTATTATTGGTATTTCTTGCGAGCTATCCTGATGAGTGCAAGATGAAATGCTTTGATAATATGACCCTATTTTTTACCAATATTTTTGTAAAGTTTATTTTATTGGAGTAAACTGGTTCTCGAAGGAAAACTGACCCTATCCTTCCTTTTCAGATGTAATAATTAGGATTGCTGCAACACACATACCCACCCCTGAAACCCTCTACCATGATCCACATACTCAACAATGTAAAAACTGACACTTCCTCATGCTCAAGTTAATTTTTTCTTACCACTTATTTTTTGACCTTCATCCACATTTTGACCTTCGTTCCATTATAGGCCAAGGAACACGAACTCCCGAATTAGTGAGTCCCCTGCAAATCACTTTTTTGAAAAGTCTTGAGAAGAAGAAAAAAAAAATTGTCATGACCAGGCCACCAGTGTTGAGGTCTGATCCAGCAGAAAGATTCAATGGGAGAAGATAAAGTGGAGGACGAGAAAATCAATCCCTCTTGCATGTCAAACTTGCCCATAGTGTTGGGACCAGGTGTGACTGTCTGACTGGGTGAGAGAGACCTGAGACACAAGCAGAGCAAGGGAAAGATCGGACACCATCTGGGCCTCGGTGCAAGGCGCAGTCTTGGAAGAGGGGGAGCTCATGACTCCCATCTACCATCTCTTTGACCACATTTACAATCACAGTTTGGGAACTGTTCTATGGGTGTGGAAAGAAAAGTCATTGTAGGAGATTGCGACTGGCTAGGCAAGAGCCAAACCAGATCCCACTCAACTGACAACAGAGGATGGGTATTCCAGGAGAAGTTGTGGTCAGCCGTGTCCAAGGATGGATACAATTTGAGAAGAATGGAAAGGATAGTTTACCACAGTCAGAGAGTTACATAGGATGTCATGTGAGACACTGATTTGTGCTATATCAGTGTTGTGGTATGATTTGAACAGTTATGCCAAGATTTACATCACTGAATATTTCAGATGAGGAACGTCATATATAGTGCAGGATTTTTGTGCATGTTGGGTTGGCATGGAGAAACTAACATATTGCCAATGGCCTGTGTGTTTGTCAGCCGCATCTGTTCCGACACTGCTGACTTTCGTGAGGGCAGGAAAGTGAAGTGCCCACGTTATTAATCGAGCATTTGAGCATTTTTATGTAATTGCGATGCTCGTTAAGATCTTGCCTTCTAATATCCTGTAATTTTGATGGGGTGGCCGCTTGTTGAGAATTGTGTAAAGTTCAATAACTCTAGCCAGTCCACAGTATTGAAAGGCTTCATGAGATTTTACGAAAGTGAAGTTTTCACAAAAATCAATTGCACAGCAATTACATTTTTAAACACTGACATTAAAACATAAAACATAGAACATTACAGCGCAGTACAGGCCCTTCGGCCCTCGATGTTGCATTCCTGTACCCTATCCCGGGTTGCAGCTCTGGCTCATTTGAAGATACAGATTTTTTTCCAAAGTGATGGCATCCATGTCGAGCCAGTATGTAGCCGCCTTCCCTGATGTCCCACTGGCATTCCTGCCCTCTGGCCACTAATTGGCCAGCAAACTGGCACCCTCGCCAATTAGGCTTCCACCTCAACAAAAATGCCAATCAGTTCCCAGTTCACATTGGAGATGGATTCACGATCCAGAAATGACCCCACCTACCAATTTCCCACCGTCTCGATGTTGGACATATGCCGCAATATATCAATCTCTTCAGTTATATCATTCGTTGTAAGGTGAAGTTTGAAGTGAATATCAAAATCATCTAAATCCAGATGAGTTGTGTTCAAACACAATCTGTTATACAGCCTGAAAGTCATAAAAAGTGGGGAAGACCGAGGGTGTAAACATCATGTGTTCTAGATATCTGCGGGATTTGAGAGAATTAGTAAATTTGAAGTCCCAGGACTTTCCTCCAATGCTTCACTTCAGTCTGTTTGGTATGGGTGATGGGCAATTGTATCAGGAGAATTATAGCAGATGCAGCACAATGTCTGACAGCTCAAAGCACCATAAGCTTAGCTGGTATTACACCATTTCTAAAAATAACCACCAAACCAAGTGTGAAAACAACCCTTTTGTTAACTCAGTGCAACGTCAGTTGAAAACATTGGACATGGAAAGTATTCCTGTCATCTGCTAGATGGTGATTTTTTTTTTAAAGCATGAAATATATTACTATCAGCAATTACATAATGACTGTTCACTTCATATGCATCATTCATGGTTAATATGCTGAGATTCTTTTCCACAATATTGTGCATTTAAGTATTGTGCTGCATCGTAAGGAGTAATTGTTATTCGTGATAAATAACACTGTAGCGTATCTTCCTTTGTTATTGAACAATTGTCGTTTCTAACAGTCTAATAAAGGAATTATCTTTTAACTTTACAAACTCTGTAACAAAAATAACAAATAATGCACGCAAACATTTTGCTCCCTCCTCTTCATTGTGACAATGTACAGCCCAGAACAAAACACAATGCTAATTGGCTGCATGCTTCAACGATGTACAGCCACCTGCACTTCTTTAAAGTCGAGGCGCATTAAGCTACGACAGCTACTGGATCATTGCCTAGGCTGTGATGGCAGAAGAACAAGAGGGCTCCCAGGTTCTCAGATGTGGCGCTGAAGGCCTTAGTGGTTAAAGTCAGAAAGAGGAGAGAGGCTGTGGCTCTACTGAGACCATGGGCACACCCTGCAAAGAAAATGGGACTAGGTGGCCAAGGAGGTCAGTATCCGGAGTTTGGCCTGCCCCAAAGACCTGGGTTGTATTGCTGGAAAACGTTCTGTAGCCTCACACTTCTGGTCAAGGTCAGTAAATGCATCTTCAAATTAAATCTACCTACCGTAGCACCAATCTCTTGTGCTGACCAGTGTGCTATAGCCCATCAGCAACCAGGGCTCATATCTATCGATCAACTGCTTCACCTCACCGTTGCACACTTGACAATGCTGCCACCTCTCGCAGCATCCACATTCCTTCACATATTCAGCGGTGGCAGGCACACCACACAAATGCATTGCAACACAACCACTGACATCCTTATGTCTCTGTTGCAGGATAAGGTCACACATAACCATAAGGAACAACAGAGCATGCCTGCACCACTGAACCCTTGCAGATAGTTCTCTGCATCTTTCCACGGCCTGTGACTGGGACTTGTATCTGATTTGCTGAAAACATTCAGGACGATGGCATGTCCCTGTCTTATGCCCTTTCTAAAAACCATTCACCCTCATCCTACTACCTGGCATGGTATAAGCTGTGGTTGGTGTCACTGTGGAGATTTTCACACCTCCCCTGTGCTTCACCCTTACACTCACTTCCTATATTTTTGCTTTCAGATACCCAAATTCGGTTGCTAAGCCAGCTAGTGCAGTCGCACTATGAATGATGAGAGAAAAAACAGTTCTCTGATGAAGCACCATCGCTTGATATGACACTTATCCATCAGCTAAGATATTGTGCACTGTGCACATCGCAAAAGGGTAGTGTCTAATTGGAATCTGTACAGATGGGTCACCAGGAATGAGTGGGCTGTAACAAGGTTAGGAGTAAATGAGAGCACAATTGCTGGCTCAAAGCAGGATGAGGACATAGCTGAGTTTTGCTGTAGGGTATACCAATGAGGTTTTGATGGGGCCACATACAGGAGAACGCTAATAAGCATATACACCAAGATGCTAGGTGCATTGTATTACGACCAGCCTCAGGTGAGGTTCCTCAAAAGTTGTTGATCCAGGCGAGACCCCTCAATTTGTCACCATCTGATCACCTACGAATTGTTACAAACCCCGGGTGAGGCGGGATCACTGGCTCCATGTCTTTATTCAACTCTCCCTCTGCTGGTAGCAAAAGGTTTAATCTAACAAGGATCCCTTTCCCTTGGATACCTTTTCTAGACCCAATAGTCATGTTTAAAAAGCAGCCAATTTAACCTCGTTTTCTTGAGTTAAGATAGAGTAAGTGTCATGTGAGAGTACCTTTTAAGAAATGGGTGTTGAGTACTGCAGTGATGTCAGAGAGTGGGTGGAGCTGGGCTGTTTGTCAGCATTTTACTTTCATTTTAGGCTGTTTGCTGCAGGGCGTGTTTTAGTTTCGTTTTCACAGCTGGATAGCTGCAGTCACAGCCAGAAGGTCTATGAATTTCTCTCTCGAATCTAAAGACAGTAAATCGATCCTGGTGATTTAAAACTAATAACAGTAGTGACTTTAACCTGATGTGCTTCTGGTAAACGGTGTTTTAAGTCTTATGGATGTTAAAAGGAAAGCTTAAAGGATTACTTCGTGTTGTATTCTTTGGGGGTTGTATTTGAATTAATGGTTGCTAAGATGTTCACCATGTTTTAAAAAGGTTAACTTGAGTTCATAGAATAAACATTGTTTTGCTTTAAAAAATACTTTTCCATTTCTGCTGTACCACACCTGTAGAGTGGGCCAGTGCTCCCCATACCACAATCTATTAAAAGTTGTGGGTCAGGTGAACGCCATGATACACTTTGGGGTTCTCTAAACCCTGGCCCATAACAAAGTAACATAGAAACATAGAAAATGGGAACAGGAGGAGACCATTCTGCCTTCAAGCCTGCTCTGCCATTCATTATGATCATGGCTGATCAACCAATTCAATAGCCTAATCCAGCTTTCCCCCCATATCCTTTCAACCCCTTCAACTGAATTATCATAGATTATCATAGAATTTACAGTGCAGAAGGAGGCCATTCGGCCCATCGAGTCTGCACCGGCTCTTGGATAGAGCACCCTATCCAAGGTCAACACCTCCACCCTAGCCCCATAACCCAGTAACCCCACCCACCATTAAGGGTAACTTTGGACACTAAGGGCAATTTATCATGGCCAATCCACCTAACCTGCACATCTTTGGACTGTGGGAGGAAACCGGAGCACCCGGAGGAAACCCACGCACACACGGGGAGGATGTGCAGACTCCGCACAGACAGTGACCCAAGCCGGAATCGAACCTGGGACCCTGGAGCTGTGAAGCAATTGTGCTATCCACAATGCTACCGTGCTGCCCACAGTTAACTGAAGTGCTATATCTAACTGTTTCTTGAAAACATAACAATATTTTGGCCTCAACTACTTCCTGTGGTAACTCATTCCACAGGCTCACCACTCTCTGGGTGAAGACATTTCTGATCATGCCTGTCCTAAATGGTCTACCCCCTATCCTCAGGCTGTGACCCCCTGGGTCTGGACCCATCCACCATCGGGGACATCCTTCCTGCATCTACCCTGTCTCGTCTTGTCAGAATTTTATAATTTTGTATGAGTTTCCCCCTCATTCTTCTGAACTCCAGCGAATACAATGCTAACCAATTCAATCTCTCCTCATACGTCAGTCCCGCCATCCCAGGAATCAGTATGGTAAACCTTCGCTGTACTCCCTCGAGAGCAATAACATGCTTCCTCAGATGAGACCAAAACTGCACACAATTTTCCAGGCGTGGCTTCACCAAGGCCTTCATAATTTCAGCAAGACATCCCTGCTCCTGTACTCTAATCCTCTTGCAATCAAGGCCAGCATACCATTTACCTTCTTTGCCGCCTGATGTACCTGCATGCTTACCTTCAGTGACTGGTGTACGATGATGCCCAGGTCTCGTTGCACATTCCCCTCTCCTAATTTATGGCCATTCAGATAATAGTCTGCCTTTTCGTTTTTGCCAGCAAAGCGGATAATCTCGCATTTATCCAATTATACTGCATCTGCCATTCATTTTCCCACTTATTCAACCTGTCCAAATCACACTGAAGAATCTCTCTGCATCCTTCTCACAGCTTACCTTCCCAACTTGGTGTCATCTGCAAATTTGGAGATATTACATTTTGTTCTCTCACCTAAGTCATTAAGTATATATTGTGAATAGCTGGGGTCCTAGCACCTCTCCCTGCGGTACCACACTAGTCACTGCCTGCCAATTTGAAAAAGATCCATTAATTCCTACTCTTTGTTTTCTGTCTGCCAACCATTGTTTTATTCCTCTCAATAACTACCCCTAATCCCATACGCTATAATTTTACACGCTAATCTCTTAGGTGGGACTTTTGTCAAAAGCCTTCTGCAAGTCCAAATCTACTACATCCACTGGCTCTCCCTCGTCAACTTTACTAACATCCTCAAAGATTTACAGTAGATTTATAGAACATAGAAAATACAGCACACAACAGGCCCTTCGGCCCATGATGTTCTGCCGAACTTTTGTCCTAGATTCAGAACAAATCAATCTACACCCCATCATTCTACCGTAATCCATGTACCTATCCAACAGCCACTTGAAGGTCCCTAATGTTTCCGACTTAACTACTTCCACAGGCAGTTATTCCATGCCCCCATTACTCTCTGGGTAAAGAACCTACCTCTGACATCTCCCCTATATCTTCAACCATTCACCTTAAATTTATGTCCCCTTGTAATGGTTTGTTCCACCCGAGGAAAAAGTCTCTGACTGTCTACTCTATCTATTCCCCTGATCATCTTGTAAACCTCGATCAAGTCGCCCCTCATCCTTCTCCGTTCTAATAAGAAAAGGCCTAGCACCCTCAACCTTTCCTCGTAAGACCTACTCTCCATTCCAGGCACCATCCTGGTAAATCTCCTTTGCACGTTTTCCAAAGCTTCCACATCCTTCCTAAAATGAGGCGACCAGAACTGCAGACAGTACTCCAAATGTGGCCTTACCAAGGTTTTGTACAGCTGCATCATTACCTCACGGCTCTTAAATTCAATCCCTCTGCTAATGAACGCCAGCACATCATAGGCCTTCTGCACAGCTCTATCCACTTGAGTGGCAACTTTCAAAGATCTATGAACATAGACCCCAAGACCTCTCTGCTCCTCCACATTGCCAAGAACCCTACCGTTAACCCTGTATTCCGCATTCATATTTGTCCTTCCAAAATGGACAACCTCACACTTTTCAGGGTTAAACTCCATCTGCCACTTCTCAGCCCAGCTCTGCATCCTATCTATGTCTCTTTGCAGCCGACAACAGCCCTCCTCACTATCCACAACTCCACCAATCTTCCTATGGTCTGCAAATTTACTGACCCACCCTTCAACTCCCTCATCCAAGTCATGAATGAAAATCACAAACAGCAGAGGACCCAGAACTGATCCCTGCGGTACGCCACTGGTAACTGGGCTCCAGGCTGAATATTTGCCATCCACCGCCACTCTCTGACTTCTATTGGTTAGCCAGTTTGTTATCCAACTGGCCAAATTCCCCACTATCCCATGCCTCCTTACTTTCAGCATAAGCCTACCATGGGGAACCTTACTAAAATCCATGTACACTACATCCACTGCTTTACCTTCATCCACGTGCTTGGTCACCAACTCAAAGAATTCAATAAGACTTGTGAGGCAAGACCTACCCCTCACAAATCCGTGCTGACTATCCCTAATCAAGCAGTGTCTTTCCAGATGCTCAGAAATCCTATCCCTCAGTACCCTTTCCATTACTTTGCCTACCACCGAAGTAAGACGAACTGGCCTGTAATTCCCAGGGTTATCACTATTCCCTTTTTTGAACAGGGGCACGACATTCGCCACTCTCCAATCCCCTGGTACCACCCCTGTTGACAGTGAGGACGAAAAGATCATTGCCAACGGCTCTGCAATTTCATCTCTTGCTTCCCATAGAATCCTTGGATATATCCCATCAGGCCCGGGGAACTTGTCTATCCTCAAGTTTTTCAAAATGCCCAACACATCTTCCTTCCTAACAAGTATCTCCTCGAGCTTACCAGTCTGTTTCACACTGTCCTCGCCAACAATATGGCCCTTCTCATTCGTAAATACAGAAGAAAAGTACTCGTTCAAGACCTCTCCTATCTCTTCCGACTCAATACACAATCTCCCGCTACTGTCCTTGATCGGACCTACCCTCGCTCTAGTCATTCTCATATTTCTCACATATGTGTAAAAGGCCTTGGGGTTTTCCTTGATCCTACCCGCCAAAGATTTTTCATGCCCTCTCTTAGCTCTCCTAATCCCTTTCTTCAGTTCCCTCCTGGCTATCTTGTATCCCTCCAGCGCATTGTCTGAACTTATTTCCTCAGCATTACATAAGTATCCTTCTTCCTCTTAACAAGACATTCAACCTCTCTTGTCAACCATAGTTCCCTCACTCGACCATCTCTTCCCTGCCTGACAGGAACATACTTATCAAGGACACGTAGTATGTTCCTTGAACAAGTTCCACATTTCAATTGTGTCCTTCCCTGGCAGCCTATGTTCCCAACTTATGCACTTCAGTTCTTGTCTGACAGCATCGTATTTACCCTTCCCCCAATTGTAAACCTTGCCCTGATGCATGCACCTATCCATCTCCATTACTAAAGTGAAAGTCACAGAATTGTGGTCACTATCTCCAAAATGTTCCCCAATAACAAATCTATCACTTGCCTTGGTTCATTACCAAGTACCAAATCCAATATGGCCTCCTCTCTGGTCGGACAATCTACATACTGTGATAGAAAAGCTTCCTGGACACACTGCACAAACACCACCCCCTCCAAACTATTTGATCTAAAGAGTTTCCACTCAATATTTGGGAAGTTGAAGTCACCCATGACTACTACCCTGTGACTTCTGCACCTTTCCAAAATCTGTTTCCCAATCTCTTCCTCCACATCTCTGCTGCTATTGGGGGGGGCCTATAGAAAACTCCCAACAAGGTGACTGCTCCTTTCTTATTTCTGACTTCGACCCATGCTACCTCAGTAGGCAGATCCTCCTCGAACTGCCTTTCTGCAGCTGTTATACTATCTCTAATTAACTGCCACCCCCCCCCCCCCCAACCTCGTTTACCACCCTCCCTAATCTTATTGAAACATCTATAACCAGGAACCTCCAACAACCATTTCTGCCCCTCTTCTATCCAAGTTTCCGTGATGGCCACCACATCATAGTCCCAAGTACTGATCCATGACTTAAGTTCACCCACCTTATTCCTGATGCTTGTTGCGTTGAAGTATACACACTTCAACCCATCTCTGTGCCTGCAAGTACTCTCCTTTGTCAATGTTACCCTCCCCACTGTCTCACTACGTGCTTTGGCATCCTGAACATCGGCTACCTTAGTTGCTGGACTACAAATCCGGTTCCCATTCCCCTGCCAAATTAGTTTAAACCCTCCCGAAGAGTACTAGAAAACCTCCCTCCCAGGATATTGGTGCTCCTCTGGTTCAGATGCAACCCATCCAGTTTGTACAGGTCCCACCTTCCCCAGAATGCGCTCCAATTATCCAAATACCTGAATCCCTCCATCCTACACCATTCCTGCAGCCACGTGTTCAACTTCACTCTCTCCCTATTCCTAGCCTCGCTATCACGTGGCACCGGAACAAACCAGAGATGACAACTCTGTCTGTCCTGCCTTTAAACTTCCAGCCTAACTCCCTAAACTTGTTTATTACATCCACACCCCTTTTCCTACCTACGTTGTTGGTACCAATGTGCACCACGACTTCTGCCTGCTCCCCCTCCCCCTTAAGGATCCTGAAGACACGATCCGAGACGTCATGGACCCTGGAGGCAACAAACCAGCCGAGAGTCTCACCCGTGCCCACAGAACCGCCTATCTGTACCTCTAACTATTGAGTCCCCTATAACTAGTGCTCTCCTAATCTCCCCCCTTCCCTTCTGAGCCCCAGAGCTGGACATCGTGCCAGAAACCCGGTCACTGCAGCCTACCCCTGCTAGGTAATCCCCCCCAACAGTATCCAAAGCGGTATACTTATTGTTGAGAGGAACAACCACAGGGGATCCCTGCACTGACTGCTTCCTCCTCTTCCCACTTCTAACTGTTACCCAGCTACCTTTGTTCTCAGGTGTAACTATGTCCCTCTAGCTTCTGTCTATCACCCCCTCAGCTTCCCGAATGATCCTCAGTTCATCCAGCTCCAGTTCCCTAACACGGCCTGTGAGGAGCTGGAGATGGCTGCACTTCCCGCAGATGAAGACAGCAAGGACACCGCTGGTCTCCCTTACCTCGAACATTCTGCAGGAGGAACATTCCACTGCCCTAGCTGCCATCACCTCTACTTAGTCTCCCAGTAAAAAAAAAGAAGAAAAAAGTAAATAAGTTACCTGCTCACAGCAGTGAGTTGTTTTTTTAGGTTAGAGGAGGAGGGAGGGTGGGAGACACTACACGGGTCGTGTCTCGGGTTTCCTCACCGTTCATTTTATTGGGTAATACAACCTTCCCAGGTTTCCCCACGGACGACTTCCGGTTTCCTGCTCTGAAAAAGTAAGCTTAAAAATCAAAAACTCAGCTTACCTTTCAGCTCTTCCCCCCAAAAATCGCTCCCCTCTGCCCGCTCTGCTGGAAGAATGAGGCCGAAACCTCGGAGGTAAGTGCCTTTTTAAGAAAATACAAACCTTCTCCGGTCTCCCCACGGCCGACTTCCAGTTTCCTGCTCCGAAAAAGTAAGTTTAAAAATCAAAAACTCAGCTTACCTTCCAGCTCTTCCCGTCCAAAATTCGCCCCCCTCTCTGCCCGCTCCGCTGGAAGAATGAGGCCCTAATTAAACATAATTTCCCCTTCATAAATCTATGCTGACTCTGTCCGATCTTGCCACTGTTTTCGAATTGCTCAGCTATAAAATCATTGATAATGGATTCTAGAATTTTCCCCATTACTGACATCAGGCTTACTGGTTATAATGCCCTGTTTTCTCTCTACCTCCCTTTTTAAATATTGGAGTGACATTAGCTACCCTCCAATCTGCAGGAACTTTTCCAGAATCTATAGAATTCTGGAAGATGATCACCAATGCATCCACTATTTCTCGAGCTACTTCCTTAAGTACTCTGGGATATAGATTATCAGGCCCTGGGGATTTATCAGCTTTCAATCCCATCGATTTCCCCAACACCATTTCTCTACTAATATTGAACTCCTTCAGTTCCTCCCTGTCACTAAACCCTGCGTTCCACAATTTTTCTGGTATCTGATTTGTGTCCTCATTTGTGAAGACAAAACCAAAGTATATATTTAGTTGCTCAGCAATTTCTTTGCCCCAATCATACATTCTCTTGTTTCTGACTGTAAGGCACCTACATTTGTCTTCAATCATCTTCTCTTCAAGTATCTATAGAAAATCTTACAGTCAGTTTTTATGTTCCCTGCCAGCTTACACTCGTACTCTATTTTCCCCATAATCAATCCCTTGGTCCTCCTTTGCTGAATTCTAAACTGCTCCCAATCCTCCGACCTGTTGCTTTTCTTGGCCAATTTGTATGCTTCTTCCTTGGATCGAATGCTATCTCTGATTTCCCTTTTAAACCATGGATTGGCCACCTTACCCATTTTACTTTTGTGCCAGACAGGAATAAGCGCTCCTTGAATGTTTGCCATTGCCTACCCACTTTAAGTCATCATGTTCCTCAATCGATCAAAGCCAACTCACGCCTCATATTATTTTCTTGATTAAGATTCAGGACCCTCGGTCGACACGGTGGTGCAGTGGTTAGCACTGCTGCCTCACGGCACCGAGGACCCTTGTTCGATAACAGCCCTGGGTCACTGTCATTGTGAAGTTTGCACATTCTCCCATGTCTGCGTGGGTCTCAATCCCACAACTCAAAAGGATGTGCAGGGTAGGTGAATTGGCCATACTAAATTGCCCTTTAATTGGAAAAAATAAATTGGGTAATGTAAATTATAAAAAAAAAAAAATATTCAGGACCCTAGTCTCAGAATCAACTGCTTTACTCTCCATCTTGATGAAAACTTCTATCATATTATGGCCACTCATCCCCAAGTGGCTTCGCACAACTAGATTGACAATGATTTTGTTATCATTACACAGTACCCAGTCTAGGATGGTCTATTCTCTAGTTGGTACAAAACATAGAAACACAGAAAATAGGTGCAGGTGTAGGCCATTCGGCCCTTTGAGCCTGCACCACCATTCAATATGATTATGGCTGATCATGCAAATTCAGTATCCCACTCCCGCTTTCTCTCCATACCCCTCTCCATATCCCTCTTGAACATATCCAACAAACTGGTCCCAACAGCTTTTTGTAGTAGAGAATTTCACAAGTTCACAACTGAGAGAAGATGTTCTTCCTCATATCAGTCCTGAATGGCTTACCTCTTATTCTTAGGCTGTGACTCCTAGTTCTGGACGTCCCCAACATCAGGAACATTCTTCCCACATCTAGCCTGTCCAGTTCCATCAGGATTTCATATGTTTCTATGAAATCCCCTCTCATTCTTCTAAAGCCCAGTCGATCCAGTCTTTCTTCATATGTTTAGTCCTGCCATCCCAGGAATTAGTCTGGTAGCAAGAATGTCCTTCCTCAAACTACGAAACCAATATTACACACTAGTGTGGCCTCACCAAGGCCCTGTATAACTGCAGCAAGACATTCCTACTTCTATATTAAAATCCTCTCGCTATGAAGGCCAGCATGCCATTAGCTTTCCTCATCGCCTGCAGTACCTGCTTGCCAACCTTCAGCGACTGTTCCACCATGACACCCAGGTCTCCGTGCACTTCCCCTTTTATTAAACTGCCACCATTCAGATAATCTTGTTTTTGCCACTGAAGTGGATAACCTCACATTTACCCACATTATATTGCATTTGCCCACTCAACCAGCTAGTCCAAGTCACCCTGCAGCCTCTTTGCATCCTCCACACTGCCACCCTTAGTGTTGTCTGCAAATTTGGAGATATTGCATGCAATTCCTTCGTCCAAATTATTAATGTATATTATGAACAGCTGGGGTCCCAGCACTGAACCCTGCGGTACCCCACTAGTCACAAAAATAGAATTCACAGTGCAGAAGGAGGCCATTCGAGTCTGCACCGGCCCTTGGAAAGAGCATCCTGCTTAAGCCCACACCTCCACCCTATCCCAGGAACCCCACCTAATCTTTTTGGACACTAAGGGCAATTTAGCATGGCCAATCCACCTAACCTGCACAAGGCCCCAGTTGCTAAGCAACACCCACACCTTTATGTCTTTTATTTATTCTTCATACTGTGGCTCTCTGTAAGCATAATAGAAATTCAGTTGAAACTTAACCAACCCCCACACATACAATCACCTTAGTCCAGCATAAATCTAACTATAGGTTTTACCCTTCCGGGCACAGAAACATTAAATTAACCCACTTAAAACTATACCTTGTTTCTTATGATTGCCAATATAAATTCCTTAAAACTACCTTTGTTTTCCTAACAGGGTGAAGGGTACAGATTTGTCTGTATTACTAAAAGTGTTCTTGAATGAAATTGATAAGGCGTTTTTTTTTTTTTGGGTCGTGGCTTTTGTTTCAGTATTTTGCCCAATAGGTTGCTGTGATGGGCTGTAGCAGATGGGGGGTCCTGGTGCAATAGTGTTGTGGGGATGAGATCTTGGGGTACCAGAGTTTGAGTCTCCACTTGCAGATACCCTGTCTCAAATGATAGAGTCCCATATGCCTCCTCGCTTCATCCTACTCCCCCAAGGTACCTTCCAAGGACTGTGTCCTCATGAGCCCAGAGGATACACCAGACAACCCTGAACTTGGAGACACATTCTAGCGAGTATTGAAGTGGCCCAAGCAGCATTTTTCCTGGACACCGATAATTTGCTCCATGGTGTTCATGTTGGCAGCATTGTTTTCATTGTCGGCATTTTTGTTCTGTGGAGAGGAGCCATGAACCAGGTCTTGTAAGGCTGTTCCTTGTCACCCAGCAGCCAGCCTCTGGTTCTTTGTCATTGGTCAGAGCTAACAAGTTCAACTGACTAGTACAGGATGAATGCATCATGACTGCTGACAGGATAGCAGGCATTCACCAACGTTATCCTCTGGACATGTTTGCACATTAACTTGTATGTTCATGGAGTGATAGCCCTTGGACTTGTGGGACCCATAGTGTAGTCAAAGAGACTCCCATTGGAAATCCTGCTAGCCTCGCAAAGCTATGTGCCCACTCCTCTTTCTCTCTGGTTAGAGAGAATATAATGGAATCTATCCTCTCCATCTGTACAAGGTCACTGTTGCCTACCTGAGACAACAGCGTACAGTGAACTGAAATGTTAAAAATGTTGCCTGTTAGGAGGATCCACTGGTCTAGAACTTGAGGGGTACCAACAATGCTATCCTTGCCCTGTTGTGCACCTGCAGGAGATGACATTGGTCAGTGATCACCTCCTTGGTGAAGTGTAGATGGCTCAGACATTATTCCTGGCTGAGGTATATTCTATTTCCGAAAGCCACAGGATGAAGAATGGAACTGGAACCCAATCTTTACACTTCGAGATTTCATTTACAGAGATAAATATGGCAAACTTGCACCTTCAGTCCTAACAACCACAGTTTCAGTATGCTATTTATAGATGCACAAGCGAAACCCCAGTTAATGCCCACTACCTGAACAAAATCAAATTTTTGATTACTATACATTTAACAAGTTGGATGTAGAGGTATTCCCTTTGTGCCAGGTACTTGCATTGAGCCATGCTCCTCCTCTTCTGTGCACAGCTTGCCACCTCTGCTGATTTTGCTCCATCTCCAAATCTGTAGCCCTGATCATCAAAGGCAGGCTTTCTCCTGAAGTATTTTCTGCATCCTCTGACCAAATCTTGTCAGATTCTAGCACCATTCCTTGATTAATCTTAAAACTTCTGTCAACTCCACTAATAACACTCAAGCCACTATTTCCATTCAATTTACAATCTCAAAGGGTCAAAAGCATCTCACCTGAATGGTAATCTCTATATAAATAGAGCTTAGTGGGTGGAAGGGCTCTCTTGTGCAGCTGGGAGTGATCAGTAGAGTGTATTATCATGTCTTATGCTGTTCAAAATGGTAAGTTGTGTGCCAAATCTGTTTGATGGTATGATCCGTCCCCTCTATGTTTTCGGCACACCCACACGGCACTCGCCCAAGCACTTTTACAATCGGGTTGCACTTTGTGGCTGCATTATAAGCTTTGAAGCCAAATTCTGGGGCCACTGATTTTTATTTCCAGACAATCTTTATCACTCAAATTCACACTGATTTCATCCCATGGACAACATGCATATTACAGAGTGTCAACAAAAGCCCACGACTTGAATTATGAGTGTCGCCATCAGAAAATAGACTACAGAATATAATCACAAAAAATGGGAGACACTAATCTGTATCTAAAATGCAGGATCGTAAAGCGGGACTGATTGCAATGCAGGCAACATGCCAATTTTGTGATGCCTGCCCTGTTCCATGATTTCTGCATCCAGGCAGCATTGTTCTTTGGCTTGGAGCATCAAGGCCCCAATATTGTAAGTGGCTAGCACCATCTACAGTCTCCTGCATTCCATAGAACATAGAACACACAGTGCAGAAGGAGGCAATTCAGCCCATCGAGTCTGCACCGACCCACTTAGGCCCTCACTTCCACCCTATCCCCGTAACCCAATAACCCCTCCCAACCTTTTTGGACACTAAGGGCAATTTATCATGGCCAATCCACCTAACCTGCACGGCTTTGGGACTGTGGGAGGAAACCGGAGCACCCGGAGGAAACCTACGCGGACATGGGGATAACGTGCAGATTCCGCACAGACAGTGACCCAACGGGGAATCGAACCTGGGACTCTGGCGCTGTGAAGCCACAGTGCTATCCACTTGTGCTACCGTGCTCCCATGAAGGGGAAGTACTTTGTGGCTGGAGGAGATCTGGGAGTCAGGGTTGAATTGAATATTACCTGGGAGGGAATGAGATTTGGCACAAGTAGCAGTCTATTGATGCTACATTAGCGGTCTTGGTAGAGGGGTGAAGCATCACAGCATAGGGTCCAGAACAGATGATTTAGCTCTTATGAGCCTGAAAATGGCTGATCTCCAATCTAATTACATCCAACTACCTTTGTCAATACCTGTGGATTACATATATCTATCATTATTTGATTAAATGTTTGCAGTTGAACCAGTATAAATAACCATTTGTGGAAAGAATTTCAAATCTCTACCACCCTTTGTATGTCAAATTCCTAATTCCTGAAAGGGCTAGTTCTAATTTTTAGACAATGCCCTCGAGTCCATGACACCCAACCCAACAGAAATAGTTTCTATATATCCGATCTGTTTCTCTTAAGATCTTGACATTTTAATCAAATTACCCCTTGGCCTTCTGAATTCCAGGGGATACAGCCCTAGTTTGTTGTAATATTTTCTCCCACCCCCAGGGACTGGGGCAGTGTCCAGGCATGGCCCGCCATTACTTCGCCCTGCAAGGTCGTCATCATGATTTAACCTTTAGTGTTCTAATTTGGAAAATTAGTTGGTGAAGCACAGAGCTGGGGCCAATCTTTTATATTTATTTACAGTTATACATGACACTCATATGCCGCCTAACCCAGCAACTACAATTTTAAACACACGCAGTATAAAATTAAAACTTGTTGCCCAGAATTCATGTTGGTAAACCTAGGTTGCACTCCCTTCTCGGCCAGTATATCCTTCCTAATGTATGATGCTTAGAACTGCTCACAGTATTCCAGCTATGGACTAATCAGGACTTTGTATAGCTGAAGCATGACTTCCACCCCTTTGCATTCTAGTTCTTGTGATGTGAAAGCAAGCATTCTATTCAATATTTTGACTATCTTCTGTATCCATTCATGCCATTTTCATGATCTATGTCTTTAGAGCCTCAAGTTTCTTTGGACCTCAACTATTTCTACCATTTAAAAAGTGAATGACCTCACATTTGCGTACATTGAAATCTATTTGCCACATTTTTCCCATTCACTCAATGTATCAACATCTGTTTATTCTTGCAGTGCATGCTATCTTTGTAATAGGCAAATTTGGATCGGTAATTTCTATGTCAACATCTAAGTTATTAATAAATTTGATAAATAGTTGAGACCCCCAATGTAGATCTTTGTGAGGCGCTACCAGCCATACTAATTACAATTCCTTTTGACCTTGCACCTCCAACTCTTTTGGCATTGAATCTCTCCTGTATTTCACTCGATTACAGACCCTCTCTTTTGTTATTTTACCCCCCTCGCCCCTTTCACTTGTTTAAAACTTTTTCAAATTCTGATTGAAGGTCTTCAACCTGGAATATTCCCTCCCTTTCTATCTCCACAGATGCTGAGTGATCCACTGAGTATTGTCAGCACTTACTGTTTTTGTTTCAGATTTCCAACATTTGAGGTATTTTTCTTCTGTATTAGGTTACCTGGTTTATAATTCCCAGAGTTTCCTTTTACTTTTCTTAAATAGTAGAGTGACATGCACAATTTTCCAATCGAAAGGAACGGTTCCTGAATCAACAGAACTTTGTAAGATTCTAGTCCAGGGTATCGCCTGTAAACCCTGGGATGGAAACCATCGGGTTTTGATGATTTTTCACTCTTTAATGCCACTGTTTTCTTCACCAATGTTATTTTGCTTACATTCATTTTGACAAGTCCTTGTCGCAGATTCAGTCAATATTAACTTCAGTGGGATTTCCGTCTTGCTGGCTCTACTCTTACGTACTGGCACAAAGTAATTCTTTTTTTTTTAAGAAATATTTTTATTCAAATTTTTACATATTTTCAACAAACCCCCCGCTTACTGAAAAAAGAAAAACAAAGAACACATAAATAAACATCTTACAACTACATCATGAATCCCCCCAATATACAAACCCCCCATTAAGCAATAACAGTAGAAAACACAAAGTACACCCCCCCCCCCCCTTTCAGGGTTGCTGCTGCTGACCACCTCCTAACGCTCCGCTAGAAAGTCTAGGAATGGTTGCCACCGCCTGAAGAACACTTGCACAGACCCTCTCAAGGCAAATGTTACCCTCTCCAACTTAATGAACCCTGCCATGTCACTGATCCAGGCTTCCACGCTTGGGTGCCTTGCATCTTTCCACTGTAGCAGAATCCTCCGCCGGGCTACCAGGGACGCAAAAGCCAGAATACCGGCCTCTTTCGCCTCCTGCACTCCCGGCTCGTCTGATACCCCAAATAGTGCTAACCCCCAGCTCGGCTTAACCTGGGTGTTCACCACCTTAGACACTGTCCTCGCAATACCCCTCCAGAACCCCGGGCACGCCCAGAACATGTGGGTGTGATTTGCTGGGCTCCCCGAGCACCTCCCACACCTGTCTTCCACCCCAAAGAATCTGCTCAGCCTCTCCCCTGCCATATGCACTCTGTGAAGAACCTTAAATTGTATCAGGCTAAGTCTGGCGCAAGAGGGGGAAGAATTAACCCTACCCAGGGCGTCCGCCAACGCACCCTCGCCTATCTCCTCCCCAAGCTCCTCCTCCCATTTACCCTTTAGCTCCTCCACTGAGGTCTCCTCCTCCTCCTGCATCTCCTGGTAGATCACCGGGACCCTGCCCTCCCAAACCCACACCCCCGAGAGCACCCTATCCTGGATCCTGAGTGCTTACAAACGCCCTTACCTGCATGTACCTGAAGGCATTTCCGGGGGGAAGCCCAAATTTTTCCTCCAGCGCCCCAAAGCTCGCAAACGTTCCATCTAAAAACAGGTCCCCCATCCTTCTAATTCCTGCCCTGTGCCAGCTCAGGAACTCTCCATCCATTCTCCCCGGGACAAATCGATGGTTCTCCCGGATCGGGGACCAAACCGAAGCCTCTACCTCACCTCTGTGGCATCTCCACTGCCCCATTATCAAGCTCCATGCCTCCAGGTCCGGAATCCGGCCCAACATGCGGCGCATAAATCCGGCATCATCCCAATTCGGGGCATATACATTCACTAATACCACCCGCACCCCCTGCAGCCTACCACTCACCATCACATAACTACCTCCATTGTCTGCCACGATGTTCAGCGCCTCAAATGATACCCGCTTCCCCACCAAAATCGCCACCCCTCGATTCTTTGCGACCAGTCCCAAGTGTAAAACCTGCCCTACCCACCCCTTTCTCAGCCTAACCTGATCTGCCACCCTCAAATGCCCACGCCCCGATTCTCTCTCCGAGCTCCAGCTCCCCTTTGGCCAATGCAGCAGCAACCCAGTTCCACCCCCCCCCCCCCCCCCCCCCCCCCGGCCTCCCGGCCCCCCAGCTAGGTCCCCCCCCCAAGCTGCGTTGCTCCCGCCATAACAGTCCTGTAAGTCAGCTGACCCTGGCCACTCCCGCCACTCCATTGACCCCCCCCCCCCAGTGTGTTTCTCCCCTCCCCCCCCCCCCCCCCCCCCCCCCGGTCCATCAGCGGGCGCTCCTCTCCAACACTGTCCTTCCCCCCAGCCCTGCCCCCTTCCTTCCCAAGCACGGGAAAAAGCCCGCACTTTCCATCAAACCGGCCCCACCCTCTCTGCCGCATCTCCCTTTTGCGGCCTAAACCCAGCTCCCCCACCTCGGGCCTCCCATCTCCCCTCCCCCAACGGGGCCCCGTCCTTCCAACCACCGACGCCCACACTCTCTCAAAAACCCCACTTCGAACCATTTCACCCTACCCCACCCAGCACCCAAGGAAACAATACAGAACAGACCGAACATCCCCCAAAGCACAGAAACCACAGTAGCCCCCTGTGACCTCCCCTCACAACCGACCCTCAGTCCGTGTCCAACTTTTCGGCCTGAATAAAGGTCCATGCCTCCTCCGGCGTCTCAAAGTAATGGTGCCAGTCCTTAAACGTGACCCACAGTCGCGCCGGCTGCAGCATCCCGAATTTTACCCCTTTCCGATGCAGAACCGCCTTAGCCTGATTATACCCGGCCCTCTTCTTGGCCACCTCCGTGCTCCAGTCCTGGTATATACGGACCTCTGCATTCTCCGACCTGCTGCTCCGCTCCTTTTTTGCCCATCTTAGGACACATTCCCTGTCCACCAAGTGGTGGAACCGCACCAATACCGCCCGCGACAGCTCGTTAGACTTGGGCCTCCTCGCCAGGACTCGGTGGGCCCCGTCCAGCTCCAGGGGGCTCGGGAAGGCACCCGCGCCCATCAACGTGTTCAGCATCGTGAGCACATATGCTCCAGCATCCGACCCCTCCACTCCCTCCGGGAGACCCAGAATCCGCAGGTTCTTCCTCCTCGACCGATTCTCCATGTCCTCGAACTTCTGCCATTTCTTATGCAGCGCGTCGTGCGCCTCCACCTTCACCGCCAGGCCCAATATCTCGTCCTCATTCTCCGAGGCCTTCTGCCGCACCTCTTGGATCGCCGCCCCTTGGGCCTTCTGTGTCTCGACCAGCTTGTCGATCGAAGCTTTCATCGGCTCCTGCAGCTCTGCTTTCAATTCCATGAAGCAGCGCTTGAGAAACTCCTGCTGCTCTTGCGACCACTGTGCCCACGCTGCCTGGTCTTCACCCGCCGCCATCTTGGCTTTCCTCCCTCGCACTTTTCGCTGCACCAGAATTACTTTTTTCACTGCTCCATTCCTGGTCCAATCCATACAGTGCCAGGGAAATCGTACCATCACCTTCCCACACGGGGAACCGTCGAACAAATGCCGCTTGGGGCCCCTAAAAAGAGCCCAAAAGTCCGTTTCTGGCGGGAGCTGCCGAACGTGCGACTTAGCTCAGCATAACCGCAACTGGAAGTCCACAAAGTAATTCTTTGACATATTTGCCATCACCTTACTTTCATTGACAGTATAACCATTGCATGTTGCTCCTCTTTCTCGTCATAGAATTATCAAAAACATTGGGCGGGATTCTCTGTTGACTCTGATGTCAAAATTGTGGCGAGTGGCAATTTGATGCCAAATTGCAATTCGCCGTCACCTCAACAGCGACATCAATGCGGTCCGGAACACACTTACAGTAAACACCATTTGCATGTCATTAGCGGGCCTGACCCAGTATTCTTCGGGGCCTCCGTGATTTCCACTTCCGATGGGCAGAGCTCCGACGCTGCGGTTGACTTCTGCTTTTAAAGATTGTGAAACCGGCATTGTGACTTCTGAGGGAGAGAGAGGTGCGACTGTAGGCTGCCTGGCTGGTCACTGGCTGGGGTGGGGGGTTGGGGGAGCAGACCGTGTGACCCCTCCACCCCCAGGGACTGGGACAGTGTCTGGGAATGGCCTGCCATTACTACGCCCTGCAAGGCAGTCATCTTGCTGTGCACCCCACTGACCTCCCACCTTGACCCCTGGTTCCACAGAGTGACACTGGCCATATGGGTGCCCCCAACCCCATCATACCGCAACCTGGCCGCCATCCACCGGCAGCCCACCCAGGACAACGCCCACTGTAGGACTTATAAAGTTCTAACAGGACTAGACAGGGTAGATGCAGGGAAGATGTTACCAATGTCCAGAACCAGGGGTCAGAGTCTAAGGATTCAGGGTAAACCATTTCAGACAGAGATGAGGAGACATTTCTTCACCCAAAGAATGATGAGCCTGTGGAATTCATTACCACAGGAAGTAGTTGATGCTAAATCATTGAATATATTCAAGAAGCAGCTAGATATAGCACTTGGGGAGAATGGGATCAAAGGCTATGGGGAGAAAGTGGGATTAGGCTATTGAGTTGGATGATCAGCCATGATCGTGATGAATGGCGGAGCAGGCTCGAAGGCCAAATGGCCTCTTCCTGTTCCTATCTTCTATGTATCTAATGTATATGTATCTATGGACCGGGCATGCCTTTGAACACTCTGACTGAGCAGAGAGACAGTGCGATATATCTGCCAAATCATGGCACACTGCAGGGGTATGGAGAAGGACACCTGCTCCTGGTGGCCTTCAAGGTGACGGTCACCCTGAACTTTTATGTCACGGGGTCCTTCCAGGCTACGAGTGGGGATCTGTCCAAGATCTCACAGACCTCTGTGCACAGGTGCATCAGCGCTGTCATGGAGACCCTATAATGCCCAGGCGGCTCAATACATCCATTTCAATGTGGACCGAGCCTACCAGGATACCCGGCAGTGGGGTTCCCCGCTATTGATAGGATACCCAGGTCCAGGGGGTGATTGATGGGATGCATGTCCCCCTCCAAGCACCTGCAGATAAGGCCGCTCTACACCAACCAAAGGGGTTCCACTCGAATGTGCAGCTGATATGCGACCATCAGCCGCGCATTATCCATGTCTACACCCGATACACAGCCAGTGTGCACGACACCTTTATGATTCCTGACATGTCCGAGACCCCTGCCCCCCGACTGGGGGTTTGGCTACTGGGTGACAGGGGTTATTCGCTGCAGTCATGGAAGATGACACTTATCCTGAGGCCATAGATTGGTGCAGAGACCTGCTACAACGATGCCCATGCAGCGACCAGGTCCGTGATTGAGCGGTGCTTCGGCCTCCTGAAGATCCCAGCCCACACCCTCCCGGCAAACCCTGAGTGCAACTCCCTCCGGGAGACAGCTGAGATGGAAAGTCGTGCCATTCTCCGACTCAAGCTCCGGCGTCTCCTGAGTCTCGGGATGAGGGCTGTGTCCAAGCTGCTATCCTTATCGCTGCTCGGCTCGTGGGGGGGGGGGGGGAGCTCCAGCTGTGGCACTGGCTGGGGGTGGAGGACACCAGATGAACCTGCCCCATCTCCAGAAGCTCCTGCAAGTCACAAGACATGACGCATGATTAGACGCGGGCCGGAGGTGGTAGGGTGAGCGTGTGGATGGGGCTGGGGAGGTGGTGAGGGTGAAGTGGGGGTAAGGGAGGGGGGGGGTTGACACCCGTGTCATGGGGAACCGCAACTAAGTGGTGTCTCACCTCCTTGCCCGTGGCCGAACTCCCGTTCCTCCGGTCTGCCCACCACATCCAGGGCCTGCTCCCAGTGGTTGTGGTGGCCTTCTCCTGGGGCGGGGAGCCTGAGGAGGTCATGCAGTTTTTCGGTCCAAACAGTGTTGCCCATGGCGCTGACCTGACCGCCTCTGCCACCTGTGCCCAGGCACTGCAAATGGTGGCAGCTGTCAGCCTCCTTCCCAGTCCGGGGTTCCGGGTCATCTGCCTCCTATCCACGGCATCCAAGAGGGTCCCGAGCTCCTCATCCATGAAATGTGGGGCTGTGCGTCTTGCTGCCATCTTGTTGGCTGAGATGGCGTGTGTGGGTAGTGAAGTGTGTCTATGCGGCTGCAGCTTGTCAACCTTCTGAGTGTCAATCGCAAAACTGGCGAATCCCGCACCATTTCTCATTGGAATCGATTGTGTTCCACGTGACGCCGGTGCTACCCCCTTAACGGTAGCTGAATCGGTTCAGATGCAGACCCGGTTTTGCTGTCTTGAAAGTCCATGAATTCTGCATCGGCATCAACACTTAGTCTCAGAAACGGAGAATCCCGCTCACCGTGTTTGTTTTAACTTGGCAAATTTATTTTCATGCTTCCTTTCTGTAGCATTTACTATATATTTTGTCACCCTTTTCTGTTCTTTGTATCTTTTTCATTTTAAAATAAAATATATTTTATTCTCCTTTTTCACATTTTCATAAAATTTAAACCCACCAACAAATAATCAAGAATAACAAATACAATGGCAATCCCCATTTTCCAAGATTTCTGCCATTTTAAAAAATGTTGTATGCTTTTTATTTTGTCTCTTACCTCTTTAGCCAATCCATGACTTTTTTTGACAGATGGAGCTACTGTCCCTTAGGCCTGTATCAGTTTTTGTATCATACCAATTCATTTCTGCACACCTCTCCCAAATCACCTTTCATTTTACCTATTAACAGATTTTCCCCGGTTTACTGTGTATTGTATCAGCCGTACCTAGATGTGTCATCTTAGTAGCTGACTTAATTTATGTTGAATTTGAGCGTGGGAATGGAGAGAGTTCCTGTATCACAGGGGTTCAGGAGGCTGTCCTGTGCTGTGCAGGTTAGTGCCAGGAGTCAAGTCTCCAGGATCTGGATATAATGCCACAGACTTGATGTGCTCATACAGGTGGTTACGGTCAGTGAATATGTCTTGAAATGCCATATTCCACCAAATATATTGCTAGCCTCAGACTGGGTGCTCTAATCACCACATTCCCATCACCCATCTCCCAATAATTTACATCAATCAGGACTCATACCTAACATTCAAATGGTAGGGAAATTACTGGAGAGAATTCTTCGAGACAGGATCTACTCCCATTTGGAAGCAAATGGACGTATTAGTGAGAGCCAGCACGGTTTTGTGAAGGGGATGTCGTGTCTCACTAACTTGATAGAGTTTTTCGAGGAGGTCACTAAGATGATTGATGCAGGTAGGGCAGTAGATGTTGTCTATATGGACTTAAGTAAGGCCTTTGACAAGGTCCCTCATGGTAGACTAGTACAAAAGGTGAAGTCACACGGGATCAGGGGTGAGCTGGCAAGGTGGATACAGAACTGGCTAGGCCATAGAAGGCAGAGAGTAGCAATGGAGGGATGCTTTTCTAATTGGAGGGCTGTGACCAGTGGTGTTCCACAGGGATCAGTGCTGGGACCTTTGCTCTTTGTAGTATATATAAATGATTTGGAGGAAAATGTAACTGGTCTGATTAGTAAGTTTGCAGACGACACAAAGGTTGGTGGAATTGCGGATAGCGATAAGGACTGTCGGAGGATACAGCAGGATTTAGATTGTCTGGAGACTTGGGCGGAGAGATGGCAGATGGAGTTTAATCCGGACAAATGTGAGGTAATGCATTTTGGAAGGTCTAATGCAGGTAGGGAATATACAGTGAATGGTAGAACCCTCAAGAGTATTGAAAGTCAAAGAGATCTAGGAGTACAGGTCCACAGGTCATTGAAAGGGGCAACACAGGTGGAGAAGGTAGTCAAGAAGGCATACGGCATGCTTGCCTTCATTGGCCGGGGCATTGAGTATAAGAATTGGCAAGTCATGTTGCAGCTGTATAGAACCTTAGTTAGGCCACACTTGGAGTATAGTGTTCAATTCTGGTCGCCACACTACCAGAAGGATGTGGAGGCTTTAGAGAGGGTGCAGAAGAGATTTACCAGAATGTTGCCTGGTATGGAGGGCATTAGCTATGAGGAGCGGTTGAATAAACTCGGTTTGTTCTCACTGGAACGAAGGAGTTTGAGGGGAGACCTGATAGAGGTATACAAAATTATGAGGGGCATAGACAGAGTGGATAGTCAGAGGCTTTTCCCCAGGGTAGAGGGGTCAATTGCTAGGGGGCATAGGTTTAAGGTGAGAGGGGCAAGGTTTAGAGTAGATGTACGAGGCAAGTTTTTTACGCAGAGGGTAGTGGGTGCCTGGAACTCGCTACCGGAGGAGGTAGTGGAAGCAGGGACGATAGGGACATTTAAGGGGCATCTTGACAAATATATGAATAGGATGGGAATAGAAGGATACGGACCCAGGAAGTGTAGAAGATTGTAGTTTAGTCGGGCAGCATGGTCGGCACGGGCTTGGAGGGCCGAAGGGCCTGTTCCTGTGCTGTACATTTCTTTGTTCTTTGTTTGTTTTACTTCACCCTCACATACTTAGCACTGCTGAAAACCTCACAGCTTGCACTAACTGTCATTTGACTAACATATTGCACAGCACTCACTGACCATCTCCCCCCTCTCTTGTCGGACAAGGCGGCACACAGCTGGAGGCTGCAGGAACTAATCAGAGGGAGACGGACTTGCATTCCCTGTCGTAGGGCATTGCATACCTTTCGATAGATCTTAATGAAGTCTTCATAGTTTTAAGTAGGTTATCCTCTTTTCCATTCCTTTTTTAAAAAATGTTTTAGAGTACCGAATTCTTTTTTTCCCAATTAAGGGGCAACTTAGTGTGGCTAATCCATTATCCTGCACATCTTCGGGTTGTGGGGCTGAGACCTACGCAGACACTGGGAGTGTCTGCGTGGGTCGCTACCCCTGTGCGACTCCACAGGGGTAGAGACCTGGGGCCGGGATCGAACCAGGGTCCTTGGTGCCGTGAGGCAGCAGTGCTAACCACTGCACCACCATGCCGCCCTTTTTTTCCATTCTTTAGTATTGAACCTCTCTTTGTTGATTCAGCAGTTCTGGTAATAGGTAGTTGTTGTTCCATAGCATGTTATGCTCATCTCCACGTCATTTTTTCTTTTTCTTTTCTCATTTGGGTCATTGCAATGTCGACTGTGACAGAAGATAGCTTTTCCTCTTATGAGGTTTTTTTTTTTTTAGTCATCTCACTTTGCGTTTGGCTGTGTGGTGTGCTATTGGCAATGGGTGGCTGCTACTTGGTTCAGCATTATCTGTGACACTGTCATGCTGACTGGGATTTGCAGAGTTGACCTCATCAGTAGTCGTCAGAGCCAGAGATTGAGTCTATTCTAGTTAGAACCATATAATTCCTACAGTGCAGAGTCTGCACTGACTCTCTGAAAGAGCACCCTACCTGGGCCGACTCCCCTGCCCTATCCTTGTAACCCCACCTAACCTGCACTTCTTTGGACTGTGGGAGGAAACTGCAGCACTCTGAGGGAACCCACGCAGACACAGGAGAGAGTGCAAATTTCACATCGGCAAGTCACCCAAGGTCGGAATTGAACCCGGGTGTCTGGTGCTGTGAGACAGCAATGCTAACCATTGTGCTACCGTGCTGTGTAGTCTATCCACTGGAGCCTTCGTGGTAACAATCTCAGCGGTTGTCTGGTCTGACCAATGAGGGATTTGTGACACTGGTAATGAAAATGGATAAACCTGCTATGCAGCGGGAAGACGGTTCAGAGCTGAAGTCCCAATTAGGATATTCTTTCTTGTTTGAGCTCTCAGATAGTTGCAGTTGTGTATAATTTATGACGATGATTGTCTCAATATCTTCTGCCCTTTTCTGGACTTTTAGGGCTCAACAGGCATCTCTGCTTGAGTGAAAAAGACTTGTTACGGATGATGTACAGAGAGATTTTTATGCTGTCATACCTTAGTGGTTCCGAAATCATGCCTTTGTCCAGAAGTTGAATTCCTTCAGACTCACTGAGTGCTGTGTCTGCTGTTCGAAGCCAGAGGTGTCTCAGCCACAGTTCTTTGACCGGTAGGACCATAATGTGGGCTCCCTTTCCCGATTCAAAGATTGTGAAATACCATTACCAAAATGTCCGCATTCCAACACAAAATTCCAGATTCTTTGACCTCACGTGAGAAGCATGGTTGTGTCTCCTCTTGGTGTCCAGTCTCGATCTCATGAATCATTTTTGGGTCTTCTGTGGATTTAGACATTTTGGTCTAGCAGAGTTTGCTGAAGTGTCCAATTATGTTACAATGAAAACTTGAGCTGAAATTGCAGGACATTGATCTCGTCTGTAGGAGGCGCTTTGCTCCATAGCACTGGCATGGTTGCTCTATTAGGCAGGTTAGGGTATTGCTTCCTATGGCCTGGAATGCCCCTGTTTCTGTGCTGTTTAACAAACTAGATTGGGATTTTCTTTGTACCATGGTTTACTTTCCCCTCTTAAAATGGACCTACGCTGCTCATGGAATTCAGACTGCCTAACAATCTGGATGCTTTCTTGAGAGTTATATCTTCCTTCATTTGTAGCATGTTGTTATAATAGGAGATATTCGGAACTTGGGTCCAGAAATGGGGTCCAAGATGTAGTAGACAATTTAGGGGTTCAACAAAATGAGGGAAAACACTGATAGCAGCGTAGTCAGAGGGATGTGCCCACAGCCTGAGTTACCTTGTGAGAGAGAGGTATTAATGGGAACTACTGTATTAAGGTTAAGAAACTGCATGTAATCTGTCAGTGTTAAAGCTGGAGTAAAAGTTTGAATATTGGTTTCTTTTAAGTTTGTTTATAAAATAATCAAGCCCTATCACTCCTGGAACGAATCGATCTTTCCGCACTGCATTAAAACTTAAGTTATGGCATCTCTTAGCCAGTCTCTTAGCCACTGTTTAGAGCTGACCAGGCAACGGTAACAATGTCTAAGAGTGCGTTGCCCGCTGCCCCTGCAACTATTCTATTCCTGATAAGTTCAGATTTTAGGATTCTGTATTCACAGCAATCCTGTGCAGAGTGTTAATGAATGAGTCAACAGGTTCTCCTGGCTGCTGGATACATTCATTAAATTTAGCCCTTTTGAGGATTTTCTTACTTAGGTTAAAATAAACAGTGAATGATTTTAGCTATTTTAGTACTCCTTCAAATTTAGCAGATGATTTGTTAATTCCTTGTCGAGCAATGATGTTGTCTACTATCAGGCTCACCGACTAAAACATGTGTTCCTCGTTGAGCTTCTGTTTTTTTTTTACCTGACCTGAAGCAATCCTGTACTTAAGGAACCTTTTTCTCCAAGCTTCCCAATTATGTGATTGATCTGGGCCTTGGGTAAGCCCAAATTGATCTGCAAGAATGGATTTCTGATCCATTTTAAATTGTAGGTCCAGCTTTAGGAAGTTTCTGAAATTCGAGATGGTGCCACTTTTTGTTTGAAGACAAAAGGTTCACCTGTGCCAGTAGCCCTGGCAGGCTCCCGCTGTAGTGGCACTTACGCTCAGCCTTGAAACAAATTTTAAACAGTGGTGTGTTCAAGCACTGCCTCAAAAATTTAGCTGGCCATGGTACATTGGAAAACTGGCTATTCTGACTTTTTAAAGACTGAAAACATTTTTTAATTAGTTCTGGCCAAGAACTTAATTTTTTAGCTCAACTCTGCTTGGTCCTTTAACTCTGCAACCTGTGGGTATTCAAACAGCACTTCCACACAATCCCTCGAGTCCTCAGCTGCACAACAGAATTTGCTTTCTTTTGCCCTCTGCATCCAGTTCTGCTATGGAGCTTATCAATCTCTCTCTGTGTCTTCACTTCAGGTGCTTTCATTCAGGTGAGAATGCTGCTTCTTTAATTCTCCGGCTTTGAATATCTGCTCCAGCTTCTGCGGTTTGGGTTTTTTTCAAGACTGCAACCATGTTGTAGGGTATTAGATACCATTCAGTAGATCTTAATGAAGTCTCTAGTCCTAAGTAGGTTGATTGTATGTATTTATTAATTACAAAAGCTATGTGTGTATATACAGCAAAAGGTTCGAGCTAGGAGCTGTCTCCTCCTTGCTTGTGCACGTTGCTCCGTCCAACATGAGACTTGACCCCTAGTGTGAGCAGTACTGTATTCAGTCCCACATTAACTCTATATGTACCAAACGACAAAACTAAATTCCCCAACCCCCATGGCGGAGACAGTGCTGGCCATTATTGCAATGCCCATTTCTGGGGTCATACTCAGCAGCAGATTTGAAACCATCAAAGAGAATGATATCCGTATACCAAATCCTCCTCCTCACATCCCATTTCTCCACATCAAACACTGTATTTTCTGATTCACAGACTGCAGCTGGCGTAAACCTCACTTATTTTCCTTCCTCGCCTCATATCTAAATTTTACCTTTGTGCCTTTTCGTTTTCAGATACCCAAGAGGTCTAAACTGACTGGGCAGCATCAGAACACTATGCAGAGAGTGTTGATGAAGACACCATCACTTGCTTTCACACTTGCAACCTTTAGCTCAGATACTGACACTGCACATTTCTTAGACAATAGGTTAGACCCAGAATCTGCATATGGTGCAACACCAGGCATGAGTCGCCTGCAGCCAGGGCAAGAATAGCACAGGTGCCAGCTTGCTGGTGGGTGAGGTAATACACTGGTTCTGCTGCTATAAAGGAATGAGACTGGGACTTTAATGAGGTGTGTCATGGAAGAACTCTGATAGGCAGTACAACAAAATATTTAGTGCATTGGTGCGCTTGTCAGGCTATCTGCAATTGATGTTGGCATCAACTTGGCATTGGGCTTTGCACAGAGCTCATCCTTTCCTAGGAGGAGATGGTGGCCAATTCCATTAATAATGACTACCATATTGTAGTCTGGTGACCAATGTTGAGGCTTTCATTATAGCACTAGCAGAAGCCACCCAAATCACAGAAATACACAGTGCAGAATAGGCCCTTTGGACCATCGACTTTGCACTGACACATGAAAAACACCTGACCTACCTACCTAATCCTATTTGCCAGCACTTGGCCCATAGCCTTGAATGTTATGACGTGCCAAGTGCTCATCCAGGTACTTTTTAAAGGATGTGAGGCAACCCACCTCTACCACTCTCCCAGGCAGTGCATTGCACCGTCACCACCCTCTGGGTAAAATTGTTTTTCCACAAACCCCCCCAATAACCTCCTGCCCCTCACCTTGAACATTGTCCCCTAGTGACTGACCCTTCAACAAAGGGGAACCGCTCCTCCCTATCTACCATGTCCATGCCCCTCATAACCCTGTACACCTTGATCAGGTCACCCCTCAATCTTCTCTGCTCCAACGAAAGCAACCAAAGCCCCAAAGCCTATCCAACCTCTCTTCATAACTTAAATGTTCCATCAAGACAACATCCTGGTGAATCTCCCCTGCACCCCATCCAGTGCAATCATATCCTTCGTATAATATTGTGAACAGAATTGCACACAGTACTCCAGCTGTGGCCTCACCAAAGTTCTATACAACTCCAACATGACTTCCCTGCAAGTGTCCCACATGCCTTTTTCACCAACCCTATTAACCTGCCGTCCCACTTTCAGAGATCTATGGCTTCAGATTGAATTTACCCAAGGTCAGCTTGCATAAACATTGACTGCTCTCGTGCAAGCTAGACTTTAAAGGAGTTTAGAGGGTATCACAACTGTCCAACCATGTGACCTTCAACATGGTTACCAGGATTGTTAAGGGGCCTGCTCTAAGGAATGAATGTGGCCGCACAAAACTGCTGTTGTCTCTCAGGAAGACTGCATTTGGCCTCCTGCCACTGCTATTCCATGAGTGCCCTTGCTGTTGCCTGTCAGCCAGCCAGCTCATATTGCTGGCACCAATGTTGTGATTGTGAAGTCTGAAACTGTACATTCTATAGAACAGCTCAAGGTCATCCTGCAAGACTATCTGCTGTATCCCCCCCACCCCCATAGAAGCTTGCAACCAACTTTTCAACAGCCATGCGACAGCTACTGGGATCACACTGCATATGTGCACAAAGCAAGTATTGGGGAATGCCCAATGGTGCTTAGTTGTATGTGGCATGATGTCATTTGTAAATTTAGTTTGGAATATATATTCGTGAATTTTTTTTGTTTGTTTATTTAGCTTTTATTTTTGTTTCCTGTCCAAGTGGAGACTCTGATGCTTCGTGACAGAGTGAGCTTGTGGTGTGGGACTGTTGATAAATGGGGAATTGGGATTGTGTTTACCGAGGTAAATGTTTGTAGCGCACAAAGACTCCATGAGACGAAAAGAGTGAAGTCGATGAGGCTTTATTAAGCGTGTCTGTTCCCCAGCAGCCCGATAGTAAACTGGCCTGCGGGGGAAGGCACCGGCTTCTTATACTTCGCCTTCAGGGCGGAGCATGAGGTCAACGGCCAACCAGGACCCGGGATCTGTCAGCCAATGACATTAGGGCTTCCAGTCCCACATGACCCCCAATACATACTACCACATTCACCCCTTGTCAAAAATGAACCCGGCGGGGTGATGCTTCGTATGGTGGTAAGGGTTTACAGGGCTGGTCCTGGGAGAATAGAACAGTTACATGGTAGTACAGTATTGGACAGTATCGTCCTGTTACAACTATTTACAGAGGGTATAGGAAAAACAAAATGTTCATTGAACAGTCCATCTTTGTTTTACATCGACGCCATGAGTCGGTCGGGCGGTCTGGTCGTCCGTGTCGATCGCCTCGGCCCCGGCGGTGGTGGTGGTGCTTGTACCAGCGTTGTCGCCTCCGGGAGCCGCACGGTTTCAGCTGTCGGTGCAAAGGGGAGGGGGACTGATCCTCCTGGGAAGGGGGCGGTCGCGGGGTGCGGCGGTGGCAGGAAGGGGGGCGGTTGGGTTGATGGTGTCGGGGGGGTGTGCGTGGTGCCGGCGGGCGCCAGATCCCGCAGGGAGACCGTGTCCTGTCGGCCGTCGGGGTACTCCACGTAGGCGTACTGGGGGTTTGCGTGGAGGAGGTGAACCCTTTCGACCAACGGGTCCGCCTTATGTGCCCGCACATGCTTTCGGAGCAGGATGGGTCCTGGGGCCGCCAGCCAGGTTGGCAGCGATGTTACAGAGGAGGACCTCCTAGGGAAGACAAGGAGACGCTCGTGCGGCGTTTGATTAGTGCTTGTACATAATAACGACCGGATGGAATGGAGAGCGTCCGGGAGGACCTCCTGCCACCGTGAAACTGGGAGATCCCTGGACCGTAGGGCCAGTAGGACGGCCTTCCAGACCGTGCCGTTCTCCCTTTCTACTTGCCCGTTCCCCCGGGGGTTGTAGCTGGTCGTCCTGCTTGAGGCTATGCCCTTGCTGAGCAGGAACTGGCGCAGCTCGTCACTCATGAAAGAGGACCCCCTGTCGCTGTGGACGTATGCGGGGTAACCGAACAGCGTGAAGATGCTGTTCAGGGCTTTAATGACTGTGGCCGCGGTCATGTCGGAGCAGGGAATGGCAAAAGGGAAGCGGGAGTATTCGTCCACTACATTAAGGAAATATGCGTTGCGGTCGGTGGAGGGGAGGGGCCCTTTGAAATCGAGACTGAGGCGTTCAAAGGGGCGGGAAGCCTTAATCAGGTGCGCTCCATCTGGCCTGAAAAAATGCGGCTTGCATTCCGCGCAGATGTGGCAGTCCCTTGTGACTGTACGGACCTCTTCTAAAGAGTATGGGAGATTGCGGGACTTGATGAAGTGGTAAAACCGAGTGACCCCCGGGTGGCAGAGGTCCTCGTGGAGGGTTTGGAGGCGGTTAATTTGTGCGTTGGCACATGTGCCGCGGGATAGGGCATCGGACGGCTCGTTCAGCTTTCCGGGCCGGTACAAGATCTCATAGTTAAAGGTGGAGAGCTCGATCCTCCACCTTAAGATCTTGTCATTTTTAATCTTGCCCCGCTGTGCATTATCGAACATGAAGGCTACCGACCGTTGGTCAGTGAGGAGAGTGAATCTCCTGCCGGCCAGGTAATGCCTCCAATGTCGCACAGCTTCCACTATGGCTTGGGCTTCCTTTTCCACTGAGGAGTGGCGGATTTCTGAGGCGTGGAGGGTTCGGGAGAAAAAGGCCACGGGTCTGCCCGCTTGGTTAAGGGTAGCCGCTAGAGCTACGTCGGAGGCGTCGCTCTCGACCTGGAAGGGGAGGGACTCGTCGATGGCGCGCATCGTGGCCTTTGCGATGTCCGCTTTGATGCGGCTGAAGGCCTGGCAAGCCTCTGTCGACAGGGGGAAGGTCGTGGTCTGTATTAGGGGGCGGGCCTTGTCTGCGTACTGGGGGACCCACTGGGCGTAGTACGAAAAGAACCCCAGGCAGCGTTTCAGGGCTTTTGGGCAGTGCGGGAGGGGAAATTCCATGAGTGCGCGCATACGTTCGGGGTCGGGGCCTATTATCCCATTGCGCACTATGTAGCCCAGAATGGCTAGCCGATCGGTGCTAAAAACGCACTTGTCCTCGTTGTACGTGAGGTTCAAGGCTTTGGCGGTCTGGAGGAATTTTTGGAGGTTGGCGTCGTGGTCCTGCTGATCGTGGCCGCAGATGGTTACATTGTCGAGGTACGGGAACGTGGCCCGTAACCCATGTTGATCAACCATTCGGTCCATCTCCCGTTGGAAGACCGAGACCCCGTTTGTGACGCCAAAAGGGACCCGTAGGAAATGGTATAATCGCCCGTCTGCCTCGAAGGCTGTGTACTTGCGGTCACTTGGGCGGATGGGGAGCTGATGGTAGGCGGACTTGAGGTCCACGGTGGAGAAGACTTTATACTGGGCAATCCGATTGACCATGTCGGATATGCGGGGGAGAGGGTACGCGTCTAGTTGTGTGTACCTGTTGATGGTCTGGCTATAGTCAATGACCATCCTTTGTTTCTTCTCTGTCTTCACTACTACCACCTGCGCTCTCCAGGGACTATTGCTGGCCTGGATTATGCCCTCCTTTAGTAGCCGCTGGACTTCGGACCGAATGAAGGTCCGGTCCTGGGCGCTGTACCGTCTGCTCCTAGTGGCGACGGGTTTGCAATCCGGGGTGAGGTTCGCAAACAAGGACGGGGGTTGCACCTTGAGGGTAGCGAGGCCGCAGATAGTGAGTGGGGGTATGGGGCCGCCGAATTTGAACGTAAGGCTCTGTAGGTTACATTGGAAGTCTAAGCCCAGCAAGGTGGGGGCACAGAGTTGGGGAAGGACGTTAAGTTTGTAGTTTTTGAATTCCCTCCCCTGTACCATTAGGGTGACTATGCAGAATCCCTGGATCTGTACGGAGTGGGATCCTGCAGCTAGGCAAATCTTTTGTGCGCTGGGGTAGGTAGTTAAGGAACAGCGTCTTACCGTGTCGGGGTGTATAAAACTTTCCGTGCTCCCGGAGTCGACTAGGCATGGCGTCTCGTGGCCGTTAATTAGGACCGTTGTCGTCGTCGTCTGGAGAGTCCGGGGCCGAGCCTGATCGAGCGTAACCGAAGCGAGCCGTGGTTGTAGTAGTGGGGTGTGGTCCGTTGTTGCCGTCCAAGATGGCGTCGGGGATGGACAAAATGGCTGCCCCCATACATCGTACGTGGCTGAGGGGTCACAAGATGGCGTCGGGGGTGGACAAAATGGCCGCCCCCATGCGTCGTACAGGTCGGGGGCGATCCAAGATGGCGGCGATCCAAGATGGCGGGGCCCCTCCTCCCCTCATGGTGGTCGGGACCCAAAATGGCGGCGTCTGCGGGTCGCACATGGTGTGCTGGGGGGTCTGGGGAGCGCTAGGACCGCGCGGAGTTCCTTCACTGCGAGCGCCAGGGCCGCGGGCGCTAGGACCGCGCGGAGCTCCCTCTCTGCGAGCGCCAGGGCCGCGGGCGCTAGGACCGCGCGGAGCTCCCTCTCTGCGAGCGCCAGGGCCGCGGGCGCTAGGACCGCGCGGAGCTCCCTCGCCGGGGACAGGCGTGGGGCGCGGGACGGGGGTGAGGGCCCAGGTTGGCGGCGCCGGCGGGTCAGTCGTGGGGCCGCAAGCGCAAGGAGCGCGAGGAGCTCCCTCACCGGGGACAGCGGTGGTCGGGGCCCAGGTAAGTTGCGCCGGCGGGTCAGGCGTGGGGCGCGGGACGGGGGTGAGGGCCGGCGGGACAGGCGTGGGGCGCGGGGTGAGGGCCCAGGTCGGCGGCGCGGGACGGGGGTGAGGGCCTAGGGGGTTTGCCGCGACGGGTACGTACGGGGCCCAATGGCCTGCCGCGCGGTCGGGGCCGTAGGCGCGGGTAGCGCGGCGTAGAACTCGTCCATCGATTCTCCGGGAGCTTGCCGTCTCGTCGCGAGCTGGTAGCGAGCGTAGATTTGGTTAACTGGGCGGACATAGACTTTTCAGTGCTGCGAACGCCGTCTGGAAATCGTCAGTGTCTTCAATGAGGGTAAAAATCTCCGTGCTCACCCTCGAGTGCAGGACCTGCAGTTTTTGTTCGTCTGAGACCCGGCCAGTGGTCGGTCTGAGGTAGGCCTCGAAGCAAGTCTGCCAGTGTTTGAAGGCTGCTGCCGCATTCGCTGCGTGGGGGCTGATCCTCAGGCATTCTGGAATGATCCTGAGCTCCATAGTCCTTTTTAGGCACGCTTAATAAATTGTAGCGCACAAAGACTCCATGAGACGAAAAGAGTGAAGTCAATGAGGCTTTATTAAGCGTGTCTGTTCCCCAGCAGCCCGATAGTAAACTGGCCTGCGGGGGAAGGCACCGGCTTCTTATACTTCGCCTTCAGGGCGGAGTATGAGGTCAACGGCCAACCAGGACCCGGGATCTGTCAGCCAATGACATTAGGGCTTCCAGTCCCACATGACCCCCAATACATACTACCACAATGTTAGAGCCAGGTGAATTGTGACATCCTCTCTTCTGGCTAGCAAGAAGTGAGCAGGGCTTTTCAGAGCAGTCGAGACAATGGAAGCAGTATTTCTCTGCCAATGGTCTGCTGCGTGACATTTTGTGGGGTAGCATTGCTATCATTGTATACATGCTAGGCACTATGCATAGATTACACACCGCACTAATCTCCATGTGGTCAGCGGATAACTCTTGTTGCTGATTCCTCCCTCTTTCAGTAGCTTGTCCTTTTCACTGTGGTCTCTGTTCATTCTTTAAGCCATATAAATCCTGCTAGTGTACCCATGTCCGTGAGCATATAGTTAATGCAGAAGCCTTGAAATTAGCAACAAAAATCCTTCAGTATCTGCTATCCTGCCCACGGCTTTTCTAATTTGAAATGATCATAGAAAACATCAAACCTTTAAGTTGATGATCTCGTCAAATAATGCTGGTGGAGGGGGCCTTCTTCCTGCTGAATGTGTATGCAAGAGAGGCGGTTGACTGGAGCATTGAGCTCACAAATGATACTGCTGGCATCAAATATGTCAGTTATTGCATACTTCTGGCAGCCATTCACTGTGTGCACACCAATGTGGGATCCAGCGTGGTTCACCCCGAATGTGTGCATGTGTGCTATGGAGGGCATTTCGAAGTTTCTAGGACATTCTCCATATCAAAAAAAAATAGGCAGTCACAAGTTCAATTTCTCACCCTAAGTATTTAGAGACTTGCATTTAGTGGGGCGTTGTCGACTCCATTTCCTTGCTGCCAAGATTGCTTCAATTTAGTGTTTTTCAACTACTAACCGATTCTCCAGTGGGAGTCATTTTCTAAGACTGTGTTCCCAGGCAAAAATATAAGTTGTATATAAACTCGAAGCACGTCTCCAGTCTTTCATTTCAGTGAGGAAGGTGATTTAGGGAAACAAAGGGAGAGGAGAAGAAATATTTAAAGAAAATCAGTGACATATCATCAAAACTGTAATTTGCATACCTGAAGATTTCTGCAGTTAGTTTAGGCTAATTTATGCGTGTTAATTTGTGGAAGTATTGACTTTGGGCTGCCAGCAGTGTAATTTCCTGATTGATATGCAGCACTAAGATATTTTTGTGTAAGTCACATTTGCCGAGTGTATTTTTCCTTTATCCAGTGTTGTAAAATACAGTTCAAGAAATGAGGTCACATTTGATGCAATCTCATTGTGTGATTTTTTTTTTTTAAATTTCCTACGGATAGGGATTTCTTTCCATGATAATCTGATGTTCAATTGGTCGCTGATAAACAAGAGCATTTGATTGTCAGTCTCTGAATTATGGCGCAACATGGGGATGTTATGTTTGACGTAACAACTGGCTGACAATTAATGAACAAATTTAAATTACTTCCCATGATCAACAATTCTTTTTACCACATTTACAGCTTTCTTGTTTGATTTGGCTACTTGCCTTTTTGCTACTGATAACTTCTGTCTTGTTGACAGGTATATGTTTCTACCCAGGGAAGAACTACTGCAGGCTAGCAAGAAGTGAGTAGAATCATTTTTTTGTTAATGACTGAATTTCAGAATTTAAATTCCAAGATTTAAAATCTCTTTCTTCAGTTGTCAACATATTGTTTCAACAATTCCCAATGAGGGTACTGACTATCTTACTTTGCGGTATTTATAATCTGGGGCCTTTGTAAATTTAGCAAACCATGTAACGTTTATAAATCTTACAAGAGAAGACTAAGCAGAATTCGGGGCGGCACGATGGCACCGTGGTTAGCACTGCTGTCTCAATGCGCTGAGGACCCAGGTTCGATCCCGGCCCCGGGTCACTGTCTGTGTGGAGTTTGCACATTCTTCCCGTGTTTGAGTGAGTCTCACCCCCACAACCCAAAGATGTGCAGGCTAGGTTGATTGGCCATGCTAAATTGCCCCTTAATTGGGAAAAAAAGAATTGGGTACCCTAAATTTAAAAAAAAAAACTGGGCAGATTTTAATGCCAGAAATTGCTCGGAAAATTCAATATAAAACAAAATAAACCATTTTCTCCTTGTCCAAGACTTTGGTTAGGTCTAACTTGGATAACCATGTCCAGCTTTGTTCCCTTTATCGTGGTTAATGAAGATGTCTTGAAAAGGGTTCAGAGGAGAGTGACAAAAACGACAGCCAGCTTAAAACCCCACAACTGCCCGGATACGCTTATAAAGCCACGTCTACTTGTGTGGTATAAATGTTCAGGGACAATTTGATAGAAGTATTTAAGAATATAATGGAACTTGACTATATTCATATTCACAGATTATTTCAATTGATTGGTTGGGTGGGCAGGTGGGGGTGGCAGACGTTTTCCTACAAGTTACGTGAAGGCAGAACTATCTTGGGTCTTGGGAGGTCCTTCTTTTCCCAGAGGACCATACACCCACGGAAAAAGTTGCTAGTTTATGTTGATTCGCACTTTCAAAAGAGAGCTGAACTAATTCCTGCCTATGGCAGAGAGCACGGCAAAGAAAAGGGAGGTGGAATGATAAATAATATACATTCTGGTCAATGTGGGCTTCTCAACTAGTGTCAGTCATCTAAACGGTTCTGACTGTTGCCTGGATGAGTGCAGCTCCAACGACACTCAAGAAGCTCAACACCATCCAGGACAAAACAGCCCACTTGATTGGCACCCCATCCGCCATCTTAATCATTCATTCTCTCCACCACCATTGGTGCATGGTGGCAGCAGTGTGTACCATCTACAAGATGCACTGCAATGACACACTTAAGGCTCCTTCAACAGCACTTTTCCAAACCTGTGACCTCTATTCCTTAGAATGCCAAGGCAGCAGATGATGGGAACACATTACCTTCATATTCCCTCCAAGTCGCGCACCATCCTGACTTGGAACTATTTTGCTGTTCCTTCACTGTCACTGGGTCAAAGTCGTGAACACCACTGTGGGGGTGTATTTACACCACATGGACTACAGCAGTTCAAGAAGGCAGCATCACCATCACCTTCTCACGGTCAATTAGGAATGGGCAATAATTCTGGTCTGGTCAATGATGCCTGCAACCCATGCATGCTTACATTTAAAAAAAACAAAAAACTGCACTAGCTTCAGGTACATTTTCGAGTCTGATCGTGATGTTACCTCCTCCATGGAGAAGTTCCACCTCTGCACTGGCACTTGCACCTCTCCATGTTAGGTAGAGAGATTATTAGTACTGATTTTGGAAACATTGAACTCCTGCCGCCAAACTGGAACTTGGCTCCCACTTGTCTGCTGGCATATGCATGGTCTCTCCCAATGCTGAAGTCATTGTGTGTTCCCTTCCTGCTATCCACTTTCCTAAACCTCCCACTCCTCGCCGTCAGCTTTGTGCTTCCTTCCACTTCATGCCATCTATTCTACCACTTCGTGCTCCCAACTGCCTGCTCTGCCATTCCTTGCAGGATGTGGGCATTGTTGGCTAGGCCAGCATTTACTGTCATCTCTAATTGTCTTTGAGAAAGTGGTGGTGAGTCCACCACCTTGAACCACTGGAGTACATGTGTTGGTATACCAGCAGTGCTGTTCGGGAGGGAGTTCCAGGATTTTGTCCCCATGACTGTGAAGGTACAGCGTTCCAAGTCAGGATGGTATGTGACTTGGAGGGGAACTTCCAGTTTGTGGTATTCCCATGCATCTGCTGCTGTTTTCCTTTGAGGTGGTTGCGGCTGTTGGTTTGGAAGGTGCTGTCAAAGGAGCCTTGATGATTTGCTGTTTTGCATCTTGTATGTGGTACACAATGCTGTCACTGTGGTGGAGGGAGTGAATGTTTAAGGTGGTGGTCGTCCCAGTCAAGCAGTTGCTTACCCTGGCTGGTTTCTTCTTGAGTATTATTGCAGCTGCACTCATCCAAGGAAGTGAAGAGTATTCTATTCCAGTATTCTTCCAACTCGGGGGCGCGACCCGCGGGTGGGTCGCGGAGCCGTCCTTCGCGGCACTCCCGATCGCGCAAATCAGCCGCAGCAGCCGGCTTTTAATAACGGCGGCTGCAAGTGGCCTTCAAAATGGCCGCAAACATATTTTTAAAAATCGGCCGCATTGCGCATGCGCGCCCGATCATCGGTGCGTATGCGCAGAACTATATAGTTTTGCACATGCGCACCGATGATCGGGCACGCATGAGCAATGCGGCCGATTTTAAAAAAATAAGTTCGCGGCTATTTTGAAGGCCGCTTGCAGCCGCGGTTATTAAAAGCCGGCTGCTGCAGAGACACAGAAGATTTTTTAACCTAATCTTCCTGCCTAAAGGGAGGCAGAGAGCAGGTCACCCCCCCCCCCCACCCCCACCCCCGAATGTCGACGTCTCGTGCTTTGTGTGCGATTACGATTCATCCATCTTGTTAGCAGCAAATAAGCAACAGGACAGTAAAATTTAAAATGGATCGTTTTGTTATAAGGAAGAGAGGACCAGAGACACAAACATGCCAGGATCTCACAACTAAACCTGCTGAAGAGAGTGGCTCAGGAGAATCCACAGCAGGACAAAGCAGTGTTGGTGTGAGCTGTCCAGAAGAGTCCACAGCAGGACAAAGCAGTGTTGGTGTGAGCTGTTCAGGAGGGTCCACACCAGGACAAAGCAGTGCTGGTGTGAGCTCTAGGGCCTCTGGTGAACAGCCCATAAAGAAGAAACAGAAATCGGGCACAAAGCAGTATAAAGACGATTTTTTAAGGTATATATTTATTAATTGTGACAATGCAAATCAGGATGCAAGGCCCATGTGCGTCATATGCAGGGAAGTGCTGGCAAATGTAAGTTTAAAACCCTCAAAACTTCAAGGCATTTGAAGACTAAGCATGACGAGTTCAAGGACAAACCTCTTGATTTTTTTCAAAGGATGCAACGAGAACTTAAATCGTCGGCTGAAGTCCTCAGCAGAAATGTTACATTGAACGACAAAGTACAATTAGCCTCTTACATGATAGCTTACCGTGTAGCTAAAGAGAAAATGCACCACACTATAGCAGAGAGATTAATTCTCCCTGCAGCATTAGATACAGTTCCTACGGTCATAGATGAGAGGTTCGTTGAAAAAGTGAAATGCATCCCACTTAGTGATAGCACAGTGGCTCGTCGAATTTCTGATATTGTTGAGAATTTAGAAGCCCAGCTTATTTCTCATTTAAAATCAGCGTAGGCATTCTCAATACAACTGGATGAAAGTACAGACATTTCAGATTGTGCCACCTTGCTAGTATATGTTAGGTATGTTTGGCACAATGAATTTGTTGATGATTTGCTGTGCTACCTGACTTTAGCAACCCACACGACTGGCGCAGAAATTTTTGAATAGTTTTGTGGTTGGAAAGTGCGGGCTCGACTGGGGTAATTGCAGAGGAATCACAAGTGATGGAGCAGCCAACATGACTGGGAAAAACAGCGGAGTTATAGTAAGGATTAAGGGGGCAGCTGGTCAGGACATTGTTTGGAATCATTGTTTTATTCACCGTGAGGCACTGGCATCGAAAAGAATTCCATCCAATCTTGAAGTGGTGTTGAAAGGAATAGTGAAAGTTGTGAATTTCATTAAACGCAGCCCACTCAATACCAGACGTTTTGACACTGTGTTCCGATATGGGGGCTGAGCACACACATTTATTGCTCCACACAGAAGTACGTTGGCTGTCAAAGGGTCGGGTGCTACTCAGAGTTTACGAACTGAGGTACGAAATCCCGACGCTTTCCTCCTCGAGAATCTGGCTGATTAATTTGCTGATGAAACTTGGATGCTAGCAATGTCTTACCTTGCAGACATCTTTTCAATTCTAAATGAACTGAACCTCAAATTGCAAGGGAAGAATAATGATTGCTTTCGGCACTCTGAAGAAATTGAAGCTTTCCAAAAGATATTGAAAGTTTGGCAATTGCGAGTGCGAAGCCAAAACTACCACATGTTTCCCACACTGCTACGACACATTGAAGAAAACAGCATTAGTAAGGAAACTGTAAAAGGATTGGCAAGCCTTATTGAGTTGCATCTGGCTGCCCTGATCGACAATTTTGGTCGCTACTTTCCAGAGGAGAAGTTTAAGATTCTGAGAGAGAGGAGGTGGGTGAAAAATCCCTTTGAGTTTGAGACCCCAGAATCAGTTCTTTAACTTGCAGCTGACTCCAAAAGAAGAAATCGAGCTTGTGCGTCTCAGCTGTGACAGCATATTAAAAACACAGCACAAGTCAATGAGGCTGTCAGCATTCTGGAGTAGCATCTCTGAGGAGTATCCGGAGCTGAGTAAAACAAGCGTTTTGTTGCTCTTGTCCTTCACAACAACCTACATGTGCGAGGTTGGATTTTCCGTCCTCACAAAGATGAAGACGTCACAAAGGAACTGGCTGAATCCTTCACCCGATATGCGCATAGCCCTCTCTTCCTGTGAACCTGATTGGAGTGAGATCGTGAGGACCAAGTAGGCTCACCTCTCGCATTAACGGTCGCGAAGGTCGGCGGGTTGGGTCCCGAAGGTTGATCGGTTGGTAAAAATGGGTCCCCGGAAAAAAAGTTTGAAGAACACTGTTCTATTCAATAGCTTGCGCCTGCTTGATAATTTTCAATGCATATAGCAAAGCAAATAAATTAAATTTTACATTGTGGGACTGCCATCAATTCCCAGGCTTACATTATTGATGCATGACCAAAAATGATTTTAGTTCCTGTCACAAGCTCAATAATAACAGTCACCTGGTTCGTTGTGTCTCCTGATTGTTTTGCAGTTCCATTGGTAAACATACACTCATGAATCTAATGAATTTGTTTAATATCATTACTTTGACGATTCACTCAATTATTCATCAAAATGGCAAAGGTCAAATGATTGCTGATTCTATGTCAAGGCTGGCTCACTTTAATACGAGAGAACAGTGCTAGAAGGTTGATCTTCCCGGATCTCTAGCCTCCTATAATGTAAAGACATCATAACATAGTTCTGTTAGTGCAAACACATTCCATCAAGTTTATTGTGTTTAGTGATCTAGATTTTGTATTCTTTCATGGGATGTGAGCATTGCTGGCAAGGTCAGCATTTGTTGCCCATACCTAATTGCCCTTGAGAATGATCTGCTGTTATTCCCTTAATTGTTGACAATTCTGTGTTTCCATGTTAATATCTTGAAGACTTATAGCCAAATGGCCTGTCTTTCTGTTTCAGATACTGGTTGATCAACTCTTCATTTTCAGTATCTTGTGTGTTTCTGTTTGGTTTTCATAAATTGAATCTTTACCTTTAGCCAAGTCTTTTAAAAGTACACTTAAAAGTACACTTTGTCTCAAACTGCCAACATGATTGACCAGCAACAAATTATTGTCTAATATGTGGTTCGAGCTAGCCTGGTGGGCCCCAGGTCAATACAGTATATGTCTTCCCTCGGCAGCGTTAAATCTTGTTTTCCAATCCCAGCCTATACAAGACCGACCTTTGCGGTGTATCTTTTGTCTTGATTTATGAATGGTAAGCTCCATGAGGTCTGTATATCTTTCAGTAGATCAAACCAGATGTAACACCTTTGTGACTTTATCGATGTTGTTATGATATTTGAGTTAATCTCGCAAGATGCCCTGTCTGTTTCTGCAGGTATTGAAAACGATTTTTAGGATTATTCAGAAATATACTAGTATGGTTTAAATATTCCCATTTCCCCTGTAGTGTTTCTCACATCCAAAGACGCCAACTCCATTCTGAAGCGGTTTCCAAGAGCAAATGGTTTTCTCGAAGAGATCCGACAAGGGAACATTGAGCGGGAGTGTATGGAGGAGATCTGTGTGTATGAAGAGGCAAGGGAAGTGTTTGAGAACAATGAGCAAACGGTGAGTATATTCTTCTGATTACATTACCTTGCTTGACGTGAGTAACATTGAATGTGTACTTCATGTACATGTCATTATCGTGAACATGCACAACTTGCTTCTTCTCTTGCTTTTTTAGTGGATTTTTTTGAGGACATTAACAGTGCGGTAGATAACGGGGAGCCAATGGATGTGGTATATCTGGATTTCCAGAAAGCCTTTGACAAGGTGCCACACAAAAGGTTGTTGCATAAGATAAAGATGCATGGCATTAAGGGGAAAGTAGGAGCATGGATAGATGATTGGTTAATTAATAGAAAGCAAAGAGTGGGGATTAATGTGTGTTTCTCTGGTTGGCAATCAGTAGCTAGTGGTGTCCCTCAGGGATCAGTGTTGGGCCCACAACTGTTCACAATTTACATAGATGATTTGGAGTTGGGGACCAAGGGCAATGTGTCCAAGTTTGCAGACGACACTAAGATAAGTGGTAAAGCAAAAAGTGCAGAGGATACTGGAAGTCTGCAGAGGGATTTGGACAGGCTAAGTGAATGGGCTAGGGTCTGGCAGATGGAATACAATGTTGACAAATGTGAGGTTATCCATTTTGGTAAGAATAACGGCAAAAGGGATTATTATTTAAATGATAAAAAATTAAAACATGCTGCTGTGCAGAGAGATCTGGGTGTGCTAGTGCATGAGTCGCAGAAAGTTGGTTTTCAGGTGCAACAGGTGATTAAGAAGGCAAATGGAATTTTGTCCTTCATTGCTAGAGGGATGGAGTTTCAGACTAGGGAGGTTATGCTGCAATTGTATAAGGTGTTATTGAGGCCACACCTGGAGTATTGTGTTCAGTTTTGGTCTCCTTACTTGAGAAAGGACGTACTGGCACTGGAGGGTGTGCAGAGGAGATTCACTAGGTTAATCCCAGAGCTGAAGGGGTTGGATTACGAGGAGAGGTTGAGTAGACTGGGACTGTACTCGTTGAAATTTAGAAGGATGAGGGGGGATCTTATAGAAACATATAAGATTATGAAGGGAATTGATAGGATAGATGCGAGCAGGTTGTTTCCACTGGCGGGTGAAAGCAGAACTAGGGGGCATAGCCTCAAAATAAGGGGAAGTAGATTTAGGACTGAGTTTAGGAGGAACTTCTTCACCCAAAGGGTTGTGAATTTATGGAATTCCTTGCCCAGTGAAGCAGTAGAGGCTCCTTCATTAAATGTTTTTAAGATAAAGATAGATAGTTTTTTGAAGAATAAAGGGATTAAGGGTTATGGTGTTCGGGCTGGAAAGTGGAGCTGAGTCCACAAAAGATCAGCCATGATCTCATTGAATGGCGGAGCAGGCTCGAGGGGCCAGATGGCCTACTCCTGCTCCTAGTTCTTATGTTCTTCAGATTCCACACCGATAACGGGTATTGTTCCTGGCACTGTGCTGCGGATATATTGATTTGGATGGAAATGCACCATCTAAAGTGGTACTAAACCATACAGTTTAATAATGTCAGAAATTTGATTCCCAGTTTCTGCTGAGCTGAACTAATCCAGGGAGACATTGATAGGGAGACTACAATTCACCTCAGAACCCTTTGATTGGGAATAGAAAAAAAATCAATCAACATTTGCCCTACCAATTAGATAGGCAGCTGGGAAATTCAGGTGTTTGAATGTCAATTAAAGGCGGGATTCAAATTGTCTCTGATGTTCTTCGTGGTTCAACAGTCTACTACTGCTAATTGTCAAGGTTATTTATACGAAAAATGACTAGCGGTACCCTTGGGCTGCTGACACAATTACGATCATATGCTGGCGTGAGTCGGTGCTTTAGGAGAAGAAAGCTGACATAACAAATAAAAATGTAAGATCAGCGTTTGTTGTCTAGTTTCTCCTGACACTTGTATCTGTTTCGACTTTCAAACATCATTAATCTAAATTGTTAATTATTCCATCTATTCCCGAGCATTATTTTTAGTCATTCTCAAAGGAATTTGATTTTAGTAAAAAAATATGTTTTGCTGTATCAGCTTTTGTGCTTTAGAAGCAATTTTTAGTAGTTTTAGTCTTTTGAGGCATTGCAGTTGTTGGAAAGTCACCAGAATAATTTTGTAATGAGGTTTATTAACAAGCTTGCAATGTCAATGCCTCTTTCCAAAATGCGACTGAGCATAAATAAAATGTAATATTACATTATGCCTTTTGTTATCTGTAATGGTTATCAATTGAGTGGGATGAGTTGGGGCTCGAGGTGATATTTGTTGCAGTAAAATGCTGTTTAGCAATATTTATTGAGGTGGCGCAGTGGTTAGCACTGCTGCCTCACGGCGCTGAGGACCCGGGTTCGATCCCGGCCCCTGCTCACTGCCGGGTGGAGTTTGCACATTCTTCCCGTGTCTGCGTGGGTCTCTCTCTTCCCCCCCACTTCCACAACACAAAGACGTGCAGGGTAGATGGATTGGCCATGCTAAAGTGTCCCTTAATTTTTTGGGGAAAAATAATTGGGTACTCTAAATTTATTTTAAAAAAGCAATATTTAGGACTTTGTCATCTGACAAAAAAATCCAGTGTGAACAAGATGTCTAAAGATGTTTTCAGGTTGAACTTTGCATATTGCAGGGCTGTTTTGCATATTGTCTTTGCATCTCTGCAAAATCTATTGGAATCTGACACAGATTAATGAAATAAATGCTGCTCTCCAAAAGATTCCAGAAAATAATTACGAATGAGCATAAGGTTACAGCCATTATTTTGGCACAAACTGCAGTCCTACTCAGGAGCTTGTATATAAAATGAAAATGGCACTGTTACACATTGAGGGGGCAAGGGAGATTTTCTCAGTTTGTACTAAGACTGTTGAAGGAGTTTTATCTAGTACATATAGAAACATGAGTAGGTAATTCAGCCCCTCAAGCCTGTTATGCCATTTAGTGGGATCATGATTGATCAGTATCGTAACACCCTTCACCTGCTGTGGCTCCCTTATCTTTTAATACATTTGGTTAACAAAAATGCATCAATCTCGCTTTTAAAAATATAAATTGAGCCAGAATCCACTAAAAGTATTCCTAACATCTCTTCTGAAAATTCTGGCTTTAATTTTTAGATTTGCTCCCCGTGTGATGCACAATCAATGACCACTAAAGCGGTGTTGTAGTCCGACTGAAGGCTTTAATGAGCTAGATGTTTCCCCAGCAGCTCAGGTACAGAATGAGGGCTGCTGGGGCGGGCTGGGTTCTTATACCCCGCCTATCAGGGTTGGCACTAGAAACTACAAAACATAACAACATGGTATAATTAGTTATGGAGGTACCGTAATACCTCCGTACCGTGTTTAGTAACTATTTACAAGTCTGGTAGCTATGTACATTTGATGGTTTATATTTACAGATTACGGTTAAAATGAAGCAATCAGTCGATCGGGGGCCCTGGTCGCCCCCTGTGATCGTCGGAGCCTCGGTGGTGACTCCGGTGGAGGCTCGGGCTTCTATGACTCCGGGAGCGTGGCTTCGATCTCCATGGCAGCTTCGTCACCCCTAGACGCCGCTGGTGGGGAAAACGGCTGACCTGGGAAGGGAGCACCTGCGGGGGCGTCGGTGGGTGGGGGGGGGGCCTAGACGGGGGCGGTGGAAGGATCGATCCTCCTGTAAGGTGCTGCGGTGGAGGGGAGGGGAGGGTGGGACTGGTGGCTGGAATATGCGTGGAGTTCCGGCGGGCGCCAGGTCCCGTAGGGAGACCGTATCTTGTCGGCCGTCGAGGTACGCCACGTAGGCGTACTGGGGGTTAGCATGGAGCAGATGGACCCTCTCGACCAACGGGTCCGACCTGTGCGCCCACACGTGTTTCGGAGCAGGATGGGTCCGGGTGCTGCCAGCCAGGTCGGGAGCGAGGTCCCAGAGGAGGACTTCCTAGGGAAGACGAGGTGACTTTCGTGAGGTGTCTGATTGGTGGCCGTACAGAGTAGTGACCGGATGGAGTGGAGGGCATCCGGGAGGACTTCTTGCCAGCGGGAGACTGGGAGGTTCCTGGACCGTAGGGCCAGTAGGACTGTCTTCCAGACCGTTCCGTTCTCCCTCTCTACCTGTCTGTTACCCCGGGGGTTGTAACTGGTCGTCCTGCTCGAGGCGATGCCCTTGCTGAGCAGGAATTGACGCAGTTCGTCGCTCACAAAGGAGGACCCCCTATCACTGTGTATGTAAGCGGGGAACCCGCACAGTGCAAAGATGCTTTGGAGGGCCTTGATGACGGTGGTGGCGGTCATGTCGGGGCAGGGGATGGCGAATGGGAATCGGGAGTACTCGTCAATCATGTTCAGGAAGTACGTGTTGCGGTGGGTGGAGGGGAGGGGGCCTTTGAAGTCCATGCTGCGTCGTTCAAAGGGACGGGATGCCTTTATCAGGTGCGCTCTCTCTGGCTGGTAGAAGTGCGGTTTGCAATCCGCGCAGATTTGGCAGTCCCTGGTTGCAGTCCTGACCTCCGCGATGGAGTAGGACAGGATGCAGGTCTTGACGAAATGGAAAAAGCGAGTGACCCCCGGGTGGCAGAGGTCCTCGTGGAGGGCTCGGAGGCGGTCCACTTGTGCGGTGGCACGTGCTGCGGGACAGGGCATCGGGAGGCTCGTTGAGCTTCCCAGGACGGTACAAGACCTTGTCGTTGTAGATGGAGAGTTCTATCCTCCACCGTAAGATCTTGTTGTTTTTTATGTTGCCCCGCTGTGCATTATCGAACATGAACGCCACCGACCGTTGGTCAGTGAGGAGAGTGAATCTCCTGCTGGCCAGGTAATGCCTCCAATGTCGAACAGCTTCTACTGTGGCCTGGGCCTCCTTTTCGACTGAGGAGTGGCGGATTTCAGAAGCATGGAGGGTACGGGAGAAGAAGGCCACAGGTCTGCCCGCTTGGTTGAGGGTGGCCGCCAGAGCTACGTCGGATGCATCGCTCTCGACCTGGAAGGGGAGGGACTCGTCGATGGCGTGCATCGTAGCCTTTGCAATGTTTGCTTTGATGCGGCTGAAGGCCTGGCGGGCCTCTATCGACAGGGAAAAAGCTGTGGATTGGATCAGGGGACGGGCCTTGTCCGCATAGTTGGGGACCCACTGGGCGTAGTAGCTAAAAAACCCGAGGCAGTGTTTCAGGGCCTTGGAGCAGTGAGGGAGGGGGAACTCTATAAGGGGGCTCATGCGTTCAGGGTCGGGGCCTATAACTCCATTTTGCACTACGTAGCCAAGAATGGCTAGACGGTCGGTGCTAAACACGCATTTATCTTTATTGTATGTTAGGTTAAAGATTTTAGCAGTATGGAGAAATTTTCGGAGGTTGGTGTCGTGGTCCTGCTGGTCGTGGCCGCAGATGGTGACATTATCGAGATATGGGAATGTTGCCTGTAAACAGTACCGGTCAACCATTCGGTCCATCTCTCGTTGGAAGACCGAGACCCCGTTGGTGACACGAAAGGGAACCCTTAAGAACTGATAGAGCCGTCCGTCTGCCTCGAAGGCAGTGTATTTGCGGTCACTAGTGCGGATGGGGAGCTGGTGGTAGGCGGACTTGAGATTCACCGTGGAGAAGATCTTATAATGCGCAATCCTGTTTACCAGGTCGGATATGCGGGGGAGGGGGTACGCGTCCAGCTGCGTAAACCTGTTGATGGTCTGACTGTAGTCGATGACCATCCTATGCTTCTCCCCGGTCTTTACCACTACTCCTTGGGCTCTCCAGGGGCTGTTACTGGCTTCACTGACCCCTTCCCTCAGTATCCTTTGGACTTCTGACCGAATAAAGATCCGGTCCTGGGCATTGTAGCGTCTGCTCCTGGTGGCGACGGATTTGCAATCCGGGGTGAGATTTGTAAACCAGGAAGTCGGGTCGACCTTAAGCGTCGCGAGGCCGCAGACAGTAAGGGGGGTATAGGGCCGCCAAATTGGAAGGTCAGACTTTGAAGGTTACACTGGAAGTCTAAACCCAGGAGTGTAGCCGCACAGAGGTGGGGAAGGACGTAGAGACGGAAATTTCTGAACTCCCTTCCCTGGACTGTGAGGTTTGTTTCACAAAACCCCTTTATCTCCACTGAGTGGGAACCGGAGGCCAGTGAGATTTTTTGATTAACAGGGTGGATGAGGATGGAACAGCGCCTTACCGTGTCTGGGTGTATGAAGCTCTCCGTGCTCCGAGAGTCGATTAGGCAGGACGTCTCGTGCCCGTTGATGAAAACGGTCGTAGTAGCGGTTGGGAGTGTTCAAGGTCGAGACTCATCCAGAGTCGCCGAGGCCAATCGCAGAAGTTGAGAGTTCTGTTCGGGCAGTGTGTGGTCGGCTGAGCTGGGGTCCTGGGGGTTCATCCAAGATGGCGTCTCCCATAGGTCGCACATGGCCGGGGGTGCATAAAATGGCGCCGCCCATCCCTCCAATGTTGCGTCCACGGAACAAGATGGTGGCGCCCGGGGTCCGCACGTGGCCCTGGGATATGGAGGTGGCGGCGACCACTGGCCGCACGGGGCCCGTGGAGAAGTTTGTGGTTGCGGTCCGCATTCGCCGCTGGAGACCGTGGCCACCGCTCGGGCCTGACATACCCCCACGAAATGGTCCTTTTTGCCGCATCCCTTGCAGGTGGATGCGCGGGCCGGGCATCGCTGGCAGGGGTGCTTGGCCTGCCCGCAAAAGTAGCAGTGGGGCCCCTCGGGTTGCCAGGCCGCCTTGCAGCGCAAGCCTGTGGGGGAACGGGGAATGTCTCTGGATCGGCCGCGCCGGGGTTCTACGCTGCCCAGGGGGCTGCCGCGCGGTCGGGTACGTAGGCTAGGGTGTTCCTGGAGGCCACGTCCAGGGAGCCTGCAAGAACCCGTGCCTCCCTGAGACCCAGGGTGTCCTTCTCTAACAGGCGCTGGCGAATTTGTGCCGAAAGCATACCTGCCACAAAAGCTTTCCGGACTAAGAGTTCCATGTGTTCGCTCGCTGAAACTTGCGGGCAGCCGCAGCTTCTTCCCAGCACCAGGAGTGCGCGGTAGAATTCCTCCAGCGATTTCCCCAGGGGTTTGTCGCCTTGTTGCATGCAGGTGCCGGGCGTAGACCTGGTTCACCGGGCGAATCTAGTGTCCTTTTAGCAGCTCAATTGCTGCATTGAAGTCTTCCGCTTCCTCGATGAGGGTGCAAATCTCCGGGCTCACCCTTGAGTGCAGGACGTGCAGTTTCTGCTCTCCCGTGGGTGCGTTTTCGGCCGTCTCGAGATACCCTTTAAAGCATGCCAGCCAGTGCTTAAAGATTGCCGCTGAGTCCGCCGTGTGGGGGCTAAGTTGCAGCCACTCTGGCTTGATTCGGAGCTCCATCCTTACTTCTTAAAATTCTAGCTTATTAAATTGATGCACGATCAATGACCACTAAAGTGAGGTTGTAGTCCAACTGAAGACTTTAATAAGCTAGATGTTTTCCCCAGCAGCTCAGGTACAGAATGAGGGCTGCTGGGGCGGCACGGGTTCTTATACCCTGCATATTAGGGCGGAGCTATTATACACTCTAGCCAATAGAAAGCATACAGTTTTCACCAATGGTGCTTTAGCCTATCCGGTACCGTAATATCTATAATACCACACCGTGTTCCAGACTCTCAACAGTGAAATAAGTATCTCTCCGAACAATCTCGTTCAAACTACGAAGAATGACAATTAAATTTCTTGACCTTCTATATTACGGAATACAAGCCTAGTTTATGAAATTTCTCATCATAATTGATGGATAGGATGGTATAGAGGGATACGGCACAAGGAAGTGCTGAGAGTTTTGGCAAAGGTTGGTATCATGACCGGTACAGGCTTGGAAGGCCGAAGGGCCTGTTCCTGTGCAGTATTGTTCTTTGTTCTCTTTGTAATTTAACACTTGGAATTCTGGAAACATTCTGATGAATTTGCATTGCATTCCTTCCAAGGTCAATACATCTTTTCTACTATGGCCTCCACCTTGTCACCAAACCTCGTACAACCAACCTTTGCTTCCAAAATTGTCTTTGATCTCATAATCCTCCAGAGATCTTCTTTCTATGGCCTCCAACATCATGGTTCTTCCAAGCTTGAGCAGTCTACTTTTGCCTCCAGCTCAAGATCTTGGTAGGCGACATTGGCAGACACATTGATTCAACACGTTCTTGCCCCACAAACCTGATTTCTTCCTGTCTTGACTCAGTTTTCATTCCCCTTGTACAGTCTCTTCCCACCTATATATGCCACTCTTCCAATGCCCTCTGCTGCATTAATAATTTCCAGTTTCTTAACCATAACCATCTCATTTCACCATGGTCACCCAATAACCCCCCCCCCCCCCCCCCCCGCGGCGGACAGATCTTCAAATATAGTCAGGAACAATCCCCACCATGTTTCGAATCCTCCCTCTGACCCCCTTAACTCAAATTATATATTTTCCAAAAACGAAAAATCATACAGATCCCCGAACCAGGCTGCCACTCCTGGTGGCGTGTCCGCCTTCCAATTTAACAAAATCGTCCGCTGGGCAATTAGGGAAGCAACAGCAATAACATCAGTCTTTTACCCTTCTATCAGCTCCAGCACCTCCGAGACCCCCAAAATCACCCATTGAGTCCAGCCTGATTTCTACCCCTATAATCTTAGACAATGTCCCAAACACCACTTCCCAGTACCTTGCCAGCTTTGCACACACCCAGAACATGTGCTCATCGTTCATCGCCCCCTGCCGACATTTTTCACACACGTCTGTCACCCCGCGAAAGAACCCACTCAGTCATGCACGAGCCATGTGCACCCTGTGCACCATCTTAAACTGGGTCAGGCTCATTCGTGCACAAGAAGTGGCATTCACCCTATGCATAGTTTCGCACCACAGACCTCAATTTATTTCCTTCCCCAACTCCTCCTCCTATTTAAATTTAATCTTTGCCACTTGCGTCTCCCTCAGCTCCCTGAGCAACACATACATGTCCCCAATCTTCCCTTTCCAGGCTCATCTGGGAGTATCAATTGTTCCAGCAGCGTATACCCAGACAGCATCGGAAACAACCTCCACTCTTTTTGTTCACAAAGTCCCATCGTACCTACAGGCATCTAAACTCACTCCCTCTTGGCGGCTTGAACCTTTCCCGTAATTCATCTAAACTTGCAAATTGCCCTTCCAGGTACAGGTCCTTCACCATCTCCAGTCCCACCTCCCTCCATCTTCTATACATCCCATCTATCTCACCAGGCAAACTCCTATGGTCCCTAAACAGTGGTGTCAACATCGATATCCCCTCCAATTTAAAGTGCCTCTTTAGTTGGTTCCATATATTAACCTTCGATTGCATCGCCGGGCTCACAGAGTACTTCCTTTGGGCAAACGGCGTTGGGGCCGTCACCAAGGCTCTCAGGCTGGATCCCCTGCAGGACTCCTCTCTCATCCTCACCCACTCTGCACCCTCCTCTCCCCACCACCGCCTCATCTTCTCCACATTAACTGCCCAGTAATAGTGTAACAGGTTCGGGAGTGCCAACCCCCATTTTTGTCTCCAGCTCTGTAACAGGGCCTTGTTTACCCTTGGCACCTTTCCTGCTCTTACAAACTCTGAGATTATTGCCTCTAATTTCTGAAAGAACGATCGGGAGGGCCTGGAAGACGAATAAGAACCTTGGTAACACTCTCCTTGCCAACGTCAAATGCAATATATCCCATCTCTTAAGGTTCCTCGTAATCTCTTCCACCAGTGTTGTCATGTTCCACTTGTGCATCGTGGCCCATTCCCTTGTCAGCTGGATCTCTAGGTCTCTAAACCCTTCCCCTAGTCACTTTGAATGGCAGCATCTTTAAGTTGGCCTTCAGCCCCACCTCGTCCACTGGGAATATCTCGTTCTTCCCAACATTTAATCTATATCCTGAGAACGCCCCAAATCTCTCCAGTATTCCCATGATCCTGCCCATGCTCTCCAGCGGGTCTGACACAAACAAGTCGTCCACATATAGCAATACCCAATGTTCTCTGCTCCCCCTCACAATCCCCTGCCACTCCGTAGATCCCCTAAGGGCTGTTGCCAGGGGTTCAATTGCCAACACAAATAGCAAGTGTTGGCGACAGTGGACATCCCTTTCTCCTACCTCTAGATAGCTCAAAGGTTTGTGAATTCATTCCATTTGTGGCATCACCTGCCACTGGGGCTGTATGTAACCAGCACATCCATGCCACAAACTTCGATCCAAATCCAAACCTGTCCAAAGTTTCAATTAAGTACCTCCACTCCACCCGGTAGAAGGCCTTTTCCGCATCCATGGAGACAACAGCCTCCAGCACCTGCCCTCTTGATGGAGCCATTAGCACGTTCAAAAGCCTCCTAATATTATTAGAAAGCTGTCTTCCTTTTACAAAACCCGTTTGGTCATCTGCTACCAACTCTGGTACTCATCCCTCCATCCTTCACGTCAGTATTTAACAACAAAATAGGCCTATATGACCCACACTCTAATGAATCTTTCCCACTTTTCGGGATTAATGTAATTATCGCATGTGTTAATCTTTCTCTTCTCCACAGCTTTGTTAAACATCCCCAACATGTGTGGAGCCAATTCTGTCACAGACACCTTGTAGAACTCCGTCGGAAAACCATCGGGCCCCGGTGCTTTCCCTCACTTCATTACCCAAATACTTTCAATCACCTCTCTCCGGCTCAATGGGTCTTCCGATGTTTTCCTCTTCTCCTTCTCCAACCTCGGGAATTCCATTCAGGAACCTTCCCATGTCCCCTCCCGTTCCATCTGGTGCTGCCCTACATAACTTAACATAGTATCTCTGAAATGAAACGCATTGTTTATTTTTCCTGATTCTGATACAACCTCTCCTTATTCTGTTCTTCCTTTCAAAACTTCTCTGGATGCAGCCTGCTTTCTTAGCTGGTGGGCCAGCATGCAGCTCGCCTTCTCCCTGTACTTGTATTGCATCCCTCTTGCCCTTCTTAATTGCCCTACTGCCTTCCTTGTTGTCAGCCTAACAAACTGCCCCTGCAACCTTTTTCTCACCGCTAACAAATCCTTTGTAGGGGCTCCTGCATATCTCTTGTCCATCTCAATTATCTCCTCCAACAACTGTCTATACTCTTCCCTCTGCTTCCTATCTCTATGCGCTTTTAATAAAATAACCTACCCTCAGGCCACTGCCTTCAACGCCTCCCAAAAAGTGGCCACTGACACTTCCCCGTACTGATTAATCTCCTCATACTCCTCAATTGCTGACCTTAACTTTTCACAAAAACCCTTGTCTGCCAAAAGATTTGAGTCAAATCTCCAATCCGGCCTCTGACTCGCCCCTCACTGAGTCTCACCTCTATCCAGTGTGGCGCATAGTTGGATATTACGATCCCTGCGTATTCTACCACCAACCCCCCCAAAGACACCACCTGGTCACCACAAAGAAATCAATCCTCGAGTGTGCCTTATGTACATGTGAGAAGAAGGAATATTCCTTCCCCGGATTCCTAAATCTCCACGGTCAAATATTCCCATTCGTTCCATAAACCCTCCCAGCTCCTTTGTCATTTTCAGCCTTTCCATTGATTTGGAGCACGACCTGCCCACCCTCTGCTCCATCACACAATTGAAATCTCCGCCCATAAACAACTGGTGTGTATCTAGGTTTGGGATCATTCACAGCAGACTCTTCATAAACCCCGCATCATTGGCGCATATACTTTTACTAGCACCACTGGCATCCCCTCCAGCACTCCACTCACTATTATATATCTTCCTCCCAGGTCCCTTACTTCCCTAGCTCCCACAAACTGCATTCTCTTATTTATCAAAATGGCCCCAACCATCCCTTCCTCAGTCTAATCTGATCCTTAACTCAGACATGGGACTGCTGTGAGAAGATCACCTCCACCTTCAAACCCTTCAGGTGTGCAAAGGTCCAGGATCTCTTAACTGGCCCATTTAGCCCACAAACATTCAACATCCTCAATCGGCAAAGTCTCACCTAATACCACCCTATATTGGGCCCAACCAAGATGCCTCCCCTCTTTGTCTACAACCATATTTGGTCTCCACCTCCATCGCATCGCAATTTTCTCTTTCTCCCCTCCCCGCCTCACATTTCCCCCTCCCCCACAAACACTTCTCTCAGCCTCCTCCCCCATCACACCTCGGTTTTCTAACATTGCCTGCTAGCGTGACAACTACCACATGGTCCATTGTTACCTGCAAAGGCACCAATACACCCTTTTTTTTTTTTTTTAAATAATATTTTATTGAAAATTTTTGGTCAACCAACACAGTACATTGTGCATCCTTTACACAACATTGTAACCATACAGATAATAATGACCTTTTTTAAATTTAAACAAAAACAACAACAAATAAATAAATATTAAATAACAAAAAATAAAAACTAGCCCTAATTGGCAACTGCCTTGTCTCAGGCCACCCCCCCCCATCCCCCCCCCCCCCCAAGTCCTGGGCCGCTGCTGCTGCCTTCTTTGTTCTCCCCTATCTATCTTTCCGCAAGATATTCGACGAACGGTTGCCACCGCCTAGTAAACCCTTGAGCCAACCCCCTTAGGACGAACTTAATCCGCTCTAACTTTATGAACCCCGCCATATCATTTATCCAGGTCTCCACCCCCGGGGGCTTGGCTTCTTTCCACATTAGCAATATTCTGCGCCGGGCTACTAGGGACGCAAAGGCCAAAACATCGGCCTCTTTCGCCTCCTGCACTCCCGGCTCTTGTGCAACCCCAAATATAGCCAACCCCCAGCTTGGTTCGACCCGGACTCCTACTACTTTCGAAAGCACCTTTGTCACCCCCATCCAAAACCCCTGTTGTGCTGGGCATGACCAAAACATATGGGTATGATTCGCTGGGCTTCTCGAGCACCTCGCACACCTATCCTCCACCCCAAAAAATTTACTGAGCCGTGTTCCAGTCATATGTGCCCTGTGTAATACCTTAAACTGAATCAGGCTTAGCCTGGCGCACGAGGACGACGAGTTTACCCTGTTTAGGGCATATGCCCACATCCCCTCCTCAATCTCCTCCCCTAGCTCGTCTTCCCATTTCCCTTTTAGTTCGTCCATCATAGTCTCCCCTTCGTCTCTCATTTCCCTATATATATCCGACACCTTACCGTCCCCCACCCATTTCTTTGAGATGACTCTGTCCTGCACCTCTTGTGTCGGGAGCTGCGGGAATTCCCTCACCTGTTGCCTCGCAAAAGCCCTCAATTGCATGTACCTGAATGCATTCCCTTGGGGCAACCCATATTTCTCGGTCAGCGCTCCCAGACTCGCAAACTTCCCATCCACAAATAGATCTTTCAATTGCGTTATACCTGCTCTTTGCCACATTCCATATCCCCCATCCATTCCCCCCGGGGCAAACCTATGGTTGTTTCTTATCGGGGACTCCCCCAGTGCTCCGGTCTTTCCCCTATGTCGTCTCCACTGTCCCCAAATCTTCAGTGTAGCTACCACCACCGGACTCGTGGTATAGTTCCTTGGTGAGAACGGCAATGGGGCTGTCACCATAGCCTGCAGGCTGGTCCCCCTACAGGACGCCCTCTCTAATCTCTTCCACGCCGCTCCTTCCTCCTCTCCCATCCACTTACTCACCATTGAAATGTTAGCGGCCCAATAATACTCACTTAGGCTCGGTAGTGCCAGCCCCCTCCTATCCCTACTACGCTGTAAGAATCCCTTCCTCACTCTCGGAGTCTTCCCGGCCCAAACAAAACCCATGATACTCTTTTCTATCCTTTTGAAAAAAGCCTTCGTGATCACCACCGGGAGACACTGAAACACAAAAAGGAATCTCGGGAGGACCACCATCTTAACCGCCTGCACCCTCCCTGCCATTGACAATGCTACCATATCCCATCTCTTGAAATCTTCCTCCATCTGTTCCACCAACCGCGTCAAATTTAGCCTGTGCAATGTGCCCCAATTCTTAGCTATCTGGATCCCCAGGTAACGAAAGTCTCTTGTTACCTTCCTCAACGGTAGGTCTTCTATTTCTCTACTCTGCTCCCCTGGATGCACCACAAACAGCTCACTCTTTCCCATGTTCAATTTATACCCTGAAAAATCCCCAAACTCCCCAAGTATCCGCATTATTTCTGGCATCCCCTCCGCTGGATCCGCCACATATAGTAGCAGATCATCCGCATATAAAGATACCCGGTGTTCTTCTCCTCCCCTAAGTATTCCCCTCCATCCCTTGGAACCTCTCAGCGCTATCGCCAGGGGCTCAATCGCCAGTGCAAACAGTAATGGGGACAGAGGACATCCCTGCCTTGTCCCTCTATGGAGCCGAAAATATGCCGATCCCCGTCCATTCGTGACCACACTCGCCACTGGGGCCATATACAACAGCTGCACCCATCTAACATACCCCTCTCCGAACCCAAATCTCCTCAACACCTCCCACAGATAATCCCACTCCACTCTATCAAATGCTTTCTCGGCATCCATCGCCACTACTATCTCCGTTTCACCCTCTGGTGGGGCCATCATCATTACCCCTAACAACCTCCGTATGTTCGTGTTCAGCTGTCTCCCCTTCACAAACCCAGTTTGGTCCTCATGAACCTCCCCGGGACACATTCCTCTATTCTCATTGCCATTACCTTGGCCAAGACCTTGGCATCTACATTGAGGAGGGAGATTGGTCTGTAGGACCCGCATTGTAGCGGATCCTTTTCCTTCTTTAAAAGAAGCGATATTGTTGCTTCTGACATAGTCGGGGGCAGTTGTCCCCTTTCCTTTGCCTCGTTGAAGATCCTCGTCAGTAGCGGGGCGAGCAAGTCCAAATATTTTCTGTAAAATTCAACTGGGAATCCGTCCGGTCCCGGGGCCTTTCCCGTCTGCATGTTCCTAATTCCTTTCACCACTTCTTCTACCGTGATCTGTGCTCCCAATCCCATCCTTTCCTGCTCTTCCACCTTGGGAATTTCCAGCCGATCCAAAAACTCCATCATTCTCTCCCTCCCATCCGGGGGTTGAGCTTCATACAATTTTTTATAAAATGTCTTAAACACTTCATTCACTCTCTCCGCTCCCCGCTCCGTCTCTCCATCTTCGTCTCTCACCCCCCCTATTTCCCTCGCTGCTCCCCTTTTCCTCAATTGGTGTGCCAGCAATCTGCTCGCCTTCTCTCCATATTCATACTGTACACCCTGCGCCTTCCTCCATTGTGCCTCTGCAGTGCCTGTGGTCAGCAAGTCAAATTCCACATGCAGCCTTTGCCTTTCCCTATACAGTCCCTCCTCCGGTGCTTCCGCATACTGTCTGTCCACTCTCAAAAGTTCTTGCAACAACCGCTCCCGTTCCTTACTCTCCTGCTTCCCTTTATGTGTCCTTATTGATATCAGCTCCCCCCTAACCACCGCCTTCAACGCCTCCCAGACCACTCCCACCTGAACCTCCCCATTGTCATTGAGTTCCAAGTACTTTTCAATGCATCCCCTCACCCTTAAGCACACCCCCTCATCCGCCATTAGTCCCATGTCCATTCTCCAGGGTGGACGCCCTCTTGTTTCCTCCCCTATCTCCAAGTCTACCCAGTGTGGGGCATGATCCGAAATGGCTATAGCCGTATATTCCGTTCCCCTCACCCTCGGGATCAATGCCCTACCCAACACAAAAAAGGCTATGCGTGAATAGACTTTATGGACATAGGAGAAAAACGAGAACTCCTTACTCCTAGGTCTACTGAATCTCCACGGGTCCACCCCTCCCATCTGCTCCATAAAATCCTTAAGCACCTTGGCTGCTGCCGGCCTCCTACCAGTCCTGGACTTCGACCTATCCAGCCTTGGTTCCAACACCGTGTTAAAGTCTCCCCCCATTATCAGCTTTCCGGTCTCTAGGTCTGGGATGCGTCCTAGCATTCGCCTCATAAAATTGGCATCGTCCCAATTCGGGGCATACACGTTTACCAACACCACCATCTCTCCCTGTAATTTGCCACTCACCATCACGTATCTGCCCCCGTTATCCGCCACTATAGTCTTTGCCTCGAACATTACCCGCTTCCCCACTAATATAGCCACCCCCCTGTTTTTCGCATCCAGCCCCGAATGGAACACCTGCCCTACCCATCCTTTGCGCAACCTAACCTGATCTATCAGTTTCAGGTGCGTTTCCTGTAACATGACCACATCTGCTTTAAGTTTCTTAAGGTGTGCGAGTACTCGTGCCCTCTTTATCGGCCCGTTAAGCCCCCTCACATTCCACGTGATCAGCCGAGTTGGGGGGCTTCCCACCCCCCCCCCCTTGCCGGTTTGCCATCATCTTTTTCCAGCTTCTCGCCCAGTTCCCACGCGGCTGTATTTCTCCCAGACGGTGCCCCCCCGCCCATCCTTTCCTTCACCCACTCCCCCCTTTCCCCAGCAGCAGCAACCCAGTAATTCCCCCCCCCCCCCCCGCTAGACCCCCCGCTAGCGTAATTACTCCCCCCGTGTTGCTCCCAGAAGTCAGCAAACTCTGGCTGACCTCGGCTTCCCCCCGTGATCACGGCTCGCCCCGTGCGGCGCCCCCTCCTTCCTGCTTCTCTATTCCCGCCATAATTATCATAGCGCGGGAACCAAGCCCGCGCCTCTCCCTCGGCCCCGCCTCCCATGGCCAACGCCCCATCTCCTCTCCCTCCCCACCTCCCCCCATCACCACCTGTGGGAGAAAGAAAAGTTACCATACCGCAGGATTAATCATACAATCCCTCTTCGCCCCCCCCCCCCCCCCCACTCGTCCCACCACTTTGTCCAAACGTTCATTTTCGTAGTCCAATCATTCCAATTTTTCTTCTACAATAAAAGTCCACGCTTCATCCGCCGTCTCAAAGCAGTGGTGCCTCCCTTGATATGTGACCCACAGTCTTGCCGGTTGCAGCATTCCAAACTTTATCTTTTTTTTGTTAAGTACCGCTTTGGCCCGATTAAAGCTCGCCCTCCTTCTCGCCACCTCCGCACTCCAATCTTGATAGACCCGGATCACCGCGTTCTCCCATTTACTACACCGAGTTTTCTTCGCCCATCTAAGGACCATTTCTCTATCCTTAAAACGGAGAAATCTCACCACTCTGGCTCTGGGAGCTTCTCCTGCTCTCGATCCTCGCACCATAACTCGGTATGCTCCCTCCACCTCCAACGGACCCGTCGGGGCCTCCACCCCCATTAACGAGTGCAGCATCGTGCTCACATATACCCCGACGTCCGCCCCCTCCACACCTTCAGGAAGGCCAAGAATCCTCAAGTTGTTCCTCCTTGCGTTATTTTCCAGTGCCTCCAACCTCTCCACAGATCGTTTCTGGTGTGCCTCCTGTATCTCCGACTTCACCACCAGGCCCTGTATGTCGTTTTCATTCTCTGCTGCTTTCGCCTTCACGACCCGAAGCTCCTGCTCCTGGGTCTTTTGTTCCTCTTTCAGCCCTTCAATCGCCTGTAATATCGGGGCCAACAACTCTTTCTTCATTTCCTTTTTTATCTCCTCCATGCAGCATTTCAAGAACTCTTGTTGTTCAGGGCCCCATATGAAACTGCCACCTTCCGACGCCATCTTGGTTTCTGCTTGCCTTCCTTGCCGTTGTTCCAAAGGATCCGCTGCAATCCGGCCACTTTCCTCTCCTTTTTCCATCCGTGTCCAGGGGGAACACCCTTCTGGTTTACCGCACGGTGTTTTCAGCCGTTAAAATTGCCGTTGGGGCTCCTATCAAGAGCCCAAAAGTCCGTTTCACAGGGAGCTGCCGAAACGTGCGACTCAGCTGGTCATCGCCGCACCCAGAAGTCCTCGCGCCAATACACCCTTGATGGCTCTCGACCAGTCTACTTGCATTTTTTTCTGTGGTCCATCCTTCATAAAAGCCATTAACCGTTCCGTCTGAGCTTTTCCCTCAGGCTTCAGTCCTCTCTCTCTGCCGCCATTTTAACAGAGTTTGCAGTACATTGAGTTTCCCTCCACTTTTTGGGCTGACATTTTAAGTGATTTCTGCCAGGTCCAATAAGGTACCGGCATAACGGGCGCTCGCGAGTGGAGCGGCCGCATTAAGAGGCTCCCGCCGGTCCGCAATATCCCAGTCATTTTTGGGGGTTTCCCCGTTGTCTGTTGAATCCAAATTTCTTTGGCCTTTGGGGCCTGAGGGACGGACGGCGGGTCGAGCTAGTTTGGAGCCAGTGAGGAGACCCGCGGGAGTGTCCGGCGGCTGGAGCGGGGGGGCATCGAGCCCGAAGTGAGAGGCGGGGGGGCGGAGCTTGGCACGAGGCAAGGCCCAAATTCAGGACGCGATGTAGAGGGGGAGTAGAGCACATCGGATGGCTCCCGCTGAAAATGGATGTTTGAGGAGTTTGAAGTCCGGTTCCGGGGGAAGAGATTTCATTTTTAAATGTTATTATTTATTTATTTTAAGATTGAAGAAAGAATGGGAAAAATAATAAGTCATTAAAGGGTGCCAAAAATAGCTGTGAAGAAGGGAGGAAATGCGGGTCGAATGAGAGGACCAGTAAAAGCGCAGACAAGTTGGTGGATGCCGAACCGCGTGATGGGGCCATACCACTTATGGTGGAAAAGATGACCGAGGTGATGGCTGTGGAGCTGGAGAAGCAGTTTGCGAGGCGTTGAGGAAGGAGATGGCTGTCGCACTGAAATCACTGGTGGAGGAGGCAATCGCCCCAATGAGGCTAGCTGTGGCAAAGACATCGGCCGAGGTGAGAGAACAAGAGGAAATGATGAAGGAAGTGGAGGAGGCCGTGTCGCAGCACAATGACCAGCTCATCTCGATGGGGGACGAGCTGCGGAGGGTGGTGAAGGTCAACAAAGGACTCCGAGCAAAGCTCGAGGACTTGGAGAACCGCTCGAGGCGGCACAATCTGAGAATTGTGGGCTTGCCCGAAGGGGCAGAGGGCTCAAGGCCAACAGAGTACTTCACTAAGATGCCAGCGGAGTTGATGGCGAGGGTAAAGACCCCTCCCGGTGTGAACTACACCAAGCTCATCAGTCGTTAAGGCCAAAACCAAAGTAAATGAGCCACCAAGAGCAGTACTTATCTGCTTCCATAAATACCACATGAAGAAGAAGGTGTTAAGCTGGGCGAAGCAGAAGCGGGAGGTGCAGTGGGATGATGCTAGAGTTCGGATTTACCAGAACTTGACGATGGAGTTGGCGAAGAGACGAGTGGCGTTCACTGAGTGAAGGTGGCACTGTACAACAAGGGGGTGTGATTTGGTATGTTATACCCGGCAAAGCTGAGGGTGACGTACAACACCAAAGATTTTTATTTTGAAACGGTGGAGGCGGCTGAGGTGTTCATGAAGGCAGAAGGCTTGGGAGCTTCAGGAGTTGAGCTGGAAGAGAGGTCGTGGACTGTGATTGGGGAGATGGAAAATGTATAAATGTTATAACTTTCTTTTCATTGACCTGTATTGTAACATACTTGACTTCACATTGGTATAGAGTTTATGTTTTTGTTTGGTTTGATTAGAGGTTTCTGCACCCAAGGGAGCGGGAGTACTCGTTTTTCTCAGTGGTCCATAAGGAATCGACTTATTCATGGTAGGGAAGACGCTAATGGTTAGGGTTAAGGGGTCAGAGTACTCGGCAATTGCAATATCAGATTATGCTCCGCACTGGGTATGGTACTGGGTAAAGCTACTGTATAAGGAGCCGAGGGCGAGTATCCGTAAAAATAACATTAGCTTGAAATACTTTTCTCTCCACTGTGGGACTAGGCAGGGATGCCCATGTCCTGTTTCCCCCCCCCCCCCCTGCTGTTTGCACTCGTGACTGAGCCATTGGCCATCGCATTAAGAGGTTCGAGGGGGATAGAGCACAGGGTGTCTTTATATGCCTAGGACTTGTTATTATACGTGTCGGAACCGGGTGTGTCAATAGGGGGAATACTGAAGCTGCTTCGGGTGTTTGGCTCTTTCTCGGGGTACAAATTAAATCTAGACAAGACTGAATATTTTGTGCTGTCTTGGCCAGGTGGGGGAGGCTGCCATTCCGTAGGGCAGGGACTCACTTTAGATGATTGTGCTGCAGGTTTCTCGGGATTGGGGGGGGGGCTCCGTAGGTATAACATTTCTAGTTTGGTGGGATGGGTGAAAGCTGATTTGGGATGGTCTCCCTCTGTCACTGGCAGGTCGGATACAGGCGGTTAAACTGAACGTGTGCCGTGACTTCTGTTTATTTTCCAATGCCTGCCGATTTTCCTGCCAAAGGCATTTTTTAAGAGAGATTGAAGGGAGCGAATGTTCATATGGGGAGGGAAGGTGGCCAGATTTAGAAAGGTGCTACTACAGAGAAGAAGGCAGACAAGGGGTTTGGCTCTTCCGAACCTGATGTATTATTACTGGGCAACGAATGTGGAGAAGGTACAGAGCTGGGTCAGAGGGTTTGACTCCCAATGGGTCAGAATGGAGGAGAGTTTGGGTAGGGGGTCCGGATTGAAGGCGCTAACGACAGCCCTGCTCCTGACGACCCCGGGGAGATACTCCGGGAGTCCGGTAGTAATAGCTTTGTTGAGAATTTGGAAGCAGTTTCGACAGCACTTCGGGTTGGGGGCAGGGTCAAGCAAAATGCCGATTCGGGGGAACCATAGATTTGAGCCTGGGAAGTGGGATGGAAATTGTCGGAGATGGGACAAAGAATTAGGACACTAAAAGATTTGATTTTTGGGTGTCGATTTGTGGGATTGAAGGAGCTAGGAGCGAAGTATGGTTGGAGCAGGGGGAAATATTTAGACACATGCAGGTTCGAGACTTTGCCAGGAGATACAGAGCTTCCCAGTAGAGCCGGCTTCCACATTGCTGGAGGAGGTGCTGCCGACAGGGGGACTGGAGAAGGGGGTAGTACCGGCGGTTTACGGGGCTATTTTGCAGGAGGAGAAGGCGCCGCTAGAAGGGATCAAGGCAAAGTGGGAGGAAGAGTTGGGAGAGGGTATGGAGGAGGGGTTATGTTGTGAGGTGCTCCGAAGGGTGAACGCCGCCACCTCGTGTGCAAGGCTGGGGCTGATACAGCTGAAGGTGGTGTATAGAGCACACCTTACAAGGGCGAGGATGAGCCGGCTCTTTGAGGGGGTAGAAGATGTATGTGAACGTTGCGGGGGGGGGGGTCCCGCAAACCACGTTCATATGTTTTGGTCCTGTCCAAAGCTGGAGGATTATTGGAAGGAGGTGTTTAGGGTAATTTCTAAAGTGGTCAAATTTGAACTGAGGGGAAGGATGGAGGGATTCTACAATTCATGGGCGTTACTCACTATGCACTTTCGAGAATTGGATCACATCGAACATTAGGTGGGTTGGGGGCTGAGAGGGTTGGGGGGGGAGGGACTCTTATGTGTTAATGGTGACTATGGGTGATTCCTGATTCCTCTTTGTCATTTGTTTATGTTAACATGCGGGCTAATGTTTGGGGTTTGGTGGGAGGATGGGATCGTTGTTATTGATATGGGGATTGACATTACATTCGTTACTGATTATTTATTGTTGGGAGAAAATGTGAAAAAGAATAAAAAATATATTTTTAAAAAGAAATAGGGGCATTTGGTGTGCAGAAATAGATCCTTGGAAAACACCAGAGGTAATGATGTGGGAGTGGAAAGAGAAGCCATTGCAGGTGATTCTCTGCCTATGACTTGATAGATAAGAATAGAATCGGGCGTGGGCCGTGTTTTTCCGTTGGAAAATTATGCAAAATTGTGAAAGGTGGATGGTGGCGTCAACTTTGGCAAAGGCGTTTTCCGGTGACGGGTATGTGCTGAGCGGGTGCAAGAAATGTGGCTCTCTTCCTGGAAACCAGAAATTATACACTTTTAGACCAAAGTGGACCGCTAAACCCGGGGTGGGGGATGGGCACATGAACAAAGCATGCCAGGCAACAACCTGAGGAACTGCAGACTGCCGAATCACTGAAAATCTGGAGAAGATTGGGGCAATGCCGAACATGCGGGGCGACCAGGATCCGGCCACACCCGAATGGGATGGGCTGCTATATCTGCTGAGCCGGAGAGCTGCCAGATGTAGTCGCGGAGAACCAGGCAGGCTTTGTCAAGGGCTTTGTCAGGCGCCTGCTGAACCTGATAATAGCCCATCCGGGCAGAGAACACCAGAAATGCTTATCTCCCTGGATGCAGGAAAGGCCTTCAATGGAGTCGAATGGAAGTACTTCATAGAGGTACTGGAACCATTTGGGTTCAGACCAGGGTTCACCTCCTGGGTGAAACTACTGTACAGTGCCCCCATGGTGAACGTACGGACAAACACCATCAACTCTAAATACTTGCGGCTGCACAGAGACATGAGACAGGGATGCCTGCTATCACCACTGCTGTTTGCTCTGGCATTCAAGCCACTGGCGATTGCCCTCAGAGCGGCAAAGGGGTGGAGAGGTATCCAAAGGGGTGGAGAGGTATCCAAAGGGGAGACAGAGAGCATATAGAGTTCCACTCTATGTGGATGACCTGCTCTTCTACATCTCGCACCCCTGGACCAGCATGGATGGTATAATGAAACTCCTAAAGGAGTTTGGAGCTTTCTAGGGTTACAAGCTTAACCTGAGCAAGAGCGAGATCTTCCCTGTGAACCCGCAGGGGGAAAGGACAGAGCTGGGAGGACTGCCGTTCAAGCAAATTAAGTCCAAATTCCGCTACTTGGGGATCCAAATAGCCAAATAGGCTGGACACGGATCCGCAAATGGAACCTTACGAGACTGGTGGAGGAAGTCGAAAGGGACCTTCAGAGCTGGGGCCCATTCCCACACTCACTCACAGGGAGAATACAGACGATCAAAATGAACATACTGCCCAGGTTTCTACTCTTGTTTAGATCCCTCCCGCACTGCATTCCCAAGGTCTTTTTCAACACAGTCATGCCGTTTGTTTGGTGGGGAGATGGGGGGTGCTGAGGATCCAGAAGGTCCTACAAAAGAAAAGAAACATGGGAGGCTTGGCCCTCCTGAACCTATAGTTCTACCACTGGCAGCCACCGCAGAAAGAGTATGGGGATGGGTGAAGGAAGTTAAATGGCAAAGCCTAATCTTTTTCTGCCCTTTCTTTCCTTCTACTGAAGATTCTGGTCCTTGTCACTCCTTGCAGCATCTCATCCAGATGAAGATTCTTTGTGTGTCAACCTGAAGTTAGATTGTAGGTTATTAACTGCTGGGGGTATCCAAACCATGCCTGATCCTATTCAGTCAATGTCTAAACGTCCACACTATCAGCAGGGATCACTGAATTGTGATCGGGAGCAGGAAGTCTGGATGATTTTTGCCTCCATCTCCTAATCCAGAAATGCCAAAGCTAATTATAGTGTTCCATGTGCATTCCTAACTGAGAGAGGCTAATCAGTACAGGCTGGGACATTGAACTTGTGATCTTGTTGATCTGTGTTTTTTTAATTCATTCATGGAATATGGGCATTTTTGCCAAGGTAAGAATTTATTGCTCATCTCGAGTTGCTGTTGAGAAGGTGGTAGTAAGTTTTTTTTTTTTTTTTTTTTTTTTTTTTTTTTTTTTTTATTTATTTTTTTTTTTTGTTGCAAATATATACTTTATTCATAAAATATCTGAAAGAATATTACAAACATTTCAAAAAGCCCATAATATTCAAGTTTTTTTACATAGATCATGCATCTGAGGTGCTTCAATACAGCCAAAACAAATTACAGACATTTAATAAGTTGCCTTCTTTGCAATGGAGTGGGTCGCTTGGCTATTTCAGAGGGCAGTTAAGACTTAACCTGTGATTTTTGAGTCACTTGTAGGTCAGACCAGGTAAGGACAGCAGATTTCCTTCCCGCAAAAGTGCATTCGGGAATCAGATGGTTTTTATGACAATCTGGTAATGAAATGGTTACCATTTATATTCCAGATTAAGTTTTTTAACGGAACTAAAATTCTTCACTTGCTATAATGGAATTTGAACTCGACTCTGATCATTGGTCCAAGTGGTTATGTTATTGGATTGCTCGACCTGTATCATAACCACAATGCTACCATACCCAATTTAGCTCAGCAACTCACTGGGTTAACTTTCTGAGCCAGTGGCAGAATCCATTTTTTTCCTCCTCGTTTGTGGATTCACACATATAAGCATGTGGACACTTACACTATCGAAAGCAACCAATGGAGAAAGACACGTGCATCTCCTGTTCAATATTCCTGTAATTTAAAAATACTTTTAGAGCAGTTTGGGAGTAATGACTCTTTCCTTGCTGACCTGTGGGGCAATAACTAGCCTTTGCTTTGTGTCTTCCTGCAGTGTTATCACCTCTGATCAGTAAATTCATTGATTCGAACAGGAGGCTTATTTAGAACACTTGGTCAGCTAACGTGGAGAAGGTGCCCGGGTGGTGTGGGGACCCAGGGCTCTCTGGTTTCATATGGAGTTGGAGTCCTGTAGGAGGACAAGTTTGGGGCACTGGCAATGGCACCATTTCTGTTGGCACCAACAAAGTACTCAACAAATCCAGTGGTGCAGGTCATGTTAAAAATATAGAGGCAACTCCGCCAACATTTTAAGTTGGGGGCAGTTTCAAGGCTGGCCTCGATTTGTGCTAACCATCAGTTTTAGCTGGAATGGCTAGATGCCTAATTTTGTGCATGTAGAGAGAGTGGGTTGGAGAGAGTGGGGATTTATTTTTGGAAGGGCGGTTTGCCAGTTTGGATGAGCTGAAGGAGAAGTTTGGACAGGTTTCGATAACTCCAGCTGCTGAATTTTGTTCAAAGGTTTTTTTCTGGCTTACTGGAGCGGATTCTCTCCTAAGCAGGAACAGAGGAGGGTAGTACGTCTGGCATGTATGTGTGGATAGTGGGGGGAAGAGCTGGTTTTGGTGGAAGGGGTGAAGGGAAAATGGGTGTAGGAACTATGGCCACGACTGGAGGAGGGGGTGTGGAACGAGGCACTGCAGGGGGTGGATGTTACGTTTTCAAGTGCGCAAACAAGCCTTATTCAGCGAGGGTGAGCTCATTTTTTGAGAGGGGTGGAAGATAGGTGCGAGCACTGTTCAAGGGGGCCCGCACACCACATGTTCTGGTCGTGTTCTAAGCTGGTGTGTTTCTGGAACTCTTTTTGATATCATGTCGGCGATCCTAAATATGGAGCTGGCAGCTATTTTGGGGGTTTAAAACGAACTGGAGCTGCGGATGGGTGAGGGGCAGATGATTTGGCCATTGCCTTGTTGGTGGCTCGCTGGAGGATTCTGTTGAGTTGGAGATTGGCGTCGCCTCCGAGTGCCTCGGCATGGCTGGGGGATTTTCTGGGAGTTTTTGCACCTCGAGAAAGTCAAGTACACTGTAAGGGGCTCAATTGATGGGTTGTATCAGAGATGGCAGCCATTTATATTGTATTTCAGAGAGTTGATCCTCTTAGCTGTTTCCTTGGGGGAGGGGTGGCAGGCGGGAGTTTCTGGTCTTTTTTTTGTGCTTGGTTTCTCTTATTTTCTTAAAGTATTTGTTCTGGGTTTGGTAATTGTGTATAAAATGTTAAAAACTTAATTGAAACATTTTTTTTTTTTTAATTAAAATACTTGGCATATTAGCTGATGGGTCTTTTCTGGTTTGCTAAAATTTGCAGTATGTAATAATTGTAACATGTGATCTTAATAAAGTCGAGGGCTGATTTCAAATCTGCAATTTTTCTTTCTCTTTTTTTAAAGATGGAGTTCTGGAAGGGATATACCAGCAATTTGTACACCACTCCAAGCAACAACTCTGGCCTACGTGTGGAGCGCACTGATGCGATCTACGTTGTCGTTCCTCTCCTCGGTGTAGCATTATTAATTGTTATTGCACTCTTTGTGATCTGGAGGTGTCAACTGCAAAAGGCGACTCGACGTCGCCCAACATACTCACAAAGCAGGTACCTGACGAGCCGCACGACACGGAGCCTACCTCGGGTCCTTGTGCATCGGGAGACGTCACATGCTCAGACAGATCCATCTCACCACGAGCAGGGTACCAGACCTACTTTAGACCGCAGTGAACCCAGTGGCCCACCATCAAACAGAACTCTATATGTGCAGGAACAATCTGCATCTGTCTCTTCTAGACTATCCAATGCTACACCCCCACCTTCATATGAAGAGGTCACTGGTCATGTGGAAAGTAGCGGGGAGGAGACAAGTACACCATACAGTGATCCACCACCAAAATACGAAGAGATTGTTAGAGTGCATCCTGCTGTATCACGCCAGAACACCACCAACAAGTAACTGACTGAGGATTGAGAACACTTAATTGATGATGATAGCATGTTGATATGAGAGACCTCTTACTTTCAGACAACAGTCTCTACCTGTGGTTACTTGGGTAAAATTTACTTCCAGAAACCGTGCAAGTGTCCAGGTGGCCCATAGTATTCAAGTAAAGCAAACGTTTAGTTAGATGAGAAGGTCGATGGAAATCTGTTACTTTTTAAAAACAAAATTGGGTTGTACTTTCTCATTCTGAGAGGAATGCCTTGCAGAGACAGTAATGAATTTACTTTGTAGTTCATTATGCAGGGTAAAGGAGGTGCTTACCCCCTTGAATACGTGAAAAATACCCGAATTGTAGCCAAATTAAATTGGAAAAATAGTCCGAATCAGCAGTGTGACTCTGTGTTACCACTGTTTTGATAGCCAATGCCAGGTTGATATTTGCTATATGTGGTTCTATTTCTTTGTTAATACAGCACCACTGCCAGTTGTCATGTTTTCACATTACTCACAAGGCTTGTGCACAAGCATTGAGAGAGTAAATGCTGTAAGAGTCTTAAAATGCAGTGGCCTTGATCAACCCTTTGTTTATTGGGATCTGCAATGTATTTTTAATTTAAGCACAGAAGAGAAGGAATGCCTTATAAGCAGACTTCTGCTTCCTCAGTTTATACTTGAAGTAAACTTCAGGGAACGGGACATAGCTTATGCTATTGGTCAAGAAATCTGCAATTCTAAAACTTGCCACTGCCACCAGATTGCAAGATGCCCAGCCCCCAATTCCAGGTCTGGGGGTGAGGATGGGGGAGGGGTTGCAGCTGGGATCCTGCCCCACATGCCTGTTCTTTGCTCTAATCAGCTGTGTTTTGAAGTTCAGAACAGTTTAAGAAAAGTCATTGCAACTGAGTGAAAGTTCGCAGCTTAATTTGTGCTAATGTTGACTGCAAATGTACCAGTCTGACAAATATAAGTACTTGCTGGGATAATTAATGTGTCGTTTGGAAAATAAATGGCAAGAGAATTAGAAGTTTAAAGGAAACATATTAATAGTAATATATTAATAATTTCTTTATCTAAATGGGAAACCATCTCCATCTCAAATTTTGTCATGTTGCATTTTTATTGAATTTTTTAGAAACTGAACGTGTAAATGTCTGCTTATTAAGCATTGAGGTAATAGAAATGGACGATTGCATGTTTCACACAAAGGTAATAATGAAGTGCTGTAGATGCCTAGGTTTTCCATGACTTATCCTGGAATCCTAATTGATCTTCTAGACTCTTTCAGGGGTTGAATTTCACATGGTTTGGGCCAATAATATTTGTCATTTTGAGTCAGTAAGTTGTTTGCTGAAGGATTATGATTTTTGTTTCTTACTAATCCACTAGACTTTCTTGAGCATTCAATAATGATTTTACCACAAGCTTACTTTTGATTACATCATCAAATAAATGTTCAGGTGGACAATTTTTATCAAGGTAGGAAAAATCTTTCAACCAGTGATTACAGCCATATAAAATGTGGCTTTAGAATACTTGGAAAGATCTTTACTTTACATTATACTTAGTATTTAATAGAGAGAGCCTCTTCCCATTCAATAAGGATTCCATTGGGGCAGCTGAAATGGTTCTTTTCATCCAAGCTTCATGTTGTCTTGGATTCTTTCATTGCCCAGTTACCACCCTTGAAGCTGTTCAGCAGTTGAGGGTCTTAAATCATGTTTTTCGACACCCTTGTTCATCTGATCTGATTTATTTTAGGAATGTATTAGAAGTTTAAAGTCTAAGGTCAATAACAACCCCCCAAAAAGGTGGCAATTTGACTTTATCAGTAAAATTCTTACCTTCATGTTTAAATCCCTTTTTAGTCTGACCATTCCCTACCTTGGAAGCCAGTCTTATAACTTTGCCATTCTCTCCCAACTTTTGTACATTCTACCTTGCCTTAATCCCACTCTTGGCAAAGCACCTTGGTTCCATGCTTTAGAATTCCCTCCCTAAACTTTTCAAACTTCCTCTCTTACTTTTTTAAGACATTCCTCGAAATCCACCTCCTTGACAAAGCTTTTGATCGTCCGTTGTCCTGTACACACCCCCCCCCCCGAACATCTCCTTTGGCTTAACATTCACTGTTTGTCTGTTTACACTTCTGTGACGCGCCTTGTATTTTTTCTTGCATTAAAATATGCTAGATACATGCAAATGTTGCATTTGTGAGGGTGCATCTATGGTATATTTCTTTGAGAGCAGTTGATGTTTTTGTTCTTATTTCACTTCTGAAATTATTTTCCACGCTCACCCTGCCTGGTTGACTGAACTGTGTTGCAGCTTGCATTATTACCCTCTTATTACCCCGCGAAACCACTGCATTCTTGTTGATTGGAAAAAAGTTTTAATAATTGTGGAAAATTGATGACTGCACTAATAAATATAAAAATGCAAACTTTAAACAATGTAACCTATGCTTTTTTATCCACTCCAGCACTGAATTCAAATGCTTTTAGATTGGACGGTGGCTGGGCTACCTTCCTTTCTCATTGCATTCATTGGAAAAAAATAACTATATAAACTTTAACTTACTTTCACAACTAATTTCTTAGTGCTTTGTGCATTGTAAAACAATTGAAATGTGCAGTGCTTCAAACACTAAATATCCAGTGGGTTTTTGATGGCGGTAATCACCTGAGGTGATTCCTTTCTTGAATTGTGTTGTGTGGATCAATAAAGTTTTTTTTTTAAAAAAAAGGTTTGTTTGAGATTCAGTAATACTGTGCAGAAGTCAACTGAATGATAATAAAATGAATTAAGGCATCAGATGCAATCTCTTGTACTTTGGCGCTACTTTAGACCGAATTAGGGGAGACAGTGGCGTTGTGGTATTGTTGCTGGGGTCTCCGGTTTGAATCTCACAATGGCTGATGGTGAAATTTGAATTCAATAAAAATCTGGAATTAAAAGTCTAACGATGACCATGAAACTACTGTTGACTATCGTAAACACCCATTTGGTTCACTAATGTCCTTTAGGGAAGGAAATCTGTCGTCTTTACCTGGTCTGGCCTAAATGTGACTCCAGAACAATAGCAATGTGGTTGATGCTGGCCCATGAACAAATTTAAAAAAAACGTTATTATAATGTGAATATGCACACCTGTTCCACCTTGAACAGCTAAAAAGAAATATTTTTCTTTTAATTTTTGACGCTGCTAATTCAATTAGCTGTAGTACGAAATTTGAACAAAAAACATTTGAACATGAGCCTAAAAAGAATGGGATTAGCAGCATAGTCATCCTTGTTTGAGAGGTGACATCTTTCTGGGTCTGAGGTTAAAGAGGTGAATGGTGGATCTGAGATTTCCTTCTTTGTTCAAGGGAAAGTTAGCAGTTAATTGCAAACGCACAATCCGATTAATGGAAGTGGCCAAAGGCACTTAACAATTTTCAGAGTAATTTCAGAGTGATCCTTTTGAAATAAGGAGGAATTGGGAAGAATAAGTTGGCACTAGAATAATTTTGAACAAAGACGGCGAGCAAGTTAATGTAAAGTAGGGGCATCAAGGTGGCGCAGCGGTTAGCATTGCTGCCTCACAGCGCCGAGATCCCAGGTTCGATCCCGGCTCTGGATCACTGTTCCTGTGGAGTTTGCACATTCTCCCCGTGTTTGTGTGGGTTTCACCTCCACAACCCAAAGATGTGCACGGTAGGTGGATTGGCCGTATCTTTTTATTAAAACAGTAAAAAATATATACAAGGCCAAACAGTACAAACACTAAATTTGTGTTGGAGAAACAGGGTACCCTCCCCTCAGTACCAACGCATGGGGAGGGGGGTAGGATACTCTGATTAAAACAGTTCACAACATAGTTGTACAAAAAACAAACGGTACAAGCACTAAACTTTGCGCTGGAGAGTCCAGATACCAACAGAAGGGAAAGGGAGGTGGGGGGGGGGGGGGGAGGGACGGAGTCGGGGTGTTGGTGGAGGGGGAGGGCAGTAAGACACTGCCTGAACTATCTACGGAGGCAGAAAAACATAAGAATCTTCAATAGTGATGTGCCAGATTCCGGGAGTCCCCCAGAGGGGGTGACGGGCGACAGTGTCAGGCACGAGTGAGCCCTGCACCCCAATGCAGAGAGCCTCACGTGCACCTTGGAAAAATGAACTGGGTACACTAAATTCATTTAAAAAAAAAAGTTAATGTAAAGTATAAAAGATGGTGCTTCACTGTCCACTTTGAATCAGTGGGACATTTTAAAAATTTGTTCATGGGATGTGGGTGTCGCAGACTGTGCTAGCATTTATTGCCCATCCCTAATTGCCCTTGAGGGGGCAATTAAGAGTCAACCACATTGCTGTGGGTCTGGAGTCACGGAGGCCAGACCGGATAAGGCCTATTTCCTTCCTTCAAGGACATTAGTCCTTTAGTGAACTTGGGTTTTTACGACAATGGTTTCATGGTCATCATTAGACTTTTAATTCCAGATTTTAATTGAAATCACATTTCACCATCTGTAATGGTGGGATTCGAACCCAAGTTCCCACAGCATTACCCTAGGTTTCTGGTTTATTAGTCCAGTGACAATACCACTACGCCACCACTTCCCCAATGCATTTATAGTGTAGAAATACTTACAGACTTCCGCAGCAAGTTACTTCACAAATTCTGTTTTATGCCTATTTGTTACAAACCACAATACGTATACATCCTGTACAGATGGGTTATATTTAGCAACCGGGACCCCTAAATGATGCTTTAAGTCTGGTATTTCATCCTTCGTGATGAGTAAGTAATCTGGAAGACGAGGCGGTATGCGGCGCAGTAGTTAGCACTGGGGCTGCGGCGCTGAGGACCCAGCTTGGAATCCCGGCCCTGGTCACTGTGTGGAGTTTGCACATTCTCCCCGTGTCTGCGTGGGTTTCACCCCCACAATCCAAAGATGTGCAGGTTAGGTGGATTGGCCACGCTAAATTGCCCCGAATTGGAAATAAAATTTAAAAAAGTGGTACTCTTAAAACATTTTTAAAAAAGTAATCTGGAAGACATGCATGTTGAGTCCATATTCCTTGATGGTAAGCACCAGAAATAATTTGTAAAGTTTCCTCATGTTCAATTAAATCCTGTTACTCAGGAGAAGTGTTTAGATGTTATTTCTATTAGTCACCATAAAAAAGTATGTTCTAATTTACCAGTGGGTCAATGCTAGACTCTTCATCAAGTTCCATATGTAATACCCATTTTGAAAATAATATGTGCAGCAAAATATTATTTCTGAGGTTCAGTGTCCCTGGGCGGGATTTTCTTAGCCGAAATCACGTCCCCGTTTAATTGTTCAACATTTGCGCGCGCAAACTACATGGCGCGGGTAGGGGGCCATTGACGGAGGGCCCCCCCCCCCCGCGATTCTCCGCACGCAACTGGCAGAGTTCCTGACAACGTGGTTCTAACCACTTAGCGGCTGCAGACTCAGACCGCAGCCGCCCAGCAGGGATTGTTTACCGGGGTGGCCTCATGGATGGCCAGGCAAGCGATCGGGCGGCACCGACCCGCGGGCGCGCACGATTACGGGGCGGGGGGGGGGGGGGACATTGAGGCAGTTACGATAATGGGTAAGTACTAGTGGAATGTGACTAGTGGTATATCACAAGGATCTGTGGTAGGGTGTCAATTATTCACATTATTATTCACATTATTCATTAACGACTTAGATGATGGCACATAAAGCCACATACAAATTTGCTGATGATACAAAGTTAGGTGGCATTGTAGACCGTCTGGATGATGAATTACAGGGAGATATTGACAGAATAGGTGAATGGACAAAGTTGTGGCAGATGGAATTCACTGTAAGCAAGTGTGAGGTTATCTAATTCGGACCAAAAAAGGATAGAGCAGGCTACTTTCTAAATGGGAAGAGGTTGATGAAATTGAGTTCTTTCTGTCCAGTCTGGTCTCAATCAAAAGGCTGAGTTCGGATTTGTAGATACTGTTTTATTTTATTTCAAATAGCTTGCAAGCCAGACTCACTCTGATAACAGAAGGACCAACATTGTTCCTGAGATCCCCAGAGCAAGTGAACAAAGGAAGCACAGCATCTGGTTTCATACATATGGATTCAGCCTCAAATTTCACATACCCACGACCAAATAAGGTAACGGTGACAAATACAGGATTCTTATAGGCCCTTTTCCCACATTCCTTGCCTTGGGCCTCTTTCTCCCAGCATCCTTTGCAGTATCATTTGCGCAAAGAACTGGTTCTAATAGCTCCCATCCCCCTCTCGCCATGCTTTGTCCAATCTCTTTGTTCACTCCCTGCAACCCGAATTAATGTCCATAAAGCACTATTCTAGCACAGGGCTAAACCGCTGGCTTTGAAAGCAGACCAAGGCAGGCCAGCAGCATGGTTCAATTCCTGTACCAGCCTCCCCGAACAGGCGTCGGAATGTGGAGACTAGGGGCTTTTCACAGTAACTTCATTTAACGCCTACTTGTGACGAGCGGTTTTCATTCATTTCATTTTCATTCTAACTGGTCATCCCAGTCTAATGCTCTTCTTTAGTTCAATTCCTCAAGGTTAAATCCAGTGGAAGTCCAAATAGACTTGGGGGTTCAGGTGCCTAGATCTTTAAAATGCAATGAACAATTGCAGAAAATAATTTTAAAAGGCTAATGGAATGCTAGACTTTATATCTAGAGGATTGGAGTAAAAATGCACAGAAGTTATACTGCAGCTATACAAAAACCTGGTTCGACCCCACCTTGAGCAGTTCTGGACACCACACCTTAGGAAGGATATATTGATCTTGGAGGGAGTGCAACATAGATTTCCAAAAGGAGGATTACACAAATTAGGTCTATTTTCACTAACATTTAGAAGGTTACGAGGTGATTTAATCCAAATCTTCAAGATATTAACAGGAAAATGGATAGGTTGATAAAGATAAACTATTTCCACTGGTTGGAGATTCTAAAACTAGGGCACGTAGTCTAAAAATTAGGGCCAGACCGTTCAGGAGAGATGTTAGGAAACACTCCTTCACACAAAGGGTGGTGGAGGTTTGGAACTCTCTCCCACAAACAACAGTTGAAGCTAGAACAGTTGTTAATTTTAAATCTGAGACAGATTTTTGTTCAGCAAAGATATTAAGGAATATGGGCTAAAAGCAGGTATATGGAGTTAAGCCACAAATTATGCATGATCTAATTGAATGGCAGAGCAGGCTTGAGGGGCTAAATGGCCTACTCCTGTTGTTCCTATGATTTATCAAGAAGATGGTTGCTGTACCATCTCCAATCAAATCTGCAGCTGCACAGTGAAGCAAGGACGGTGCTATAAGCGACTATGAAGATCACCGTGGCCTTCGACTTCCACATCAACAAATCATTCCTGGCTGGAGCTAGTGACATTGCCAGCATCTTGAAGTTTGCCATTCTGCACCAGTAGGGTAACAAACCCAAATGAAAGGAGAGGCGACTTCATTGTGTTCTCTCTGACCACTCTAACCAGAAGGAAATAGGAGGAGCCGGCACTTAACTTTTCCAGGATAGTGAGGTTCCCAGTCATGTAGGAAGCTATCAACTGCACTCTCGGCACCATGTCTCAACTGGAAAATATACTGAAACCATAGAAACATGAACAATAAAAGAAGGAGGAGGCCATTTGGCCCTTCGAGCCTGATCTGCCATTCATTATGATCATGGCTGATCATCAAGTTCAATACCCTGATCCCACCTATCACGCCCCCCTCTCCCATATCCCTTGATCTCTTTAACTAATTCCTTCTTGAAATTACATAGATTACATAGAACATACAGTGCAGAAGGAGGCCATTCGGCCCATCGAGTCTGCACCGACCCACATTAATCCCTCACTTCCACCCAATAACCCCTCCCAACCCTTATGGACACTACGGGTAATTTAGCATGGCCAATCCACCTAACCTGCACGTCTTTGGACTGTGGGAGGAAACCGGAGCACCCGGAGGAAACCCACGCGGACACGGGGAGAACGTGCAAACTCCGCACAGACAGTGACCCAGCGGGGAATCGAACCTGGGACCCTGGCGCTGTGAAGCCACAGTGCTAATCACTTGTGCTACCGTGCTGCATTATACAACATTTTGGCCTTTCAGTGGATAGTAAATTTACTTTCAGTGGATAGTAAATTCTGCAGATCCACCACCCTGAGTGAAGAAATTTCTCCTCCTCTCAGTCCTCAAACTATGACCCCAAGTTCTGGACTCCTGCCACCATTGTGAACATTCTTTCTAAATTTACCCTGGCCAATCCTGTTAGAATTTTGTAAGTTTCTGTGAGTTCCCTCTCACTCCTCTAAACTCCAATCAATATAATCCTAACCGATTTAGTCTCTCCTTATATGACAGTCTCACCATCCCAGGAATGAGCCTGATAAACCTTCGCTGCACTCCCTCCATAGCAAGAACATCCTTCCTCAGATAAGGACACCAAAACTGCAAACAATATTCTAGGTGTGACCTCACCTGGCATTATACAATTGCAGTAAAACATCCCTATTCCTATACTCAAATCCTCTTGCTCTGAAGGCCAACATAGCATTTGCCTTCCTTACTGCCTGCTGTACCTGCGCGCTTACTTTCAGCGACTGATACAGGAGGACACCAAGGTCTTGCTGAGAATCCACTTCTCACAATTTACACCCATTCAAATAATAATTGGCCTTCCAATTTTTGCTACCGAAGAGGATAACCTCACATTTATCCACATTATAAGGCATGTACCCATTCACTCAGCCTGTCCATATCCTGCTGAAGCATCTTTGCATCCCCCTCACAGCTCACTCTCCCATCCAACTTTGTATCATCTACAAATTTGGAGATAATGCATTTAGTACCCTTGTCCAAATCATTAATATATAATGTGATAAGTGGTACTACTCCCTTAACATGCAATTGGGGAATGCAACCATGCACAGAGCAACATATCAGTGAATGCCTGCTGTCCTGCACTAGTCAGCCATTTCTATCATATTTGAGCATGGTGACTAGGGGTGCTCTACACATTGCTCATGTTCCCCTATGCTACCTGCCCATACATGGACATAACATTTATAATGAAAGTCATGCATATGCAAACTCACTGGATCCTCCAAATCTTTGTGGTCTGCGGCTTGCTACACAACTTGATGCTCATAAGGGTGCAGGCTTTACCACCAGGTCTTCTATGGGAACCTCAAGAGATGGAAGAGGAGCAACTTGGGAGGTATCCGGGATCCCATTGCTCCAAACAGGCTGTCCTTAAGAGGTTAATCAGGCTCTGGTTTCCTGAAACCACTCCCATGTCACTGCTGCTGCACAATTCTCTACAAATCCATCCCTTTGCTACAGACCATCACAATGCCCCTTTCCAGAATTTTGAACTAAAAGTCAACCCAAACAATCAAGTCTATAACAACTTTATCTAAAGACATTTCCAACAATACACAGAAAACTAACTCTTTTCCCTTATGCATTCCGTTAATCACAGAGTCACAGAATAATACAGCGCAGAAGAGGCCCTTCCAGCCCATCGAGTCTGCACCAACACATGAAAAACACCTGACCTGTCTCATTTGCCAGCACTTGGACCATAGCCTTGAACGTTATGACGTGCCAAGTGCTCATCCAGGTACTTTTTAAAGGATATGAGACAATCCGCCTCTACCGCCCTCCCAGGCAGTGCATTGCACTGTCACCACCCTCTGGGTAAAAAAGTTTTTCCTCAAATCCTCCTTGAACCTCCTGCCCCTCATCTTGAATTTGTGTCCCCTTGTAATTGACCCTTCAACTAAGGGGAACAGCTGTTCCCTATCCACCCTATCCATGCTCCTCATAATCTTGTGCACCTCAATCAGGTCACCCCTCTGTCTCCTCTGATCCGGCAAAAACCCAAGCCTATCAAACCTCTCTTTATAACTTAAATGTTCCATCCCAGGCAACGCCCTGGTAAATCACCTCTGCACCCCCTCCAGTGCAATCACATCCTTCCTATAATATGGTGACCAAAATTGCACACCAGCTGTGGTCTCCTACATGACCTCCCTGCTTTTGTAATCTATGCCTCGATTGAAAAAGGCAAGTGCCCCATTTGCCTTTTTCTTTAAAAAAAAAAAAAGATTTTTTTTTTTTAAATTTAGAATACCCAATTCATTTTTTTCCAATTAAGGGCAAATTTAGCATGGCCAATCCACCTAACCTGCTCATCTTTTGGGTTGTCGGGGCGGAACCCACGAAACACAGGGAGAATGTGCACCATTTGCCTTTTCCCCCACCCTATTAACCTGCCCTCTTTTGCTTAGCCTTGTGTTACCCCAGTAGCTGGGTATGTTTGGTGGAAGACTGATGACCTTTAGAGGGGAAGATTGTTGTAGATTTGCACAATGCATTCAAGTAGCTATGTGCCTTGAGGGCCAAACTGTGGATTCTAGAATATTTTCAGTGGGTTGGAAGATAACAAATGTAACACCACAATCGAGAAAGGAGGGAGAGTGAAAACTGATAACTACAATTCAGTTTGTCTGGCATCAATATAGAATCACAGAATCCCTACAGTACAGAAAGACGCCATGCAAACACATTGGCCTTTCACCCCTTGCAGACAATGACTTTCGGACACCAACTGTAGTGATGGCCACAGCTCTCTGAGGCTGCTCAGAGAGGGGGCTGCAGAGGGGCAGGTGGCAGCCACACAGGCTGGAGGGCCAGCTGCCCAGCAGGCTGAGGGGGCTCTGGATGAAGCCCCATGTGTACAGCAACTGCATGTCATTTGAGAACCTGCTGGACCGGGCATGCAGACGGAGACTGCGGATGAGCAGAGAGACTGTCAGACATATCTGCCAGATGATGGCACACCTGGCACTGCGGGGGTATGGGAGAGGACACCCACTCCCGGTAACTGTCAAGGTGACGATCGCCCTTAACCTTTATGCCATGGGTACCTTCCAGTTGCCGAGTAGGGACCTGTCCGGGATTTCACCGACACCGGCGCACAGGTGCATCTGTGCCCGTCACGGACACCCTACATGCACAGACGGACAGTACCACGTGAACCGCGCCCACCAGGAAGCACGGGCAGCGGGGTTCACTGCCATCGCTGGGATCCAGGAGGTGATCGCTGGGATCCAGGAGGTGATCGATGGCATGCATGTCGCCCAACGGCGGATAACAGGCCACTACACACCAACAGAAAGGGCAACCACTCCATGAACATCCAGCTAGTCTGCGACCAACAGATGCGCATTATGCACGTCTGCGCCGGATATCCGGGCAGTGTACACGACTCCTTCATACGGGCACACTTGGTGACCCCCGACATATTTGAGGGGCACCCCCCCTCAGCTGCGGGGCTGGCTGCTGGGCGACAGGGGTTATCCACTGCGGTTGTGGCTGATGATGCCTATCCGGAGGCCACAGACTGACGCGGAGACCTGATACAACGATGCCCATACAGCGACCAGGGGTGTGGTCGAGCGGTGCTTCGGAGTCCTGAAGATGCGCTTCAGGTGCCTGGACCGCTCTGGAGGGGCCTTCCAGTACGAGGCTAGGAGTGTTGCCTGCATCATGGTGGCCTGCTGCATCCTCCACAACATTGCGCAGCAGAGGGGCGATGTGCTGGAGGAAGAGGAGGAGCAAGGGCAGGCCTCATCAGACAAGGACGATGAAGGGGACGGGGACAATGAGTGGGACGTGGGGCCCGGGCAGGCATGGGAGGCCGCACAACACCATCGCCAGGGCAGCACGCACGGGCGCCCTCAGGTTTCACCGACTGGGGGGGAGGGAGGTTGCTGGCCAGGGGCACGGACATCACCATCCCAGACCCACACCCCCTCATGCCACCAAACCACCCGCATGCACACCCCCTCCACGACACATACCTGCAGTGTGACGAGGAGGGAACTTTTAGGGTGTTGGAGGAGGAGAGTGGATGACGGTAGCAGCAGGGGGGTGGGCCAGGTGGGGTGCGAGGCATGGGCCCAGGAAGGGTCATGGCTGATTGACAGGGGAGGGGGGAAAAGAGTGTCCCCCAACCAGGCTGGTCACGTGGAATGTTCGTGGTCTGAATGGGCCGGTCAAAAGAGCCCGATTGTTCGCACACTTGAGGCAGCTGAAAGCGGACGTAGCCATGTTGCAGGAGGCACAGTTGAAGCTGGGAGACCAAGTTAGACTGAAGAAGGGATAGGTCGGACAGGTGTTTCATTTGGGATTGGACTTTAAAACAAGGGGCGTGGCAATTCTGGTTAATAAAAAGATGGCATTCGAGGTGGGAAAGATAGAGGCAGACCCAGGGGGTAGATTTATTATGGTTAGTGGGAAGCTGGAGGGAATGGCTGTGGTGTTGGTGAATATATATGCCCCAAACTGGGATGATGTCATGTTTGTCAGGAGGGTGCTGGGGAAGATTCCGGACCTCGACTCGCACCGGCTGATTATGGGCGGGGGATTTTAACACGGTTCTGGATGCAAGATTAGACCGGTCGAGTTCCAGGTCAGGAAAAGTATCAGCAATGGCGAAAGAGTTGCGGGGGGGTTTATGGAGCTCGGGGGGTGGGGGTGGATCCATGAAGATTTGGGAGGCCAAGGAGTAAGGAGTATTCATTTTATTCCCACGTGCACAAGGTGTATTCCAGGATAGACGTTTTCGTCCTTGACAAAACGCTGTTAGCGGGGGTGGAGGGCACTGAATACTCAGCAATCATGGAGTCGGATCACGCCCCACCTTGGATAGACCTACAGGTGAGCACAGGAAAGACCCAGCTCCGGCAGTGGAGGTTAGATGTAGGACTGTTAGCGGAGGATGAGATCTGTGAGCGGGTGAGGGAGGCCATTTAAGGGTACATAAAGAGCAACGACACGGGTGAGACCGCAGCAGGGGTGGTTTGGGAAGCGTTGAAGGCGGTTATCTGAGGGGAATTTATCTCAATTCGGGCCCACAGGGAGAAGGCTGAACGGGCTGAGTTCGACAGGCTGGTAGGTGAAATCTTACAGGTGGACAGGAGATATGCGGAGTCTCCGGATGAGGAGCTCCTGAAGTAGCGTCAAAGACTTCAAATGGAATTTGGACTCCTGTCCACAGGTATGGCAGAGGGGCAGGAGGGTAAAAGGGGCGATATACGAATATGGGGAAAAAGCTGGTAGGATGCTAGCACATCAGCTGAGGAAGCAGGAGGCAGCGAGAGAAATTGGGAAAGTAAAGGATATGAGGAGGAAGGTGGTGGTGGACCCGGGGGCGGTAAATTATGTATTTTGCGAATTCTATAGTCTACTTTATAAATCAGAAACCCCAGCCGGGAGGAGGGTATGAAGCGCTTTTTTGGGGGGGTTAGAGTCCCCGAAGGTAGATAAGGAGCTGATGGAAGGCCTGGGGGGCTCAATTGGGCTCGGGGAGGTGATAGACGGATTGGGGGCGATGCACTTGGATAAGGCCTCGGGACCTGATGGATACCCAGTGGAGTTTTATAAAAGGTTTTCTGGGTTACTGGGGCCGCTCCTGGTTAAGACCTTTGATGCAGTGTTCTTCGAACTTTTTTTCCGTGGACCCATTTTTACCAACCCGGCCGACCTTCGCGACCCACGCCGGCCGACCTGTGCGGCCCACCATTTTCTCTTACCTTGTTTTCTGTTGACAAAAATGGAGGAAGTGGTTTTGGGTCCCTTTGGCCCTCGCACACGCTCCTCCAATGGAACCTGTTGGATGAAGGTGAAGCCTTCTGGTGTCTCCATCCGTCCAAAGTTCTGAATTTTTTTCCTGTAAAATTTTATCAAATAAACCCCCCCCCCCCCCGAACTTTAAAAAAAAATAGAATGAGTAAAATAAATGAAAAGAATGAATAAACTCCCCCCGAACTGGTAAACAAAAACCAAATGAATAAAATAAATGAAAAAATGAATAAAACACCCCCCCCGAACGTGTAAACAGAAAATGAATAAAATAAATGAAAAAAATACAAATTAAATGAATAAAAACCACTACAGAACTTGTAAAACAAAAAGCTGCAGCCGATCATCGTGCGCGCATGAGCAATGCGGCCAATTTTTTTCTTTTTAACGTGCATGCGGCCGCTTACAGCCGGCGTTATGAAAAGCCGGCTGCTGCGCGGGGACGTGCGCGATCGGGAGCGCCGCGGACACCTGCCCGTGACCCACCCGCGGGTGGCGCCCCCGACTTTGAAGAACACTACTTTAATGAATCTAAGGAGCTGGGATTGCGCCCCCCAATGTTATCACAGGCATCGATCTCTCTCATCTTGAAGCAGGATAAGGACCCAGAGAGCTGCGGATCATATAGGCCGATTTCTCTTTTGAATGTAGACGCAAAATTGCTGGCAAAGATCATGGGCACACATATAGAGGACTGTATCCCGGAGGTAATTGTGGAGGACCAGACGGGATTTGTGAAGGGTAGGCAACTGACGTGCAACATTAGACAGCTTTTAAATATTATAATGATGCCAGCGGAGTGGCGCGAGGTTGAGGTGATAGTAGCCATGGATGCAGAAAAGGTCTTTGACCGGGTGGAGTGGAAGTACCTATGGGATATTCTAGGCAGGTTCGGGTTTTGGCAGGGATTTGTGGATTGGATCCAGTTGCTATATCAGGCTTCATTGGCGAACGTAAGAACCAACCGGGTCCGGTCAGAATATTTTAGTCTTTGTAGGGGTACAAGACAGGGATGCCCCTCTCCCCACCACTGTTTGCCCTGGCCATAGAGCCCTTGGCAATGGCCCTTAGGTCATCGAATGTCTGGAGGGGGATAGTGAGAGGTGGGGGCTGAAGCATAGGGTCTCGTCTACGTGAACAATTTTATATCACAGACCAGTTAGGGGGATGGCTAGAATTATGGAGACGCTGAAAGAATTTGGGCGGTTTTCAGGCTACAAGCTAAATATGGGAAAGAGCGAGGCGTTTGCGATTCAGGCACGGGGGCAGGAAAGGAGACTGAGGGAGTTACCTTTTAAAGTGGTGGGGAAGTTTCAGGTATCTGGGGATTCAGGTGGCTAAGGATTGGGGGCAGCTCCAGAAGTTAAATTTTGGTAAAGCGGTTGATCAGATGAAAAGGGATTTCCGCAGGTGGGTCACGCTCCCCCTGCCACTGGCAGGGAGGGTACAGACGGTGAAGATGACACCGAGGCTGCCGTTCTTTTTTCAATGTCTCCTGATTTTCGTCAAGAAGGCCTTTATTAGGAAAATGAATGCGGTGATCTCAGGTTTGTGTGGGCTGGTAAAACTCCGAGGGTGAAGAAGGCACACCTGGAATGGGGCCGCCGCGGGGAGGGGGGCTTTACCCTCCCGAGCTTCATCAATTATTACTGGGCGGCCAACATATCGATGGTCAGGAAGTGGGTAGTGGGAGCGAGTAGAGGCGGCATCTTGTAAGGGTGCGGGTTTGGAGGCTTTATTAATGGCGACCCTGCCGTTCTCTCCGGCTCGGTACTCCATAAGCCCAGTCGTGGTGGCAGCCCTGAGGGTGTGGGGGCAATGGAGACAGTACATGGGATTGGAGGTGGCGTCAGTGTGGTCACCGATCTGTGACAATCATCGTTTTGTTCCGGGGGGACTGGATGGGGGATTTAGGAGGTGGCAGCGGGCAGGGATTGAGAGATTTGGGGATCTCTTCATTCAGGAGGGTTTCCCGACCCTGGAGGCTTTAGAGGAGGAGTTTGAGTTGCCGGGTGGGAACGGGTTTCGGTACCTACAGGTATGGGATTTTGTCCGGAGGCAGGTGCCAAGATTTCCTCGCCTCCCCCTGAGGCGACTACAGGATGAGGTCATGTCAAAAACGGGGGTTGGGTAGGGAAGGGTCTCGGAAATATCTAAGAAATTGATGGAGTGGGAAGGGGTCCCAATCGGGGAGGTGAAGAGGAAGTGGGAGGAAGTGTTGGGAGGGGAGTTGGAAGACGGACAATGGGAAAAGGCCTTGAGGAGTGTCAATTCATCCTCGTCGTGTGCCAGGCTTAATCTGATCCGTTCAAGGTGGTCCATAGGGCTCATATGACTGTGGCCTGGATGAGTAGGGTTTTTGAGGAAGTGGAGGATAGGTTCGGATGCTGTGGGGGAAGTCCGGCGAATCATGTACATATGTTTTGGGCGTGTCCAAAATTGAGGGTATTCTGGCAGAGATTTTCAGACATCATGTCAGACGTCCTGGAAGGGAGGGTGACTCCGAGTCCAGAATTGACAATATTTGGAGTATCGGAAGATCCGGGGCCCAGAAGGGGAGGGAGGCCGAAGTTCTGGCCTTCTCCTCCCTGGTGGCCCAGAGACGGATTTTGCTGGGAGGGACTTGGAGCGCACCAATTACTCACTCAAGTCGAGAAGTGATGAAGTCAATCGAGGCTTTATTAAGCAAGACTTGTTTCCCAGCAGCTCAGTTACAGAATGCGGCTGCTGGGGGAACCCGGGCTCTTATACTCTGCCTTTCTGGGCGTAGCCAGCAGGCGGCAGATCTTACCAGGACCCGGGACCTGTCAGCCAATAGCCTCTCGGCTTCACAGGTACCGTACCGTGTGTGTGTTTCCGGCGGGCGCCAGGTCCCGCAGGGAGACCGTGTCCTCTCGCCACGTAGGCGTACTGAGGGTTTGCGTGGAGAAGGTGAACCCTCTCGATCAACGGGTCCGATTTGTGCGCCCGCACATGCTTTCGGAGCAAGATGAGTCCTGGGGCTGCCAGCCAGGTCGGCAGCGACGTTCCGGAGGAGGACTTCCTAGGGAAGACAAGGAGGTGCTCGTGAGGCGTTTGGTTAGTGGTGGTACACAGCAGCGACCGGATGGAGTGGAGGGCATCCGGGAGGACTTCCTGCCACCGGGAAACTGGGAGATTTCTGGACCGTAGGGCCAGTAGGGCGGTCTTCCAGACCGTACCGTTCTCCCTCTCTACCTGACCGTTCCCCCGGGGGTTGTAACTGGTCGTCCTGCTCGAGGCAATGCCCTTGCTGAGCAGGAACTGACGCAGTTCGTCGCTCATGAAGGAGGACCCCCTGTCGCTATGGATGTACGCGGGGAAACCGAACAGTGTAAAGATGGTGCCGAGGGCTTTAATGACTGTGGCCGCTGTCATGACGGGGCAGGGGATGGCGAAGGGGAAGCGGGAGTACTCGTCCACCACGTTTAGGAAGTATGCGTTGCGGTCGGTGGAGGGGAGGGGGCCTTTGAAATCCAAACTGAGGCGTTCAAAGGGACGGGAAGCCTTTATCACGTGCGCTCTATCTGGCCTGAAAAAGCACGGTTTGCACTCTGCGCAGATTTGGCAGTTCCTGGTGGCTGTACGGACCTCCTCAACAGAGTAGGGGAGGTTGCGGGACTTAACAAAATGGTAGAATCGAGTGACCCCCGGGTGGCAGAGGTCTACTTGTGCGTTGGCACATGTGCCGCGGGATAGGGCATCGGACGGCTCATTCAGCTTTCCGGGATGATACAAGATCTCATAGTTATCGGTGGAGAGCTCAATCCTCCACCTCAAGATCTTGTCATTCTTGATTTTGCCCCGCTGTGCATTACCGAACATAAAGGCTACCGACCGTTGGTCAGTGAGGGGAGTGAATCTCCTGCCGGCCGGGTAATACCTCCAATGTCGCACAGCTTCCACTATGGCTTGGGCTTCCTTTTCCACTGAGGAGTGGCGGATTTCTGAGGCGTGGAGGGTCCGGGAGAAAAAGGCCACGGGTCTGCCCGCTTGGTTGAGGGTGGCCGCCAGAGCTACATCGGAGGCGTCGCTCTCGGCCTGGAAGGGGAGGGACTCGTCGATTGCGTGCATTGTGGCCTTTGCGATATCAGCTTTGATGCGGCTGAAGGCCTGGCGGGCCTCTGTCGATAGGGGGAAGGCAGTGGACTGGTTTAACGGGCGGGCCTTGTCTGCGAACTGGGGAACCCACTGAGCGTAGTATGAAAAGAAGCCCAGGCAGCGTTTCAGGGCTTTGGAGCAGTGGGGGAGGGGAAATTCCATAAGGGGGCGCATGCGTTCGGGGTCGGGGCCTATCACTCCATTGCGCACTACGTATCCCAGGATGGCCAGACGGTTGGTGCTAAAAACGCATTTCTCCTCGTTATAGGTGAGGTTCAGGGCATTAGCGGTCTGGAGGAATTTGCGGAGGTTGGCGTCATGGTCCTGCTGGTCATGGCCGCAGATGGTTACATTGTCGAGGTATGGGAACGTGGCCCGCAAACCGTGCTGGTCAACCATTCGGTCCATCTCCCGTTGGAAGACCGAGACTCCGTTCGTGACGCCGAATGGAACCCTTAAAAAATGGTAGAGCCGCCCGTCTGCCTCGAAGGCCGTGTACTTGCGGTCACTCGGGTGGATGGGGAGCTGGTGGTATGCGGACCTGAGGTCCACGGTGGAAAAGACCTTGTACTGTGCAATCCGATTGACCATGTCGGATATGCGGGGGAAGAGGGTACGCATCGAGCTGCCTGTACCTATTGATGGTCTGACTATAGTCTACGACCATCCTCTGCTTTTCCCAGGTCTTCACAACTACCACCTGGGCTCGCCAGGGACTATTGCTGGCCTGGATTATGCCTTCCTTCAACAGCCGCTGGACTTCAGACCAGTTTGTAATCCGGGGTGAGGTTCGCAAACAAGGAAGGCGGTTCAACCTTGAGGGTCGTGAGGCTGCAGATAGTGAGTGGGGGTATTGGGCCGCCGAATTGAAACGTTAGGCTCTGGAGGTTACACTGGAAATCTAACCCTAAGAGAGTGGGCGCGCAGAGTTGGAGGAAGGACATAAAGCCTATAATTCTTAAACTCCCTCCCTTGCACCGTTAGGTTCACGATGCAGAACCCTTTGATCTCTACGGAATGGGATCCCGCTGCCAGGAAAATCTTTTGGGTGCTCGGACGAATGGAAAGAAAGCAGTGTCTTACCGTATCCGGGTGGATAATACTTTCCGTGCTCCCAGAGTCGATCAGGCATGGCGTCTCGTACCCGTTGACCAGCACCGTTGTTGTTGCCGTTTGGAGCGTCCGGGGCCGCGATTGGTCCAGAGTCACTGAAGCCAGTCTTGGTTGTTGCATCGCTGAGTTTTCTTCAGACCCCGTGGAGCCGTCTATGCTGGGGTCCTTGGCTATCAGCCACGATGGCGGCGTCCATGGATCGCACGCGGTCGGGGGTGGACAAAATGGCCGCCCCCATGGATCGCACGTGGCCGGGGGGTCACAAGATGGCGGCGCCCATCCTCCCCGCGTGGTGTCCGGGACCAAAATGGCGGCGCCTGCGGGCCGCACATGGATCGTTGGGGAGGTTGAGTCTGCTGTCCTCGTTCTCCCCCGGAGATAGTGGCGACCCCCCGGGACTGGCACACTGCTGCGCAATGCCCCTTTTTGCCGCAGCTCTTACAGATAGCTGAGCGGGCCGGGCAGCGCTGCCGGGGGTGTTTCGCCTGCCCGCAAAAATAGCAGCGGGGCCCACCGGGATGGTCTGGTGCTCTAGCCGCGCAGGCCTGCGATGGTGGGGGGTGCCGGGGAGTCGGTCGCAACGGGGGTCCACGGAGCCCAAGGGGCTGCCGCGCGGTCGGGGCCGTAGGCGCGGGCATTTTGGGAGGCCACGTCGAGGGAGGCCGCAAGGGCCCGTGCCTCTGCGAGTCCTAACGAGTCTCTCTCGAACAGTCTTTGGCGAATTTGAGAAGAAGTCATACCTGCCACAAAAGGAACCCTGATTAGGAGCTCCGTGTGCTCGTTTGCGCTCACCGATGGGCAGTTGCAGTTCCTTCCCAAAATCAACAGTGCGCTGTAGAACTCGTCGAGCGATTCTCCGGGGATTTGCCGTCTCGTCGCGAGTTGGTGGCGTGCGTAGACCTGGTTTATGGGCGGAATGTAGACTCCTTTCAGCATGGTGAGCGTCGTCGGGAAATCCTCCGCGTCTTCGATGAGCGTGTAGATCTCCGGGCTCACCCTGGAATGCAGGACCTGCATTTTCTGATCTTCCGTGGTC